>NC_140301.1:55096024-55828524 GCF_964211825.1 Aythya ferina
AACTGGTGTAATTATTGTAATACAGGGCTGAATGCGGGGAAAACCAGAAGACACCAGATTTAGGAAGTAGAGGTAGGAGTGGTTTCCACACAAATAACTTTATTTTCCTAAATACAGCAATGAAAAAGCAAACTCTTAAAGGAGGAAAAAAGAGAGTTTTATGTTTATATATTTAATTAAAATACTTTTTCTAAGACAAAAATCATTTACATTCTGATAACTCACATTCAGAAATAAATAAAGGCAGCAGGGCATAACATTCAAATGAATATCTAGTAAAAGGTAGTAACATTTTTATTAATAATAAGGAATACAACACTGCAATATTTAATCTTGAATTTGTATATACAAATGCCATATCCTACACAGCAATAAGTCAAGACATATACACCATAGGAGCATGTACAATAATTTCTATTAAGTTGAAAAAGTAGGAACCATACGTCATGAAAGTCTCCAAACTGGTAACACAGAAAAACTCCTTTGAGAGATAAACAACAAACATTGAAATAGGAACAACAAAAAAAAAATCTCAAAAAGAAATACAATTAACAAATAGAAATCATGATGTATGATTACCTCCCCAAAATATCCACTCGTTTATTTTGCTCTAAGATAGATTACACAGCACACAGAAAAGTTATTATATTTCAGTACAGTACTAAAACGCAAGCTTTTGCAATTTGGTCCATTTACATTTTGCTGATTATTTTAGCCTACCACATTGAAAGGAAAAGTCGTGTGTTCCTCAATCTTTGGATATAAAGACCAGTGTAACTACATTCTTCGGCACAAAAGCAAGATTTTGAGAAATGTCTGCCTTTTTTTTTTTTTTAAGCACATTTAGTTTTCATTCATGCAAAAACTGTGAATTAATCCCATTCCAAATGAGCATTTTACCATAAAATTTAAGTAGTCAATTGATTAGATTACAGAATGATGGAAAAAAAAAAAAAAAACTTATTTCACACGATATCTTGCTACTGAATTCTACTCAGTTAATCAAAATTAAGCTAACCTTAAACATTTGCCTTTTCAGAGATGCAGGCTTAACTTTCTATTCAGAAAAGCTTAAAGACAAGCAAATTTAAGAGAACACATCTGAAAACTATACTTACTCACTTTTACATAAGAACTTCAAACATTTATAAAGCTACATGTAACCTCCAAAGAACAGACACTGAATTGTCAAACAACCTACAGGTAACCACTGCAGACCTGACAGCAGTACAAAAGAAAAATGAGTAACATCATCGCACTTTCAAATTCTTATATTTCCTAAAGCCTTAAGTATAATTTAGAAGTCGCAGCTCAAACATGTAGAAATCTTGAAATGAGTAAAATAATTTGGGTTTAAAATATTATTACTCTGGGTTAGCCATGTACTATATAAATACGGATTGGAATTTTACCTAGGGGGAATGGTTTTTTGAGGTAAGGACAGATAAATTCAACAGGTTAATATCTCTGAAGAAGCGGGGAGAATCCTCCAGCAAACGTTCTGGCATTGTCAAACTGTGCCTTAGGTACTGTACTTAATTGAAAAAATAGATTGTTTTTGGCAAGTAAATTGCAAATAAATCACGTGTACAATCAGAAACAAAATACATTCACTCTCTGAAGTTACACAGCCTTTCATCAACAACTGAAAGCACATTACAGAGTACGCACATTCTCTTCTTTTAGTAATAGGCACAGAAGTCTCCAGTCTCCGTATTTATTTTTAAATAAATAAAGTAATTTTTAAAGAGAATCTATTTTTCCCATATCTGATACTTATTCTCAGGACTCTATAGAACTATTCTCACATATTGTACTACATTAATTTCAGATATAGTAGAACTATGTATACAATAAATCCAGTTTGTAAAGATTACAAATGCATCAAGCCGCCAGTAAGCAGCTTCTGTATCTACATATGGTGGTGCAAGTTAGTGGTGTCATAAAGGCACTTGTCTCTCACAGATAGTATTGTCTTTTTAATGAGTTAAAAATATATATTATTTTTTTTTATAGTTTAACATCCAAAATGGTTTTTACTCCTTAAAGTGGTGCAAATTGTCACTTACAGAACAACAATTCATTAATTCAACATGAAAGAGCTAAGTGCAAAGTTTTCATAATTAAATATATCTCTATATATCAATTCAATTTAATGCCATGCTCGAAAAAAATGCCAAAAAACACGCTATAGTAGAAATGTGATTGGTGCTAGCAGCCACAAATAAAGGTAGGTACATAAAATAGTACAATCAAGCTTATTTATGAAGTTACTAAATCAATAAAGCAGTGAATTGCAAGGAGAGACATATGCCATGAGTTTTTTCTAAGACATGCCTGAAGCCACACCTGAGCAGTATGAAATATATAGCACACATTTACATCATTAGGGACACCTTTAGAGCTAGCTACCTAATTTTATAAAAATAATTTCAAAATGTTCATTCATTTCAAAGTGAATTCTGTTCTCATCAAATGTGAAAAGACAAGTCAAAAACAGATAAAACAGCAGAATTTAAAAAGACACAGAAGTAGCCACTAAGTCAAGTTCAGTGCAGTTTTCAGGTACTTATGGATGGCAGTGTGAAATCCTCAAAATCCAATTTATCTGGTCAGTACATATCCATAGACTTTCCTCTCAAGTCTCAGTAGTTTAAAGCAAAAATATGAAAGAGGTTCCACCAGCAGAATACACGTTTTTGTAAATCATAGGTCTCAGGTCTTACAAAAAAATAGGCCTAAGTGGCTATGCCTATGTAAATGCTAATTTGAAGTTGTCATTATAGTTCTGTTACGTAAGAAATCTAAAGAGATCTAAACAACCAGAAAGGTGTGATGGATGGAATACATCAAGTACAAACCAAAAGCCAGCAGGTTCTTTGGCATTTAATACTTTCCATCATAACAGCACATTAAGAGTACATCCAGACTGCTATGAAG
Organism: Aythya ferina; assembly: GCF_964211825.1. Classification (NCBI taxonomy): domain Eukaryota; kingdom Metazoa; phylum Chordata; class Aves; order Anseriformes; family Anatidae; genus Aythya; species Aythya ferina. The sequence goes on from NC_140301.1 coordinate 55,098,965, forward strand.
TTGCTGGAGAGAGCTTCATGCTTTAACACTAATTTTGGTGTCCCATCTTTTGTAAATAGTTCTGCCAGTACTGCACCATAAGGAGTTTTCTGCATCTTTGACAAATCTGCATTTTCTGAACATTGCACAAGGTTATCAAAATGAAAACAGGAAAAAAAAAAGCCATGTGATCAACTATTAAGCTGCTCCTTCAGAGAACATTTCTTTGCTTATAGCAGTGACCAGAATTGCTGGTGTACTGACAGTTGCCATGGCAAATGGGTGACTGTGTGGGAGAGCACACATATAGCCAAGTCAACATTTTATGCAACCTCCATGATTTAAGCAAGCATACAACACACAGCTTTTATTATGTGCTGCCACTGAAACTTTCAGTCTAGATAAAGTGCCAAAGGAAAAAAAAATGTTATTTTACGTTAGACCATGGCTGTTTCAATATTCCCACTCATCTGTTTTCATGTCCAGGTAGTAAAGAATATTCTGTGCCAGCTTTACTGCTTGCTTCCTGGCAGCCTTACACCGCTCATCACCTTGCGGATCAACAGCATCAAGTGCAAGAAGTTGTTTTGTAAGGAGTTCTTCCAGTCTCATGTAATTTTTATCTGTTCTGTTTCCATCAAATGAAATCACCTCCTGCTGAATTTGAGACAAGCTTCCAAGAACAGTCCAAACTGCTCTGTGAGACTGAGGTTCTGCAGCAGTTTGCTCTGGATACATTTGCCTTTTTCCGAGTGCTTCCTTTAAGTCAATGTACGTTATGAGAGCTTGCACTTCTATGACTGCTCTTCTCCTGGCTTCTCTAATACAAGGGTTTTTTCCTGGACTCACTTCATCTAACTGGGCAATTAATCCCTGCAGTTCTGCTTTGGATCCCAAATACAAATCAGAAGCATTCTCTGTTTTTAAAAGTAAAGAATTAACTTCCTTCATTTTCTTGCGGATCTCTTCGATTTTTAGAATGGACTGATTTTGTGCCAAATCATAAGCATGCGTAGAATTTGCTTCTTCTTCCAAGTCCAGGTATTTTTGCAATTTATTGATCTCTTCCACTACTTCCTTTCTGTAATTTCTTATTTCCGTGCGACCACAGACATCTAAAGCATCCAAATCAGCAATAAGGCCTGTAAGCACACAGGATAAATGCCTGCAGGTATCATTACTACTCACTCCCATTAGAAGCGCAATAAGAGTTCCTCTCGCTTTGTTCACCTCACACATTACAGAGTTAATTTTGGAGACAGAAGGATGCGCATCATTAGAGAGTGGCAGGGAGAGTTGCTGCTTCACGCAGCTTTCTATAATCTCCTGAACAGCACATACTTTGGTCAGCGTGCGATATCTCGCTTTGCGTAAAGAAACTTTCCCTCCGGTTTTCACCTGGGTAAGCCTCAGAATGATGTCCTGAATGCCTTCTTCAAACTCATCGTTGATGCAGTTGCCCCCTTTGTAGAAAGGCGTAATCTCGCGCTCCACAAGTGCCTGCGCCTCCTTGAATATCGCCTCAATCTCCAGTCTGCGCGGATGGTTGGCGTTCTGCTCCAGCTCCTTCAGCAGCCTCTCGGTCTCCTGAGCAGCTCGCTTCCTGGCTTGCTGGATGTCCCCTTTCCCCTCGGTGTCTACGGAATCGATTTCAAAAAGCTGCTTGGTGAGCGACCGCTCCAGCTTCTTGTAATCCCGGTCGGTGGACAAACCGCTGAAGACAACCACCTGCTGTTCGATCTCCTTCACCTCCTTCTGGATTTCGTGCAACCGTTTGATGGATGGGTGTTGGTTCCCCATGTCCATTCTCCTCTCCCGGCCGCCGTCAGACGAACTGCAAGGACAGGAGACCCGCGATCAGCCCCCACCCAGCACCTGGGCGCTGCGGCCGCCTTAAAACCCCTGCGGCCAGCGGGGCTTCACCCCCCTACCGAGCCTCCCCCGCTCCTCCCGGCCCGCTGCCGAGGCCTCACCGCGGCCCTCCGTGCTCCTGCCCCGCTCCTCCCTCCCTCCCTTCCCCGCCCGCTCCGGGAGGTGCCGGGGGAGGGGGGCAACCGAGCTCCGCAGCGCAGCGCTCCCCTCCCGGCCCAACCCTCCACCTCCTCACCCGCCCCGGCTGAGGCACCCGCGGCCCGGCGCGGCGCTGCGCCACGGCGGCGGCAGCGAGGGAGGAGGAGGAGGAGGAGGAGGAGGAGGGCTGAAGGCCACGGCCCCTTCCCGCAGCACCGCCTCCAGCCCTGCCCCTGCGCGAGATGGCGGCCGCCGGGGCCGGGCGGGCGCTGAGGGCGGCGGGGGGGAGCTGCTGCCGCCGCTGCTCCTCCTCCTCCTCCTCGGGCGGCGGAGCGGTAAATCCCCAGCCCGCAGCCGCCCGGGGAGGCTGTGAGGGGAAGGAGGGGAAGGGAAGGGCCGGGGGGAGACCGCAGTGGGGCTGGGGGGAGGCGGGATGAGAGCCCGCGGTGCCCCCCGGGTGTCCGGGAGGTGCTTGTTGAACGCTGAGGGGGGTGAGGGGTGAAGGGCAAAGGGGGCAAAATGATTCCCCAGCTGGAGGGGGGGAGCCCCCTGCCCCGGAGCAGAGCCTAAAAAGCTGCGGGCAGGCACTGGGGGGGCTGGCACACGGACCGGGTCCTGCCAGCGAGCGTCCTGGAGCATCTGTGGTACAAAAAAACAAACGCGAGGAAGTCCTTAAAATCGTGATTTACGGCTGTTGGGGAAAGAGTTGAAGGTGTCCTCTATGGGATAGATTTCTAAGTAAAGGTAAAAATTTAAATACATCGCAAATTTCAGTCGAGGTAAACAAAGGTGTGTAACTTCTGGACGCGTTACAATTACACGTTTTGAGGCTGTGTGGAGATTATTGCAAGGCTGTATAGGGTTTTAGAGGTTGCTTCGAGTTGTGATGTTCACAAAAACGCTGCTGAAGTGCTCCTAATAACGAGCCCCGTCCGTGTTTTCAAGGGCCCGGGTTTCCGCCCGCCGCCGCACTCCCGCCACGACTGGATCGGGCCCCCCGACCGGCTGTCCAACCTGCGGCCCGTCATCTTCCATGTGCCGCGGGACGAGTCCGCCCTGGAGCGGCGCCTGCGGGAGGCCCGGCAGGACGCCCAGGCCTGGAACCAGCGCTTCTGGGCGCAGCAGAACGCCGCCTTCCAGCAGGTGAGCGGGGCCGCTGGGCGGCGCTGGCAGGCTGCGAGTTTGGGCGGTGATCCTCGGTTTTAAGAGGGTTTGGGTGGCTGGGCAGGAGGTAACCTTCAGCTGTGCCTCCTGCGCTGCCTGGCTATCTCATGTAGTCACCAAAAACCCGCGATTTCTAGTATTCAGTTCTGCCTACAATCATTTAGTATCTTCTACTCTTCCTACGTATTTTTTTTAAGATGTGCAGTATCTACCTGGAAATGATGTTTTGTCACTGTTTGCAATATTAACCTCCAAGTCTCTTACAAAGCTACAGATCCCGTGTATTCAATTGCTATCTAGTGATATTTGCCCTCTGTTTTTTCGTACCGTGCACTGAAAGCATCAGGCTGTAGCCACCTTGCATGCACAGCCTGTGTGTGACTGGAGCTGCTGTTGAAAATGACGCTGCAGATTTTCTTGCTCTGTTACGGGAGAGAAATTAGATGTAATCACTAAGGGTAAATAAAAGGCCATGCCCTGTTGCCTGGCTAAGCTGAAAGCAGGAACATGTTTAGTTGTGGTCTGCCTTTTTTCTGATTGCACTATTGGTTAGGAGACACTGAATTTTGTTGGAAGAAGAATAATGGTTCAGAATTCACTGTTATTTCTGATGGTCTTCGATCATCATATCCTCCCAAAACTTGTGAAGATCTTGGGGAGGGGAAATGAATTTTTTTTTTAATTTTAATTCCATAGAACTGCTTATTAATCTTGAAAAAATTATGTAAAGGGAATTACTCTGTTTTCATGTAAGTAACTTCAATTTCTAAGTCTGAGTGTTTTTTCTGTATGCAGAAATTCTCGGTTAAACTGTGGGGACTAGCTGGGTTGTACATCTTTTGTAAACTTAAGGTTTGGATCTAACCAAACAATACCAAAGCTCAGTTATACCTTTAGTCCAAAAATAAGTTGCATGTGTTTCAGCAGAGTGTTTGCATGAATCAATTGATGCATGCAGCTAGCAGGATCTAAGTGAATATCAGACGGTATTGGGCACTAAGTTGTTATGTGATTTAAAAACAATGGTTAACTTTAAGGTATGAGTACCTCAAATTCTAATGTGGAAAAACGTGTTTTAGGAAAAAGAAGAATTTATTTATTCAAGACTGAAAGCCAAAGGTCTGGCAGTGAGAGATGAAACAGGTTAGTGGGATCGCCGTGTACAGTTCAGGATGTGTTTTGAATTTTGTTTAACTCTCAGTATTGTTGGTTTATGCTCTTTGTGTTCTGCCACAAGTAATTCTTCAGAGCAGGATTTGGAAGTGCTTTTTGGGAGCATGCATTTGGGGGGGTGAGATCTTCTCTTGCACTGTTAATCTTCTAATTCTTGCGTGCCCAGCATAAGGGAACATGCTAAAATCTTAATCAAATAATTTTAATAATTTTTCAGTATCAGGAGGAATGGGTTTTCATCTTTCACATCTCCTTAATGTGAGCAAGCTGAGCTAAACATACAGAGTATTTGTCTCAAGTGCATGTTACGGTTTGGCAGATAAATTCATACTCTTCATTCAGGTCCATTGTGTATTCAATTAATACAGTATTTTTCCTTGAGGGGAGAGTAAGACAGCTACTAAGAAAACAACAGCTGTTCTCTGACCTTCTTTGCCTGATCACAGTTGCTGTAAAATACTTGCCTCACTAATTCCTGATGTGAAATAGGAAACAAGATGCTTTCGTTATACAGTGAGCTGGCCATTGTAGTATTAGTTTGAACACTTTGTTTATAGAATAATGATTTATTTGACTTCAGTAAAGCATCTGCTGTGATGTTCTATACATTGCAGACCATTATGTTTCTCTTCTGTTCATCCCAGTGATCAGCGTGTGGTTGAAAAACAAATTAACTCCTGTTGTTAAGAAAAAGCTTATTTTATATTGCTGTTTTGTTCTTTTTCTTTAATTTCTAGGATTAAAAAAAAAAAAGCTTGTACATCCCTTATAATAAAATTATTGGCTGCACGTGTTGGATAGCTCTTTTTGTTCTACAACACAACTGCGTGCATGTGCATATATATAAATAAAAGTAAAATCTATATACATGTGTAGTTCGAAAAAAATTATATAAGAGAATCTTCAGTTTGCTGCTACCATTATGAAGAAACAAATTAACTATAGCTGTTAAGTAGGCAGCCTTCAAATACTATTATGATGAATTTATCCCATAGTATGTAAATCCACTGTATATCTTTAAATATTGACAAATTATACTGATCCTGATGATATTGATCAATAATACACATTTCAATGGTTAGTCTCAGGTGCTTTAAAATGTATTTTGGAACAGTAACAAAAGTTGAATCGTACAGTTCTTTCTCTCATCACATCCACGTTCCCTGGGACATTCAAAGCTGACCACCAGACACTGAAAGTGTGCCAGAAAGTTTGCACAGGAATTAGAATTAAGAATATTTACTGTTTCTGCGGATGCTATTCTGTGAAATAGCTACGGACGTGCATTTCATGTACTGTGGAGAGAATACATCTCCTCTTATTTTCTACTCTATGTGAATGGCACGTTCAAAGTCAGATGCATACTCTCGTACTTCACAAAAGAATTGTCTACCGTATCGTTAATAAATGTGACATCTCAGAACACATGATTTTTGGTATAAGTTACTTTAAATTTACCAACGGTAACAGAAAAAAATTGTACCTTTGAAAATATCTTGACAGTCACAAGTAGTGTTTTTTCTGTACTTACAGACTTACTTTAGACATGGAAACATAAGTTACTAAGTGCTCTTACTGGTGCTGTTTAGACTTTGGACCTATGAGAAATTAATGTTAATCAAAGGATAGATACTCCTAGGTCAATTATCTTTTTCTGATAAGTTCCCTAGTAATATAAGACCTGTTAAACATCATCACTTTCACAAGTTATAAGGGCTTAAGAGTTACCGTGTCAGTTTCAAAATGATCAGTGGCTTTTAATCTGCTGTGTTCCCTTGAAAAATTTTAAAGGGTTAGAAGACAAAAGCATAATAACATATTCAAGGTTACACAAGAACCCTGTAAAAGCAAGGAGTCAGACCTAGCTCTCCTGAATCTGAACCCAGTATTTTAATATGAAGATCATCTTCACATTCTCATGCCAAAACTTATTTTCAGGTCAAAAAGCAACACTGAATGCAGAAGAAATGGCTGACTTTTACAAGGACTTTCTAAGTAAAAATTTTAGAAAGCATATGCATTATAACAGGTATGTAGATGGTATTTATGTTGACTGTAAGATCACAAAATCATAGAATGGTTTGGGTTGGAAGGGACCTTAAAATCATCTAGTTCCAACCCCCCTGCCATGGGGAGGGATACCTTCTGCTCGAGCAGGTTGTAGTCTAGCCAAAAAGCATAGGATCAGACTTAAAAAGTTATAAAACTCTCATTTATAATTTTTTTAAAGCTATTATTAGCATTTGACAGAAATTTGCATTATCATTTGAGTTCTTCCACTGTTCATTGTTGATTTTGTGGAGAATGGAATCTGGTGTCATTCCTTCCTGAAACTGCAGAGAGACAATATCAGGCCCTCAAGTTTTTCGCCTTATGGGATGGATATTTTTGTGCTGCCAACTGAAACTGATAAATGTATGAGTAAAACAATTGAAATTTCTGTATAACATACTCTAGTTAACTCCTAAATTAAGTAAGGATTTACTGATCTAGTAAATATCACTTGTCTCAAGGGAAAATCATTTAGTAAGAGTAATAATTAGTATTCTTATTTGTTTTTATTATTTTGCAAGTATATGTTCAAAGTGAAATTGACCAGCTTTGTGTTTGGGAGTTTTTTGTGTGGTGAAGCCTTAGTAAAATGATCCCCTGCACTCATCCTGAATAGAACTTTGGCTACAGTTGGGTAAGCCCACAGCCACCCAGTCTCCTCAAATCTGCTGCTTTTTATGTGTCACTGTTTGTACAACAACTTGATAAACTGGATTGGGGATCTGAAACAACTGAGAAATGACTTGCAAATTCACATTACCACCCTGCAAGTAGCTGTGCACGCTTGGTGAAGAGCTAGATACAAGGAAGCAGAAAGAGGACAGTACTTAATCCAGTTACAGTTGCGCTGCCCACTGTGCGTGAAATCAGAACTTTTTTTTTTTTTTTATTGGGTTGAAAGATGATTGGGCTCCAAGGTCCCAAGTGTTCTTGGGTTCCTGATCATGTAACATAAGGGAGAATTCTACTGCAACTGTAATTAACCTACAATAAAATGTGATTTAGAGTTGTACATATTGTGCATATAATATAATGTTATACTGTAAGAACAATTTGCAGTTTTACTGCAAGAAGCAGACACATCTTGGGAGGGAGGCAAAAAAAAAAAACAAACACAACTGAACAGCATGAAAATACGGAAAGGTTAAAAAAATACATCATTTTTGATAAAAGGATTGCTGTTCAAATTGCCTATGGTATATTAACTAATGATTGATCAAGCAAATAGTTTATCTTAGAATTGACCATCAGAGGCCATTGTTGTAGTCAGCTCAGGCTAGTGTCCCATCTTCTAGGTAATATAATTCAGGCTCTTCTTCTAAATATTCCTTGGTTTTGCTTTGTTCTAAAATCAGCTGGGCAGCTGTGCTGTAGTTTCAAAGTGGAAATGCACAGCCGTGAAAGCAGTGGAGCTTAGAAGCATTCTGATCTTCAAGGGGTCACATTCACAAAGATTTTTTAATGCACTCAGCATAGCTCTTTTGCAGAGATGCCAGCTGGCCTGAAAACTGGCTGCTGAAATATTTAAACTTCTAAACTTTAGGTAGAATTGAGACAATGACTGTGCATAGACACTATGAATATAGTTCAGGGTACTGAGACTGGAAATAGTCTAGTTTAAAAAAAATCAAGAAGGGCATAGGAAATGAGACATGACAGGGGAAAAGAAACAGTTGCAGTGTTAGCGTGATATTTTGATTTAACGTGACATTTTAGGGGGTAGCTCAGTGCTTCTTGTCAGTGTGATTTTGGCTGCTGTTCTTACTGAGAGGTTAATATCTCAAGTTTAAGTTAATCTGTACATGCTAGGTTTCTAAGAGAGATCTGAAAGAAGACCTAAATTCCAGGTGTAATGTAATATTCCCTGTTACTTCTACCATAAACATATTCAATAGTTCGTTGTGCAGAATTTTACAAAGCAGGGGAGGGATCCTTGATGGAAACCTGAAGGAAATGATTAAATTAGTTCGTAATAGGGGCATGAATTTGAATCAAATTCCCAGAGATTAAAAATGGGTATATTTTGAATTGATTCTACAAGTCATGTGTGCAAGATGACTAACTTTGGCAATACTAAAGGCATCGTAGTTAAGATACTGCTTTAGAAACAAAATGTTTCTTGTATTGGGTTATATAACTAGGCTTTGGAGTATGATTTTTTCTCCCTTCAGAGATAAGCAGTTATATCCTTTTCAATACATGCATCTTCATGTGTGCACAAATCTTACCTGCAGTACAGCACTGGCAGTACGTAAGTTCTTACAGATAGCTTGATGACCTGCTAAAACATGAAATTTGGTTCCACTTACTTTATCTTACATGATTTCAAATGCAATTAGTCGTAAAATTATTCATCTCCTAACTTTTTTTTTACAGATAAAGTTTGAATAGCTGTAGCCGTATCTTCCATGTGCAATCTGTTCATACAGAGATATTTTTTTTAAGTTATTTAGATAGAAGTGTAACCGCAAAGAATGGAAGGTGTAGGTCAACACTGAATTGTCATTTGTAAATGCCAAAGGGTATTTTAATATAATTGTGTACCTTTTTCCTGTTCTTGTTCTGTGTGCTGGTTGTTTTCCTGGCTTTGGAATCCAAGAGATTGGTATAAACGTAACTTTACGATCACATTCCTCATGGGACAAGTAGCACTGGTGAGAGCTCTGAGGTGGCTTCGCTGGAAAAAGAAAAGTGTTGGAAATTAGTGATCTCAGCTCAGTGAAGAATGCAACAGTAGCTAGGCCTGCTACAAACGTGTTAATAGTGATGTTCAGAATCTGAATGTCTAATGTAGTAATTGCTTGCATCTGTTTTTTAGACTATGTAAATAAAGGTTGCTATTGGTCTTAATTTATAATTGCTACTTAGACTTTTTTTTACCTTTTATTTCAAGAATATCTAAAACATTCCCCGTCCAAAATAACCAAGAAAACTATCAAAAGCTTTCTTCATCTATATTAAATGGAACATATCTCTTCTGTCACATTTCTACTGCAGAGACATAGCTCATACAACATGGTTCAGTATGCTGTGCCCGAACTTTGGTCAGAGAAAGTCTTCAACTATATTAACATGTAACACAAAAATGTCTCATTTTGCAGCGGTTGTCTAGGGCAGGAGTTACCCACAGTAATACAACATGTTTGAAGGAACAAGTATGACTTGTGAGAGTATACACACTATTGATTTAGAATAATCCATTTTTAAAAAATGTGACTTTCTATTTTTAATGAAATTTTAATATAAAATTTCAGATAAATGACTAAAGCAATAGATGGGGTCTTCTTAGATAGAACATCCAGAGTATGGAAAATTCAGTGTCTTATCATACCGTTCAATGGACTGATTGTTTTGATGCAGTGCTTACTGAGGATCTTTTTATAAAAAGTATGCTGTCAATGAAGCATGTTTCCCCAAAGCTACGCTGTAGGGAAGGTTCTGGTTTTGGAAATGTGAGTTCTGTAGCCATTGACCTGTTTTTCCTATCTAAACATGGCATGATTTATTCATAAGCTTTTTCAGCTTGAGCAAAAATTGGCTTGTTGGTACTAATGAACTAATGATTCCTCTGGAAAATTAAATATTAATGAGACCATAATGGATCACAGTGTTTCATACAATGATGATATCATTGGGGTTAAAATGGTCACTGAATTGTGGTTCTAATAGGTGTGTTATTAGTAAATTAACATATCTATTAATAGTGTCTGAGGTGGAAAAACAGTGGTTCTAGGAGAATATTATTTGTGAATGCTATTTACTACATCAAAGGTAAAAGGTATATATTTATTAAAAAGATAGAAAATTATATGTTTATTTAGGGAAATATGGTTTTGAAATAGATTACTGTGGCTATGTAAATGTAATTCTTCAGGGCTTTACATTAAATCACATGTTGCAGCATGTGTGCTTTGAACACAGTGTGAATGCACATTTTAATAAACAATTTCAATGTAAAATGTGGGAAAATGACTGGATAATGTATGAAAATATCTCCAAAAGGCAGAGCCCAGAACCCCAGTGGACTGGTGGTTGATAGCCATATGTTCCGACAGACCATGCTTAAGGTCCCCAAGGTAGTTTCACATGCTCTAAGTGGGTAGAGGTCAATCCAAAGAACCATTTCCATTTGAGCTGCTCACTTCTATTAACACAAACACTTTGGTATCTGCCAGCTGAGCGAGATGATGAAACTGACTCAATACTAGAACTAATCCAAGTAAAAAAGTGGTAGATGTCAGTTGAATTAATGAGCCTCAGCATGCAGATAGAAGAATTCTACTGGTGGCATAAGGGAGATGTGGGAATGGAGATGGAAGGTTTGGATCGCACTTCAGTCAACTCGCAGTAGTTGTGAAACTACTTCAAATCTCTGCTCTGTTTCATTGGAGCTACTCCTTAGTATGCAACAGGGAACACTTTCAGTAACAAAAACACAGTTACAAAACTGACTTCTGAGTATGTATTCTTATGTCAGTCACCTGAAAACAATCGGCATAAGAGGGATCATATGGGGATTCTGCTCTGAGATACTTGTAGGTGAAGTTCCTGCCTGTAAGGCATTTCCTTCATTAAGGTTCTGTGTGGCTTGCTGGGCTCCTTCGTCTAAAGCCTACCGAAGAAGCAAGGCATGTGTTGATTCAGTAAGCGGTGAGCTCTGATTTAGAATATCTAATAAAGCCACCGTGAAAAGATGCTATTAAAAGTGATCCATCTGAAATTCTGAGTCTCATTACCAAAACCACATACATTTACCAAGATAATTACACTTTCTGAAGTCAAAGGCCGTATCATTTTTGCATTAATTTTGGTGGTTTTTTCTTGACTCAGAACAGTTGTAGTAATGCGAGCTGCTTTCACTTATTATTGATTATAAATCCTTTATGCATCAAAGCAAGAAAGAGGAGCACCCATAGACTACTGAAAATAACTTTATGTATACAAAGGCCTGCTACAGTAACTGGAGCTACTGAAATAGATCAAAGAGTGACTTTTCAATGTACGTTATCTGAGTATAGGAAAAATGCTGAGGAGTGTTCTCATCATCTGGGTATTTAGCTAATCCTGTCAGAAGGAACAGCAATATTTCATATTTAGTAGTGTCAGCATGTGTCTTTTTAATCTGTCTCATCCATAAATGCATAATAAAGCAACAACATTTTGGTAATATTCAACTAATTTTAGAAGGTTTGTAATGACTTGGAGATGGTTGTGTTCTGGGAATCCTGGGGGGGGTTGTTAATTCTTTTGCTAAGAATTTCTCTACTGGAGCATTAATTTCAATAGAATATGGGTAGGAAGAAGTGTCAGATGAGAGTTGACAGGCAGACAAACTAAAGGTTGGTTTGAAGTGATTCCAGCGCCCTGAAGGATCTGAACACCTTAACCTTTGTGAAATAAATCACATTTCTCAATTTTATTACAGTTTCAGAAGTAATGGTAGAAACTACTGAGAATGTTTAACTGAAAATTCCTAGTGAAAAAGTTTAGTTCAAAAGTCCAATTTGTTACTTAGAAGCTGACACTTTATTGCCTCTTTTTAAGGGGGCTCTTCTGTTTGCAATTTTCAACTTCCACTGTCACTAAGCAATATTAGTAACCTACAGGGCAATCAGATTTAGCCAAATGAGAATTTAATTTACATCCTGCCAAGAGGGCAAGGGCCACGCTTTTGCATAAGGACTGGGAGATTGAAGTATTTTCAGGAAATAATAATGTATGTCTGGACCTCTAATATACACAAATAACATGTTTATATTAAAAACTGTATCCCCTGATTGTTGTAATCTGAGTCACAAAGCAATAAACCCATAAATAAATACTCAGGTTCATTACTCAAAAAATAACAAATGCAATTTACTTTATTTCTTATGAGTTTATTTCTTAAATGGTTATTTCTTAAGTACTTGGAATGTAATCATCTTGAAATGCATTCTCATCAATAGTAATTACTGCAGAAATTATTTCTTTGTACCCGGACTTTGCATTCGTTAATGGATTAGGATCTACCCACGTATTCTGAGATTTAGTTGACTGACGTATTCAAATAGCTGATGCTGCGGAAGTGCAAAAGCAGTACTTTTGGCTAGAAATAGCAAAGACAAAAGATTACATGATTTCTTTTAATACGTGATATTATTCAGGAGAAATATTTTATAGTACTACCCACTGTCTCAATCAGAGTTTTAGAAGCCACGTAAATGCTCTGAAGACAACATCTTTGTTTCTTACGGCAGCCTGTGTTGTCTTACTGGTACTAATGAGATACCCACTGAATCTATTCCTTACGTTTTGGAGGGAAAAGCACGGTGATTTTTTGTTCTGGTGTACTCAGGTTCTCATCCTTAGGGCTGGCTCAGGTGTGTTCTCAGCAGGGCCTGCAAGGGCAGGAGACAGCAAGAATGGCTGCGTGCATTGCTTGACTGCTGGGACTGACAGGAGGCAATTAGCACTTAGTATAAACTGGAGGAGCCCTGAAGCTGCTTTGATGGACCATGACTGGCAAGAGTTTCCAACAGCCCCCATGCCTGTCAAAAATTGCTGTCATTCAGCAGTGGTCTGTTCACACCACCGCCTCCAAAGGATCCACTGATCTGATTCAGCGGCAGAATTGGCTGTGATATCTTTCATCAGCTGAGCCAAAACACATCAACAGGCAAAATGCAAGCTTCAGAAACATGAGAAATCCGTGTCACTATTCATATCTCATTATTAAAGAACTTCTTGTTGACAAATTTTAGCTCCGACTTCGTAACAAATCCTTGCCAGGGAAAATTTTCATGTGATGATTGATTGGCTGTTTTTAAAGGGATCCAGAAAAGTTACAGATTTTAATGTCTAGAATTTTTTGAGTAAACAGAAGTCTAGATTAATCAATTAATTAATTAATTTAATTAATTATTAAGCAGGGGGATCTATTCTGCAAAACAGATTCTGTAGTCAGGGCTATATTAGAGGGCAAAATCCATGAATTGCAAATTTCAAAAAGGATTAATTGACTGCCTTGATTGCTTTCCAATTGATTTCATTATTGTGGAGTGTCATATAGAAAATAGGTGGTATGACACGCATAAATATTCTGTAAAAAGCCACAGTAAAGCAGTCCTGACTCTAGTAGTTGTAGGAACTATAAATATTTAGGTAGAAAGCTCTTGACCAAGATTGTGAGACTGAAAGACAAAATGGAAACTAAGTTCCAATGAATATGTAAGAAAATGTCTTCTGAATGTCTCTTATATTTACCAAAATATTTCATTTTTAATCTCATGTTTGGAAAACCTCCAGTTTCCTCAGGCCTTGTGAAATTTTTTTACCGTGAAAAACAGAACAAAATCCTAAGCTAACTATGATGTGAGTAAATAGCCACAGGTGCTAATTTGTGTTAAAGGAAAATTCAGCTCACTTCAAAGAAAAAATCAACTCTGCCATAGGACATTACAGAGCAATTTTAATTGGAAAGACATAGTAAAAATTAATTCATTTGCTATGCTCCTCTGTTGCTGCTTCTCCAGTGCTCCTAACCAGTGGTCGTAGGACTGAGTCAAATAGGCTGATGCTGGGAGAATGTGGCTGAAGAGTAGCCCTTGGACAGGGCATTTTTCCGTCTTAGGAAGATTTTTTCTCAGGCGTTTGAATCACAAGGTTCATGCTGCTACTTTAAAAGCAGCAAAGAAGCTTATTACTTAGTGTCTTGAGTCTGTAATTCATAGGTATTATCTAACTGCCACTTAGAACCCAGTGTTCAATTTCGTCTGTAATTAAAAATGTCATTTCAACTTTTAGTTCTTTTATGCATTTATATGTAAATTGGAAAAGCAATCTGGCTTATTTACAGTATGAACTTTGTTATAAGGCACTACCCGATAGACTTCAGAAGCAAAAATTCAAAGGGAAAGAAGGTAAATCAAATTAATGGGAAGGCCAGCAACACAGCATTCCAGCCTCCTTTGGCTGTAAAATGAGTGGGATGGGAAACAACAAATGTGTGAACCATCCTTTAAAGATATTTAGAGAGCTTTCTGCACTGATGCGTTATAAACCTGGCAGTAACATTTTTTATGGTTATGTAGTTAATTATAAGGATTTGGGGCATGGTAAATTGCTGCTCATAATGGAACCGTTTATTGGGTAAATTTCTGGTCAGTGTTGTACACTGATGAAGGAAGATGGTATTATTCATCGGTCTATTCTGTGTGAGTCACCAGAGCTTTCAAGCATACGGTCATGGTGTACTTTGTGGCCCTTCAGCGTGTAATAGCAAGCATAACAGCGTGTAGGCAATACATTTCCCTTTCATGGCTAGTTTATATGATATCAGTTGTTCCCAGCTTTCTCCTAGTGTTTATTGAGGCATGTTTCTGTTCCTGTTTACAGTTCGATTATTTTCAATGACTAGGGTTTGATAAACTGTGTAAAACTGCACTCATGGAACCAATTTCAATGTTTTTCAGACTTCCATTAAAATATAACGAATATTTTAAATATTAAGGAATAATTTAATGTTAGCGTAGCCGGATTAAAAAACACTGCAGATGGCTTGTTCCAATAATTCCCCCCAACGTCCCCAGGAGACTGGTTAATTGATGTGACTGAGTGAACTGATCCATGTAACCAAAGCACTTCTAACAGCCCATGTATTTTAGGTGATGCTCAGGTTTAGAGGACTCTGGTGGCATTTTTTCCTGGAAAAAAATTACTAAAAGCTCTGCTTTCTGTGAACTAAATTATGCCCAGCTGGCCACCAAAGTCAAAGCTCAAGAAGACATGCTTTGAATTCCTATTTTTAATTTTTCTCCCTTTCTTAAAGTAAAATTGTAGCCTCAGAGTATCAGTGATGGCCTACATGCTGATGAGGTAACTGCATTTACCTTAGCCAGTTTCTGCATAGATTACAGCTCACCTAAATTGAGCCTGGCCTTTTTGGCACAAGGAAAACTTTCAGAACATGATCTAATGCAGCAGTGTCTGCCAAACTTGACAAATGAGTAACATCCCTTCACCGGCTCTTCTGTAATGTTCTCTTGAACAACAGTACACAGATGTAGGAGGAATCCCTCTCTTCAGAGAAAGAAAGAAACAGGCTGGTTTCTAAGGCCTGCAGGAGTGACTTAAGCAATCATTTCACCAATGTTTTAAGTCTTAAGACTTGACAAGAGTGATATACATGTCTTCTATATCATTGCAAAGATACAGAAGTGACATGTGTCTGTGGCATGTCTTTGAACTTAATACATTTCAGTGGATTTCTCTACCGTCCATCATGAAAACGTTAAAGCAGATTAAGTTTAAAGAAAAAAAGAAAAAAAAAAAAAGAAAGATAAAAATAGAAAAAAAAAAGAAAGATAAAAATAGGATTTACATCTGAAACCGAAGCCAAAACTCTTCACAATACGTATTTGCAGTGGGAAGAAGGAGGCAGCAAGGAGAGTGAATTCATATCCAAACCCCTGGGAATAATACGATCATCTCTCCTTATCCTGCACCTGCTCTATTTCCCAGCAGGGATACGATGGGGAACAAAATGCCTAGCACAGGCTGTTCTGTTTCCTATTGATTTCCACAGTGACTCTGCCCTTCTCAGCCCCACGTACTGCGTACTATCCATCTAGCCAAAGGCATATTCACAGAAGCTGTTTTCTGGAGAGGCATAATGGGTCATTGGCCCAGAAGCTACAGAAATAGTTGTCACACAGCAGAAACGTTTCCATTTCCCTTCCCCTTGGGACAAACTCTTACAATAAATTCCCTGGTCCTGTGCAGCTCAGTATGTCTTTGGTTTGAATACCCTTTTAACCAAAACAGACTCCAAAAATGAGAAGTGATTGTAAAATGGGCTTCCATTAAATACAAGAAATTGCAATCAATTTTGCCTGGATGCCAAACGGATTTGGTGCAATTCCATACAGGGAATATTAGTAAAGGAGGAGAGAGTATCATTTAACAGAAGAATTGAAAGGTGGATAAGGGTTCCGCAATTACTGCAGCATGTGCAGAAAAGCAATACATCAGCAGAAAGGGAGATTAATGACAAATCAGACTGAGGAGCAAACATTTTCAATAGTGATCATGGCACAAGAGTGTAGCATGTTACGCTCATGAAAGATTAAACAAATAGGGGAAAAGAGGGACAGCTGGAATAGTTAGGGAGATGTAAAAGCTCTCCTACAAGAGATAAAGGGTTCAGTTTGTTTAGCCAAGCAACTTGGTGGTCAGGAAGGGAGAAAGGAGTGCAGAATCCTCTGGACAGGTGAGTGGAGGGAGGAACACCTGAGGGGTTTACCCTGGGAGAAATGTCATTTCATGAGGAATGATTTCAGCATATAAAAGAGAGGTGTTACATTTGAGGTCTTCCTTAGAAATGCAAACACACAGAGGAATGGGACTACAGAAAAAGTGATTTTCATAATGAAACTCTGGAGAATTTCATGAGAAGAAAGTACCTAAAACAAAGGCTCCTTTGCTATGCAAAAATCCCTACAACCACCACCAGTATTATCAAGGTGAGAGTCTCAGCTAATCTAATTGCAAGTAATCTGTCAGCAAAGCCTGATGCATTAGCAAACCTCCATAAAGGAATGCTGACAAACCATACAGGTAACAAACACCGGGTGTTGAAAGAAAGGGAGGGGAGAATGTAAGCAGGATTAAAGCAGGCACTCTGAAATAGATGGAGGTCATCTTCCTGTTTTCTGTCTGTAGATAAGAAACACACAGTTTGAACACAGGTTATTGAAGATTTTGTGTTTGGAAGAGTATTTTCGTTGGGTTTGTAGAATAAAATTTTCCTACCAAATCAGGCCTTATCCCAGCAGACAGACAAAGGAGCACTGTCGTATTGTATTGCAATCTGAATGTCCTTCCTCTAGTAGTGGCCAAGTTTGTGATACTCCGCCAACACAGTGATGGTGATTCCCTCTGAAGGCTTTAACACAACTTCTCCAATGGTTCAGTCACTGAGGTAAGTGAATAGAAAAAAGAAATTAACTTCCTGCGACTCATACAAAGTGATTAATAACTCTTATCATCTTGAATGAGCAACTAAAACCCCAAGAGAGAATAAACTCAGTGAAAAGGAAGAGTATAGAGGGAGGAAAGGAGCATAAATGGAATGTTCTCCTTGCTGTATAAGCACTAAAAGTCATATGGAGCGAATATGGAGAAGAAGGTGCTGGTAGTTAACTACCAGCTGACTATAGAACATGAAAGCAAATAAGGAAGATCATTTCATCTTTCAATGAAATTAGAGGTGTGGCAGAAGTAAAGAAGGAACAGCAATTGCTGGCTGGGCAGAGTTGTATGTACAGGTGTGTGCAGTCCCTTCTAGAGGTGGGAACCTACTTACATGCAGGGAGTGAAGATGCAAGTCTGAGTATCATCAGAAACTCCAATGCCAACCCTTAACCTGTTGGGTATTTTGATGCTTAAAAGTAGGATCTTGGGAAATAATGACAATGCCCGTAAATTCATATAGCATGGAGTACTATAGTTTGTCAAAGGGTGTGATTCTCAACTGCTTGATCATTTATTACTTTGAAGATCACAGTAGAAGTTGGACTATATTGTCTAATATTTTTCTTCATATTCATATATTAATGTTAACATGCAAATAGTCTGTTTCTAGCATTCATCTGATTAACTGTATTAGCTGAGTGGTTTTTTCTTAATAGCAAATGTTTTGAAACTAATCAAATGGGCTTAAATCCTCATTATCTTTTGGGCTTTAACAATGCCACTGCCTGGTAATAGCTACGAGATGAAAAGAATTCTGGATAGCAAAATGTAAATGTCTACAGTAAGCATCCTGCTCTCCTTAAAAAAGTAACAGAAATTTACTCATGAAATGGCCTGTTGAAGTTGAATTACACTGCCTGCTTTATTTTCTTTTTATTTCACTATGGATAAAGAATGGCGGAGAGAAGCATGCCCACTTTCATTTGTTACCACTTTCTACCAATCTTTGTGACTCTGAAAAAGGAGAATTCACTTGTGTGGAAATGAAACATATTGACTTTGGAAGCAAGATCATGTTCAGTATTTATTTTATGTAGTGCTTTAATGCTATACCAAATAGTGGGTTTCCTATGGTATGATTGGGCATCTTGACTATGACAATGAGTCTGTTACACTGGAGTACCTAAACTTAGGAGGAAAGTCTTCACTCAGAGGGTGGTGAGGCACTGGCACAGGTTGCCCAGAGTAGCTAGGGCTGCCCCATCCCTGGAGGTGCTCAAGGCCAGGTTGGATGGGGCTTTGAGCAGCCTGGTCTGTTGGGAGGTGTCCCTGCGCATGGCAGGGGGTTGGAACTGGGTGATCTTTATATTCTCTTCCAACCCAAGCTTTTCTATGATTCTAAGGATCTATGAACTCCATGCTAACAAGGGATCTCCACATGCAGTAATTTGCAAATACATACAAAGTAGCTAGGCTAAAATTGTGTCTGGGACGGAGTACTTTACACTTTTGAGTTTCCTGTTTTCCATAAAGGGCATTCTTGTAGGAAATACAAACTAAAAGCACATGCAACGGTCAAGCAATAGTGATGAAAAGCCAGATGGGTTGCTGAATCTGGCCTTTCAATATTATTGCCAGAATGCTTTTAAACAGCACTTTAGGAGCAATTGAAATTGTTCCAATGTAAAGCTTTATGGTAGCCCATATTTATAGAACGAACTTATGGATTTTCTATGACTGCAGGCTTAGATTTTAAAAACTTCTGTCTCTTTTGGAGGAAAGAGCCTCTAACTCCAGAGGATATATATATATTTATATATATATAAAAATATATATATAAATATATTTATATATATATTTAATAACAATGGTAAAATAAAGAGGCATACACTTCTTAAACAAAGTGAACCCGAATTTCTTATAGAGGCTTGCTGTAATTGTGGATGTCAGTTAAATTAACTCTTAGTTTGCTGTGTGTATTTCTCACACTGTTGCACCTCAAAACCTAAGAGCTTTCTGCTGCATTAGCTAAACTGTTTGCTTTTTCCCCTCCTAATGTGAAAACTAAACCCTCTTCTGGGAGAGGAGGGAAATGGGTATATTGAGAATAAAGAATTCAGCATTCTCAATAATATGTTTTGGGATTTTGTTGTAGTGCCCACTCAGATGTCTGCAGAAAAGCTGTGACCTTGTTGATGGTAGACAGAGAACATTCTACAGACAGCATGTCTAGATCACTTCATCCTAAAAACAGGGCACATAGCATAACTAGTTCCCTAAGAGAAGATGGAAATGTGGAGAGCAAACAGCTTTACTGCTAGAGGAACAGGGATAATTCTTATGTAGATGGCACAGGAAAAACAAGATCCAATTGGAGAGGAACTTGTGATTTTCAGGTCAGGCAGGAGCCTGAGGGAGAAGCATGCTCCCCAAGTCTCTTTTGTGTCTGCTCTTCTCCTGTGTGCCATAAACAGAGGGAAGTGATACTGCGCTTTGGTTCCATTGAGCTAAGCAGCCTTCCTGCACGAGGGAGCTTATAGTGTGTATACTTACCTGGGAAATTGCAAGCATGCATATACTTCATTAGGCAGCATATTATGAATCAGGGTCATAGCTGGAGTAGTTGCTTTGTTCAAGAGATACTCAGATCCCTTGGGTAAGCAGCTAATTGCAGGAAACCTTTGAAAGCAAACGTGTGATAGGAAGAAAGCAATGAATATTGTTTATTCAAAAGACAGGAGAGGTTTCTTTGAATCAGTTCTCTTGCATAATTATGTAATTAGGGCATGTTCTATTTTTAATTAAATCTCTTGCATATTCATGGAAATCCTATGAACTTGTGGACCAATAGGCATGGCTCTTTTAAAAATGCAGTTTGTATAAAGGAATGCCCTTCAATTTTTCCCCCCCTTTCATATTTATTTCAAACACATATTTCACATCATTATACACAGTTTGCCTGGCCAATGCCCTGACTTCCCTGTCAGGACAAGCTACAGTGTGATGATAAACCACTAATACAAAATTGCCAGAGGAGTATTTTAAATGGAGATGAAAAACACAAGAAGCTGCTGCTCTGAAGTACCAGTATCACAGCTGGTTTTTGTTGGAAAGCTTGACCCGGGCAAGATAAGAATCAGAAGAATTCAGGAAGTATACAGTTCCCTCAGCTTTTCAAACCCAACAGTGACTCTGCACTCACAGTCTGTAGCCGATCCATTTTCTTCTGATTTTGTTTCTGTTGGCCTTAGAATCACAGAATCATCTAGGTTGGAAGAGATCTCCAAGACCACCTAGTCCAACCTCTGACCTAACACTAACAAGTCCTCCATATGAGAGTCTTTTCCTGTTCTTACACTTCTCTGACTACTACATTAGCTTTGATTCCATCTTCCTCTTAGGAGTCTTGCTTTCTCACCTGATCCTTGCTGTCACATCTGCCATTTTGTAAATTTGTTCAATGTTTTATGTGAGTGCAAACAGTTTTAAGCATACCTTTATACAATTTACCATTGAGGTGAGGCTGCACATTTTGATTTTCCACTACACCTCCATATGTTTCTATAAGCTTATGATTCATACCTATACATACTGCAGGAGTTACGCATGTGGTGCTGGGGTGATAATGCACCATAATATTCTGTCTAGACGTTAATAATACCCTTAAAGTTAGTCTGTCACTGTCCCCTGATGACTCCCAATATACATTGCACTGCTGCATTATATTTAACTGTTTTTCATCTCGGACCTCAATTTCTTCCTTCAATTCTTCTGATTAATGTGTATCCTGTGGAACATTAAACAACATGAAGAAAACACTGTGACCATTCTTTCTTCGTTAGAGGGAGTGGGAGTGAATTGGAAGCTGCAAAGTAGTTCTTGTGACACGTGTCACCGCCTTTCTGATGAAACTCTTAAATTTTATGCATAAACCTGTCCAACAGCAGGGATCCTTCAGTGGATCCAACGTGCATCCATGACAAGGGTGTTGAAACACGCAAGGAGCACCCAACGAGCCCAGAGGGGGCACCCAGCCTTCTCCTCAGGATTTGGGCTTCTGCCTGCTTTCCTGGGTGACTCGTACACCACAAGCTGCTGCTGCTGCTCCAGAGGGGTTCAGCTGGAGCATTTACGAGTCTCGCTGTCAGCAAACCCTAAAACTCCTCAGACACCCAGAACACCTGACACCACCATCACCAGCAGTACCCAACCCCAGTGCCTGCCCAGCCCTGCGACACCTGACGGGGCATTAAGGAAACCCCGCATTTTGCCCCGGGCAGAGCCCGGACACAACCCGAGCCCCCTCCTCGGGGCTGTGAGGGGGGTGCTGTGAGCGGGGGGCTCTGCCCCTTCCCACTTCCCCTCCCCGCCGAGCGCCATGGCGGCGGGCACGGCGCTGAGGGGAGGGAGAAGAAGGGCGCGCGGGGCCCGCTGGGAGAGGGAGGGGAGCCGCCATGTTGGGCGGGTCTGTGGGCCGTGCCGAGCCGTGCCGAGCCGTACCGGTGGGCGGTGTGGGGCGGTGTGGGGCGGGGGCAGCACCAGCAGCCGGGGCGGCGGCTGCCAGCAGCTGTCAGCGCCCGCTCCTCAGGGGCCGGGGCCCCTCGCCGAGCGCACCGCGGCCGCCGCTGCCGGGCTTGTCAGCTCCTCACGGGAAGCAGCGAAGGCGCCGCGGCGCCCACCCTCTTCCTCACCCCTCCTCGCCCTACAGAACCCTTTTCCTTCCGCCCGCCCATCGCTGACATCCTTCCTCCGGTCGCCTCCTTTCCTTATTTCCCCCCCCCTTCCCCCCTTTCCCCCCTCTCCCCCCTCTCCCCTTCCCCGGGCTGCGCGGCCCCCGCCGCCCCTGCGAGCGCTGCGCACATCGCCCGAGCCTGCAGCACCGAGCGGTGAGCCGGGGGGGACGGGGATGGGGACAGGGACAGGGACAGGGGGGGCACCGGCCCCACACCGCTGCCTTCCCCTTCCTCTCGGCGCAAACAACAAAAGGACCCCCCGCCGCCCCGCTGACAGCCGGCCCCCGCCGCCTGGGGTGCCTCGGCTCGGGTGGTTGGGGTTTCTTTTAATTTATGAGGATGGGAGGTGGCTTTCCCCGTTGTTCCGTGTCCCCCTGCTGATCCGCTAGAGCCGAGGCATCCCCCCGGAGGCTCTGGCTTTGTCCCTTCCCCTTCCCTCCCTCAGCGCTGCGGTGCCGGCCCGGCGCCGCCCAGGGAGGGGGCCCGGGGGCTGAGGGGGATGGAGCGGGACTGAGGGGGTTTGGAAGGGTCTGAGGGGGGCTGAAGGGGTCTGAAGGAGCCTGAGGGGGGCCAAAGGGGTCTGAGGGGGACCAAAAGGGTCTGAAGGGGGCCAAAGGGGTCCGTCGGCCTCGCCCATCCGCCGCGGTCAGCCCGTGTCCGTGCGGCGCTTTTGTTTTTCCTTCGCCCGTGCTCGGGTTTGGCTGCTGGGGTTTGCTGCTCCTTCTGAAATGGTGGAAGGAGAGGCGGAGACAGCTTCCAGCTCGGGTTTTTTTTGTCAATAGGGACCGGATTTATGCCGTACAGGTCACCCACCCGCCGTGCTGCGCGCTGAGGTCTTAACACTAAGATCTCGGCCAGATTTGTGCGGTGCTAAAATGATGAAGAAAATCACGGATTAGGAACACGTTACCCTGGCAAAATGGCCCTAATCCCTACCTGACTTTACTGATAACTGCATCTTTTGGGCACAGATCAATTAGAAAGACACTTTCCGGTCTTTTTCATCCTGGCTTTGCGTTCCTAATGTTTGTAGGTAACAAGATGTCTGATTTGTAAAGCTGCATAGCAGTTGTCTGTGATCATAAAAAGGGACTTGCCTCCTTACTGAACGCTGTGTTATGAGCATACTGAAGCACATTTTAACAACCAAAGCAGCATCACCTAAATTAATGCTACTGACTAGCTTGTTGAAGGCTACTAAATCAATGAGGGTGCTTTTACTCTATTATTTTTTCCCCATTACTCATTTCCCTTGGCGCATATGACTTAAATGTAGCAGCGGTATTCAAGTACCAAACATGGAGTCAAAATACAAAATCAGAAAGTAAAAGCAGCCAGAAAAGAGCGAAAGTTTGTTCTTATACTTTGCTTTGAACAGCAAAATGGTGAGCAGTGTCACTCATAATATAAATTCTTTTGCAGCTGTGCATAAAAATATATTAAATGAGGGCTCTTAAAGTACCATTTTAGTGCTCTTACAGTTGGCAGAAGGTTTAGTAACATTTACTCTATGAAGTAATTATCTGTTTTACTTCCCCTTTTGTACTTGCACTTCACTTAAATAGGAAACTTATGTCCAAAGGATGTCCATTGGAAAGCTAAAAAGGAACCTTCGAGATTTGGACAGCTTAGCATTTTAATTTTAAAAAGAAATGTTTCAAACTGTTCTGGAAAATAGCTTTATTTTAATTGATTATGAATTCCAAAGCTTCAGCGAAACATGATAGAGGATATTATAACCCTAGGATTATAGATACAATTGAAAGTAACACATTCAGCATTTACTGGAAGCAGAGAGAAAACCGATCCAGATGGTGATTCTGAGCAGAAGACCTCATATTTTGTAAGTCACTTACAGATTTTTTTTTTTGTGAACACATGGTTTCAGAGAACCTTTTTGTGAAACTGTGACAAATATGGAAAACTAGTTGTTCCATTTAGATATGCTTTTTATATAATGCAGAACCATGTAGTAAAATGCAGAGCTTTTTAAGTTGTCAGTTCCTGAAAGACACACACACAACAATGCAGTATCACTTCTGCATCATGTTGCAGTTAAAGTTTGGCAACCTTTCTGTTTCCTGAAGGATGATGAAGGAACTGGACAATTCCATTAATGAGAAATTCCAACAGCAATTCAAGTCTAGATTCCATTCATTTTCTAATCAAAGAAAACATGCTATGATATCTAATTTCAAAAGGGAATAATGCTACTCCCAAAATGTCTCATGAAGTTGCATCAATTACTGTTCATTAAAATATTGTGACATGACAGCAGTGCCTTATGGAAACTAATTTTAAAAAAGGCTTTCTTCAGTGAAGGAAGAATCATGTTCAAAATCATAAAAGAAAAATTTGCAGGAGTCCAGAATACAATCTACTAAACATTTTGACCTACAGTAATGAAAACAATGCAGTACAGATGCATAAGGGATATAAAAGCAATTGCTGCTTGCTCTGTTTATGAAGAACTTACCAAGATGATGTCAGAAAACCCTCACTCGTGTGCTACCCTTAGGCAGTATACGTCTCTCTCTGTATATCTGTGTGTGTGTGTTTGTATCTATATGTGTACACACACATACCTACATGGCTGTCACTTAATTGGGAGCTTGGGGAAATACTGTAGCCTCTCATTCTGCTCTGAGTCCACTTAATGCAGCTTCTGTTTCTCTTGAGACATTGTGGTCTTGTGCTCTTTCATGTCTAATTCTGCTTGGCTTCTCTGGAAGACATATGAGTGGATTTATTCTGGTATTAACAGCATCTTTTCAGATGTGTATCATAATTATTTTAAAACTTAATTCAGTGTACGAATAGTTGTTAATAATATTATGAAAATAATATTTTCATAAGGGAACTGGAAAATGAGTGAGTTTGGGAACATTCATAAAGAAGCAAAATATACTTTTGTATTTAAAGTTGAAGAGTTTGGTAGCAGATGGTGGTGAGGAAATGCCTACTAGGACTATTTAAATAAACCTTTTGTGGTCTGTCTGCTTGCAGGTATAGTTCAGCATGACACATCTATCACAAAAATGGGATGTGGCCAATTCCTTCATCATTGCAACAGAAGTGGCTAGTCACAGGCTTTCCTCTTAATACAGCCTGGATAATACTATATTTCCAAGGCGTTTTTTCATTGATTTATAAAAACATACTAGGTACCTTGACCAAAGTTTAGAAAAACATTTATTTTAAATGTTAACTCTCATTTTCCTTAAAACAAAATCATTGAGAATATAACGTCTAACAGATACCACATAACAGTCAAATACATTGCTCATGTTAAAAAAAAAGCCTTTTTGACTTCAAAATACAGCTGGTTGTAATGGTTATATCCTGAGTCATGCTCAGCCTTGGGTATTTTTGAGGTACTAAAGCTTTCCCAATAATTTTCTGTAGTGAAACATTTTTCTGTGTAATAGCAGGCTGTAGAAATAAGTGTGCTTTCTTTGAAAAATTATTTATCAGTCACCAAAATCAATTAATGCCTGAGAAGAAAAAGATGCCCTCCTGCTAGCTTAGATTTGCTGAGATGCTTCTGTTGCTTGTACTTATGGAATTTGAATCAAGCACTTTGTTAGAGGGTAAGAGCCAAAATTATAGATCCTTTCAGTGATGTAGGAATTATTTCCACAGGGTTTTGTGTGAGGTTCTTTGACAGATGACACTGTGATTGTTTTGGAAAATGTTTTATTGTCCTAGACAGTTAGTATAATTAATAATGACAAGCCATAGCAGATAGGCAAGCATGAGAGCTGAGGATGTATGCTTCCAGTACCTGAAATATATTTCAGTGTGTGAACAAAGGACTTGTTCTCAGAGGGCAAACGCTAAAGCACAGTTAATACTAGTTTTCTTTATACAGTATAAACAATTAGCATATCTAATTTCTCATACTTGATAGTTTCTTCAGACTGAGTTAGCTAAGAAAACAGATGCAAGTAATAGTATCTGACTGTTGATATAATCACTGTTTGGTTCTCTGAATCCAGCTTATCTCCCTTGGGCTCTGCTGTTTAACTATTTTTAGTACAGTCAGAAAAACATTATTTACCCTAGAAGCAGTTTTGACCTGCAGGTGGAATTGAACTGAGTTTTTCAAATAATTATTATTGGTCATCTTTTTTTGTGTGTTCAAAATCATGTGATTGTGTGGTCTTCTACTCCAAATACGCTTTCCCCCCTGTTGTCTATATAAACATGCAGATTTTTTAACCTGGTTTCTCAATATCAGGTCTTGCCTACGGGTAAAAGTACTAAATTACTTTTTGCAGGTAGTCTTAAAACCGAGCAGTTTCCTACGTTGGTTCTTTGTAAATAATTGCCATAAAACCTATTAATTATATTAAGGTGGTGTTTTGGGGGTTACATCAGACCTGTAGGTGACTTTACTATATTCTAAAGTGAATATAGCGACAAATGTAACCCATCAGTCAGTAGTGCTATCTGCCTTATATATTGGTAGGGTTGGAGTGGTGGCTAACGACACCCTAATTACTATGGGATTGTAACCCTGCACTTGTATGTACCCAGAAAACCATGTAAAAAGTTAATGATGCACTAATTAACATTGATAAGGTCAAGAAATGTCTGATTTAAAGCTAACCTTTTTGGTAATAGTTAATATCTGCTTTTCTTACATTGTGTGTTTTATATATGTTCCAGGCAACAAAGCTGTATCTAAAAACATTTTTTTTAAATGACGATACTTAACTTTTTCAACATTATCAGATAACTGGCTGTCTATCGTAAATCTTAGTATTTATGGCTGATATACAACCACTGATTACATACCCATAAACTGTTTCTCACATCGTGTGCTGCTATCCTTTGTAGCAGTATATTGGTGTTCATATTGTGTAGCGTCCTAATGCTGTGCTTTGTCCTGCAACAGCAGCAGTTAAAAGTTAAGAGCACGCTGCAAGTGCTCTCAGTGTGTTGTTACTGGCATGTGCCATTCTGCTGTGGAGAGGGTGGTGGCTGTAAGCTTCCTACAGGACCGCAGTGGCTGCATTCCTGCCATATATCTGGAGTTTGCTCCTTTCCAGCTGACAGCAGTTGAATGATTTGCCAAGCACGTTGCGCAGATTTACGGGCTCGCAGGAGAGGAGGTGGGTTCAATGGTGGGGGTGGTTCTGCTGTTTTTGCTTCTGAACACAATATGGTGCTTAAGATTGAATGCTTTTATGGATGTTCCTTTAGCAAATAACGTAGGAAGGTCACAGTTGTGTCTTCCAGCTTGAGCAGCTTCCATTTCCGAGAGGCAGCTGTTCCCTCATCTTCACAAATGTGTTTTGCTGTACCCTCAGCTTTAACATTTCATTTGTTCATGTGGTTAAGCTGGATGTGTCCCTCCCAAGTCATACTGCGTTTGTGTCTTGAGACAGGAGGGATGGCTGAAGAAGCAGGATATTTTCCCCCCGCAGGTTGATGTAGATGGTGGCTGTGTGTAATTGGATTAATGCAAGTAACGGGACAGGGAACGAGAGGTCACAGGTTTGAGATTGGAAGGCAGCAACCTTGTAAATTGTTTCTGCTGACAAAATAGTAATATATAATCAGTGGCTAAGGTTATAGTTGCATGTTTGTTTAGTCTGGGTGCTGCTTTATGTAGTTCCACACTCCTGCCACTTGTTCCACACCCTCACTCTGTTAACACAGCTGTCTGTATGGCAGCGGGGTGACACAGATTTTGGCTGGGTTTCTGCTCCAGACTTTTTCTTTTTGTGTCTGCTTAAAATAAAAGTCCTCCTCTGATCTCATTTCTCTGTAAATCCTCTCATATCAGATAGTAGTGCACGGAAGATGTAGGAATGCAGTTGTTTATGATTTCTTTGGGTGTAGCCCAGTTGCATTCAGTATACTGCTGTATTGCAATACAGAGGGTGCAGGAGTCGTGCTGATGTTTATCAGTGTGCTAGCACACTCGACAGTGACCCAGAGGTCTTGCTGGAATGAATCCTCGGGACAATACATTCATTTTGAGGAGTGGTATACATTGAGAAGGCTCAGTGGGTGCAAACCTGATCCCTGTGCCTCCGTAAGGCAGAGTTCATTTAACAGACAGGCCGTGCTAAAAGCTGGTTGTGTTCTGCTCTGAGTGCTCTGGCACAGAGCTCTGGTCCTTGGTGGGTGTTCCCGGTGGCTTAAAACAAAGCCCAGAGAAGACAGAAAAGGTTTTGTTATCATACTGATCCTGTTTTAGCCAGATGTCCTCGTTTTCAAAAATTTGTTACCCATCTGCTATCTTCTGAGAAGGCAAGAGGCACCACAGGGTGACTTTGACTGGATGGCCCAGTAATTTGCTGATACTTAATTACATCTGCTCTCCATTGCTCAGAACAGAGGTAAGGACTGATTGATGATTCAATAACTCTGCTTTTAAGCCTTTCTTACTCAGTAACAGTTTCTCTCACAGTACTTTTAAGTTGAAACTATATGCTATATGTCGTTTTTAGAGTCCATTTAGATTTTGCTGTTAGAACACAATTTATAACTTAAAAAAAACCCTGAGTGCTGAGTCTGCAGAATGAAGGTAAAGATGCACGGCATATTTTCAAAAGCAGCAGTCAGTGGGATTTGAGTTACACTGCCTGCGTGTAGTTTGTGTGTCCGCTGATTCTGTTTCTTGATCCCCACCCAGTTGTTGTGCTAACAAATGGCCTGGAAATATGCTGGCTGATTTTTTTTATTTTTTTTTTTTCCTCTCTGCTGGTCTGGCTGCACATGGAACAATACTCAAAAATATGTGATCTGTTGCTCTTAGTGGCACAGTTGTTTTAGGAAGTGACTGTTCTGCCATCCGCAGTACTGAGGGATGCTTTCAAATCATATTTATCCAAACAAGACCATTTAAAATACAATACTCAAAGTGTTACTTTTAATGTCTGTTGTGTCTGTTTTCAATTTAATGTGTTGTTCTTTGCCAGTGCACAAGAGGAGCAGTCTGGTGCAGCAGGACGATGGCAACTGTTAAGCGAGTGTTGTAGATGCAGCCAATATTTCCAGAGTCCCCAAGGAGTCCCAGTGCCCCAGCAATCACTAAGATAAATTATGAGAGAGGGCTGGAGCTGAGGCTAAAACTGTGCTTCGATCCTCGGGTGTGAGAGCACAGAGTGCCAGGGCGACTTTGTCACGTGCTGGGCTTAGGGCCTGTTGTGCTGCTCTGTGCTTCCAGCCCCAATTGACTTCAAGACCATCTGAGTAAGCACTGCAGATTACAGAGCACTTAAAAGGGACATGATTCACAACCTTCTAGCAAAATCAGCTCTCTGCTATGCTGGGTGGGATACACAGTGAGTGATACAAAGTTGTTTTGCTGGAGGATTGCATCATTTGCTACACTTCCTGTGAGGTGAAATTTGCAAGGTGTAATATGTCAGTCTGGTAACTGGCGATTGCCGTTGAAAGCATCAATTTTGGTGGAATATTTAATGGTATAGAAGGATTTTTTTTCTTAATATTGTGGACAACATCTGAACAATTTTATTGTGTGCCTCCTCCTGTAGTTACTTTGGAAGAATGAGGTTAGTTGGTTTGGGGATTTTATTCTCTTCCTTAAATGAAAGGATAAAGGGGAAGGTGATTTACCCTAAAGGTTGAAGGGGAGACTCTTTGCATAGTTTCTGCATCTTAATGTAGGCTATTAGGTAACTTGAAAATCAGATTTAAGGATTTGTTAAATCTAAAGGCTGGCCCAAGTTGAAGCAATGTTAGTGGATGGGGCTTTTATGTCTGCAGAAGGAGTTGCTGGTTTTCTCAGTTTTGATACAGATAACCCTTCCCTTCAACATCCATGAGCCTGCAAGAGCAACATAATCTGTACTTTCAGTAAATTGGCCCTTTATGGGAAGAACTGCTGGCGGTGATGTGAGGCAGAATGTGGCCTTCTCTGCCTTCCCTGCATGCGTTTTAGTGTTATTAAAGTTCATAGAAATGCCATAAAAAATAAATTTGGTAAAGATTATAGGTCTGATGTTAGTAAGTGGAAGCTGATGTGGTTTTTAATGTATTGTGGAAGTCTGATTTGATGGGAACACTCTCCTACTTTTACCTAAGTGCCATCTAGAGTTTAGATAACATAAATAGATGATTACTTGAATTAGTCGGGAAAGTAGTTCATGTCTCAGAAATAAAAATGCAAAATGAAAGAACTAGAGTCAAGCTCAAAAAATGGTTTGTCTACACTATTGACAACTTAAAATTGCAAAACGTATATAATTAAAACCACTTTGCAGTTACTAGACCTCTCTATTCCAGTCCCAAAGAGATTCTCTCAACCAGCTAGAATCAGTCTACAAAAAACATCAAGACTCAGGATTCATTGAAGACACGGCTGCACAAGCTGATAAGCCCCTCAAGAGCTAAGCGCTATTCCCACACAGAAATAAATATAGACGGTTGGAATAGTGAGGGTAAAAAATAAGGGATTTGATAGCGATGATGGATTTGTAACTCAAATCATCTTGACAGCATTTCTTTAAAAATACAGTCAAAATTTCCTTTCGGTCTGCCTTAAGCAGGTAATTTATGAAGCATGTCTTTGTAATAACAGCATACTAAACCACAATACACATTTTTTGAATAATTATCCTTGATTTTTTTTTCTTTGATTCTTGTGACAAGCATTTTTAATTTTTATAAGCTAAGTATAAATATGATGACTTTTAAAATCATTCTGCCTCCTGATGCATTTAAGAATGCTTACTCTGTCTTTATGTAACTACTCAATATAGTCACAGATCATTTTGCTAAAATGCACCTTAATCTCCAGTGTGCACAGCGAGGTGGGCTTTATGGCCATAAGCACAAGGTAAATCCTGTGGCCGGTGTCGTAGGGAACAGGACAAATGCTCTGCTTTTCTTGAGGTCTACTTGTGGCTGCTTGAAAGTGCTTATTAGTGCTCACAAGAAGCTAGGGAGTACTGGCTTTGGAGAAAAGCCCCAGACGCCGTTTGGTGTTGACGCAGCAGTCATGCACAAAAGCAGCGACTCCCTTGCTCCGGGGGGTAGGAGGCTGAGATTTGCGGTCGCCCATCTTCAGAAGCTACGTGGGCACAACTGCAATTAACAAATTGCCATTAGAGCTCATTGCCCAAGACTACCAAGCAGTGGAAGAAGTTTGTGCTCCATTTTATTATTTCGGAAAAGATTGGGGTTTCCATCTTACTGGGGGTCTATGGATGTTAAAGAAGTACGCTGTTCCAGATGGAGAGAAAGGAAGGTGTGTACTGCCAACCTGTGAGAGATGATATTAACCTCAGTTAACAGAGTTAGGAAGCATGCATCTTCTTGAAAGGACAGCTTTTGGCATAGTTCCTCTGAACACCTGACTGGGTCTGCTAAACACACAGAGCATGCACCTGTCAGATTGCTCATGCACTTGCTTCAGCATTGACAAAGAGAAATCTCTGATGTGCTGACAAGTGGCTAGAAAAGTCTTATTTCCACCTAGCTTCATGAGATGTTAGGACTTGGGAATGTATACAGAGACTAAATTTTTCATGCTCATGATGTGTGTGGGCTGGTTGCAGCATCCAAGGAGATGCCACTTCTCAGAGAGAGAATAATCCGCTGTGATCCACTGTAATTTTAGGATATGTCACTATTCTGGTTTTTAATCACTGTCAATTTTTAGTACTTTAGAATGGTAAAATGTACTGGGGGAGCTGTGCTTGGAGGATGCTTGCATTTGATGCCATTCCTACTTGTACACAAATAATGGGGGTAGGAATAGCAATGCGTAGCAGAGTGGCTGTATCACAGGGGATCTCTGTCTGCTGCAGTAAGGGAGCAGGAGGAGCAAGATGGGATTTGGCCACGGGCTGCAGCGTTATGGAATTACAGGCGCGGCTGAACCTAAGAGGAAATAATTGCATTGGTGGCTCATCAGCTAGGGGGATGCAGTGCAAATCTTCATAGCTTGTGCTCTTTCAGAGCTGACAGCATCACCGTTGCTGGGAGTTCTGTTTTGCTATTGTATCTTCTATTAGCAAATATAACTTGTGACCCTGCTTTTCTCCTTTAATTGTTTTTAATCTTGCAAAGAATCCAAAGGTTTCTCCCATAAAGTATGATCTTTTTAGCAAGCTATGTGGTTGAAAGATTCCAAAATTTATCAAAGCAAATGCACAGTGACTGTGTTCTTGGGTTAAACTGGTACGTAGTTCTCTTCACTTAAACATAGTTTCATGCCGTGGATAGGCTTAATGATGGCTGGTGGGTTTTGAAGGGCATGATGCAGGTGTAGAACACGTGGCTGTGCAGCCTCATCCCAGCAATGTGGACAGCAGGCTGCACCCAGCAGCGTTAACAAAAAGCAACAGACGTGCTAGTCTGGCCGAAATCCCTGCAGTATTTGGGTCTTCTGGTGTTTTATGCTTCCTGGGCTTACCTTCAGAAGCACTGAGCCATTGCACAGTGTGAGTGTGCGTCTGGTTTGCTTACCAACAAATATGTCTTGCAGTGTTAAGGTTGGAGGTCAAATTATGAAGTTAATTCTGAGCTTTTTTAGGGTGCATGCCCTTGACATCAAAGAAGTACAAGAGTCCTTTTTATAGTATTTACCTTGCATACCTTCCTCTTAACCAGGTGGCACGGCAGCCTTCTGCGTTCAGGGTTACCTCTGGCAGAAGGAGCGCAATAAAGGGGGTCATTTTTGTTAGTTTGCTTTTTTTCTATTTAATTTGGATGCTTACTAGAAGGAACTTGATAGATTAAAAAAAAAGTGAGTCCAAGGGGTTAATTCTTTTTTTAGACATGTCCTGTTCTAAAGGCCTTCATACAGCTTAAGGTTGGTTACTTGTCCATCTTGTCTGCTTCTGGTCAGCAGTTTTATGGACTCCAGTACATGCTATAATTGCTCTCACCAAGTTATTTTTAAGGTAGGTTGTGTATGCATGTGCTAAATTGCAAAGACACTTTCTGAGCTCGCCTTTTTGGAACCCCGAGGCAGTACCGAAGTGCAGCAGGACTCTGTTTGCAGAACTGGGCCAGCGAGGGTACCTTGGGTCTGACCTCCAGCAGAGCACTGCTTCCAGACAGTTCAAGATTTTCTGCTCTCTAGAGGCTCATACACGTACTCAAATATAGTATTATGATGAGACTCATATATAGCACTGGCAGTTCGTCCACAGTCCTGCATGTGTCAAACACAGAGGAAAAACTATGCTGTTTCTTCAGTGGCATCAGAGATGCGTGTATCAGAATAAAATGCCTGACTGTAAAAGGTCATTGTAATTAAAAGGAGGGCAAGTCAAAGGAAAAGAGAGGGTGTACACTTCTTTGGGTGTGGGAATATGGCCTGTGGTAGTAGGAAATAGGCTCATGGAGAGAAAGTAACATCTTAGATTGAAAGAATCATTCTTGTATGTGTGTGTGTATATATATATATATATATGATATATATTTATATATATCATATATATATATTTTAGACTTGGACATATGTGACTGTAAGCTGTAACAGCAGTATGTTCAAACTGGCTGTTCCTTACCCAAGTCCTTTTACAAACGCCTTTGAGTGTCTGAAAGACATCCCCGGGTGATTCATCCCTGCCATTTCTGATGGGCGTGTGCCCTCAGCTGCCTTGTTAGGAGGAGGTGCAGTTCATGTAGTGGTTGACATAGTACTCCTCTTCCATGGCAGGCATTGTTTTGTGTTTGATGATGATCTTTTTGTGCTTGGAAAGCTTGTGATCTTGTTGGAATTGTTTGAGAAGCAGTCTCCCACCCTTGCAGATGAGCAGTAAAGCAGGTAGCAGCATTTCAAGATGGAGAGCTCCGCGATGCAGTGAGATGTGCGTCTGGGCTGAGCTGGGAATTAAGGCCTTGTAGATGGCAACTAACACAGAATGAAACCAGCATGTACAGCGTATGGAGCCTCGCTATGTAATTAAGGAGACACTAAGTGAAATTAGGGTTAAAAGTCCTCCAATACACCAATTATTATTACCAAACAGTGAACTGGTAGGTACATCTTAGAAACACAGAAAGGTCAAACTAATACCTGCTGTATCCATGGAGTTTTCCAGCTCATGGAGATGATGGGGCAAGTAGGCATGGCTTGGAGGTCCTGTAGCTTTTGCTGGTAGGGAAATTATTTACTTTTATCCTGTATGCAGATACCTTATTCTGTGTCAGTTGTCCTGTCTATATTTTCAGAGGAAAAATTTCAGGGAGAATTTGATTTGTTGCCGGACTTGACAGATTTTTTTTTTTTCCTTTTGTATTTTCAAGCAGTGATGGTCAGAATCTAGATGCATTTTAAAATGTTTCTACCAAGCTTTTAGTACTTGAAATGTGACCTATTAAATCATGAAAATATCAATACAGAGAGAAGAAACTTTTAGAGATATATAATAAGGAAATAAAGTTTTAACAAAGACTTAGAGCTGCTTTATTGTTGTTTTTAGGCAAGGAAAAAAATGTCATGGGTTTCTTAGTAAAGAGAAGTGTTCTGCCTTGATAAGTTCTTGTATGCAGAGGAGGATTTGTATGGTTGTGTGTATTCTCATTCGAGAAATCAGAAATGATGTTGTATTCTTTTATCTAAGTAAAATTTCACCTTAAACGTGAACCTTTTTATCCTTTGAGGGAATTTGCAGGGAAGTGACGCTTTTTAAAGTAGGTGAGTACAGAAAATTATTTGTGTTTACGAGATCCTTAAATAAGAGTTTGAGAAGTTCACTAGATACATGTGTGTCTGTAGGAGAACTTGGGCACAAATTGTAGTGTCAGCAGTACCAGTGTTATTGTTTTAAAAGTTTTATGGCTAAAAAAAATACTTAAACTGATTAAGGATACAGCCCGTAAGTAGTTTGTATATGATGGGATTATCCCAGCAGCTACATGACAGTGGCCTTGTCTCTCCTTTGTTCCTGCTTCCTCTGGTTTAGATTTTTAGTATTCCCAATCTATTTCTTTGAATGAAGTTACAAAAGTGATTGGTGTGAAATTCTGCAAAAACCTCTTTAGTAGGTGTAACTGTGCAGCTTTTTATAACTGGCCAAGTTCGCTATTTTTGTGTTAGATGCAAACTGCTTCCTTTTTAAAGGTGTTTGAAAAGTGGTAAGCGACTTAGTACACAAAATGGTCTGGTGGTAAATAAACAGGATGCTAACACTCAAGATCTATGCAGGCACGTATTTAATCTGATACATAAATTGACTAAGCCAGCAGGCTAGTCTGTAACTCTGACATTGCATTTTTTCCCTTGATCCATGGTTTTGTTTTCCAGCTTTAAACCTTTGTGCATCTTGAATTTTTTTTTTTTTTTTTTTGGTCAGTTGTAAATTGAATTACAAGATTAGTATTTGAACCTAGAACCCCTGCTCTGTAACAGGTAAAATTTGGACTGCAAGCTGATGTCAGGATAAAATGGAAAAGGGCTTAAGAAACCTTTGTGTGCTGTTTTGTGCATTTGTTTTATTTTTTTTGTTTGTTTTCCTTTCTGTGGGGGAACATAAAGATTTTTTCGGGGGAGGAAAAAAAAGGCAATAGAAGTGTACAGTAGGTTTTATCTTGTTTCACTTGGATGTGTGCATGTCTACTTTTGCATACAAGCTTTTTTTTGCTGCGTGTATGGGATTTAGGGGCTCAGGCCATGCCAAACTAATTACATGATTATGTTGTCAAATACAGTCATGCTTGATGAATAGGTTTGCCCTTTTAAAATGGATTTTTTTTTTAAATCATAGAAATAGCACCATACCTCCATGTTACTCTTAAAAGATACTAAATATTTATTAATCTTACTCTTACAAAGAATCTGATAGCATAATAAATTGTATATTTGATATCTTCCCTTTTTCTCACTTGTTCAGTTATATACGTTATTGATGTGGAGAACATTATCCAAACTTCTGTAGTGTTTTGTTCAGAGATACTTAAACATCCTGCAAAACCTACATAGAAAGATTTATTCCTTTCCTTATGCGATCAGTTCTACACATCTTTTTTGTCTCCATTGGGTATAAAATAAATTCTTAAACCTGCTTTTCCTTTCTTCAAAGGTTTCTGTGCTGGCTTCGCCTTCCTGAACTGCGCCTTCTGTGTATGCAGCCAGAGCTACGTGCCAAATTCTAGCTAGGATCTGACAGCCCTTTTTCCCTGTAGTAACAAATTGGTGTCCATTTCACACCTAAGATGTGGTGGTGCACACAGATTATTTTCTTGTTCTGGATTTCTGCTGTTGGATAGGTTCTCCCCAGGCTACGTGATTCATTTTTGCGTGAAGGGAGGAGTGTTAGAACACCTGATGTAGTTTTTGGCATTGCTTTCTTGGGTTTGTATATCCTCTTTGTAACAGTGCATGGCTGATCATTTATCTGCATTCATTTAACTTCTGCTTTGGTGGTTAAAATGTGCAATTTTTATTAACAGCCTCTATGTACACCTTACACGTGCCCACACACCTGCCTTCCATCTTTGATGTCACAGAATGACTACAAAGCACTGAAGCACGCAGAGGAATTGCTGTCCCGGCTCACATCAGACAGAAGCAAATTAACACTTGCTTATTTTGGAAAACTTAAATGTTGTAGAAAAACTCTAGGTATTTACAAATGACGCTTCTCAGAGCTTCTCAAGTACAAAATGAAAGTCCCTGTTCAAAAGATGTCCTTTGCTCTTTTATTTCTGTATGATCAAAGGTTCAGTTCTTTGCATTCAGGGCAGAAGCTGTTAATTGAAAGCATGGCAGCATGCTGGATGGTAATTAGGGCTCAGCTATAGGTTAATTTAGCGTAACGCACAACAATTTCTTACACGATTGTGCTTGTTGCGTTTATTTACAGACTTGGTTTGCATTAAACTGCAATCCATTTACACACAATTTTAGATAGTATGTGTTTTTTAAATGGTATTTAAACATTCTAGGTAGTATTTCTCATATTTTGAATGGGAATTGTGTAATAATTGTTCTGCTCATCATGTTTTGGTGAGCTGGTTTCTTACACCAGGCTAGAGTAGATGTTTGATACAGATGTATATGTTATGCATCTGTTTGTGAATATGAAGTTCTTGTACTAAATTGTGATCAAACCTAATCCACTGCTTCCCCAAGTTATCTGTGTTTTCAGACAATAGATTGTAACAAAATAAACTAGTGTAGCATATGGCTCTTTTGTGACAAATGGGAATGATTTTTTTTACAAATCACATTGCAGGAAGTCGTAACAGAGATTTGTGTGTATGTAAAGAGAATGAACAACCTCTTTTACACTATACAGTAGAATACAAGCACATCCTTCAGCTGTAGCCATGAAGGCGTGTGTGTATGTATTGCTTGTTTCTAAAACACTCTTATTCAAGATTTAAGTGATTATAAATTTTGGGGGTGCTTTCTTCTTAAGTTATACTCACTGATGTTAATGCAATTTAGCAAATTCACTTTAAACATTAATTTATCAAAACTTCCCCAAGTGTCTTTGTACAGATGTGAAAAGGTTTTTGAAAAATCATTGCTACTTCATTCTAATTTATACTTCTGGTACACTTGAAGCTATTTATATCTTAAGTATAAAGGAACAATTCCTGAATTCTTTTTTTCATTATAGAACATTTTTCTGGTGATACAGAAACAGAATCAAGTGATTTCTGTCTTCTGGTCGTATTGCAGCATTGTTATACTTGGTTGTCACTTCAGCAGCAGGACATATAATGGTAGAAATACCAGAGTTTCTATAGTTTGCACTTGGTTGAGGCATTTACAAACATCCAGAAATTTGATAGCCTTAATAAAGCGTGCAACGTGCTGACTAAATAGCACAGTGAAACATTTATCACAAGGATTGTGTTATACAAATCATTTTTTCTAGCACGTAACAGCTGTTGTAGCCTACTCAAAACAGTTGTGTCTAGGCCTGTAGACAATTGAATATCTATATCACATTCTACAGGAACAACAATGGATGTAAAGTAATCTTAGGGGGAAGTTGTTGTTTTCAAAATACATAAAGATACTAGCTTTTGTACCCCCCTGGAAAAGGATCAAGATGGTGTTTTCTTGCTCCTGGAAAAGGACAAAGTTTGATTGATCAACCTTTTTAGAAGGTTGGATGGTATTTCTTCAAATTCTAGTTTGTGAATAGCTGTAAAGATAATTATAGATCAGTGGCTTCAGTTGTATGTATTATAAAATATGTTTTATACACCAGCTACTGCACAAACCAGAATCCTAGAAAAGCAGCATGATTGTTCAGGCCTTATTGGAAAGTCTTTTGCCATGTTTGTTTGTTTATTTTCATCTGTTTGCCTTATGAATTAGTGTTGATATTAACTCTGGAAATAGAAACTGGAAATCTTGAAGTGCTGTTCAAAGCCAGGATGTAAAACATTGTGAAAGCTCTGCAAAAATATCATTACATTATGAGTATGTATTTAAAACAATTATGTTTTAATGACTTCTTAAAGAAAAGCTTTATTCACTTGTAGAGAATGGCTTGGCTGGGTTTTGTTTGTTTGTTTTTGTTGTTGCTTTTTTTTTTTTTTTTTTGTACCCTGTGGTTAACTAGTATGCTCTTCTTCTTCAGAATGTATGAAAACATGTCCACAATGGTGTATCTAAAGGAAGAGAAGTTGGAGAAGCTTACTCAAGATGAAATCATTGCCAAAACTAAGCAAGTGATTAATGGACTAGAGGCACTGAAGAATGAACACAATTCAATTTTACAGAGCTTACTTGAAACACTGAAATGTTTGAAGAAAGATGATGAAACTAATCTGGTTGAAGAGAAATCAAACATGATTCGAAAGTCACTGGAGATGCTGGAACTTGGCCTTAGTGAAGCACAGGTAAAGCTGAAGTGAAAATAAAGCATTTCAGAGTTTGTCTGAATTTTTAGTATGAAGAAATTAATGAAAGATCGTTATTTGTTCTCTAATTGGAATTTAAAATAAACAGATCAGTTCTGGCAAATGTACATTTGCTTTACTGAATATCAGCAGCATGTTGAGACGTGTGAGTTGTTATTGTATGTTAAGGAAAAAGACTGCTCTAATTATTAGAGGCTGTTTTACTGTGGTGCAGAACTAATTACACATTCAGTATCAAAGCACTAAATCCCGTAACTGAGGTTCCTTTGACTTCAACTTCAGTGGGATAGTTGCTATTTTCTGTTTAGACTTTTCGATGGCATTGGTCAGGTAATGAGCTGCTCAAACAAGAACTAAGCAATGGCATTTGAACTCTGAGCAATTGTTTAGGGAGATTGCACACTAATAATATAAAACAGATTTTGCTCAGGGTTAGGAGACCCAGCCTTTGAGTTCTTCTATGATCTTAAATCCGTGTTCTTGTTGCCTTAATTCTGAGATTCTTTTATGATGCTCATGATGCTCCTTGGCCTTAAGAATCTAGAATGTTTATTGAATGCTTTGTGAAACCAAAATTGAATTTAAACACATTTTAAAGGTTAAGGGTTTAGTATAGAACCTGAACAACTTTCATTTATGCTTAAAAGAAAGGGTTCAGAACTAACTTCTGTGGACTATCTTAGTGAAGGAAGGTATCATCTGCAGAAGAGATTTGAGAAAATGTTTAGTCAGAATGTGGGGACTTTGTTGGCATTCCAACTTCAGGAATTTCATGGTTTTTTGATCCAGTACCAAATATATGGGATGCAACACACTCATCAAGATAAAATGGCAAATGAGTTGAAGGTGCTGATGGGATAACTTTATATTAATAGGCTTTGTATTGGGCTGTCATTGTGCTCAGTCTTCTTAACTGGATTGTTCTTGTTTGGTGCTATGGAAGTTGTGTGTTGGGTAATGGTGAGTGGAGGTCTGAGAAAAAGACAAATGTATGTTGCTACACGTGGGAATGTAGAAACCCTGGACTTGGTACAGTCTGCTAGGCCTTACTATTTGCATGCTTTGATGCCATGTATTGGAAGAAAATGCTAAAAGATACACAGCATAAAACTGTAATAGCTGAGTTACCTTTAATGGGTGTTAGTAGAAGATTTGTGACTGCATGAGTTACCTTTGTCTTCTAACTTCGGCATGGTACTGGGACTCTGAAAAGGTAGGTTTTTAGACTCTGTCAGTCTCTGTAGCCTCAGTTGCTAATATTGCCTTGTTTGCTCTAGCTGGTGTTTTGTGAGCTGCAGCTGAGGAGCCAACAAGTCCACATTTATTGCCTTTGTTAGGAAAGTAACTGTATTTTACGCTGCTACTGATCAGGCCTGATAAGCCCGGTCCTCCTGTGCTCTTTGGGTTTTAACAAAGTAGTATTTTGTCACTTGCTTAATTTAAATTAAGATATGGGAGTATTTTATGGGTGTTTGAGTGACATATAGATATGATGAAGTACATGTTAACTTCCATCGAGATGAAACTGCTTTTGCTGAAGAAGTAATCAGAGTTTTCTTTCATGTAGAATCCTTTGCAACCTTACTCTCTGGGGTTACTTTGCTGTTGTAGTTTATAAAAAGTTGTTTGAGTACGTTGACTGTATTATTGCAACTTCCCTAAGTAAGATTTTTGATGTTGCAAATGAAACTGTTTGAACAGGCAAATTAATTTAAATTATTTTGAATATGTAAATAGGCAGGTGCTGAAGTCCAGAAGTTTGGACTGGTTTTAGGAAAATTATCCGTGGTGTTTCATCTCACATGAATTCTCTAGAAACTACTTCTTCCTTATTATGATGTTTCCTGGAAACCAGAAAATTTTGGTTAAAAACATGATCTGTTTCAGATGAAATACTTAGCTCAAAAACACATCAAAGTTACTTTGTTTTAAAGAACCATGAAATTGAGAAGATGAGTTTCACACCCTGAAGTTACTAGTATTTCATCTAAAAGTTGATTTTTATTATCACCACTGGCCATTTTTTACAAAGTGTTTTTATAGATGTGTCAGTGGTAGATTAAACAGTGAAGGCAGAGTGTCTTCTTTGTGTAGCATTTGGCTTTCACTTAATGTGCTCATTTTTCATTTGACATCATTTAGCAAAAAGTATATATATCCAAATAGACTGCTTTTATGACCATTCTGGTTTTGTCCTATTTATGTGACTGTTCAAACACACTGGAAGCACACTCAAGCTTGTGATACATGTGTATATAGGTAAAGTACTTATATAATCGTGTGTTCATGTGCACATTTAGATCTAATTAGTATAACTGTCACTTTGAAGTATTATCTTTATGCAGAGTTCATCCTTATGAAGTCCAAACATAAATATGAACCCTTCTCTATTTGGAATCTGTCAAATTAGCAGTACTCTGGTTTAGTTCTTACAGGGAAGGTGATCCTTCAGGCTAAAAGCATTACTGCTCCATTTTGTGTTAATGAAATGGAAATTTCCATTTCAGTAATCTGAATCCTAGTTCAAATTTTTCATAATGTTTTGAGATTACATGTAATCTTGGAGAGATTCTAAAGCAGTTTGAATTCTA
This sequence comes from Aythya ferina, assembly GCF_964211825.1. Lineage (NCBI taxonomy): Eukaryota > Metazoa > Chordata > Aves > Anseriformes > Anatidae > Aythya > Aythya ferina. The sequence goes on from NC_140301.1 coordinate 55,140,438, forward strand.
ACAGCATCATGAAAAACGGTAATCAGCGAAGACTACTTGTGGGTTAATTCTGGTTGAACAAATGGTTTATAAAAATAATAGAGAAAAAGCAAGTATCAGATACATATTAAGGTGGAATCCAAATGTTTACCACATTTCACAGATGATGCAGGTTTTAAGTGATAAAGGCTTGTGTGTTAAATACAGGACTGCATTCTGGAGGAAGTATGTCATGAGATACCTTCTGCTTTTCAGGTAATGATGGCCTTGTCAAATCACTTAAATGCAGTGGAATCAGAGAAGCAGAAACTGCGTGCTCAGGTTCGCCGGCTGTGCCAGGAAAATCAGTGGCTACGGGATGAACTAGCCAATACGCAACAGAAACTACAGAAAAGCGAGCAATCTGTGGCCCAACTGGAGGAAGAAAAGAAACATCTAGAATTCATGAATCAATTAAAAAAATATGACGATGATATTTCACCATCAGTAAGTAGCTGTACAGTAAAAAGCAGCACACATTTATGTTTGTTTTGTAATCTGCCTAGTTACAGAGAAATGGCATATACGAGCTCCTTATTTGTTGCTCACGTAAGCATGTTGTTAAAATGCTTGCCTTGCACCAGTGTCACATAGCTTAGATTCTTAGAGTTCAGTTCTTATCTTAAGAAAGTATATGCTTTACTGCCTGTAGATAATAAAATACATATGATGATGAAAAATCATTAATACTTATTTAGCATCATATTAGCATAAAAAATATGAAGAACTGACCTTGAGACCAAAAACTTCCTTCTATACTCTAAACAGTTAAAATAAGTGAAGAGTGCAAACTACTGCAGATTGTGGGAATGTGGGGAATTTGCTTATCTTGACTGCAGGGTTTTATTTATTTTATTTTTTTGGTCAAGTGAAAGTAGCGTGTAGTCTCTGTAGCCTCAATATAGGCTATACACAAGGATAGGATATCATTAAATCCACTTTCTGGATCTTCTGCCAGACATTGTGGTCATCTGCATGTTTTCAGTCATGTTTAGCTAACCTGTTGTTACATATTCTTAGGTTAGGATAGAAGATGGTTACAATTTTAATTTACGTAAGTAACTTAATACTTAAAAAGATATATAACTTACTTGCTGTTCATGCTGTCCTTTTATTTAGCTTTCTTATTTTAGGTAGTATTGTAGAGAAAGATCTCATTTCGTGTTCAGATGTACTCAGCCATGTCTTGGAAAGGACAATTTTTCATAACCAACTATCTTAGGAATATAATGGGTGAAAGCGTATGCATTTTGGTCTTGCTTAACCAATTGCTTGACCAAATTCTTTTCATGTACCATGAGCTGTTTTTGTCAGATGCATGCAGAACTTCTCAGTGGTATTTCACGAGTTGGTATTAGTAGTTGAATACTGCCAGTGAAGTCTGTTAGGTAGTCTTTCTTTAAGGAGAAGAAAACAGTTCAGAGGAGGAAGCGCTGGGATTTCGGTATGCTACAAGTTGAACTATAATCTGTAGATGATGTAAATAGCACCATTATTTGAAATTGCACATAGGGATGAAGTAAGCAAAGCATCATTATAGTTTCACTAACCATGTGGACAGTCTCTGTTAACCTTTTGCCAACTGTGTATACTCACAATAAGCTTGGAATCTGCACACTTGAAGTAAGATCTCAGGTGGGAAGTTCAGTCTCATCAATCTGCTATTTTGCAGAGCACCCAACTTTGCCACCATTGAGCTTGAATGCCAAAAACAGCAAATCCCCTTTTCTCATCCACGGAAAAAGATGCTGGATAGTGAGCCAGAAAAAAGGAATGTGCTCTTGGATTTTCTACTTACTGAGATAAATATTTGAAGTTCTCAGAAATGTTAATATTATGTAGGTTCCATATATAGGAAACAGGATGAGGGGATGATCTGCTTCTTTGTTTTATGTGATTGTGGAAGTCTGAATGATCTTTGGATGCTTAAAATCAATATACGCTGATAGATCTTGTAGAAGTTAGTATGGTTCCAGGAGTTGAATATTGGAGATGAACTTCCTTCCAAGTGCTTTTTTTTTTTTTTTTTCTTTTTGAACTTTACAGATCACAATTGCAAAATCCTGTTATTTGTGCAGAAATTGAGTCCTCAGAAATTGATGTGACAGAATTAAAGTTGCTGGTGCAAATTTATTCTCCTTCAGGAGATGAATCTCTTTTTTTCTCTCCCTTGCTCATCTCTAACTGCATATATGACTTCAAAGTACAGTGGACAATTGTGTATTTAGTAGTGTTCACTCTTCCATGGGTACTTTCTGTAGGTATGATGTCTTCGTAAGAGTAACAAATGTGTTCTTGTGTGCTTAAATTAAGACTGAAATCTAGGAGACCTGATTTCTATTCCTGTCTCTCCTGAAGGTGTCCCATATTGTTTCAGGACAGAGTGTGTAAATACATTTGAACATAATTAAACTTCTACAAGCAATGTTATTCTCGACAATTCCAAAGGTCTGGAACTGGAGAGTTCCTTTAACAATGCAGGTTAAATAGACTTGTCCTTTTATGCATTAGGTTTAATAGTGTAACATTTTTATTATTTTTTTCTATAGGAGGATAAAGATACAGATTCCACCAAAGAGCCTTTGGATGACTTATTTCCCAATGATGAAGATGACCAAGGTCAAGGAAGTAAGTGCATTTCAAATTACAATGTCAATGTATCTCTTCAGTGCCAAAGCTAAAGATGCTAATCTGAAAAACAAATCCATGCTTAGGGGCTTTTGGAATAGAGTGGAGTGTTGAATGCCTCTTGCCCTGCTAGAATAAGGAAACAGGAAAGCCAGAAAGCTGATTGTGATGATCGATATGTGTAGGGCCTAGGTTTTTAATCAGTTTACTAGCTCTGTTGCAAAATTCTTGGAGCTGACTTCAGCACCAAATTGGTCATAGAGTCTTTGTGGGTCTCAGAGTGGCAGAGTGACTGAGGCGTGTTCTGAAAGAGTGAAGCTTTCTGATGGTCTGCCCAGATGGTAAATTCTGTTAATGATCTTTTAAATTATCCGATTTAACATTTTAGGGCAGGTTACAGCATGAAGTCTTTCTCAGGCAATCTTCTGCTAAGATTGTCTTCCTTAATTTATTACCCATTCTAGAAATGTTGTCTTCAGGTCAGAAGGACTGATCAAAGTGGGTGGAGTGAAGTTTGATTTAGAGGGTGAAGGAAGATGTTGATAGATAAGCTTTGCTTAATGAAATATTTTGCCTCTCTTATGGTAGTAAAGCTGGTATTATATAAAGTATTGATATTGTAGCGTATGTGCAGTGTGCTGGTGGTGTATGATTGTATGATTCTCAGTAGATAAATGACAGGAAAAAATATCTGACTCACCCCACCTTGGTAATCAGAGTTCTGAATTTCCAGTATGGACTCATACTCAAGGTGCGCTGCATGCTTGATAGCATGGTAGTGAACACCAGCAATGGAAGGAGGATTTGAAGAGAGTAGAAGAGGTTAGTGTTGAGCATGAGCACCATCCTGAGTTCATCCTGCCTTATCTAGAATTTTATACTAGGAAAGTTGTGTGGCAAAACTGTTTCTATACCTGCATAGTCCATCTGTCATTTTACTGTTTTGCTTTACCGAAGAAGAGGGTGACATTTCAGTAGTTTGCTTGACCTCCAGGAAAAAATAATCAAATGCTTCAGTAGGCAGTAATTGTGGGTGTAGGCTTAGAGTTGTATGATTCCACTGAAGTAAAAAGACTCTCATTTGCTGTGAGTGTTTTTCCTTTAATAAAAAAGAGAGAAGAAAAGCTCATGGCTGGAACCCTTGTCCTGTGTGTTGCCTAGAATTTAATGAAAATGAGTAAGAGATGATTTTCCTCAATCTTTCCTGAAATCTCCCAGCTGAAGAGAAACGAGTTTCTTTTTAAGAGGAATGTGAAGGGGGTTTAAACAACCAAAACCTAGTAGCTAGTAGAAAACAAGTGGCTAAACCTGAAGGTTAGTAAATAAAACCAAAATGTTGACACTGGCTTTGTCTTGGTGCCTTTTCTCTTGTAATTATTACTCCTGGCATCCAAGGTGTTCTAATCCTTTTTATGCCAACCTTAATTATTTCCTGTTATAGCAAAGGGAAGCAAACAAAATCTACATTTAGAGAAGGAGAATAAAGGAAAAAAGAATAAATCAGTTGAACTTTTCTGCAGGTACTTGACTTCTCTGTGTTAGTGTTCCTTCCACAGGAAAACTTCAGTATTTCCGAGTGTAAAATTATGATACAGTCTTGAGAACTGTTAATAATTTGAGCTGAAATGGTTTCTTATTTTCTTCATTTATTTGATTTGACCCTTTCAACTGAAAAAAGTGAAATAATATTAATACAGTACCCTTGCTTATAAAGCAAGGACAGAATATGAAGAATGAAATGGTCTTTTCTGCTGTCATAGTTCAAGACAGTATAACTGCTGTGAAGCATGTTCTAGCACCAATGCTTTGTATTGAAGGAATACAATTCAGTCTCGTTCTGTGTCACTGTGCAGTAATGTTAAATGTTTTCAAGTTATGGTCATCTTTTAAAACAACTTAAAATCTTGTGAATTTCTTTCAGTTCAACAGCAGCATAGCAGTGCAGCAGCTGCTGCCCAACAAGGTGGCTATGAAATTCCAGCAAGATTAAGGACCCTTCATAATCTTGTTATTCAGTACGCATCCCAAGGTAGATATGAGGTTGCTGTACCTCTTTGTAAACAAGCTCTTGAAGATCTGGAGAAGACTTCAGGTCATGATCATCCCGATGTTGCCACTATGTTGAACATACTTGCTTTGGTGTACAGGTTTGTATAGCAACAGATAAATGTCAGCTAACTAAATATTTAATATTTGGCTATAGGCTGTCAGCGTTCAGCATTTATTTTCCATTCCCTGGTTTTTATTAAAACCTTCAAGAGGGTTCAGCAATATTTATGTCTACGCATGCTAAAAGACAAACAAGTTGCTGCATTTTTGCCTGTGTTTTTGTTTTGAGAGTGAAGCTTGCTTATTTATTTGGTTTACCGAGGGGGCATGTCTTGATTACCCACTTACAGATGATCTAGAGACAGAAATTGGAGAATGGAAGGTCCTCGATCTCCCAGCTACTTTACAGATACGGGCTTCAGGTTTTCACTTCCTGGTTCCTGAATGTATTCTCAGTTACTCTTCTCTTGTAGTAGCCAGTCTTTAGGCCAGTAATGAAGCCAGCTTCACTGTTATGATTTTCTCTTCTGAATCCCCGATATTAATTATGACTCTTTTTAAAATTTAGAGACCAGAACAAGTACAAAGACGCAGCAAATCTCCTGAATGATGCCTTGGCTATCCGTGAAAAGACTTTGGGCAAAGATCATCCAGCGGTTTGTATACATGCAACATCATGTTTTTAGTTGTGTTTTTGACTGCTTTTTTTTTTTTTTTTTTTTTTTTCCCCCCCAACTCATTCTAATATTAAACTCAACAGGAAAGTTTTTAAGACCTGGCTTATCTCTAAGCAGCACAGGTAGGAGGTCACACTGTAAATTTCTTCATTTTCTCTTAAATATTTAATGTGCCTTTTGAAGGTTATATTTGATGCTGTTTCACCACGAATCATCTGCACTTACTTGATTTTTGGATCAGATTGCATGGATCTTCTATGGGAGATTAATTTGTGAAGAAAGATTTTAAATTTGCTTACTCAAATCACTTTCTCAAACTTGAAATGAAAGCATACTTCTGATTTGTTTTGCTGCTGCCTTTAAATGAAACATAAATCAAACACTTGTACTTGGTGTTTAAAATTGGGGTATCTCACATCATGCAGCCTGTGTCAAAGTGAGGTGGATCTGAGTATAATTTTGATGGGTAACTTTGTAAGACAAGAATGTACTAAATGTCATTTCCACAAATGAATTATTTTATGCTTTTATTTGTTTTTGTTTTTAGATTTCTTTTTACGTGTGTATTGTTTGGCAATGTTTATTTCTTTATTTGCAAATTTCAAGAGGTCTGCATTGTGGAAAATTTGAAAGCATCAGTGCATTGCAGATACATTAATTTTGATGGTATTTGTCAGATATTTGTATCTGCAAATTCCAGTAAGTAATATTTCTATTCTGTTGGCAGGTGGCAGCAACTCTAAACAATCTTGCAGTACTTTATGGTAAACGTGGAAAGTACAAAGAAGCAGAACCTTTGTGTAAGCGAGCTCTGGAAATCAGAGAAAAGGTATGACTGAAAAAAATAGAGCACCTTTGAATGGATTTTTGTAAGGGTGGGAGTAAACATCCTTACATTTGGTTTATGTTTTATTTGGATGGATCTGTCAGATTAATCACGGTAGTTACCAATGTCTGAAGTACAAAACGGTATTAAATTTCAGTAGTCCTACAGAGCTGTTAGAGCACTCTGGGTATATTCTAAATTATGTATTTTCTAATAAACCTCTCTACCTTTTTCTCTCATTTTGATTGAATAATCTTTGATTTGACAAGAGTATTGTAATTAAAAAAAATAAATATCAGTAAAGCTTTTAATTTGGTTATTCTGAGTCTGTGGATATTTATTCTAGTCCTTGTGACTGAGTATCTGCATCTTCAGACTTCTTCGCATAATATAACACATATAGCATAGATCTTATTGCAAATTGTTCTACAGCCTTCTCAGTTTGTAATAGAATTGAGTGGTTTTCATGTCCTTCTATTGCAAGATTTGCTTTCATCATCCTTATGTTGCAGTTCTTGAGGAATAAAATACAATGGGTCATGTCTAACTAATGCATTTCTAAACCCCGATATAATGACTGGAGAATGTTTTAATACAAGTTTTTTGATTTTTCAGGTGCTGGGGAAAGATCACCCTGATGTTGCCAAACAGTTAAATAACTTGGCTTTACTATGCCAGAACCAGGGTAAATACGAAGAGGTAGAATACTACTATCAGAGGGCACTGGAGATTTACCAAACTAAGCTGGGACCAGATGATCCAAATGTTGCAAAAACAAAGAATAACCTGGTAAGCCTTTTATAAATAAATCTAAGAAAAAGTAACATTTTTTGATGAATTGAACATACCTTCATTCAGAATGTATTTGTTATATTATTTATCGAACCTAAATAAAACAGTGTGCTGATACCTTTTTTGGGGGGGGTATTTTGTTTTTAGGCATCTTGCTATCTAAAACAAGGCAAATTTAAGCAAGCAGAAACTTTATACAAAGAGATTCTTACTCGTGCTCATGAACGGGAATTTGGCTCTGTAGATGGTAAGTAACTTAGTCCCTAGATTTGAATGTGTATTTGATTTTTTGTAGTTAAGAAGTAAAATCTGTGGGAGAGCAATTGTATCCTGGTTAAAATTGTTGTCTGCTTGAGGCAGATTTAAAAAGTGAGATTACAAATGCATTGAAGTACTGCAAAACACATCATAAGAAAGTGTTTAGATACAACAATAATGTTTATTTCAACAGGAGAGTTTTTCTTAAATGAGGGAAACTTGTTTACGTTTATGTCTTATGCATCATATTTCTGGCATAATTTATGCACAACAGAAACTAATTCTGCTATTTTTATAGAGTCAAAAAAATAGGTCACTTTTCATTCACAGAAAAGTCAGTACAGATTTTTAATGACATTATAAATATATCGTTAATACAAGTCCTTCATTAATACAATTAAAGAATGGGGGGAAATGTCATTTACTGTAATTTACACTGTGCATTGGAGTCAAATGCATTTCATCATCAACTGTAAATCAGAGAGAAGAATTTTCATTGCATTCTCTGATGGTAGCATATGCACCACTCGGATGTCAAAACAGTTGGTACGATAAGAGAAAAAAATGTGTGTTTGCTAGCACATAACTAGGCGCATGACAAATCGATGTCAATACGTATGGGTTTCAAAGCTTCTCAGAAGTAACTGTTCCTAAGTTCAGATAACAAAAAGACAGATTTGGAAAACTGTAAGAGAAGAAAGTTTTATTGATCTTGTGCTACTTTCTGTAGTACAGACAATGATTTTCTCTGTTGCGGTAGTCGTATAACTCTGTGGTTCTCAGCCTTATTTCAGAAGGGTGAAAATATTGCAATGAATGCTTTGTAGCTTTGTACTTCTATAAAGTATTTTCTTCTGTTTCATCAGATGAAAATAAACCTATTTGGATGCATGCAGAAGAGAGGGAAGAATGCAAAGTAAGGCCGTTGTCATCATCTTTTTATGGAGTTTTTATTAAATAAAAATAATTGATTTATAACTTAAATATTGTTATTTTTGTTTTTTAGGGAAAACAAAAAGATGGCACATCTTTTGGAGAATATGGTGGCTGGTACAAAGCTTGCAAAGTGGATAGGTAGGTATTTTTTTTACAGGACAAACCAGATAGCAGCACGCAGTATCCAACAATGTCAGATTTAAAGCATGTTCAAAATGAAAACAAACCAGCAACTTGCTTGGGGCTACAAAAACTATAGTATTAAATATTCAGGCCCAAAACTGGGTTTCAGGAGCACAGACAGTAGCAGTTTTCATGTCCTGAGGCTGCTTTTAATCTAGGCTGATGAGATCTAGTGTAGGTCACCTTTCTTTTTATACAGTTGGCTGGCATACATGCTCTCTCTGACATTGCCCCAACAAAACCTGTAGAGAAGACCAGAAGAAAAAGGGAGACCATGCAAATAATCATAGAAACATTGAGTGGTTTGGGTTGGAAGGGACCTTAAAGATCACCCAATCCCAACCCCCTGTCATGGGCAGGGACACTTTCCACTATATCAGGTTGTCCAAAGCCCCATACAGCCTGACCTTGAACACCTCCAGGGATGGGGCATCCACAGATTTGCTGGGCAACCTGTTCCTGTGCCTCACTACCCTCAAGAGTGAAGAATTTCCTCCTAATATCTAATCTAAATCTACCCTCTTTTAGTTTAAAGCCATTCTCCCTTGTCCCTTTTCTCCCTTGTCACTCCACTCCCTGACCAAGAGTCCCTCCCCAGCGTTCCTGTAGGCCCCCTTTAAGTACTGGAAGGCTGCTGTAAAGTCTCCCTGGAGCCTTCTTTTCTCCTGGCTGAACAACCCCAGCTCTCTCTGCCTGTGTTCATAGGAGAGGTGCTCCAGCCCCTTGATCATCTCTGTGGTCTTCTTCTGGACTTGTTGTAGTATGTCCATGACCTTCTTGTGCTGAGGGCTCCAGAGCTGAACACATTAAAATAACTGAGCCTTGGGTTTCTAGCTGGCAGAAGAAAAAATAAATTGCTACACTTCTGCATTATTTGAGTTTCTAAAGCCTGAAGAATATTAGTTTTGTGAGAACGAAATTGTGTATTTTAAAATGGAAGACAAGTAACAAGCATTTCAGTTTGCATCATAGTTGGTGAAATGTTTTTTGTTTGTCTTAATTTTGTTCCTTAACTGTCTTTTTAATGTATGACATGGTACAGTGAATGAAGAAAAGCCTGCAAGCCGGTACTAGTGATGTTCAGTGAGGGTTTTTTCTTTCTTCACTACTTGAATTCTTGCTTTTAACAAGCAAAAAAACCTTTGTACTGTTGAAATCTGCCCTGTTATTTTGCTCTGAGCTCCAGGTGCCATGTATTTTGTTGGTTTGTTTTTCATGTTCTAGTTTGTTCTAATGCATGAGGAAATCCTTCCTCTGCTGTTATAGGAGCAAACAAACCTTCAAGCAACAATATTGCCATTGAGCTAATTCTAACTCTCATTGTGCCATTGAATCAAAAACGTCTGTTTTGGAGTGAGACTTGGTAATGAAATGTGTTATCTTTTTCCTTAGTTTTATTGTTCAAACCTAGTTTGCACAGAAACTGAAAATAGATACTAATAACTGATGAAAGGAATTGTTCATTTGTTTTGTGACTAATGCATGCTACAGTAACAGTCACTAAGTATGAGCATGTATATTTTCTGGATGCTTCGGAGTTACTCAGCTGGACACATCAAGATTGAACTAAATTTTAACCTTTGGAGATGCATCTCAGAAACATGAGGATATGGCACTCCAGTTTTCTCTTGGGTAGTTCTAGAGGCTTGTGACTAATGTTCAGGTACAGAGCTGTTGACTAATCCTAGTGTGAGCTAGTAGTGCAGTTTGAAATGGCTTAACAGATACTTCCTGTACATGAATAAGGTATGGTATATTTCAGGTTTAATAATAGCAAAAAAATGTGGATATATTCATTTATGTTTTCTTAATTCGCAAACTAATAAAGAATTTAATGTATTAATTTTTAAATAGTCCAACAGTAACAACTACCTTAAAGAACCTTGGAGCACTTTACAGACGGCAAGGCAAATTTGAAGCTGCTGAAACATTAGAAGAGGCAGCAATGAGATCTCGTAAACAGGCAAGTATGAAAATTCCCCTCAGTGCTATCTCTACATTATGGTTATGCAGACTTTCAGCTTCAGTATCTATCATACATGCAGAATATATAAACATTTAGCTATTCGCTGGCTGGTGCCTGGTGTCCCCCTTGAATTTCAGTCTGATCTAGTGATAAATCAATACCATCCAAACAGTTAATTGCTGTGGCAGTGACACCATGTACCTGGGACATGATTGAAGTTGTGGGTGAAATTATGTGGAAAATGGAAAAGTGGAGAACCTTGTGTTGGCCAGCAGTCCTCAGCTGGATGCATGCCCTGGGAGATGAACTGTAGCTAAGGGAGAATGGAGAGTTTGTGTTGATAATCTCCTTTGCCAGTATTGCTGTTCTGTCTGAGATGCACTGCTAATAATGAGCTGTCAAACTTACAGATGTTCTTGTTCTGCCCCTCACTGACTGTGACTGGTGCAGACTGCTTGACTCTAACCTTTGGAAGACCATTACAAACCTATCAGTTGCAGAGAATAGGATGGTGATTCAAGTTTGAGGAAGACTGCTTCGCTTTTTTTTAAGGCTGTCTCTGTGTTGTCAAATCTCCTGTTCAAGTAACCCTTTCTCAGTGTTAAAAGATAGGAAAGTGCTTTTGTTTTCTTCCTTTCCTTTCAAATGATTTCATAGAATGTCTAATATGAAAGTATGTAACGCTGGACAAGCAAACAAGGATGGTCGAGATGGAAAGCAAAAATAAGAAAATCAAAACAAATAAAAAAACTTGGAAAGTTCAATTTTAATTGTCTTCTTATGGAATAGTAAATAGTAAATAAGATCTATGTTTTTCAGAAGCATTTTTTATGTGGCCATCTAAAATTCTAAACTTAAATTCTTAGTTCAAGTAAAATCACTTAAATGATGGACCATATCTTTATTGATAATGTACTTTTTTATTTAATTGATTATACTAATTTGAAGTTTCCATTTAAAGAATGATTTTTTTTCAGTGTATGGTGCATTATACAAGCAGACTTTTAGAAAAGTGATAGAGCAAAAGGTACCTGGCAAATCTCCTGCTCTCCTAGTGAATTCAGCAATAGCTCTCTTTGACACAAGGTGACACAAGTTCACTTTTCTACAAACAATGGTGGAAAACCAGAAAGTGTTTGCCAAATAAATGGAAAAACTGTTAAGAGCAAGGCATGAATGTGGGAAAAAAGTTCTTCATCAGGGAAAATTCAGGGGTGGGGGGAAATAGTCAACACAGATACTTTATTTTATTGAGAATGACTTTACGTTCTTACTGATGGTTCACTTTTGGTGTGTCTGTCATTGAAATGTGATTTGAAAATAAGAAATGAATGTGCATTGCAACATATATCTTAATGTATTTCCTTTGGTGCTTAGTTTTACTGTTGTCATTACATGTGATTTTTTTGATTATTTTTTTTAAAGTGTAATAACAGCAAAGGTAAATTGGCATAATATGATAGTATAGGAAAAGAAAAATTGCTTGAAGTTATATTTGCATATTGAAAAGAAAACTTCATTGGTGTGTAATGTAATATATACACCGTTAGTGTCTCATATGTCACATCACAAGCAGCATTAGCCTTGGGTATCTAGGAGACATTGCTGTCTTCCTAGCAGCATTGAACACTACCTTTCTATTAAGGGCATTAAAGAACAGGCAGGGTTAATGCATTTTCCCCTTCTGAGCTAAAAGCAAAGAGGTGTTTTTGTTCTTAGGTGCGGAAAAGCATCAGTCCTCCGTGGCTCTGTTCTCCTTCATGCATGTTTTGTTTGCCTTAGCTTCTGGGATGTACGTGCTAGGTTTTTGGAGACCAGTCAAGTTCTTTTCTTTGCCCTTCTTCTTTCCTGACAAAATCAAACAAATTTGGAAAGTGCAGTTCCTCCTCATATGTTGTTTGTTTTTTGGTAGTGGTGGTGGTTTTTCATAATTTTTTATAATTATTTTTATTTATTTATTTAAATACATGAGGTAAATGAGATGATAGCTTTGGAACAGAGCCTAAAGTCCATATGTGAGTTATCACCACCTTAGTGGTGAATTAAAATAGCTTTATGCTTTTTATGAGCTGCTGCTAAAAGGATTGGTACAAAAGCTGTTTTGAGTCTATGCTACTCTGCCGTCTGTGAACTCAAATCGCTTTTCTGTGCCATATGGCCTCATGGAAATGAAAATACACACTTGTTATATATTGGTTTCATGGTTCCGCGTGTGTAGAATTCCATTAGGGAAGGCTGTCCAACTCTTCAGTTAGTGGAAAGCAGCTGTTGGGATCCAACAACCTGATTTCTTCATGCCACTAGGACAGCAGGCTTCATTGTTATTCATGTATTTGCTCTGCATTTAAGAGTGAATGTGTCAAAAGTGTATTATTGTTTACCTTTTAGAATTGCCAAATTCTGATTACATTCAAATCAGAAATAGTGTACCCAGTACCCTGTGTGACATGTAATGCTTTTGTAAGCTATTAACAGTGGATTTCATCGCTTTTTACTAATATAATCACAGTGAAGAATAACTGTCTGCTTATACTGACAAACTATCTTTTGCCTGTGTGGTTAGTTCTGAGCAGGTGATCACTGACCGGTGCAAGTCTTAGAATCAGTTTCATTTGTTTGTCTTTTTCTGTTCCTATTTTTAAAATTTGCAGTTATAAATTCTGTTTTAGAATGTAACATTGTGGAAAAACAGAATAGGTAGAATTTCTGCATGGTTTCTGTATTCTTTTTTACATTGTGCTGGACTTCATGGATTTGCCCTAGAGATGCCCTCTTTTATTTGCTGCTGATGCTGCAAAGTAAAAAATGCAGAGTATTTTTGTATGTGCAGGGTATTCTTCTGGGATCTCTTCCTGTCAGCAAAAATTATTTATGATGTGGACTAGGTTTGTTATAAAGAAAGTGAACGTGATTTGGGCTTTGTTTTTATTCTAGTTTCTGTGCTAAAGACTTCTCCCTGCACTACTTTTAGTGCAGGGTGAAATACCTCATAGAAAGTATTTTATCACTTAAAGATATCTAAAGGATTACTTGGTAATCGATAGCTTATTTTAAAGAATGCCTAAATATACTTTATTGTCTGTATATCTAGTCTGTTCTGCCTATTATAAGCTTAGTTTCTATTATGCTATTCTATTATTTATCTTCTATTGTATTTCTTTCTGAAGGGTATAATACTGTATTGTGTCATGGCAGTATCTGAGATAAAATGCAACTGTGTATAGGAATTAGGTATTCAGATGCAAAAGGTAGTTGTTGAAAGCAGACTCAGAGCAATGGAATTGCGTATTTGACTTGTTTGTTGATATGGTTATTTTGTGTGAATTGCAGATGAGTACAGCAAATAATAAAATAAAACCTTTTTCTGCTTTATCAAATTCTCAGGGTCTTGACAATGTTCATAAACAGAGAGTTGCTGAAGTGCTGAATGACCCTGAGAGCATAGAAAAAAGACGAAGCCGAGAAAGCCTCAATGTTGATGTGGTAAAATACGAGAGTGGGCCTGATGGAGGCGAGGAAGTGAGTATGAGCGTAGAATGGAATGGGGTAAGTACAGTACACAGTTAAAGAAAATAGCCTAGATCAGTTATCACCATCACAAATCCTCACCAGCCTATCGTATCGTCATTGGTCCGTGGTTGATCTACTTTGCCTTTTTTGTAATTCTGCAGAATCAGTTAAGAAATAAAGAGTAATATCTTGTTTTTCATAAGATCATATCAAAACCAAATGTAATGTTTTAAAACTTTAAAACATCCTTTCTGTTGTTGTCCTGAATGGTGAAATTTCTTAAAGAATCCCAAGCAGTTGAATTTAACTCTGAGTTGATTAATGCTGATTGAGTGTCCTGGTTATGGTCTGATGTTTAATTGCTTTTCAGTGGGTTTCTTTTTACTGGTAGAAATATTCTGGCAATAAACTTTTGCTTTTGCTTTTGTCCTTTTGATGCCATGTTTGCCCACAGTTTAAATGTTTCCTTGAAAGTGCTGCATCAGTTGGAATCACATTTGCCATGGAGATGTATTAAGTGTTAGAGGTTTTAAAGTAAATTGATGAGCCTAATATTAAAATAATTCCAATCTCCACCTTACACAACTTACTAGAAGAAACAGCGTAATTTTTCAGGCTGTTACACAATCCATTTGAATACACAATGCCATCACATAAGAAAATGACAGCAATTTCACATTTCTTAAGTGAAATATTACTATCACTTTCCCATGTTGGAACTTAACTGGAGTCAGGGCTTGTTTCTGTTTTTCTTATGTGTTGGCTTCACAGCGTAACACTGATGGTCACAAATTAAAAACACACACACGATGTGATTGCATACACATCTTCTAACTACTGTTTTCCTTTATTTCAAAGACAGTGCAACCTTTCAGTTATTGGTCAGGTACCTGTTGACTTCCCACACCAGCTTTCCCATGCTTTATCCCATTGCTAGCAATGGGATATCTACTGCACTGTTAACTAACTCCCAGCTGTAGTTCTGCTGAAAACACTCTGTTGGATGATAGAAGTGGTGTACTTGCCTGCTTTTGCTTTATGGGAGGGGAAGTAGCCTACTTTGCAATACTGAGTGCTCTGAAGTTTCGTTTCTCTTACAATAGCAATCTTTTTGCTTGTTTGTCTGTTTTTAAGCCACACTTCACAAATCTTAGAAATCTACAAGTTCCAAAGGAACCTTGGTAAAACATATACTGGTTTAGTTTCAAAGGAGAATGTTCTTTCCGTCTTTTCTTTCGTCTCCTTGTCATTGTTTTCTTGGCATTGGTGTTCTCAGTGCCAAGACAGTCAATCAGCATCTCTCGTGAATAACACTGCATCATTAATAAATCCAAAGAAAGGTTGGATAACTTTTTTTAACTCTAATTTTGCCCATTCAGCGTTAGAACTGTGTACTGTACTCCTCCCTGAATTTCTGCTGTACTTTGCATGACTGTATGTTCTAAATGGATAAAACTTTTTTCTGTTATTGACATTAATTAAACAAGCATGCAGATTTTGGATTGAAAGGGCCTTCTGGAAAAACAATGGACAGTATTTCTAGGTCAATATTTGAATGGGACTCAGGGATAAAATTTGTTGATCCGAAAAATTAAATTTTCTCCTCCCAAGGCAAATTTTTCGTTTTTAATGTGTTCAAGTGGCATTGCTTTATTCTGGTCTTCATTATTTACTTTTTTTTTTTTTTCCCTCTTAAGAATTTATATTACATGTTATATATAAAGTGGGCAACTCTCTCTCCCTCCACACTGCTAGCGTTTCTATCTCAGTGCTGTTCTTCCCTGTACATATATGGTGTAGTTTTTTTACCCTTTGTATGTTTCCTCCAGACAAAATATTCTGATTCACAACATATAATAGATTTTTAATCAGGCTGTCTGTAGAGTTTAAAGAAAGGCTTGCCTTTTCCATTTAGATTCTTCTGAGGTGCTCAAGCTGACTCATGTTCTTCGCTGTCAGAATAGATGGAGTCTGTAGAGCATCAAACAATGATTTTTTTGTTGTTGGAAGAGGACTTTGTAATTAAGTGACTTCTATATGAAATTCCTAGTAAGCACTGTGTGCTTTAGTGTAATGTCATATATTCTTACAAAAAAAAGTGAAATATTGAACCAGATCTGTCATTAACAATTAAAATTAGCTAAGGTTGTGCATCTTTAAATGTTTCTCATGAAGCCAGTCCTTTAAATCTAAGAAGATATTTGAATATTCAATGAAATATTTTGTCTAAAAACACCAAAAATTGGAAATCTAGCAAATTATCTTTGCAAATATTTTAAATTTGTTCTTGTACCTCAGGATTCTTATTGTTTAGTATATCTGTCTTTTTTATCACTGTCACTTTCTAAAGAAGAAAATAAATCTGTCCCCTCTTACACCACTTTTAAGAAAATGAAAGTACATCAGATGGGCATTTTTGTAAATTGATTTTGCAGCCAGCTGGAGGACAGTTAAAAATCTTCATGGTATAATAATGTTTAATTTAAGGTAAAGTTTTTTAGTGTAAGGAAATATATGGGTTAGAATAATAAAAGATATTTCAAAAAGCTGGGCTTTGGGGCAAAGAAGTCCATTTTCGGGTGTGAAATGAAAGCAGTAAATTTTGTTACCATATACTAGCTGGTCAAAGTTGCTCTAGTTTAGTGAGAAACGTCAGACAGTCAAATCAGATGGGCCTTGTAGCTGATAGCTGTAAAGTACAGGAGATGATAATGGTGGGGAGCTGGAAGCAAACAGAGAAAGGTGATCTCATTCCCTGAGTGATGTAAAAATTAGCAGTTAAACTTTGCCATAGAAATCGATATCTCTGGTTGTTGGTGGTGCTGGTTTTGCTTACACTGGATTTAGAATTTTTTTTTTTTTAGCCTGAATATGTTTTGAAGGTGTTTTGTTAGTCCTACAGTCAGTCTAAATTGGAAGCTTGATGCTTATATTTCAGATTTGAAGTACCCAAAAGCTCGTTTACTTATTCTGAATATGTTAGCGAAAAAGTTATACTCTGTGCATACCAAATCTGTCTTGCCTTTGGTCTTTGGACCATTGTGACTACTGCAACATGACTGGTTTAAGAACATAGGAATAATTGATCCTTCATTGATAGAATATTTCTAACTGGAATTTTACATTTCAGTTTATTCAACCCTCCCAAACAGAAGCATATATTAAAAGTTTGACCAACATTTGCAATTGGATTTGAGACACAACTATTCTTTGGTTAGATTTTGATCTCCCAGTCACTCGGTAGCACAGCATTTTGCCACTTCCAAAACTCATGTTGATTGCTGTCTGCCCCAGTTGCTGTAGATAAAGGCTCTCAACACACATCGACAGTATAGGTAGTGGTGTCTGCACTTGTACCAAGAGTGGAGATTGTGTTGATTGAACCCCAGATTATTTTTAAAGGCAAGTTCTTTCAGCTGCCCTGTTGCAGTAGTGAAAGGAGAGAAGTTTTCACTTGGATTTTTTTTATATATGTATATTTGTATGTGTTTATGCATACACATAAATGTTTTAAAACATATTTGAGAGACCGAATTGACAGTTAGGTGGATTCTAATTCCCTAAGGGAATGAAAAGAATTTTGTCTGGAGGCTAGGGGCAGACCTCGTTCTTCTTAGAGTTCTGTTTGAGGAAAATTCCTGACAGAAGTTAAAGCTGAAATGAATGCACCTTGTTCTGTTTCCTCCTTCTCTTTTTATTTTTTCCTTTATTTTTGCGTTAACGTCAGCTGAAAAATCCTTTCCTTGTTTACAAAATGCAATATCAAGGCTCTCCCTTCTTAAAGATGTTTTATGTTTTGTACCAATTCTAACTTAACGAATGCCCAGCATCATTCATGCTCGTTTGTACATTGCACATCAGTGATACAGGCTGAACTGCAGAAACTTTCATGTTCTGGTAACTGCAAGGGCCTGCACTTTGTACTTGAGCGCAGTCCAAATACTCTGGAAAAAAAAAATAGTTTTGGGCGTGACCTAGAAATACTGTAAACATAACTGTTCAAAATTGAAAACTGTTGAATTTTTCCCAACAGTTTCATTCAGTTTTTCTCTCTCCGTTTCTGACAGGCCTAGATGCCTTTTGTGGTTCTTATACTGTCTCCTGCATGACGGGCGTGCACCATCTTCAAGCTTTAACTTCTCTCTTCAGTACTGACTGCTGTGTTTTAGCAAACCCCTTAAGATTCTTGTCAGAGCTACACTTCCCTGTAAACTGGCCATTCCTTCAGTGCTGGTGTCTTTTTTGGTTTTCTATTTCTGTACACGTGTAGCTTTGCCAAATATGTATCTAGTCATACAAAATGTTATTACAACCATTTGCTGTGTAATACATTAGTAAAGAAGTAACAATGAACTTTATAAGTAGCTGTTCACTATGGAAAAAAAAAAAAAGGTAGTTAAAAGTATCACACAAGGTATTATTGAAATGGCATGATGGTGATCTTTACAGGAGAAAAAACACCACAACAAAACAAAAAAAAAAGAAAAAAACAAAACACGTAAAAGTAAGGCATGTTCTCCAAGTGCTTTAAAATGTATTTAGAGACCTATTACATGGTTAACATCAATATGGAACTCTGGATGTCTTCACTTATGATTATTCTAAAGTAGCATTGCTGTTTAGTCTTTGTGTGAAATTTTGGCAATTATGCTTTTCTCTACTAATCTTGGTGTTCAGTGATTTGTGTATTTGTCTTTCTAACTTCTAATAAACTCACTCCAACTCAGGTGTCTGTCTTGGTCTGCTTAGTAGCACTTTGCTTTCTTCTTCCACAACTCTTCCTTTCATAATCACATAGGGTATCTCTGAGGTAGGAAGTGGTCACTTTTAATAAACTGTTTTGTTTTTTGTTTTTAAGAGTAAAACATACCAACAGAATTGTGCTCAGTTGGAAATTTCTTTGGATGAGCACAGCTGTGTAAAACATGAACGCAATATATAAAAAATGCATTTTTGTCATGTTTTACGTTTTCTTTGGTGAGAGTTAAAATGATGCACAGCAATTTAACCATACATGCTTCTGATCAGAAATATTTTGCATAATGACTTTAGGATTAAATAAACATGTTTGCAAGTACCATAGATATTTAGAAAAAAAAATAAAACAGTTTTCTTTCTAGATTGATGGAATGCTTTCACTTGGGGCTTGTACTCTGTTAAACACGATGCGTTCTTATGAAATGGTAACATGGTGATGGTGAATGGTTTGACATACTGTGGCTTTTTTTTTCCTAATTATTATGAATCATTGCTTGAGCATGTCTTCACAATTCAGAAATTTTTGTTACAGTTTGATGGAAGGAACCATTTTGGATTGGTAAAGTTGTAGCTATATGGTATTCTCTATGTAGGTAATTGTACCAAGATTATATTAATATCAATAAATACTTGTAACCAGGTTTTGGGGAGGGCAAAAGGCTCTTGCAGTTTCACATTTGTTCAATTTTTTTCAGGATGGCACTGGATCTTTAAAACGCAGTGGTTCCTTTAGCAAACTTCGTGCTTCCATTAGACGCAGCAGTGAGAAGCTGGTTAGAAAGCTGAAGGGAGGAAGTTCACGAGACAGTGAACCAAAGAATCCAGGGTAATTATCTATTCTTAGCTGTGCTGGTGTGCCCTCGTTCTGTGCCCCCACTGTAGCCTAGTGCAGTACCTAAGGCAGTATTTTCTTCTCTGCTTAGGTAACTGCATGTCATGTAGAATAGAATCTTAAAGAAAAATAAAATAGAAAAACTTATCTTAAGCATATAATGAAAGTTCTTTACTGTCTGAGGAATTATATTTGCTTTTAAGAATTAACTCAATTTTTATTTTTTCCCCCTTTTTATTGCATTAGCCACTTGAATAAACAAGCCTTGTAGAATTATTGGTCAGTATTAGTAGTAAAGTTCTCCTATTCACACAGCAATAAAGGATGATAAATATTACCTTTGTTTTTCAACAATAAAAGCTTGAATACAGTAAACCTAAGACAAGGATTTCTGTAGTTTTAATATATTAACATATTGTTGTGAGTATAAAGCAAATTACTGACTTGAGCCCTTCTCAGTATTTCGGGAAAACCCAGATTTCAGAGAGCAGAGGAGAATTTTGAAAAGCTTGAACCTACTCGTGCATCTCAAACATTTTGACCTTCAGCGTCAAATTTTATTGATTCAGAGGTTTCACACTTTCCTAATTACCATATGATTATGGTTTTGGGTATATGTATATTTCTAGTAAATGCATAAAAAACATTCATCACTTTCTGGCTGCTGCAGACACATTGAAGTGTTAAAAATTTAGTACTCCTGTTTTCATAATGGCACACCTTGGGTTTTTGGTTTGGTTTGGTTTGGTTTTAACCCCCCAGCATGCTATCAGCTTTCCCTTGCTGTGGGAAACTGGATCTCAATTAGTTAATAGGAAACTCTGCCAATGTGAATTTGAACTGTTTTAAAACAGTTAAATTAGAGAGCTTGGATTAACTTCTGACTGCATCTATGAGTAATAGAATAGATGATCATGGCAACTTTCAACTTCAGCTTGATCTGATTTTCAAAATCTTTAATTGAATTTTTTTTTGCTGAGCTGTTGCAGACTTGATGTTGAAGGCACTGAATCAAATTCAAGGTCAAAACTCCCTTTGCATTTATCGATACATAACTGAGAACTGCCTCTGAGATGACAGATTGGGAATAAACTGTGAAAAACATGTAATTAGAAGAAAGAAGTATGCAGATGTAGGAGGAGTTATAGAAAATGTGCAAGTGCAAGCCAGAAAAGAACAAAGGAATTTTCTTCTTGCTTTCAGTATTAGTATTTCTATACTTTGGTTTTATGTTTCTACTCAGTTCTGGCTAAAGTTCATACATCACAGTTCAGGTGCAGCCTTGTAGGGATATATATGCTTATATTCAGATTTAATTCTGCATTTGCTCCTCCTTTTTGTGAGACATGGAAGGGTCTTCAGTTTCTTAAAAGCCAGAGTTTTATTCCCTGTTTACTGTAGTAAAGACAGCTCGCTTTTTCTGCAGCTGAAGTAAGTACATGATTATATATAGTACATTAGTTACATCTACTTGAAGACATTTGTCTTTGCAGTGTCCTGTAAAAACTCTTCTCCCTCTTTATTGCCTGCATTTCTGTAACGTTATTTGACCAACATAAAAGTAATCTACCCACATAACGTTAATTGCATTGTGTGGTCTGTATCAGCAGATATTTCCTCAAATAAAGACATTGGTATGAAAGAAATATGGAAAGATGGCAATATCTTTCTTGCATTCCCTTTTTGACAAAATCTTCTTGGTTTTCACTGTTATTCTCAAAGAATAGTTTGTTTTTAAAACATGTAATAAATGTGTTGTATTGGCAGCCGTTTATGTAGGTATGCACATTGAGCGTGTTGACAAATATTACCTTTCGGTTCTTGTAAGACATAGATTAGAAAATTTTAAGATTTTAAATCCTAATTTATATTTGCATTTCTTATTAAAAACAGCTAATACTCCTGGTATTAAACACCAGCTTTGTAGATCATTAGCATAGCTGTACATATTGATACTCTAAGAAGGCATTCTAATTTAATTTTCTGAAGAAACTTTAGTAAATTGAATTAAATATATTTTTTTTCTGTTTGAGTTTACTAAAAGGGCTTTTAAGTTTTTATAATGCAGATGTTTTGATATTTAATTATGAGCTGAATATTACAATACTGCCATAGCATATATAGATGTCATTTTTGCTACCAACTAAGCCAGTTTAGGTAGAAGATTTACATGGCTCCCTTCTTAGTGATATACTCTGCAGTCCCTGCTGGTGTCTCTATGAAGGCTGCTTTATTTTGAAATTTATTTACACCTGATGCTTATACTGTGCTTCTGTAATAAGTAAATGGTCTGATTCTAAATGAGAAATACTCAAATAGAAATATATTATTATCACAGCATGAACAAGAGACTTAATTTTCATCTTACTGCTTGGCACAGAAGGTTGAAGAGAATAAAGTGGAAAACTTACCAGGGAAATCTGTTGTCAAAAAGACTTCTGCATTACTTTAAGAAAAAACAAACCTCCTAAGAACTGTTCATTGAAACATACAATAGCAGAAGCATGGTGTCAGTTCTTCGGTTATTTACCGTATTTCAGAATTCAGTTCTGCAGTGATTTAACTTTGCTTATAGTGTGTTAGATTTGAATTTTTCCACTTATAAATTTTTATCATAGAACAGAACAGTTGAGATTTGTAATTTAAAATGGGGGAAAAAAAAAAAAAGCTTTCATTGTTGCACTTACATATACAGCAGAAAAACAATTCAGTGTCCTTGTTAATTGTTCAAATTTCTAACATGGAATGTAAGTGCATTTGCCAGATTGACATTCTTAAATATTTCTTAATTAAAGATTGAAGTTTTTGATTTCTAAAAATAAAAATCTCATACCTCACAAGTGGTGTGATAAATACTTTAATTAGCACTTCAGCAAGGACATAAATCCACTTGTAAAAATTTACACCTTTTTACAATTACAATTTTTCTATTTCCCTGGAATGTTTTCCGTAAACCTTTATGCTCTTTTTGATGAGAGTTTGATGTTCTGTGTTTTACGAATTAACTTTGACTTCCATATATAACCTCTGCTGTACACGTTTCCTTGAATAAATGAGAGGTGTATACTATGCATGAGTCTTTGCTTTGTTGTTGCTAACACTCATGTCAAATATTTTAAATTGTGTGCATTCTGGCTTTTGAAACATTCAAATTCCTTACTAGGAAAAAAAAAAAAAAAAAACAGAAGGTGTGTGTTGCATAGCAGCTGTTGCCTGTGTTCATTAGCGTTTTGGTTCGTTTTTCTGCTAAGCCTTTGCTTTATGAAAGCACTTAAAACACTTGCTAGACCTTGACTGTTAGTCGTCTTGCTTCAGTAGAAAGAAAAAATGGTTAGTGCCTAACGTGGTCTGTGTGGATAAACCTTTCCATGTTGTTGGAAGGCATCGGAAACTTTGTGTGGACCTGGTACAGCTGTAGGTAACGCTGCAGGCTTCGTGCCTCGTTTTGTTGTGTATGGTTCAACAATGAACATTCAAAGCTCTCATTGAGGAGTTCTTAACTCATTAAAGAGCTGGTCAAAAATCAAGGCAAACCCAGGGCGTTCTGAGTAATGCACAGATACCTTGGGATTAAGGACATCAGACCTTGATGTTGTAGTCACTGGGATCTGAAACTTCAGACTAATTCACAGAAATGTGAATTTCATTACACACACTTTAAAATATTGTTGTTAGATGTTATATATGTTTTAGAAATGGAGATAAATTATTAATCCTTACCTTAAACACCAGTAGATACTACTGGAAATGCAGGGATATTTTGACTGTCAGTAGTTCCTGTATAGGTGATTACATTTTTTTTCCTCATCCACTGCCTTCAGTACAGTATTCTAGGGTTGTTGTTACCACTGCTTGAAGCACTGTAAAGCCAGCACGACCAAAGATAAAAGCAGCAACCATCTTATTTCTCCTCACCTTGAAATGCTTAAGATAAAATATACTAAAATGTTTTTTTGAAATAACAGATTTTGGACATTTATATAGACGAGGCAGAAAGTACTAAACTAATGTTTGTTTTAATTTTTCCAAGTTAAATACTGCCAACGTGACAAATTTGTTTCACCACTTTTGCCTAAAATGTTTGAATGTTTTGATGCTCTTATAAGAAGCTGCACAAAAATGAAAATGAGGATTAGCAAATTAAAAATTAATGTTAAATCAGTGTATTAATTTGATGTGCTTTAAAAACGGAGATTTCATTTTTAGTTGCAATTAAATCAATTGCCTGAAGTGTTTAAGCTCTGAGGAGCTTCTAATTTGTTTTAGATGTAATTAACAACTGAATATAATAAATATTTTAATTCATATAATTATCTTAAGGGGTATTCCTCCGATCAGTTTGGGGGCATTGTTAAAACTCCCTTAACTGTGCATTGGTCGTTGTTGTACGTGTGTTTTTAGAGCTGTTAGTTTTCAGCTATTCTGATCGGTTTATCCTTGCATGTTCACTGTCCTGGTTGCAGCATGAAGCGTGCCAGTTCTCTGAATGTTCTTAACATGGGTGGCAAGGCTACTGAAGATCATTTTCAAGTAAGAAGCCCTACGATATTCTTACAAAAATAGATAGCATTGGTAGGGTTTGGGATTTAAAAAACAAAAAAAAAGTGTGATAAATAATGAAACAACAGTGATTGGCGAGATCCTAAATCATCAAGATGTTTACTAAATGATGCCTTGAGCATATGCTTTAACACTTTTGTGAATTAATCTTAATTTTAAGCAAGTACTTAAGTCAGATTAGTAAAGACCATTAGTTTTTGTGATATCAAGCAGTCTCTGGCTTTGGACTGTCTAACTATTAAGATGGATATGAAACTTCTGAAATCTTACATCCTTGTAAACACTGCTTTAAAAATAAAAAACAATAAGAACTAGTAAAACTCAGTTGCTAAGTGTTTGTTCTTAAGCATCTTTATTGAAAAGGGCCCCATCACCTTAACTGCTGTACGTTTTCAGATTTCCTTAAGTGCTACTTCAGTTGTTGCTGAGGTTGTAGAGGAATAGTCTCTAAAACACGCCTGCTAAGTTTTTGCTTCAGCTAAAATAAGCTTATCTTGCCTAACTGTGTATGGTGTGCCCAATCGCTACTTCCCATTTCTTGTTTTTGCCTAATAAGTCAGCGTTTCCCATATTGTCATTTATGCTAGCAGTGTTCCGTGTTCTAAACAGTGTTGTGCATTGTACTAACACAGTAACTGCAACTAATTTTAGGGAGATACGACTTCTTCAGTACTAATGAAACTGTACATGAGGATCTTCCTCACTATTTGTCCGAAAGCAGCAAATAAACCCAAATTGTGTGACTCTCATTTTGCTGTGGAGTGGCATAAAGGTTTAACAGTACTATCTCTAATGAATGTACTACAGAGGTTTCTGTGGTGTGAAACGTATGCTAATCTTTGCTTAGAGTGAACTTTAGCCAAAACAAGAATAAAAAATCCATCAGGGTAAAGCATAATTCTTTGTAGCAACAGTCGAAGGTTTTGTAACATCATGCCCTAGAGTTCTTAGTATGTAAGTGATGAGTTATTCCGGATGAGTTATTTATCTTTGTGTGTACGTGCAGTATTAAAAGCAGGTATCGACTTGTGAACTTCTCTAGTTTACTTGCTACGGACACTTGTGGTGGTTCCCACAGATGGGTGTTTATGCTTTGAGTAAGACTTGGGCTAGGGTTTTAGAGGGTGTATATTGATCTCAGTAGGTCTGTTTCAGTACTGTAGTTGAAAATCAGGGGAAAAGATGTTAGAATAAGGAAGTCCCTCAAAACAACATAAACAAGGCTGGTTCTCTCTAGTTCCTTGTATTTGTTTCTTCCTATTTGTTAAAGTTAGTAATTTTGTTTATTTGCTTGAACTATCTGGGCATCTGCATAATTTCTTTTTTTTTTGTTTTTCCCCCCCTTCACACAGGAACGAAATAATTGTCTGACAGACTCGAGAGCTCTGAGTGTCAGTCATACTGATTTGGCGCATTGAGATTCTTGGACAGAAGCTAGCTAATACTTTGTGAATAAAGAAGCACTGAGACCTTCAAAGCTTTGGTTCCTCATCATTATGTATAGGAACACCTAGTTTGTAGATTTTTATTTTTGTTTTTTCAGTGGACTGCTGTTTTTACTTCTCTAAATAGGGACAATTTTAAACACGGCATTAGTGGGTATTTTCTTCTAAAAGAAAACTATATAGGTGTATATTGCTCATTGCACTGCTCCCATTCATGCTACTTATGTTTTCTTTAATAGGTCTGAGGATTACAGCAGCCAAAAAATTGTAAAAATATGAACATATTTAAAGCATACCAAAATGCAAATTGTTTGAAAATGTGGGCAAAATGAAATGTATAGCAATAAATATATACGGTGCTGGGGAAAAGGATAAATTATTTGCATTACCGTGTAAGTTCAAATTGAGCACACTGCATTGGCGGGGATTTCTCTTGCACCACTGATTATTTTGATGTTAAAAACCTTAGCTGGCAAAATGGCACTTAGACGTGGCTTCCTTAACCACTAGACTGAGCTGTTAAATTCTGCAAAAGAGACAGTTGGGGTGACATTATATCTAGATAGCATGAATAGCAATACCTGTGACCATAACTTTGATACTTATTGACGTATGTCTTAGGGCACAATAATCAATGGAGATAGGTCAGCTCACGTTGATCAGAACAAATGGAAAACATTTTGACCTTTATCTTGTATGGCTGAAGGATACTGAAGTGCTGGACTGCAGCTGTCCCAGAGCAGCTGCTGTTGCTCTTAGGGAAACGCCAAGCCTCAGGTTGACTTTCTCGCTTGTCCACTGGAATTCACAGCCCCATTCTCTGTACGCTGAAAGTGCTCCAACATTTCCTTACGCTGATCCCAAATCCTTTCTCCGTAATAGCTGATGACAGCAGAAGCAGGCAACTGCAGGCTGGGCTGTTACACTGTGGAGTAGCTGCTGTGCAAAGGACCACTCAAATCTAAGGGCCCCAGAGGAAGCACTAGATGGCCACCGGCGGCAAGCAACTTGTTTGACCACACATCCATGTTAAATCTACTTACGGTTAATATATATGCTGTCTGTATAAAGGACTGCTGCTGGAACTAAGTATGTATGTTTTAAGTATTTTATAGATACTAGTATTTCCTTTTGCTTTTCTGTAAAGCTTGTAATTTTGTTCATCTTTTGTAAAAAGTAACGTGGAGTGGATGAGAAAGTAAAACAAGTGTAAAAATGTATTTGTGGTCATAGTTGTGAGTTGGAAAATGCAGAACAAAATTAACTTTGGGAAAAGCTGGAACATTCATTCTAGGTTAACACCAAGTGAAAGAGAGAAACAAGTTTTAGAGTTTGAACAGGCTGTGAAGAGTCGTTAGAATTAGTACTTCTTAGAAGTATTTGACTGGTTTTGCATCTGGTTTTAAGTTGTTACAGTAACTGGTGCAAAAAGTTGTATATGTAATGCACTTGACTATGTTTACCAGGAGGTACCTTATTAGCATCTCTTCGAAGAAAGTTGCGTATGGTATACCTGCTATAAAGACGGTTTAGAAACGGTGAGATACGATGCTGCTAATTTGTAGAAGTTTAGCACAGAGCAGTGTGACTCATTAGTGATCTTGAGCAAGAACAAGTTGTTGCTCTGTTATCTTAACAGTATATACTCATATAAAGTAGACTCTCGAGTTTTAATCTTTTATTAAAGAGCTTAATATAAAAATATATAATATATATACCTTTTTTCCCCCTAAAGCAAAACGTGTTACACGTACCCACTGGTGAATTTGGTTCTCTGCACAAAGCCTGAGCTGGCTTTGTAGAAGGAACCGTACATAGACCAGGCTGTCAGGCTGCGTGGGGAGACACCAGAACCGCCGCAGCTGCTGACTGCTCTGGCAGCCTGCAGCAGTGTCACCTGTCCCTTTGGCAGCACCATGAGAAGCTCTGAGTGCACGTAGCCCTATATTACGGTCACCTTGGTTCACAGCAGCACGATGCTGCTGCTATAGGAGTGGCTCAGCGGGCCTCGTAACACTGTTCTGTAGAGTTAAACGCTTCACTTGGAGAGGTTTATAAAAGTCTGACTTACTTTCCTTTAAAAAAAAAAAAAAAAGCTGCTTGGACACAACTGAATTTGGTAATAAGGAATGATTTAAAAAATATATTGAAAATTTTCAAACACATTCATCCTTAAAGAATATTTTTTGCAGACTTGTTTAAATAGAAATGCTTATAGAAAATACTTAGCCCTGGTGATGGTTAAATGTATGCTTTCTAAAAGCTTCTAAAATGCAAGACCATACAGAGTGGATTTTCTCATTTAGGATTTCAAATAGCCCTTACTGTTGGTGGCATTACCAGTACTGTGCTTTTAAGTGTTTTAAACCCTTACATTTTAAAGTGTGTTGGAAGATAAATCTGAATTGTTGAGCTACAGCTTATTAAACAGTTCTTACATTTAAAAGATTTTTTTTTCAGTGAAGAAATCCAAATTTCAAGAATTCTCCAATCCATAGATCCCCAAGAATAATGGCCAAGAACTTGTTAATAACCTTATAGCTTAGAGGCAGTGTGCTGTTTGCAGTTTGAGAGAAACTTGTAAAGTGCAAAAACAAATTTAAGGTCAACTTTCCTTGTGTACAGTCACAAATGAATTACTGTCATGACTTGGCTTGTGTACAGTGCAATTTCAGGTGGGCTTCTCACTTTGCCTTTATGGAAGATTTTCTTTCTGAATTTCCTCTGTTCCAGCTGTAGCTAACAGTCTGCATAAAGTACAAGACCAAAAAAAAAACACTGACTGCATAATTCATGGGTGTCTTCAGTAACAAACTAAATCAACAGCACTGATTAAACAGAAAATTAAAATTTATCTTTAGAACTGACAGACATCTTGTTAGGAAAACCACAGCCTTGGCAGTACCAGCTTGTTCTTAATCTGGTCTGGTTTTCTTTGTTCAGAATTGTAAAGGTGAACTTGTAAAAAGGTTACAAAAACTTCAGACTATGCCAGTTACTTTAGGTTCTCCTGCTAACAGTGGTTGGTTCTGAGGTGTACAGTTGGTAAGTTGCATGTAGGAAGAATCACACGCAGATTGTTACTGGTACCAAGGTGCCTCTTGCCCTTTATCTGTCTGGTTGTGCACCACACTTCAGTAACACTGGCAATACTTGTCCTTGAGTTTTGATCTTGCTAAATGTTATTGTAAAATGTAACTGGTTGGTGATTAGCTCCTCTTTGAGAGGAATAACTTGGCTACTGCTGGCATGTCTGTGCTTGGAGTACAGCAGAGAGCAGTTGGAAGGAACAATGGAAAATGGGGCCCATTAGAGTTTGTGTCTTTCCTTAAAACAAACCAAACCCCCCAAACCTTCCTGAATGGTGGTAAATTAAAATTGTGTTGTGTTTTTTTTATTATTGAGAAAGTTGCACTTAAAACATACTGTTTGAATCCAGTAATTTTGAAAATGGTGTGGTTCTGTTGTAAATATACAGTAATAGATGTGTGCAGTGCTTCATCAAAAGCGTGTTTGCAGTACTTTGAGGAGTTCAAGTTAGTTTAGTTTTGTTCCATAGGTCATGTGTTTTGCCTGAAAGCTGCTAAGAAAATGGCATTTTGGTAATGTCTGCCTGTACTTAGAGAATAAATGTGATGTGATACTATGAAGCCTACAGTTTCCTTTTAGCAACTTCACGTTGTCACAGACAGAAATATTCATATAAACATTGGCTCTTCTTCCTTTTTTTATTTTAGTGGTTTGTAATTGAGGGAGATTTTGAACACTTACCTTTGATTCTCTTTTTTCAAACCATTCACTGTAGTCTCTGTACACTGAATAACCAAGGTCAGTGGTGTTTTCTTTGTTTTTAAGAAGGGGGAAGCTCACAGCAGTAAACCAGAAATGAAAACCAATGCCACCCCACCTAACGGAGTTTGAAAGACTTGAGTT
Organism: Aythya ferina; assembly: GCF_964211825.1. Classification (NCBI taxonomy): domain Eukaryota; kingdom Metazoa; phylum Chordata; class Aves; order Anseriformes; family Anatidae; genus Aythya; species Aythya ferina. Next base: position 55,169,809 of record NC_140301.1, read on the forward strand.
TTTTGAGAAAAAGTTTATGCCTATAGGGAAGTTGAAAAACTTGTCTATATTGTGTGGTTTAGTTAGAGCTGCTTAGAGAACCAGCGTTGAAGTTCATTTAGTACTTCAGCTACATCAAAAAGCTCAAAGGTGCTCTAAAGGCTGTGCTGGCACATGATAAAGTAAGAGATTAAAATTCTAGACATCACGGAATAAGCACTGTCAAGTAGTTTTAAAAGGAGCAATCCTTAGGTTAGGCTCCCTATATTCATCAGATTCACTCGAGTCACAGTTCATGGATGGAAAGTTACTGGTTTTTTTAGGTTTAATTATGTAGCACTGTAATACTGTGATACTCTACAGTGTAAGGTATTCCACCCAGATGAGTTCTATGCAATCAGCAATGGTATTTTTGTTTTCTAGGGCATGATTTAAACGAAACAAAAACACAACAAAACCAGGTAACTATTTTTAATGTCAATTTATCCTTCTTGAGGAAATCAGTGGTTTTTTGTTTGTTTTTTAGATCTGTGGATTTAATATTTGATTAAAAACTTTAACATGCTAAAATTGGCTTTAAGATGCTGCATTTTGCTCTCCATGTGTACTTACAATTTGTTACAGCTGTGGAAGAAATCCACTTCAGAGTTCACCTGTTTGTCTTACCCCATAACAAATGTTATTTGTAACAAATAGTAGTAATTCACTGTGATTTCACGAAGAAGCTTGTGATGAGATTGTTTAATGTGTTTTACTACGTGTTTTGTTAATGCATCAGTTGTGTAAATTTATCTTTGCAGAGCACAAATTAACTTTGTTTTAATTCTACTTTTCAAAAGAAATCTGTTTCTAGAACTCTGTGTTTCTTCTGAAAAAGGTCTCTCTAAATACATCACAGAGCTGTAGATTAATTCAAAGCTGTTCAAAATTTCTCACATGTCATTTAACATTTCTTTTCAAAGTGTAGAAATTGAAATATTTGAAAACAGTCTTACAGGGTAAAGATGAGTGTACTTCTAGAATGTAAATCTTCTTTGTAAAAAAATTAGTTCAATTTTTCCTGTATAGAAACAAATCTCAGTTGTGAAATCCAAAGATGAATAAAGCTGTATAAAGGGAAGGTTCTTAAATTGCATTTATTAAAACTTGTGTGTTTCGACACTTAACACAAGGCAGATACTTCTTCAGATAACTTGGGCTGTCCAGTCTTTGCACCCCAGAGCTGTAGTGATGCAAGAACAGCATTTCAGAGGCTGGTAGTAAGTGACACTGACGAAGGGGTAGAAACTGCAGCTGAACATGCTGACTGTTGTAAGCTTGGAGGTCAGTTACATTTCAGTGGTTTGGGTTTTGTTTGTGACTGGGAGCTAGGAACCTCACTGCACCATATGCTAACTCAGAGTTAAAATTGCAGCTGGAGAGCCAGATGAGAACCAACATGGGCAATGACAGGAAGATTGGGTCAGGTAAGATGTTATTTAAATCATTTGATAATGTGTTCTTCCAAGTAAACTGGAACTTACATTGCAGCAACACCTGTGGTTATTTAACATCACCTTGCTATGGACAGTCAGGTTGCAAACAAAGTTATCAAAATATCATATAATGTCTATCAACCTGCTCTGAGTGTGTTGTACAGGGAGGCAGGCTCACTGGGTAGGGGTAGGCTGATTCCTGTTTATCAGCTACATCCATGCGTGGCTTTAAAAAAAAAAAATTACAAGAGGATAAGCGTTGTACCAGTCAAAGTCCCTGTCCCAGGTAAAGAGAAATGGAAGAGAATTTTAGTGTTACCTATGCTGCATGGACCATTAGGATTGGAAGACTGAGAAGATCTCAGTTTTTTCCTAAAATTGAGTACGCAAAGACTTAAAATCTTCATGGTTGGATTTTATTAAAAAAAATAGAGACTGGTCACATCCAAATACACATAATGAAGATTTTTTTTTTTTTTTAAATAGGGCTTTAAACCCAACTTGCTACATCATTGCACAAGGTCCCCTGAGGTGACTGCAGAGATGTCAGAAAAATGCAAAGCAGCATTATTCTACTTGCTTTGTGTTTCCTTTGTTCAGGTCCAAGGTTTGAGTGTAGTAGGGAGAACAAAAGGTGCTAATTACCTAAAGACAGAACTGAGAAATGTAACAACAGAAACCCAGGACTCTCTAACATGGCAGACACTGCTCCTGTTTAGGGATCTGGGGAAGCAAGGAGAAGGGTGCTGGGGGGAAGGGATCTGTTTAAAAGCTTAACAAGGACAATACAAGTGGGCATCAACCACTGATCACAGCTCCCACCCACATAACATAGGCAGAGTAAGGTTTAAAGCCTCTGGAAATTGTGGATGAATAACTTGATTTGGCTTTCTTTGGCCCTGAATGCAGCGATGACCAGAAAAAGCACCCATCGTAGCAGTAGGCTTGAGGCCAGCAGAAAAAAAGATGTGATAAATAGTACAAAGATGCAAAGAAAAACATGTAAGGCTCTACCAAACTCCTCTGAGAAAAGCAGTAGAGACAGATACTACAGCTGGAGGAAGAGATGCAGAAGATAATCAAGAATGCTCCCTCTATCCAACAAAACGGAGTAGTGCAGAGAATCAGGAAGAACAAGAACAGAGCTGAGACCGTGTGGTTACCATGCAGTTTGAGATAGGGGAAAATAGAACAAGGGGATTTGGGTGTGTAGTTGATATTTAAGTGGAAGAGGTCAACTAGGCTTCTGCTATGAGTGGAGGGAATGGGAAAGGAGTGGAAAAGAACCAAATTATCTGCAGACATTTCCTCAAAGATTTCCTCCATATTTCCTCAAAATATGTACAAAACCAGTACAATTTTAGCTCTTGCAGTAAGACGTTAAAATCAAGTAACCTTCTGGTACTTTTTAATATCAGGATTTAAAAAATATATAGTTTTTCTAAAAAAAGATAGCTGCTTTATGATAATGGTTGCTTCTGTGACTCTGCTGATAGAAGAACAGCTGTGTGCTTTATAGCAGAATGAGGACTAGAAACACCAGTAAATATATCCAAATATAAAAAGACCTTCTCATACTGTAAAAAACGCATAATGTGTTGTCGTATCACCTCTCATGGAGTTCAGCATCCATTCCCCCACCAAGGAAGAATTGCATCTTATTTATGATCCTTCCTGAAGCAAAGCAGTTTCAATACACTTTTGGAGCAGGAAGTTTTAATATACAAAGGACTTACTTTATTCCTTTCACACCTTCCAATTCTACTGTATAGCAGCAAAAGGATGGAGGTAGATGAGGAGCAAAAGCCACTCTTAAAGTCCTCACGTTTCCAGTGTGGTGAAACACGGCTCCAGACAACTGGTCGCGTTGTGATACTCGGCTGACCATCAGTCTCATTAGCAGGTGATTTGCCCAGGTTATTCCAAGTGCTGGAGTGACTTTGTTATCCATTGAACTATAAAGAAAGCATTACAGAGTTTTGCATGTATGAATTTAATAGGGGATATCTTTGGTTCTTCTAATGTAGTTTTGCTACAACAGAAGCCATTGACTGTTTGCTACATTTCAAGCTGTATGGCTTCAAAAATGGAGCTCACAGGGTGTACTCACAGTGCTATACACCAGGGTCTCTGTAACGAGGTGATAGTTGGAAGTGCCTTTATACAGAGTAATTCAGTCACTCTTCCAACTACTGCCATGTATACTTGTCTTTTTTGATGGGATTCTCTCTTGTGACATGAAAATAATATTAGGAAAATGTTTGAATTTAAGTATTTGAGTTATGGAATTGTTGGCCCTGAATTCCATTAAAACTTACATTTAGAAACATTTGGTAGATACAGCACTACTTTCATGTACTACTTTCAACAAAGCTTAAAACAGATTTTGTTTTTCTTTTTCCTGGAGAGATTGCAACCTCTCCAGTAAAAGAATTTCAAGATATCAAGATAACCAGGGAAAAAAGCAGCCTTACTCTTGCTCTGTGTCAGTTCCTCAATCTGGAGGACGTAATTAACTCCTCACAAAAACACATTTATGTAGCTCCTAGCTTATCTATAAATGAAGTTTACCATTAGGATTCAAACAACAAATATGTATGTTTGAATCTCATTAATATCTTGGTGTCAAAAGATAGTTATAATTTTCCTCCTTAAGCAACAAAAACAACCCGTAAGGTTTGCTTGCTGTGTTTTTCAGAGCAAACAGAAAATGCACTTGCTTATATCAATAAAGAGATGCAAAATTCCTCTTGTGCTGGCAAGTACACCAGCCATTAACTCCAGGGAATCTGTCCTTTCAACTTGCTGATTAGGGATTACCACATCACTGTTTATGATGGTTTCTTCCACTGTAGGGCACAGCAGCTATTACTGATCTCTAGGAAATACAGCACTGCTGGGTAAATAAATGCACCGCTGCTCTTAACATGCACTGGTAGTTGGTACTGGAGTTACAGGAACATACAGTGGTTAAACGCTGCCCTGTACGACGTTGTTACGTTCCCCTGCAGATGACTTACCCACAGCCACACTGAGCAGCTTCCGACTCCCCCACTGCATCGGTCACCTAGAGCAAAACAACAGCGTTTGAGGCTGACCTGTAGGCACGTGTTTGATTTTAGCAATCAGCAGGGCAGGGAACAAAGCCATCAAAATTCAACATACTGATCAACAATACTGATATGATTTAGTATCATTAAGTCAACTTATTGGTTTACAGATCACATATTACAACAAGTTGGAAGAACCCTTACTCTTCCAAGGCATGCTAGAAGAGAGTTATGCTAGCTACGGCTTATGTTAGTTTAACTACTGATTTTTTTTTTTTTTAATTTATTAAAAAAAAAAAAGTACAAAAATCTGTCCTTGCCTAATGGAGCAGTTTGCTTTTGACCACAACTTAGGGACAAAATCCACACCTCTTGATTCCTTATGCTGTCTTTTAGTGTCATGATTCTTCAGCACAAGTTCCTCAGAAAACACAGCAAATTAAGCTATAGGTACTTATTTTCTGTATATAATGTACAGAAATGATTACATTACAAATCCTCCTCAATATTGTAGTCAGTTTATTTCTGTAACTACAGACTTGACCTATTGAATCATATTCTGTGTACTCTAAAATAGAGTCCAGACACTAATATGGTATCGTACTAATCTGAACTTCCCTGAGTCAAGAGCTTGATTTATTGCTTTTTCTGCACAGAACAAAGATTTTTATGCCTTATCCATGAGGTTTTATTTTATAGCTAGACTCTATGTTCAGTTGTGTTGTTTTTTTTTTTTAATTGTATAAAAAGCCACTTTCCCCACACTGCTTAGCATGTGAGTTACAGCTGGTTTGGAGGCTAAACACTAAGGAATTTGAGGCTGTATCTTTTTTTGGTTCAAGTCAGTTTGCTTGCGTTCTGATGTTTTAGTAATCTCTGCAGTTACACAGAACGACTGAGCTATACAAAACTGCAGCGAAGTCCCTGGCATTTTACCCTCCCCTGGATACATATAACTGTGCTTGCAGAGCTCCAACAGCAAGCTACAGGATGACAGCACTTGAAGCCAGCACACAAAAGAATTCTGTTAGTTCAGCTGGGTGCCTTGCACAGTTGTTGTACGTATCCATTTTTGTTAGCTTTAATAGAAGTCTCCTTTGAGAGAATTAATGGTCTATAAAAGCTTAATATTCCTAACTTTTGAAAAAGTTAAAAATTACTACTTTAAAGTACATCTATTTACAGAAAACAAAGTTTTGATCAGTTATTAAGACTCACCTGACTGTTAAACACAATAACAAGAAATCTAACCAACACAGATTTACACACGCACACAGCAACTGATGAAATGGTCCCCATACAACGAGAAGCACTTCTGATGCCATACCTGATTAATGCACACAACCGGAGTGCTGAATCGCGTGCTTAAACTGTGAAGCTGTGCTCCGAACATCTGCAAATATCGAGCCTTCAAAACAGAATCCGAAGCTCCAAATTCACATCGAAATAGCGCAGCAATAGAGTCTATGACCACCAACCGCACCATGCCTCGTTTGAGCAGCAGGGAAATCCTTTTAGTAATGCAGTTGTGGAAGGTGTCCTACCCCAAAATACAAACAGCATTAAAAAGGTTCCAATAACTCTACTCTACTCTGTAGCTACAGATCTCATCACTGAAATGCAAGCTGATGAAGGTTCTCATCATAAAATGAGTTCGTTGATCTTCAAGTCTCGCTAGTAATTATTTTTACAGACACAATTTTCTGTAATAAAACATCAGAGACTATCTGTGCATGCATAATGTACTGCAGTTATTTGCAGCTCTGATTTAAAGTATGCACAGACATGTCAAAATCTCAAGAACGCAATCATACAATCCTGAACAATTCCTGTTTTGCAGCGTGGTTCTCACTGAGAACTCCAGACTAGCATTACATATTCAAAACAGAAGTTAGAGACTATGCTGCTGTTCCACTAGTGACACTGACAGTGAAAAATACAGCTGCTACATCAAATCCATATTGATTAAGAGTTTTATTAATATGAGTATCTGTGACCTATATCATCCCTTTTTATTAAAAACTTTCATTAATTGAATATTTTGAAGTCACCAAGCATTTAAGTTGCAGGAAGTTTAACTAGGAAATATTCTGTGGGGTACAATGCATACTTTATGTATACTGATGCACACAAACAGAATCTCTGCATAGCAATAGATGAACTATAATAATTTTTTGGAAAGTTGTTTTAATTAGCAGTGAGTGCAGTGCTTTACTTTTCAGAGAGATCTGTGTACTACTGTAGGATGAGTCTCTCCTTTTAACAATAATGTACTCTACAGCTTTCAGAAATTACAGTAAGAGCCTTAATTAATGTTTCCAATGGAAGGTACACAGCAAAGGTTGCTTAGCTTCTTCCCAGCAGTGAAAGTGGCAAGTATATTACAGCAACGTACAGTACCTTCTTCATTTACAAACTATTAAGAAAAAACTCCAGCAATTGCAATGTTTTAACACGCGCTACTTTAAGCTTTACAGAAAACAGAACTTTCAATGGTTTGTCAATAAATGGCATACGTGTATTCATGGCCACTTAGGAAAAGAAGCAGCACTTGAATGTGGCTTCTACATGGCAAGAATGCCGAACGTTTTCCTTCCAAGTTTACTGGGATGTCATGGGCCAGACCCAGTACAGATGTCTAACAGGGAGAGAAGGTCAAGACAGCTGCACTGCAGTTATGCTGTGCCACTACTTATTGCAGGCATCAGTTTTTGCATTCTTCCCTTCCACCTGTTTACTTTTCATTTTTACTAATTCTGGTGTTATATTACAAGTTACTCAGAACACACAACACCTTTTGCTTATTTATTTATCTGGTGCCTCCAAACTCAGTGATGATCTCTCCAGGAGCTGCAATGAAATGAATTCTCTTTGTAGAGGCTCATATGATTTAAATTAACCTCTTTGCTCATATAAATTAACCTCTTTAGAGGCTCACATGTTGCTATGTTTTGGAATTATGATGAAAAAGTGGTGATAACCCACCAGTGTTTTGGTTGCTGCCAAACAGTGCTTACAGAGTCAAGGACTTTTCTACTTCTCACACTACCCTGCCAGCGAGGGAGCCGGGGGTGCACAAGAAGCAAAGGAGCACAGAGTCAGGACACCTGACCCAAACTGGCCAAAGGGATGTTCCATCACTTCTTTACTTCTTAAAAAATAAAAATAAAATATATATATATATTGCTCTCTTATTAAACTGCCTTTATCTCAGCCCACGAGTTTTCTAACTTCTGCCCTTCTGCTTCCCCCATAAAGCAGGGGAAGAGCAGCTGCATGGCACTTAGTTGCTTGCGAGGGTTAAGCCACAACAAACAAACTTTACCACATTTTAATAACCATACCTTGTGAAAACCAACCACATTATAAGAAATATTAATAGTTATTTTAAAATATCTTTCACAATAAAACATTGTAATAGTTCCTTAACATTAACTGCAGAGGTTAAGAATTATTTGTTATAGATCTTAGTTCACTTGTAGCCTTTTGAAAGGTCTGCTTCAAAAAACTCTTGTGGTTACTGGACTGTAGCATTATAATCATGTATTTGCAGTCTGTGCTCCTACTTACTAGGTCTGCTGCATGCTCGACGAAGATGTTGTTTCCAAATCTGATCTTCTGTATGACTTCAGGTGGAACATCTGCACGCAACTTATGCTGTTGATCTATGAGTTGCTGCAAACGTTTACTTGGGAACGCATCTTCTGTACAAACATAGACAGCCCCTATAATGAAGGAAACAAGCTCTGTTATCACAGCAGGGCTCTTACACAGACAGCTTTCCCAACAGCACAAAAATAAAATAATGAATTATACACTCAAAAGTGGTTGCCAGGTGCTTTATTGGTGCCTGCTGACACAACTGCACTTTTATACTCTCCAGTAATCCACTAGGTGACACTTTTTGCACGGCTGCCGAATGCCTGCCTCCCTAACTTGGGTGATGAGGAGCACCATAATTTATCCAACCCACAAATGGAGTCATACTGCATGGCCTGCCTTAGACCAGTGTTCTGCTTACTTTCATTCGTTCTTTTGAACTTTCTTGGTGTCAAATTTACTTATGGAGGCGCACTTACTGCCATAATTTGTTAACCATTTTAAAGAGGATCACTCACCCAAACTCATTCCAACTAACTCTTCTTAAAAATGGTACACTAGATAAGAAAAACATTAAATTTCACTAACATTACTGTGACTGATGTCTATGTATTTTTACTGTGGTTTCTGGTTAACAAGGATGCATTATTGCAGAGAAAATTAAGCATATGCATCAAACATGATGGGGCAAGAAAATAAATACGTGCAATATTTTCTTAATAAAATTATTGCCATTACTGCAGAAATAGCCAGAACTACCTGAAAACAGCTGAAAATTATAGTTATGCCTAAAGATTAAGTCTTTTTTAAGAAACAGGATGAGCTCAGGACTGGACCAAGGAAAAACTAATGGTTACAATATCAAAAAAATATTTTGCTGGTGGACACCTGCATAACAGTGGATATTGATTTCTAAGAATCCTTGATATTAGGCAAAGATGAGCATAAGGCTAATTTTCTTTAGGACTAAACTTCCTTCTTCAGCTCAATATTCCCCAACCCCTCCATAAATTCTTGTATAAATCACTGCAGTTCCTGCACTCCGAACCAGACTTTCAGTTTTACCATTTCTAAAAAGCTAGCAAGTAAAAAAAAAGCAGCAAACTTGTAATCACAAATTTGGCATTACATGTATCCAGCATCAGTGGTTGCTCAAATAGGCCAATTATGGCTTGCAACATTTAAGTTACAAAACTGGAAATTATTAAGGTGCAAATTCAAAACCAGCAAACAAACAAAAATAGCGAAAACCCTCCAAGATATGCAGCTGCCTTAAGCGCGTGTGGTTCTGAATTTCATGCTAACAAAAGCTGTGCTAACTTGTGCTGAGATATCTTAAGGCTAAAAGAGTTTGTGAAGTAAAACATTCTGGACTTCTCCTTCCTTATTCACAGCTGATTACCTTTAGCACAACACCGCCTGATTCTGAAAGACAGTGATTTCTTCACCACAAATAATGGCTTACACCGAGAGCATCTGCCTTTTAAAAATCAGATCTGCCTTAAGCACTGCATCCTTTGTGCTCTCTTCTGTTTACTTCAAAAAGAAGGAATGTTTGTCACTTCAGACTTCACGTTTTTTTTCAAATGCAGGCTTGTATTTCTAAATAGATCAATGCTCTGTTGTTTAAATAACAGTATTTCAACCCAGTTATTGCAACATTCAGCAACTTTAAACAGAAAACTTGAGAAACTTGCTGAAAAAATACGTTTTTCTAAAATTAACTCATCTGAAGACAAAGAAATGTGAGATTCTGCTGAAGACCTTTGCAAGTGATTTCAGTACAGTAATAAGAACAGTGACAGAAATAAATGTAAGGTAAAAGCAAAATATAAAACCATCCAACCAATCCTACTGTGTTACAAACACATGCACAGCTGTATCCCAGTTTCACATTCGTATATGATTAAGAAGTAAATCAAGGCAAGCAAGGTAATCCTACTGCCATAATACCTGGAAGCAAAAAAGAACAGCTGGAGAAGCAAGTATCTGGTCCCCTCTGCTCCACTGGTCCAGCAACCTAGATTTAAAATTCCTGGTCAATAGATACACTCTGTCCTCTTCTTACAATCATAGCAGTAACTTTAAAATCAGGTGAGCACATTTTTTTTTTTTTTTTTACTTAAGCACTTGTAAAAAAGATGATTATTTCTTTTTAAGAACAGCTTTACTTCTGTCACCTGCTAAACTTCTACTCTGCAGCAACACTTCTCTGCCTTCACTTAAATTTACTACCGCAGATATTATATTCTGAGAACAAAACTGTTCCACTCGTGATTTCTCCAAAATATACACAGGAACAACCTTATCCATTTTCCTGAAATTTGCTCATTTTAGAAAACAATAATATAATTTTCATCTTGAACATTAAGAGAATTAAGTCACACAACATATATAAGCTGAACTTTGTCTTGGCTTCAAAGTAGAGTTTCACAATAAAATGGAAGCAGCTCTCTTTCCTGCTGGACCTTTATCAAGGCTCTTCAGCTTCACATTTGTGACACAATGAAACTGTTGATTACCAAGAATATACACCAGTAAATTAGAAACACAGAAGGTGCTTCACATCAGTGTAACAAGGGCTAGGAGAAACTGACAAATAACTAAAATAATTAAACACGATGTTAAGGAGTGATGCCTACTCATGTCTCCAAAGCACTTAATAATATTCACATACGTTTAATGATAAGTGAATTGTCATAACCTAAATAAATGAGGAGACTAGCACAACACAAACAGAAAGGCCCACGGCAGCGTGCTATTTACAGCTTATTAGGAAGCTGTCAACACTAACAGCAACTCAGGAGTCATATTTATCACTTTTGAGGAGGAAGCTGGGAGATACTTAAGAAATCAGTCATCCTCGGTGACCATAGAAGCATCTTTTTTATGGTTCCACAACAACCGAACAGAAACTAGCTATTTTATCTGATCTTAGTGCTTTACTAGTATTTAGGCAGATAAATGTGTTATACTTATTGTTGGCCAAAAAACAAAACAATCAAAAAAACTACATCCCAAAACAAGCAAACAAAAAGCACAAAAAATCCCACCACAAAAAATTGCAAGTGATCATCAGATAATGGAAGGATTTTCAGTCCTGTGAGCATAATCTGCCATGCCACAAACCAGCTTTGTTAATAAGAATCAGCAGCAAACTTTTTTTTTTCCCAGTACAGAATTCTAATATAGGTATGCACGTCACATTATATTCATGTATTGCTCATGAATATGGACATATTAAATAAATTCAGCCTATATGCAATAGACCATAACTGACATTCTTAGACCAGCAGAAAGATGGCCTGGAGGCAAAGGATGTCCTCATTCCATGGTTTACTGCCAGCCTTCTAGAGCTGAGAATTGTAAACAAGATTAGCACCAAGTCAAAGGTAGGAAATACACGGCAAATCCGTACTGTCTAAAGGAATGTATTTCAACGTTTCCACCTAAGAGAAGGAAAGTTTCTAGTACTAAAAAAAAAAAAAAAAACAACAACAAAAACCATACACACAAAAAACAGCCAACCACCACCAAAAAACACAAACAATTTCAAATAATTAGCTATGTTTTAGCACCAAGTTAAACATCCTATAAGTAGAGCCAAACCTCTCTGATGGTTAATAAACATTTTTTTTCATCCTCAGATTTCCTACAGAATAAACCAGTCCCATACTTTAACCTAACCTTTCAGTTCCTGTATTCCACATAAGTCCACCACATTCCACAGTTATAGACTGCAGAGAAATTGAGGTTTTGTTCTCTAAGTGCTGTGCAAACAGCATCTTCTTCTAAGACCTCGCAGTCTAAGATATGGCAGGATACAACCCTGAGTGAAAAACTGCAAGAATTAGGATACCACTGCTCTAGCACTCCAACTCCTGCAACTGGATATTTCTGCCTTCTGTACCTTGCCCACCTCCAAAATTTGGCAATTCTCAACAAGCCATATTGAATTTGTCTCAGTTGAACTTGAAAAAATCTTTAAAAAACTACAAAGCCTGAAGAGAGCACTTCACATTTTGCTGCTGCTGTTTAGAATCTAAAAGCCTGACAAGAGTAATTACCTTCTACCAAATTACAACTTTGGAAAATTAGATGAAACCCTGGGTTCTCCAAGTTGTAATTACTTTCTGACCATACTGAAACACAAACTAAAAGGCTCTAATTTAATTGAGAAGTGCCCACATTACAGTGTTCTTAAGAATCTTTTACCCACCACAGAGTTCTGTGCGACACCTTTTAACTCAGTATCTTTTTCCTTCTCTTTGAAGAATTCTGATTTCACAAAAGAGTTCAATAAATCCAATAAATTAATAGTCAAACTGTGATTGTGTTTGAGAATCTTAAATTGAATGTTCAAACAGATCTGCTCTGATGTACTATGACGATGATCTGCTATGCTGCAGCTCCTACTTAGGAAAGTATATATATAAAAAAAAAAAGAATAGGTCACATTTAGTACCTTTGTTCTAGATTTTCTTAATGCACATATACTAGAGTTTAATTGATACACTCAAAACTTTTGTGAGCTCTTCCAAAATGCTTTGGTTCTCTCACCGGACCTTTGATAGCCATGAAATATTTAAGAGCAGGCAGATGGGGAACACAAACACAACAAAGCAATCATAACAGCACCAAAACAGCACAAGAAAAATCAAGCAACTTCAAACACAAATAATGAAGGATTTGCCATTTAATAGCCCTGCAAGGAACAGTCTTGAGACTAGAGTGCCACCTTTTTCTGTACTCCGTTTAGCCTGTTCCTTTCTTTCAACGTAAAGAGGGAGAAGTCCTGGGGCATAAATAAAAATCTGTTTGCACCCATACTAACTGCAGCAGTTAGCAGCAACACAGGATGGAATTGAACAGAATATGTTTGCTTCTGTTCTGATTAATTAACTTAAAGCAAACTAACATAAGCCAAAGGCTAATTTCTGCTCTTTAAGCAATATGATTTGGACATTCCATGATTTTTCCATGTGGGTGAATACATTACAAGAAATAATTAAGTTTCCTCAAAACAAACGACAGAACTGCCAAATTAAACCCAGTGCTGCATGGAAGGATGAGCAAGATCACTGCTAAAACCCACCTAAGGCAGCCTATCAGCACAATGAATTCTCAGAAGTCACTCAGATCTCCCCCTTTCTAAGACAGCATATAATACTAAAAGAAAATACTATAAATTAGATCAACGTGATAAAGACGGTTAAAAAAAAATAATAAAAAATACACCTACATACTTTTGCCAAAATAGGAAAATGGCAGCTACAAACAATACTTTCTTCAACTAGATTTCCATCAGTTTTACTCTGTTAAACACTTCAATTACTGTTATCAGATTAAGTATTTTACAGAATTTGAAACTGTCAGCTAGGGAACGTATGGTATATACCTGAGATGTTTGTGGTAAATTACCTGACAGGCTGCTTCGCTGTGGTTGTTACCTGAGGAGTCAATAAGTACTTACGACAGTGACACTTTTCTTAAGTTGTCTGCATGTGTGTTTAGTTCTACCCGCAGTGGCATGCAGATAAACAATAGACGACAGTAATTCTGTATTAAATTACGTCGTGATGCAGGGCGTGTGCACTGCATGCTTTTCTCTCTGTGATGCTGCATTACTAAGCAGCTTACAACTAATGCTACGGCAGAAGGGGAAGACACTCACTGAATACGCACATTTACCTCAATACACAGGTGGCATTCTTAAAGACAGTATTTTCCTCTAAAAGGCAAATTTAATAATCAATATTTATATTTTAGTACTTACCAGACTCTAATCCACCGTATTTGTAAGGATACTGCACACAAAGGCACAGCTGCAAACTAATTTGAGTCTTCCCAGCAGAACTTTCTCCAGCAAGTTCTGTGATTCCCACTAAAGGGATGCCACCTTTTAACAAGTTATCTAGTACCGAACATCCCAGGCTTAGCTTCTGGTGTTGGGAGGCAAAATGATCTTTATCTTGGTAGAGCTGAAGTGCTGCAGAGTTTTTCAAGGATTTAAAAAAATAAAGAAAGAAAAAGAAAATTTTATTTAGTATCTTTCTAACTCACCATGATACAAAATAGATAGATGCTGACACTGTATACCAGGTTTGTATCTACATGGGATGCTTTGTTGACAAATTTTCTAATTCAGCCTGGTCTCCCCTGCAAAACCTACTAATGAAACGCCTCTTCAAAAACTGGACATTTACACCGAGCCCTTTTCTCCCCTATAACTTTTTTCCTTTCTCTGTCTCAAAGGAGTGTCTCTGAAAAACTATATTCCAGGAAAATCCAGGAAATTCCAGCAAGGTTCAGGCAGAGCAATTTTGGAAAGAGAAAGCTATAGCAGGCCATGAAACAGTGTAGCAAGCGTCTGACCAAGGCAAAAAGATACACCTTGATCACAAGAAAATAGATTCTAAGTACAGTGCAGCCATGAAGCACTTGTATAGGAAGAGCTATCCAATCCTGCTTGGTTTGGAATGACATTTTCTTATCAAATCAGCTTATGTAGTTTATAAGATGTCATATAAGCTTTTTAGCTAGTCTTAGCACCAAAGGAAAATAGTGAAAAAGAAGGAGAGAAAAAGAAAATCTTGTGTTCCTATAATCATGTTTTCCAGACTAGAGAATTATTTTGTCCTGTTTTAAACTGGCATAATCCCAAAGAATGACTGACACAATTCCATCTATCTTCAGGGTCTCACAGAGGCAGCCCTTAGGGTAATTAAACCGCTATAGCAAAACTAAAACACGTTTTCATTCTCAGAATCATATCATTGCATCAGCGAGGAACCAAAACCGTATCTTCTCCCAGTGACAGTATTTTAAGAACATTTTTTGTATTGATTGTATTACCTGTAAGCATACAATTTCTCCTCAGCGAGTGAGAGACGGTTTTCAGCAGACACTCTGCATCTGCACTGGACAGTTTCATCAGTCTTTGCAAGTCTGCTCCGGAAAGGTTTAAAACTTCTTTTATTGATTTTATGTCAGCTGAAATTAGAGGAATGTTTATAAATACTTTCCATTGCTTTATAGTCATGCACACAAGAAAGAGTTTGCCGCAGAGCGGGCAGGGGCCGGCCGTTACCTTTCCTCAGGGCTGCGACCACCCTGGGGTTCAGCTCCAGCTGCTCCCAGTCCATCTCCTGCCACAGCGCTGGGGGCACACAGCGTCAGGGGGTTAATTAACTGTATTCGTTATATTCAAGTTAATTTATTCAGGCGGTTAGTTATATTGTCTTTATTTATTTTTTAATCAGATCTATGTGCAGTAAGTGTGATTCAACGTGACGTTTTGTAGGAACGTTCTTTTTTTATCTATTTCTTTATATTATTTCTTGTATTTATTTTTATTTCTTCTTTATTTATTAATTATTTCCCACAAGTAACAACGACTTGCAAGAGCAGCCCTCTCAGGTGCCGTTAAGGGCTTTAATTTTTAACTTTTTAACTCAAACCCGCCCTTAACCCCTCACAGCCCCCAGCAAATGGCCGCCCCGCCCCGGGCCACCTCAGCGCCCTCAGGGCCACCTCAGCCCACCCCCAACCGCCCCCTCACAGCCGCCGCAGCCAATAGGCAAACGGCCCGCCCGCAGCGTCACCTGTTACCAGGCTCACCGAGCTCCTCTCCGCCCGGCGCAGCCAATGGCGAGGCGCGGCTCAGGGGGAGGGCGGGGCGTGGGGCGGGGCTCTGCCGCTGGGCTGGGAGGGGAGCGGCGGGGGAGAGCGGCGCTCGGCGGCAGCCAGCCGAGCACAGCCGAACGGAGCCGAACCCACTCCGCCCGTCCCGCGCGCTGATTGGCTGCCGTGCTTACCTCGAGCGCGGAAGGTGGGGGAGCGGCCGAAGCGTGCCCGCCCTTCATTTCCGGGTTGTGAGCCCGGCCGTTCCTTCTGCGCATGCGCCTCGAGTTCCCACAGGGGCGTGCAAGGAACCCCGCTCCATCCCCACCCCTCGAGCGACACGCGATTGGCCGCCAGAGTGCGGCGGCGGCCTCTATTGGCCGTCCGCGGCGGGTGGGCGGGCATTCCCAACCCCCCTTTCCTATTGGCTCTGCGCCGCGCTCGTCCCGCGTTCCCGGGGCTCCCATTGGCCGGCGGAGCTGCCAGTCCGAGAGGGCGAGTAGCGGTGGCGGAGCCGCGGGGGGGGGCGGTCAGAAGATGTCGGGCAGCGAGGCGGCGGATGCCAAGAAGCTGGTGCGCTCCGCCAGCGGGCTGCGCATGGTGCCCGAGCTGCGCGCCGCACGCAGCCCCTTCGGCCTCGACGAGCCGCCCTGGGTGCCCGACAAGGAGGTAGCGCGGCTGGGCGGGGGGCTGCGGGCCCCAACGGTCCCCCAACGGTCCCCCAACGGTCCCCCAACGGTCCCCCAACGGTCCCCCAACGGTCGCCCGTGGGCTCGCCTCAGCGCTGAGGCGGGACCGGCCGCGGGGTTGGCGGCTCCCGGCGCTGCTCGTCCCGTCCCGTGCTGGGTCAGGCTGGGGGTTAGGGACAGGTTCTGCACACAGAGGGTGGCTGGGCACAGGGACAGGCTCCCCAGGGAGGTGATCACAGCCCTGAGCCTGACAGGGCTCAACGTAGCGTTTGGACACCGCTCTCAGACACGGGCTGGTTTTTCGGTGGTGCTGTGTGGAGTCAGGAGTTGGACTCGATGGCCCTTGTGGGTCCCTTCCACCTCGGGATATTCTGTGGACAAATAAAGCTAACTTTGAAGAGCGTTTCTTTAAAAACTGACACAAAATATAGCAAAAGGCTGCGTTAGAGCACCCTTTGTGGCACGTAGTCTGAATGTTCTGTTCTGCATGTTAAATAAATCTAAAACAAAATCTTTTCAGTCAGCTTTGCTTCTAAACACTTTTAAAATAAACTGTGTAATCGTGACAGTCTTGTACATTTCACATAATATGCATTATTTGTTGCTGGTCCGTGCAGCTAGATGCTCACAGAGTTCGGAATCAGTTGTTTACTTATTTCCCCTCTGTGGTGTGGCTACGTGCCAATGCATTTAAACGGGACTGGAGTTTTTTTTTTGAGGAGCCAATATGAACTTAAGCAGGCAGCCTTTAAACAGACCCGTTCTTTGCCAGATAGGGATCTGTTTGGACTGTGTTATACAGGAACGCTGCCCTGTAGGTCAGGAGAAAGGAAGAAAATTTTGCCCTTACCGGGTATCTCTGGAGGCAAAAAGTTTGGTGTAAAAGTTACTACACCAGCAGAGTCACTCAGCTACAGCAGCTTCTGCCACTCACTGAGCCTTCACTGCAGCGACTGAGCCTAGCCTTCCCTGGCAGAAAGTGCTGTGGCTAGTAAGCCAGTTGCAAGTTTCATCTGAAATAATGATCTTGTTTTGGAAAGTCACTTTTTCAACCTATTTTAAACGAGCAAGCAGATAAAATATCTTGCTGGAGTTCTTGCAAGTTAGTCTCTTCCAACCTTAGAGAACAAAATCCTCCCTGTCGTCAGTAGCAACTGCCTGTCTGCCTTAAGCATAGCTACAGTGCAGTTTTCGGTGACCAGAGCAGTGTCAGATGCAGGTGCCCAGGTGTGCATCGATCGGTGAGCGTGCAGCCAAGTGGGATCTGGAGTTACTCGATAAGGGGTGGTTTCACAGGGCGTTGTGTGCAGTCTGCTTTTGCAAGGTAGGTGACTTTCGATGCGCTGTGTACCTTGACCTCAGCTATCTGGAAACTTGAGTGCTGACACATCGCCAGCAGTGGATGCAATTTGTCTAACAGTTATCTCCAATTGAAAGCCGGTTCCTCCCAGACGGACAGTGTAGCTTTATAGCTGGGCAGTTCTCAATTATAGCCGACTAATTCCATGTAAATAAAAAATGGTGCTTCCAGGTCTACTACATAGTACCATCTTAATTCAACTGCAGGCTGTGGGAGGATTTGTAGAATTTATTGAAGCTAGTTAGATGTATTTAAGAATTGATGTATCTAAAATGAATAGACATAATGTGGTGCATGGTGTGAATTTGTATTTTCTATCACATTGGTACCGCAGGCATTCATTCTGCTTAAGACGACTTTCTTTGTGGTGTGTTCGACAGAATGATGATTAGTGACTGAATGTTGCCTTTGCATCAAATTCAGGTGTACTTGCTATTGAGAGGAGGTGTATTGTAGGCAAACATTTTAAATGCTTGTGTTCACTCATATTCTTAATCGTGCATCTATTGTTGTGAAGAAAGAAAAAGTTACTTCACTGTATTTCTTTACCTCAAAGTGTACTGAAATTCAGACATCCATTTGACTAGCTTTTACCATGTACAAATTTTTCTTTAAGCATGCAGTGTACAGGGAAGGAAGTATAACAAGGAAGTTATAAACTCATCTTTTTCTTAATAAAATCAAATTTGAGAGGCAGCCTTAGCTAGTTAGTGGATTCAACGAGAACATCTGCTCTTGACAGTGATTTAGTCCAGTAAAATAAAGAACATATTTTCTTCCCCCAAGAGAAAGGGCGAGTATTACCCAATGTTGACCTGGCTTTTCAAATACACTGACTTCTGCTGTGTACGAGTAAATTCAGTACTTTTCTGAAGGAAATGTCTTCTGATTTGTTTTTTAAAAGTCAAATGATCGTCCTAGGAGTGATGGCAGTTGGGAATTCTGTTAAACTTAGCATGTAACTTTGGAATACATTTAAGTTTTCTAACTTGGTATTACAAGACTGTGCAGCCTGTAAATATCAGGATGTTCTTGTTGAGTCTTTAAGTATGAGGAGTTTGAAGTGTGTAAGACTGAAGCAGGACTATAGAAAACGTTTTTGGTAGTCTTTCAGTGAAATTGAAATGAATAAGGAGTTGAGGTTGGTAATAGTGTGTAGATCTGTGAACATGATTAAACTTGAGACAGAGCTTAAGGTGTTGGTCAGTGCATGTGCCAAGGGTCTGAAGCAAAGCTTCTTGCTAATCCCCAGAAGAGCTCAACAAGTGATATGCTGGTGGGGGAAGTCATGGACTAAGAGTCCTGTAAAATTTGAGTGTTACAATGCAGAGGTGGACAGAGCTTGTGGCATCAGGCTGTGTCCCAGATCTCGGGTGGCCGAGGAGCGATGCCTGCCTCAGAGAGCAGCCGATGGGAGAACGATACGATGGAACCCAGCTTGGTGTGGCTCAGGCGCTCGGTGGTTGCGTGACAGCGCTGCTCTCGCACCCCAGCGAGCTTACAGCCTCGGCGAGGAACCGGTTGCGCACAGTCCTGCTGTTATCAGAAGGCATCTGCTGCTGGCACCAGCTGTGCTTGTCAGGCACGTTGAGCTCTGATTCAATGAGCTCGCAGACGTCCATGTTGGCAAATGTTGGCTGTGTTAATGTGCTTAGCCAGGTGTTAGCTTGCATCGCATCTATCGCTTCGTTACTGGATATGCAAATACAGCGCATGAAGTGTAACTAGAGCCTGCTGCCGACCTGCACTGTTCTCACCTCTGGGGCTGAGGAATTACGCTAATTTGTTACCGTGCTTCAGCAAATGCATCAGAAGTTCCTCTCTACTTGTGCTGAACTTGCTCTCAGTACTTCTAAATTAATGCTGATAGCCAACGACTGCTGGTGCTTCCGTTTTCTTCTTGCTGAAGTAATGACAGCAGCAATCCGCCAGAATGAGCAGTATGCTGGCTGTGTGTTAAATCAATATACTCGTTATATGGGTTTTATTTAATACCTTATTTTGTATCTGAGTGCTTCTACTTTCAAAACAAAAATCAGAGTTGCAGTAGTCTTAAAAAGCCTATGTCTTGAGGACATGAGAAGTGTCTCAGGTGTTGCACTATCTTCTTGCCAATGCACTACCAAACTGAAGCAGCTCAGTGCTCGCGTGCTGGTGTCAGCGCGTGGCCGGACACGAAGGGTTCACCTCCGGGGAAATGCTGCTGCTGTGCCTGGGAAGAGCTCCCTGGTGAAGTTGTTATGCAAACGGGTTCTCTTGGGTTTGGTTACTCAAAGCAGAAGTGCCTTGAAGGAACAGTATGTTGACTCTGCTTGTGTCAGAACGTTTTGGTAGGAAAATAGCCTTCTGTGATTTCTGCCACTGCATGCCATTTCACTTCGTGACTTATCTCTGACTGCGCTCTATGTAAGGCAGCGTTATCATGAAGGGTCTGGAATTCAGAAATATTTTTCTGTAGTTTGTAGGAAATAAGAAGATGGGTAATTCCGTTACTTGCTGAAAATAGATTTTACGTTTCGCCCAACATTGTGTATGAAACCTATTTAAGATGGTGTTTAGAAAAGCTTTTTTCCCCCTAGGTTGTGGCTTCTGCTTTCTGATTTCGAACCAAAATTACAAATTTTCATTACGAAAATAAATTATACTCCTGGTAAATTCAAAGTATTTTGAAATCCTTGCCCTGCCCAGCTTGTGGGCAAACAATTAAGCTCCATACATGAAAAAAACTAAAACACTAAACAAAGATCAGTGCACAGCAAAACATGGTGTAAGCTGTAGAGTGTTACATGTTACAGAGGAAACCTTGGGAATGCTGATGTCTTGTGCTCAAGGTTATTAATCAGCGAATATCAGAATAAGCTTTTATATGGCCATTGTGAAAAGGGGAGGTTGGGTGCCTTGGTTCAGTGCATTACTTGAGACAGTGCAGGAACACTGCTGGTTCTCCTTTGTCTGGGATTTAGAAAGAGCTTCCTGTAGCAAATATTGCAGAGTAGCTATTTCTGTTCCATTGCAGCGACGGCTGTTACCCTCTAATTTGCTAAACTTCTGTTTAGATGTGAGAATGCTTTGTATAAACTGTTGTAAATTACGAACAAGCTTTTACTTAAAAAGTTTCTAAAGATTTTTTTTCTTAACGTAGCTGCTGTAGTGTTTTCTTGGTTACTGTTGTAGAAGTTGTGACAGTGATTGGGAATGTGGTGAAACAGAAATCCCTGAAATAGACTCCAAAACTTTTGTAACCTGAATGAATTCTTAGAAGATAGAGGGTTATGTATTGAAATGTATTAATTAAAGGCAAACAGTGATAACTGTGTGCTTAGCAAATGACACCCGCTCAGCCTAGGGCATGTTTTTAAGATGACATTCTGCTGAACTCTGTGAAAGCCTGGTTTGAAGAGTTCAGGTTTCCAGAGTTACAAAACTCACTGAAGAATCATCCAACTATGTTCCGATTCAGATGTGAGATGTAATTTTGCATTAACATTTGCAAATAAATCTGGTAGTAATTACTTGTGAGCCACAGAGAGTGTTCCCTCCTCCCAACCCCCTTTTTTTTTGATACAGTGGATAAAAATAAGTTGTGAAAATTAAGCAATCTGACTTCAGAGTATCAGCCCTGCGGAAGGTGACTTTCTGCACAGAAAATGTTAATTGTAACAATCACTGAATTCTTCTGGTACTTAAGCAAGTCAGAGCTGCTGACCTGTACTTGTACACTCAGTTGGGAGAGAGAAGCCTCCTCAATTTTTTTCTGGCTTTTCTTTTGGGAAGAGCGTGGGCGTAACCTTGTGTTAGGAAAGAGATGCTTCAGGAAGTAGTGACATTTTGTAGCTGGAATAAAAAATAAGTCCTAGTGGCTTGGAAGAAAACCAAAAATCTCCTAGAGTGTTTTAAAAATATGCAAGTATTGAGAGCAATAAAATACGTAAACAGTGTTTTAGAGTGTCAACAGAGCATCACAACAGGATGACAACTTGCATGAAAACATAGTTAACTCCAGAATATATGACTGTCTGGACAGCCAAACGTAATTAAGCATGACAAGAACTTCAGAAATGTAGTTTTGACTGCTGACAGGATGTAGTATTCCTTAGGGTGAATGAGTTTGGCTGCTTTTTTTTTGTCTTGTGAGTGGGGATGACGTTATTTTGCTACATCTGTATTAAAATAAATGAAAACTGTGGTGAAAAAGATTAAAGGACGTAAACTTCTCGGAGGCAGTTCTTTTTGGGGAATAACAATAAAGCCCAGTCTTTGCATGTGGTAGTAGTACGATTAAAAATCTAGAAATGTTGTTAGTTAACGTTATTTTGTACTGTTTTGTAGTGCCCAAGATGTATGCAGTGTGATACAAAATTTGACTTCATAACTAGAAAGGTAAGAAATGAACAAAATACAATGTTTTAACTGTTGCAAAATGCTAATATGGAGCTCTGGTTTAAAATGTGGATGATTTCAGTAGAATATCATGCAAAGTCTGCTGTACATTCAAATAGTTTTTCTTTCTGTTCTGCCTTTTCTGAGTAGAGGACTTTTTTTTTCTTTTTTATGTTCTGTTTCTTTGACATTCCTCTTGCTCAGTGTGTTTGGGCTTTTCCCAAATGCTGTGTACCCACAGGATTTACATTCAAAGGAAGAGTTAGAGGAGCCCACGCTGGAGAAGGCTGCTAACATCAGTACTGACACAGAAACCAGATGAACTAACATGGCTGTGTCCTGGGAGATAAGCTTAGTTGTGGAAATGTAAGCAAATGTTTTCAGGAGTAATGAATTGCAATCTGACGTTAAAGGGCTGTATGGCTCAAATGTGGAGAGCCAAAAGTCAGATTGTCCGTCTGTTCTAGAAGTGAAACACAACTGATCTCACAACAGGAAAGGGGAATTTCTGGTTAAAGTAGAATCTGCCTTGATTGCTGTGAACCATAATTAGGTTCCCTGCATGAAGAAAAACCACTTTTATGTAATGAACATATTTAAAGCGGACCACTATGGAATTGTTGCTGGTTTACAGAATATTGCTGTCAGAAAACCTGCTGGAACGGGGTTTGGCAGTCTCCCAAAAGAAGCCAACAATGATTTTAGGAGATAAAAATGTTTCTTTGTATTACTGCACTGATGGGCGTTTAGCATTTGCTTGTGGAAGTGCAGAAAGATGTGGAAGTGTGACTTGCGTGCATTGACCTAGGTCATGATTTGTAATGTATTGTTTGGAGGGAAAAGGAAGGAGAAACTTTAAAACAGACATACTGATGTGCTGTACCAGAGAGATGGAAGTTTTCAGAAAGACTGAAGAACATTAGGGTAACTACATTATAAGAACTAAGAGAATATAGACATTTTATTTACCTTTTAGTTGGATGAGTTAAGAGCATGGATTGGTTGAGAAGCAGTAATTCATCAGGCTGCTGTATTTTACTTGTGTTACCTTTGGGAAGTAAATGGAGGTAGCCATGGGTAATAGGTGCTTCAGAGAACTTTGCGTAATACTTGGTAGAAAAGTCTAACAGTGATCAGAACTGCAGTTTATCAGTGCCTTGTATCAAGCTGTTGAAACTTGCTTTGAGCCACAAATCAGTTCTGGCTTGCCTGGGAGTACTTGTTCTGGCCTGAGATACTGTCATCCCATGGAAACTTGCATCAGGAGGAACTACTGGGACTGTCACACCCCAGTAGTGATGGAGTGTGAGCCACTCGGTGAAGGTTTGGGAGCTGCTCTGATTGTATTACAACTTTGCTGGATTTGTACTATGCTGCCTGATATTTCTGGTAGAGATGGGGCTTTAGGTTTTAGGAATGAAAGTTCTTAGCATTTTCCCTGGGAAAAAAAACTTGAGAACAAGTTTTGAGGGAGAAGAACAGCATCTGCAGTTGAAGCTCCGAGAGATCTCTTCTTGGAAGTAGGACAGGTTCTAGAAACCACTCTTCTCTTGCATTTCTACTGACAGGCGAGGAATTTGGGAGGGTCCTCTCAGTGTCTTCTCTGGTCTGATTTAAAAGTCTCTTGGCAGAGTGCCAACAAAGGCCTGTAGTGCTTTTCATACTACGCACAGTCTTCAGGGTTCAGTCTTCAGAGAGTTCTTTCTACCACTACAGCAGCTCGATGTCATTTACCACTTGACTACTGTCCTGTCCCTTCAACATGTACGTTTTACACCTGAGAAACTGTGCTGTTTCTTGGGGAGGAGGATGTTTAATGGGGGACCTTTATCAAATTATTCTCTAATAATTTCTTTTGTAAATAAACACAATCTCCTCTCATGCTTAGCATCACTGCCGAAGATGTGGAAAGTGCTTCTGCGACAAATGCTGCAGTAAAAAAGTGCCTCTGCCTCGCATGTGTTTTGTGGACCCTGTGCGCCAGTGTGCTGAATGTGCCCTCATCTCTCAGAAAGAAACAGAGTTTTATGACAAGCAGCTTAAAGTGCTCATGAATGGTAAGTACCAAGTGCACATATATGCTGTTTCAATCTCACTTAGATTTGTTCAGATGCTGTGTTAAACAAATCTGATAACTGGCAAGACTAATTTTTGTCAAATGAGCTGCTACATTGCAGTTTTGTCTCCTTAAAATGCATATTTGTTGTTGCATGTTTGCCGTTTAATTTTATATTATCAGCTTATTTAGCAAGAAGTGTATGATTTGGGTCAGGTATTTACAGAATTCTTTAAAGACAAAGGAGTTTTTAATGCCTTTGAGGATAGATGTGTGTGGTTGGCACTTTATTAATGTAGTCCACCTTTTAGCTGTTTCTGTTAGTTACGCTAAATGAGGATGAAAATGCTTAACAGACATTTTTAAAACAATTAACAGGATGCTGTGCTTTGATCTTGTCCATTGCCTATGGCTGTGGTTGATGGCAGGTCGTAAATGTGGTGAGTTTTGCACAGTATTAAAGCTACATGCAATACAGCAATTCATGTTCCAATTATATTAAGAAAGCTGAATCTTCAGTTTTCAAAATATTCTCTAATTGTTTGGGTCCTTCTGATGGGTTCTTCACTCAGTGTGATGCAGGTGTGTATAGCTGGTAAGCTAAACCACGCCTCTCATTAACAGTCTGATTTGTTCCTAGGGAGATTCTAGGTCTAGACAGAGCTACATTTGTCCCTGGTAGTATACAAATCATTCTTAACCATGCACAGAAGACAACTTTTAAAAAATATTTATTTTAACCTGAAGATATAAGAAAATAAATACTAAAAAAGTTGTGCTTGCATTCATGTTATGCAATTAACGTCTGTAGTTATTCCTGCCTTGCTGTGGAGGTTCAGATCTCAGAGAAATGGCGATTTTGATCTCCATGGCAGTTGTGTTGCTGGTCCCTCTCTGTCTCATGTCGGCAGCAGCCTGGGGCCCCATACTGAGGGTCAGTGAGACACGGTGCTATTATGAAATAGATCGTGAGGTGAAGCTCTGAGGCTGCACAATTCAGATTGTGGAGATAGCTCACAGGCCAATTGACAGTGCCGTATGTTTGGTTTTGTTTTTTGATTTCCCAGACCAACAGTGTTGGGATTAGGTAATACAGGGAGTGTAACAATACATGGAGGAAATAAAGAGGTGGGCATGTAGTCTGCTTTATGAATCACTTGGCTCATGTAGTTAAGGTGACTTTCCTGATGCCAGAGGAGCTGTTTGGAGCAGGCAGAGAAATACAACATGAAGGCTGCAATTCACTGACCTCAGAGTAAGACTGAGCTAGTCTTCAGTAGTGAGAGAGGTTTCTTAGTATCTATTAAGCATGCAGCTAAAGGTCACATCCTGCTATTTGATTCTTCTGTGTAATTTTAAGAAGGTAGGATCGTCTGGTTTTTCTCCAAATCTGTACTTATTTTTGAAAGATTTATCTTAGAAATATGATTTACATGATTTATCTACAGTGTAGGTGGAATTGCATCGTAATTGTGAATGGTCATATGGTGCAGAACTAACTGAAAACCTTTCTATACTTGAATGTCCTGTCAGTGTTTATCAGTTTATGTCAGTTTAATGTTCCAGTTAGTCTCCTCATTGAGCCGAATCAGTGCAGTAAGTATCCTTTTTGATTCTTGAATGTTTCTTCCCAAACTCTGCATTGAATACTGAAACATTTCTTTTCAGGTGCTTCGTTCTTTGTAACTCTGGGAACATCTGATAAATCTGAGCTCATGGTTTGTCGACTTTCCAACAATCAGAGGTGAGGAGGACTGATAGAAATTGCACTTGTGAACACGGCTATATTGTTATCATAACCCAAACAAAATACAAGCATAGCTTCCAGTGAGGATACTGGAAGAATAATCTGACTGAAAGGATGGATATAATGTTATTGTATATTATATTATTGGGCTAAGGGTGTGTGAATTTAATAGCAGTGTGAAAAAGGGGCCCTCGGAGGTGTGAAGCACTCCTCTTGCTTTGTTCAGTGAAGACTGTTTCCAGAAGCAGCAAGGAGCAGAAATGCTGGAATGCCTTGGAATGACAGAGCTCCGCTCCTTGATAATGTCTTGGTGGCACTGCAGTACAGTGTTTTTGACAGCTAACAAAAGGCTTACAGGAAGAAGGACCGGGGGAAAAAAAATCCATAGCTACTGAAAAAAAAAACTTGTTTCAGAATGATGAGTCCAGTGCTGCACAGTATTGCTTAATGTTACAGTCAGAGCATTGCTTTGGTCATCCCTAGAGTTTGGCTGGCTGGAGCACTTCAAACTCCACATTCTCTTCTTGCCCTGTAACTCTGGAGGAAAGCATTTAATATTTTGAAAAGGTCTCCTGGCAAATTGCTCTACAATTCTCTATTTTTTTGTTTTAAGTGAAGCACTTCAATGAAAAGTAACTTCACCTGCTTGGCTCTGCTCCCTCCTCACTCTGTGAAGTATACAGGCTACCAGTCAATGAGAGACTCTAACTTAATTCATTTGATTTGGACTTGATATTGTAAACAAGAAACTTAATAACAGTTTATTTTTCATATAGATACCTGGTTTTGGATGGAAACAGCCACTATGAAATTGAAATTGTACAGATTTCAACTGTTCAGATACTTACAGAGGGATTTACTCCTGGAGGTAATTTTTTTCGTTAAATACAAATTGACTATTAAGAAAAAGATGAAGTGGTAATTGTTGTTCAAGCTAGACAGTGCATTTCTGGTAGCTCAGGTGTAACTACATTATTGTATTACAGTGGTTCTCGGAGTAGAGTGTAGTGCATGGAAGCTGTCCATGTGGCTGATGGGATTTTAGGTGAAACAAGAATTCAGACATTACTTTAGGACTTTAATAATGGGGGAACTTCTTGATAAAGGTGATCGTCACCTGGTCTGATTCATTCTCCTTGCTAAACATCTATGGATTGGAAAGCTCACTGGAGGGAGCTATCACTCTTAGCTTCTGTTTCAGAATCCAGCTAAGATTTCTCTTCTATTTGTGTAAACAACTTAGAGGAGAGTAAGAGAAGCTACTCAAAAAAAGATAATATATATATTATGCTTTCTCAATTTCATTCAAGATGAAGGGTTGGCTAAGTGAAACTGCTAATATCTTGGAATACTTTGGTAGCTACTTAACTGCCTCGTATCTGGACAGATTTCTTAGTATTTCAGGATGAACTTAAATATGATTTCATTGAAATGAGAGCAAACAAGGTCAGGAATTTTAATAATTGCTTAGTAAGCAACATCTCTGTCACTGCTGGAATTTTTAATTGGACAGTCCGTGCAGTGGCAGTACAGCATGTTAACTTTAATGAACTTGGTATTCAAATCAATCAGATGTGTTGCAGAGTTGCTTAATGCTCCTGTAATTTCTTGTTCATTACTATTCTGATCGCTTTATCTTTTTGCCTGCCTGCCTTCCTTCTTGATGGTAGAAAAAGATATTCACACTTACACCAGCCTTCTGGAGAGCCAGCATATTACTGAAGGTATCGCCAGTACCTTGTGTGAGCATGACTCACTTCAGCATGCTGTTACGACCCCTCTCCCATCTGTCTTCCCTTGCAGTGCTAGTTTTTTGCTTGATCTATAGCTGTTCAACTTAAGACAAGTTATGTTCATGTATTTATCCCTTCCCATCTATTTAATAAACTGAGAATGAATGTTTTGTAACTGCTTGGAGGAGAACTAAAACACTTGATTCCTCCTTTAGACTACATGTACATGTCTGTGCTAGAAGCGGGAGGACTTCTACCCATCACCTACTTTAGCAGAGATGTGCTGAATTCTGTACACCAGGAATGAGCAATATATTGTGTGTGTACTGCCTAGTACCTGGTACGAGCTGTTAGGCTGACTGGGTAGATGCAGGAGAGCAAGTGATGGAGTTGGATTGCAGTCTCTCCTACCAGAGGAGGAAATAGCTGTGTCTGCAAATGCTGTCTGCAGGCTTTTGATCACATTGCTTAGACCAGGATTGTCTTTGTTTGGCTTCTTGGATATTACTGTCATGGCCTCCAGGACCCCTTCTTCTTGTGCAAACAGTCTTTGTAAAAAGAACTTTGCAAAACGTCCTTCTGTGTGTGGTGGTGCTGTTCCTGTGACTTAGTTCGTGGCTACTACTTCAGTAAATAAGCAAGCCAGTAACTGAATGTGAAGGATCAATGTGCTGTTTTACACAAAGCTTTTGTTTCATTTCTGTATTCTTGCTTTGGTTTATCTGTGCAGCTAGAGTAGGAGAGATGTAAACAACTTCTTACCATGCTGCTGTCAGAGCAATGTCTTTTGTAGTGGATTTCCTTCAGGAAATAAACAAAGTTTTTGCCAGCTCCTATTGTGGAAGCATCTTTCTCAACCTTTGCCAAATTTGGTGGGGCTTATCACTGATGTGCCAGACTTGGGATCAAGCAAGGATCCCTGTTTGATACCAGTCTAACTGGACAAGAGTAGTTCAGTTTAGAAACTGCTGGCTGTATTGTGAAGCCATGGTATCTATTTAAGAGAAGGCAGATGGTAACACTGAAATACAAGAGTTTTGTCTCTGTAATTAGTGGCTTCTACAGGCTCTGCCTCAGTGACAGAACTAGACAATACTGAGTCTGCACATTGCGCTGCCTGGCATTAACACCCTTTTGTCACCGTCTCCTGATGCTGCACTTGGTGCACTTGCAGTTTTTAGTGCTTTGAATCAAGTGGTGAGATAGCTGTCTTCAACTGTGACTATTAGCTAAAAAGTTGTGTTTATTTAGTTTGTGAAGTTTTGTTCATGATTTTTTTTTTTTTCAGGAGGTAATACTCGTGCCATAGGTATGATTCTACAGTATAAAGTACCAGGATCAGAGGAGCTAACACAGATGAAGTTTACAGCCAGTGAAGACTACACCTCTAACAAGAAGTTGTCAGCAAGCTGGCTGGCAGCTATGCATAAGGTAAGGGAGGGAGGCGTAAAGTCTTTGCAAGGAGCTTTGTAGCAGAAGTGAAACTTCAAGCAGTCAATACGGTAATGTTTTGTGTTTATATTAGGCAACAAAACTTCTTTATGAGTCTCGGGACCAGTAAGAACAGCAGACTGTTGGCAGCTGGAGGGAAGACACCAGCCTTGAAGGACCTGCCTCTCACTTTGCTAACCTGGCGGCTAGGTAACACTTGTTCTTCTTGACCTTTTGTCATTCCAGTGTGGTTCATTCTGTAAGATCTGGCAACTGCAATGTTTTATTTCGAACCATGAGTATTCACTATAGTGTGCAATATGTATACAATTAATGCTTTAAACAGTCTCACCTTTTAAGACTTTGTATATTTTGTTAAACCTTTATTGGCACTTAATATGAAAGTGACCTGCACTACAGCTAATGTACAGCACAACTTTTATAGTAACAATTATATATACTGTTTGCCACAAAAAGCAAACAAAGGTATATGTCTCTTCTGCAGAGAATAGCTTTTGGGTCTAGATCTCAGGTTTTTCCCTCTATCCAAATGTTTAAAAATCAATGTACAATAAAATCTGCCTTAGATATGATTTTATAGAAGTCAATTGATTTTTTTAACACATCTCACCAAATACCACCAAATTGGAATTACATGATTTTGAAACTTCCCTTCTGTAATAACTAAGCTTCCAGAATAATTTTTAGTTTTGTATTTTCTTTTTGGTAACTAGCTTTTGTTAATCTAACTGTAATGGTATCTGGAATTGTATACATTTTAATGTACAAAAATGAATAAATTAATTCACTTATTTAAAAAATGAGCTGATGCTTTCACAGTGTAGTTTCTTTAATGATAGATAGTATGGTCTCTGTCTGAACTCTGAAAGCTTTGACTTCTTATAGGCAGCACCCTAATCTTGATTTTAAGCTTTGATAATTTGCTAAAACTACTGGCACGAATCCTCTGCCTACACATGCTATATACCAGGCGTCTTTCTGCCTTCCATCTCCCTCAACAAGCACGCAAGGCAGAGCATTTCTAGCCAAGTATTTATTTGCCACAGTTGGAATACTGCAGTTTATAGTGTAAGGTGCTTTAAAAATTATTTGGTAAGTCAGTTCCTGTGCAAGTGGTAAAACAATGAGGAAATTGCATCAACAGAACATGAGAAGCTATACAGGTAGGTTTTTTTTATGTAGACTATGACCAATGGCATGTCCACAGTTGCTATTAAAAAACAGGAGAATGCAGCCATGCCTTAGCAGTACTTTATTGTGCACATTTACATGTTCTCTGAATTAGTGTATCATAGGCTCTTGAAATCATCACATTCATGTAGCAAATTCTTCAACAATAATACCCTTTCACTTTTCACCACAATATATACAGTTAACGCTAATCTGTGGTAAAAGCAAGTTACAGCACTGCAGAAATGGATATATAAATTATACACAGAACTTGTACATGAAGAATTAATTAAATTGCATACTGTTTAATGGGAGAAAATTACAAGAAATATGGCTACAACTTATAATGGGAAATTCAAAATATACTTTTGGTATATAAAATCATGTACAATTAAAATTCCAGTGAAGTGCTTTTTTTTTTTTTTTTTGCTTGAAACTACAATGTAGTGGAATAGATTATTGCATAACTTGCCTTGGCAACAGATGTAGGCTGCCAAGAACCACAGAAACTGTCCTTAAAAATTACATATTGCCTTTCTTAAATCCCTCTCTATACCTCATTTCTTTCTTCTCCTCGACTTAGCATCTACACACCTCACTTTCTACTTCTATTCAGTCCTTCATATTTTCTTTTAGACTGACCTGGGCAGACTTCAAATTATACAATATAACTCTTACCTGACTCTTACCTTTCTCAACTATTGCACTTTCATCCATGCAGACATACAAATCCCTTAAGCTGCTGCAAGTTCACTATAATTGTTCTGTCCTGAATGGACAAACTGCAGTGGTTAGTAGGGGAACCTTTACATTAGTAGAGGTAACACTGGTGCTGTAGGCTGAATAATAAGAAAATATAACACCAAGTGACCTATTCCTTAGGGGCTCTGAGAAGCATACAAATGCTGTTTGTTTGGTTAGTTTTCTAGCTTGAGTCTAAATGCAAATAATACTAGATGCTAGACTATGTAAAGCTTTTGTTGGGGTTTTCTAGACTAGGATTTAAGTATGTAAGCACGTTAACACTTAAAATCCTAGCCTTCATAAAGCTTTGGTGACTACGTACTTATGCATGTAATAGGTGAAGATTTTGTGTCCTAGAACCCAAAAAGCTGATCAGCAATGAGAGAACTCAACATTCACTGGTATTGAACAAAATATCCAAAATCCTGACGTGGGACAGTTACTGTGGGGTTGGAGCAAACTGGACAGCGTATCTGCACTTCGCAAATGACACCTCTGAACACTTAACACAAGAAAGCTCCTACCACGGAACTTTAACTTAATACACTGCTTTAGACAACAGTTGGTAGAACACTGTAGGTAGTGGAGATACCGCTCTCCTCATCAGTGGTGGGTCACATAAAACAATCTTCATTTACAAACTGCAGATCTGGAAAATCTTGGATGCTGTCCATTTAACAAGAGAAAGCACCATTAAAACTAAATATCATAGTTTTATTTCTCCATGTGAAATGATCAAAAACAATGGCTCCAGTGTATGTTTTAAGTTTCCAGTTACCATCAAGGTATTGCACTGTTGTACGACTGAAATCAAGCAAGGGTTCGCTGTCTAGGTTTTATTCGTGGATATAACTGTAAAAACAAAATGAAAATATTAGGCTTTGCATGGTTGATACCAGTTTAAATATAAATCAATTTAATTACAACCAAAGGGTACTTAAAAGAACTGAGTGATATGAAGCGTTTTATGGGTGTGAGATGCGTTACTGCTTGTTAAGCTACAGCATGTTCTTAAGTTACTTCTGAAAAGTTAAACCAGCAACAGCGGGAAGCCAAGGGCTGACTTACTCCTTCAAAGAGCACCAAAACTACGCTACAGGACATATCTACGTAAGTACAAGAGTTCCCTGTTTAGCCCTAGAGAGAGCTTGCTTCAAGCTCTATAAGGCTTTCTTACACATTTTGTCCTCTGTATTGCTCCACTTAGAGGCCTTACATTCCTGGTCTCTTGTGATAGCAGTGTTACGTTTGACTGAGCACAGCATAAATGACTTTCCTGAAGCTGTCACCTTCAAAGTTTCTTCCCATTTTAAAGTTGTATAAATATATTGCTTACCTTGTGCCAGGTATTAAAAACCTTCCTAAACTTTTGGGCTAAAGCCTACAGCTGCCTAATAAAGCCACTGTACTTTGCACAGGGGCCTTATCTTTTAACCAAGGGAAGTAAATCTTACTATACTTAGTATATATTAGGCTGTAATAACTTATTAAGTAAGTGTAGGACTAATCTCTTAATCGTAGCCTCTCCTTTCTGTTTTCAGTAATAGAGGCCTGACAGAATAAGGATACTCTGCTTCGCACCACTTAATAGTGGAGCGTTCAGATGGTGCACAGAGGGAGTCTGACCACAGATCCATCTTGTGGTCCTATTTTCAAAATTTAAAAAAAAAAAAAAAAGAGAGAGAGGAGAAAGTAACTTAGAACTTACCCCAAGAAGATTTTTAGGCACATAGCCTTCTTTATCATTGAGGCGGGCCCACCACCACTCCGTTTCATTGTCATCCTTGCGTCGCAGAATAGTAATGGCATCGCCCTCGTGGAATGACAACTCATCATTATTCTGGGCTTCGTAATCCCACAGAGCGTACACCACTCCTTTATTCATCACTCCCAACTTTTCCTGCACTCCTGTTAACAACAAATTAGACAATACACTAAACGGTAAAATAACCTGTTTTTCCCCTCTGAGATGTTTAGGGTGGACATTGAGGCCCAAATATTAGTCTCATTAATACCATTCCATGAACAATTTTCAGCACTTCTTGAAACAACTTCAGAAATTTAATATGTGACAAAATCAAATCTGGCAGAATAGTCAAAAACAATTTAGAGCATGAGGGTTTTTTTTGCTGTTGGTGGTGGTGGTTGTTTTCTTCATATATATAAATATATATATACATATATGTACAATGGAAACCATGGTGTTTTTTTTTGGTTGTTGTTTTGTTTTTTTTCAAATAAGGAAAATAGTTTTGCAGATGTCTGGTGCATGTTTCTCATGGGCCTACATTCTGTAACAGATCTTCTATATAGTAACACTTGAAGCTTTTGTAAATCTGTACGATGTCAGGTATACAGAGCCTTAACAAAGCTTTTAGCCTTTCTCTGTAAATTAGATTTCTCTGCTCCATCGAGGTACTTTCTT
The DNA here is from genome assembly GCF_964211825.1 of Aythya ferina. NCBI lineage: Eukaryota > Metazoa > Chordata > Aves > Anseriformes > Anatidae > Aythya > Aythya ferina. The sequence continues at coordinate 55,203,292 of NC_140301.1, forward strand.
GCAAAATATGTCTCAATGTAATCTGCTAAAAAATTGTGCATCTGGAAGTTAATGTCTTTATTGAGATACTTGACAACTCACTGTTACTGTGAGAACCTCCCACTGCAAACATTTCCTTGAAATTAAATGAAATTAATACTTAAAAATTAGCATTAGAAGGAACCTGTGAGCAAAGAAGGCAAGGATTGTAAGTGACATAACCAAAAGACTTTTTTTCTTTTTTAATATTTGAAAAAACATGCAGTGCAATATTCTCAAGTCCGGGGCCTAAGCAGATGTTTCAGAGTGACAGGAAAGGGAGGAATTTTACAAAGGCTAAAAAAAAAGTTTGTAAAGTCTGATCACAGCTTACCGTACAAGAACTGGGAACACTGAATGTAACCTTCTTCCATCTCTTCACACTTATCTGCAGCAGTTTCGATATCACTTATAGTTGAAGCAAAAATAGCTGCCCCTGATTCAACCAGTAGTTTACACAGATGAACACTATTGCAAGAAGCAGCACAATGCAAAGGTGTCCTGAAATAAAGCAAACATGTAGGCATCAAAAAAATAAAGTTCCAGGAATCCTATTTGGTCTTGCAATACAGCATTTAGTCCGTCTGTTTTTAAAGCCAGTTGCTCTTTATGATTATAGTGTATATGTGCATTGTTCTAAACCTGCTGAACAACCTGGAGTGGATTCCAACGCTTACCTGACTCCAGTAAAGCCAAACATTCTAAAATAGATGTTAACAAAAATAGCAATTTTCATAGCTTGCAGGACTGCTGGACATAAAAGGATATTTTTCAATATGAGGGAATTTGAATTATAAAATAAGGTGGGGGAACAAGTGCTTGGCATAGCATGGTTTCCTATCTCCAAACTCTTTACAAGTGCTACATCTGCTTGGAAGGCTAGACCTATTCTTCAGAAACACAATCTGTGGATGGGTTACATAAAAATGAAGCATAAACTTTTGTCGCTCATTATTTAAATCACTTCAGCATGTAAACACAAAATGCACCTAAAAGGTAAAAACAAAATACAGTATAATTTATGATTCAAGGGTGATCGCACGTGGGTTAAATATCCTGGAGCTCTACATTTGAGTTTGTCACCATCTGGAGATTAGAAAGTGCTCATTTACTGGGAGAAACAGGGAAGGAAATTGTTCCTCAAACAGGTCTCCACTACATTTTGGATTTGCATCAAAATAGCATTTTTCTAGATGCTAAGTTAAAAATCTTATTACTTACCACCCATCGCTATCTGCTGCATTTACGTTTACCCCAAAATCAAGGAGAAACTTCACAATGTGGTGATGGCCAGCACACACTGCGTTATGCAAAGGTGTAATTCCTTCATCATTGGGCTTGCTGGGATCATCAACCTATTGAAAATGTAAAACAGTTCAGCACTTTTGTTTTTTTTTTTTAATATTTGAAAGAGGTTGCATTTGCTTAGAAGCTCACCTCGTATATGATTCTTTGTACAAGATCAAATTCTCCCTCCAAGGAAGCATCTAGGAGAAGAGCCAATGGATTGAACTTCACCCGCAAACCATGGCCTGTTCTTTCCGAGTTAGGTTTCTTCAGGTTGGTACGTTTGGTCTGGGTGGAAGTGAAGGTTTAAAGCATTACTTCAGGTTGCAGAGGTGTTAAAAAACATTCATTACTTTTTATGCCGATGAGGAATTCCATTTGCCTTGGATGGCCGTAAGAACTATGCAAATACTTCTATTTCAGTCTACTAATAGAATACTCAATACCTTACTGTAACCTACTCAGTTTAAAATGAGAAAGCATGCTAGAAGCTCCTACTTAAAGGTAACAAGTACAAGGGACAAAAGTATTAAGCCAACGGTTTTTGAGCACCACAATCTTAGTTGTGTCTAATATGAGCTGAATACATCTCTGGCAGATGGTCTGAGACTGTGTCACTACTTTAGCTTAGACTAGAAAGCGTGACAATTAAACATGAGAATTGGTTTCTACTCAGGGGAATTTCTGCCTTAAATTAGTTAAATTGTCAGCTGTAGGTCAGTACCAAAAAGACTTGCTGTGAGAAAAAGTCCGTAAGGCTATTTTATGTAACATTCTAGATGGTGTAATCAGAAGAAACATCCTCAAGATCCAAAGCACATTTAAATGTGTTTGAGAATATTCTGCATCATTCATGTCCTTGCCACTTTCCAGAAAAATAAAATCTACTATTAATTAGAGCTTTCCAGAATGTGTTTAGTCTGTATCATCACAAGGTCTGTTCTCATTTACGCCCGTTTAGCATGGCTATTTCGGTTTGGAAAATAAGCCTCCCAAGATACGAGTAATATCTGTTGCTAACATACTCCATTCTTCCAGAAGTATCCTGGTTCACTTGTCCTGGAAAATGCACACAAAAAGCCCTGTGCACACTGCAGTCAAATTGTAAGAGGAATGCAAGGTTTCTGCTAAAGAATCTATGATAACTCTAGGTGAGTCAAGAAGTAGAGATATGTTTTGAAATCAGTGTTAAATGAGTCATGTTAACAACTAAGAATAAAATTCGTTTTGCTCCCCACCTTCAATTCTCCATATGCTGTAGATTTTGGTATTGACAAAGGCAACTAGTGTTGAAAAGACTTTGGTGCTGGATGAGGACTTGGAAAGCAATTCAAATTGAGACAAATCCTTTAGAAAAACATTTCTGCTAAAACAAGTCAGCTGTGTTTCTGTTAGTTTCGTCAGCCCTAGTCTCACCTCTCTCTACTGAGAGGGGGGAAAAGGAATGCATTTCTCCCAGAATAGCTTTTCAGCTTGTATGCAAATTAAAAATCTCCACTGCAATTCATAGGTTCATATAAACAGTTAGCTTTGTAGCCCTGGGGAAATGAAAAGTTATTTTTCATGATATCTCAGATACCACAGAGCTTCTACGACAATACTATATCCCAGATGAAGTTCTACATCCTAAATTACATACACAACCTCCTGTTGCCTGTGTCTTTTTTCCTTATTAAACAACTCCACTAGTAAAGAAGCTATTCTATCAGATTATTCCTTGGAGTCATTTTTTTTATATTACTATTTTAGTATCAAAACTCGTAATGCAAGCATACCATTTAACCTTAAGCATAACTGGAAGAGGGTAAGCTTAACACACAGCTAATTCCGTAGTTCAAAATTTGTCTTTTAGTTACTTACTGGAGGAACTGGAGGAGGAAGAGCAGGTTGCAAAGGAACTTCATCTTCTACTGGAGAACTGACCTCAGGTGTGGGACTGGACGACTCTTCAGTAGAAGGAACTATAGCGACATTGTTGTTGTTGTCTTCAGTTGTCTCAGGTGTTTGATTTGTGGTTTCAGTGCTGATCAGTTCCTCAGTAGCAGGAGAAGGTAATTCATTATCGTTGGCATCTGATGAAGGAGGGGGTGGCTCATCAGGAACAGGAACTATAGGTTGCACGGAGATGGGTTCCTCAATATTGCCATTGGTACTGGCGTTACCGTTATCAACATCTGCTAAGATGCCTATGAAGTCCTGGGGATTGCTTGGCTGATAGAAAGGAGCACTTTCTATTCCTCCAGCAAGAGTATTAAAGCGCTGATACAACAATTTTTGTATATTTGGTCCACTTGGGCCTTCTGGTTCTGTGATAGAACTACGCTTCTTTAGCGGCCGAGGAGCATTGGCCAATTTTCTCCTCAGAGCTTCCAGGTCAGCATCGCTTTGATATCGCAGGGGTGAGTGCACGATAGGTGTGAGCTTTGTAGGACTGAGAGGACGAGGAATGTTTTCCACGTTGCTGTTTTCACTGGGTGGTGGAGCGTTTTCCAGCTCTTGATCTTTTTCAGAGACCTCAGTCTGAGGCTGAGATTGTGGCTGTGAAGGAGTCTGGGCAGGCAAAGAACCATGAAGGAATGGCAGCGGCGAGGGTGAAGTTGAACCAGATTGTAAGACAGGCTTTCCATAAACTGAAGGAAAAAACAATGGAAAACAGTGAAGAACTATTCTCAAATTATGTAATAAAATATTTGCAAATAAACCAGATGTCTTTGTTGCTACTTGTTTGACACTAGTACAGAAAATAATTATGTTGGAATCCATCAAAACAAAAATAAGTACTCACCTGTTGGCGATGGCAACCACCAACTCTCTATGCACAATTTTTTTCAACTTACTTATAAAGCATAGATGGAGCATCCAGACTGTATTGTTCTATTCCTATCTTGTTTTAATTAATAGGCAACTGAACGTATTCTCATTTATCACCCCCAAAAGAAATGGGATCATTCTGCTGCCATACTACAGACAAAAAAGCAAACAAACAAAACTTTTCTCACGGATTTAGAGAGGCTTCTCAAACAAGATGTCATTTATACTGATACATAAACTAAGCCTAATGAATAGATTTTAATAGTCTATTTCAAAGGACAAAAAAAAATAACGTATATTCTACCTGCTTTTACTGACTTATTTAAGGTATTATATACAGCTTGCTGATAATTCTTTGGTGGTGTTGCTTGTTGAAGATACATTGAGTAGATGGAACTGGAGTTCACTGTCTGTGGCCCTTTTCTGGGAGACTGAGGTCTTGATCCTTTATCAGCTAGAAAAGGTCTGATGGCCACAGTTAAAGGCAGTTCTGGCCTGCCATCTCCTCCTGGGAACAAGGGGGGGCCAGAAGGCTGATACGTGGGGCTGGGAGGTACAGAAATCCGCTGCTGAATCTGCTGTGAAGAGCTGGGTTGATGCATGTTGCTTGGCGGCGGGAGTGGAACAGGTCTTTGCCGATTTGTTATACTCGTTCCGGGTCTGGGCAGGCTTCCATCCTTCCTTCTTTCTAGAGAATTTGTAGAACCTGTTCCTAAGGGAACCGGGCTTGGATAGGTCCCATAGTTTTGAGGTAACTGCTTGCTTACACCAGGAATTGTTGGTGGCACTTTCCCCAGGTCAAGGCCCTGTGCAAGAACAAAAAAAAGTGTAACACCTCATTAAATAAAATACTTGCAAGCAAGAATATTCTTCATTCAACAAAACAGACTAATGATGTGTGACAAGAAAGGAGTCAGTGTAAGTAATTTGTCTTCCTTAAACACTACACGATTCTACCTGAATTTACCACTAAGACCTACTGTTTAGAAGCATCTTCAGTTATAATACATTAATATGAATCCAGAACTACTTGAGTACTTTCAAAGCCTTAATGACCAGATCTAGGTTCTGGACCTCAGTATCTATTTGGTAATTGATAATGTATAATGTGATAGTAGTGACAGTTTACCAAAACAATTTAAAGACAAGGCCATTATTCTTTAAAGATTATAGTGTTAAAGAATTCATGAAGTACAAGAACAACAGCGCAGACAGACACCACCAGTGGACTCACTGGAGGATGGATTTCTTTTTTTTTTCTTTTTTTTTTTCCCAAGAGAAAGAGCATGTTGAGAAGTGGTAATTCACACCAAGGAAAAACAGTAACAAAGATGTGAATTGGAAAAATAGGAAGGTGGGGAAGAGGATTAGGACAAACAAATGGGGAGAAAAGGGGAAACCGGATATGTGAAAGAACAGAACGTTCTATCAACAACCTACTTAGGCTGAAAAAAAAATCCATCAATTGTAATCTGCTAAGAATACAAAGGAAAAGGGGGGAAGGGATACAAAGGTAATTTCACTTGTGACATTTTAAATACTTATAAGCAGAGAAATTAAAAAAAGTGTAGATATCTGAAGTAAGTCTGGCTGTGGCAGCCAAAGGTTCATAATTTCAGCAAAACAGATCTAAAAATGCACCGCAGAGTAAACCCACCAGCTTATCAGTACTTCCTAATACTGAAGTTGGCAAAGGTTGGCTGGATATAGTTCCTTGTTTTAAAGCAGTGTCCATGCTCGATTCTTTCCAGTCTGTGTTGGAGATCTGAGGGGGTTTTACCACAGGGGCTGAGCTCTGCTTAAGTAATGGCCAATTTCCATCATTAGCTTGAAAACAGATGAAAACACTATTTAAAATAATCCGTACCACCATTGTAAACAAGCAATAACAACACGCGAAATGGAACAGGTTAGATTACAACAGGATTAAGTTGATTCCAGAAATCAGATGAAGTGCTATGTTTGATTCAGAAATCAATACCCAAAGCCCAATCACTGTATATATAACATGCTGTTTGTTAGCCTTTGACATTTGAATTGTACCACAAATTCCTATAGAAAAAAGATTGTTAAAATTTTGCTTTGAGTGTTGCACATTTTACTATTAAAAGGCAAAGTTAAGTTCAGAGAAGAAGTCTTTACAGAAACACTTAAGCGTATTTCCTTTGGTACTCTCCAGGAACACTGTCAAATTATGACACACGTTAAATCTACGTCTCCATGTGGACTTATTCCAAATTTAACCTATTGTTAGTGGGCTCATTGACTCATAACAGGAAGTAAAACTCATTTTAAGAATGTGGTAGAACAAAAGCCTGCATTCCTTTACTGGATGTGGCTCCTAACTTACCTTTTGTTTTTTCCTCTACATACTCACCTGATCAGCATTGCCTCAGAGATTTAATTTTAAAGAAACATATAAGGTCAGCTGACAACAAGAAGTCACAGTGCCAAAATACAAGTCCTGGACTTTTATCTTCATTGCATGAAAAAAAAAATCATGCACAGCTGCATGTAAACTGCAGCAACAAATCCTTAACAAATCCTAGATGCTTTGATACGTTACTTTATTAACTGCAACAGACTATTTACTTTCTGTTCCCCAAGTGAGAGAGTTTAAGTCATTTTATAATTAGATCTGGCTTACAGTAACTCTGCAGATCCTTGGCTAGATTCTAGGGCTTAAATCTGCTTTTGACAGATCAAACTTTAGATGTCTCTAGAGTGACCAGAGATCATTTCTCCTTCCCTATCGCCTGCAGTTAACTTAGTGGAGCATTTAAAGATGACATGTAACACTTTACTAGGCCAGGGCAACTAAGTGGGGGGAGGAGATTAACTGAGATTTCTGGACCCCATAGTAAACTCATAGCAAAAGCCTATAGTAAAAAAAATAAAATCAAATGACAACCAGGCAATGTTTCCTGTTTCGTTTCACTCTTAAGCCCCTAGAAAATAGAATCAGCAAGACTATTTATAGGATTTCATGCCATCCTCTGTCTAGTATAGATGACAGTCTAAGAACAAGGTGCATAAAATATTTTAATTACATTGAATTTAACTTCCCCACTACTTTCTACATGAGCCTCATCCTTTTTAAATCCAGACCCTCTCTCCTCTTCACTTCTGTTTCATTCTGCTTCTGTAACAGAGTGTAACTGCTCCCATCTTCACATCCTTCATGTGACAGTCTGGCAGACTGGCAACTGTCACGCACTTTGTATGAGCACACCTTTCATGTACTGCCACAACCCAAGGTGGATCTCATGCACTTAACTAAGCTGCTGTTGTGATCCCCAACTGCAGGGTACGGCACCAGGTGCTCACAGGAGGCAACCACGCAGCATCTCCCTTCTGCCTTTGGTTTGACTCTCAGCCACCCCACAGCCACTTCAACCAGCTGGATTCAATTTCTCTTCCAAATGTACCCTCTTATCTACCTGCCTGTAAGACTACCCAACACCCAGTGCATTTCAACTCCCACTAACCAGATTTGTATTTACATAAATAAGACAGTGACATAGACACACAAGTTCCTGTGTATTTTCTCTGATTTTACCTAAAGGTTATTGTAGGTCTGGATCCATGATACTTGCTACAGCAACTGAGGTATAAGCCAAGTATAGCATTTTTGTCCTGCTGAAATCAGCAAGATTCTTGCTATTGACCTGGACAAGGTGAGCTTTTATCCCACCTCTGGGGCCAGTGCAAAACAGAAACTCTCAAACTTTCACACAAAATAACTCAAGCTAAATGTGTATATATACATCTATCTGCTCCGAGATAGACTAGAACATCTTTTGGTGCTTACCACAAATTTTCTAATAATAATTCTCAATTTTTTTTCAATGAAGAAAATTGATCCCTAGAATGCTATTGCAATACTCTAAGGATGAATTTGCCACAAATCCATTTACTTCAAATGCAAAAAGCAACTTCTGAACAATTTTACATCTCAACAGCATCTACTACATACCAGCCCACAACACAAGTTCTAAAGATGCTGTTTAATATGCATCTGTATGCAAGAGCTCAGATGACCATATTAAAAACTGAGTTCTTAGCTAGCCAAGTATCTTCTACGGACTCACAGTGCTGGGTGTCAAATAGAGTAGGTGCCAGACGGATGACATTGTGAACAGCAGACTGAAGAGAAGTGGGAGGTGACAGAATAGGATCCGCTATTATGTCTAAATCAGAAACCTTCCAGGTGTCTGGAGATTTTTTCACACACCCCCAGTCTGTTTCTATCGGACACACCAAGGCAGATCCAGTTACACAGAAAAAGAAAGAAAAAAAAAAAGTAGTGGAAAAATTAAAACAATGACAATGGAGAAATTAGAACAGGAACACACAGATAATGAGAAACAAAAGCATGACAGTTGAAAAAAAAATCCCATTTTTATTTCTTCCAGGGAGCATATAAAATTCTCCTAAAATAAATCTATCTTACTGGACTTCCCTCAAGTATGTTCAAAGTAATAAATACAAAGTCAGTCCTAAGGCAGAATAAGTATTTTTATAAAAATCAAAGAGCTCTCATTCGTAGATCTTAAAACCTTGTGAGGTCAGTCCAGAAGTATGGATGTGTTTCTAGTAACGGTAAGACTTATAAAACAGTGAATTATTTCTGGTTTGTGAACTTAAAAGTTATGAACTGTTGCATACATTGGAGAAGAATCCACATATCCAAATCCAAAACTGCTGCAAATCTGTCTTTTCACCTCAGAATTAAATCCTTCCATACTCTTTAATTTTTTCTATAAAAGCAGTGATTGGGTTTCTATAGCCTTTGAATCAAACTAAAGATATTGTTAGATCACTAATATCATTGGAAAATGCAAAGATTTTTTTGTTTGTTTGTTTATAGTTCTGTTGTTGTTTACGTTCACTTCCTGACTTTGGGATTTTTGGGATTCCTGTTGTTCTTTCCTGCAGACATAGGGAGGTTCTGATAGTCTTTCCTTCAATCTTTTCCTCCCTGTTTGGAAGCATGTTGCAAGCTTTGCTGGCGTATCCAGTTTTAAGTATTGGAATGCATGTGAATATTGCAGAAGCTTTGGTCTAGCAGTCTCATCTCTTATCTCATTTCTATGTCTCTCCTAGAAGATCGTGCTAAATCAAGTCCTGTGATTAGATTGATTGGACTGTGCATTTTTTATTTTTATTATGTATATTTATTTGTATTTATAAGTCAGTATTTATTTGTATTATGCATGTTAAGCTAGCCACTTATTAAGAACTCTGATTTTGCTAAGATGTGAACACACAAGGGAGCTGCACCAAAATGAAAACTTAATGCACAAGTGTCATGACTTGCTTCTGTTAGTCTCCAATGTAAATTTAAAAAAGTGTCTTCTATTTTACAATACAGATAGAATTATTAATTTTGGGAAACATGGGAATCAATTTCAGTTATGCAGAATACTCTAGAGGGGCAGCTCCTTCACTAATGAAGGCAGATAGAAGTAAACACCATCAATGCTAAGGTTATGCCACTTTAGAAACGCTTCAAGAACCACAGATACTCATCTCTCTGTAGGAGCAAAAGCTTCCCATCGTTTTATTGCATTCTCCTACTTAGTCTCCTTCTGGGAAGTAGTATTATTTTTACTAGTTCACTAGTTTTGGTTTGCTGTGCATATACTATGAATAGTTGTTTATAATATTTTTTGCCACCAAGTTGATTTCATTATGATATTCAAACACACAAACTAATTCAAAAGCTATTAAGACAGAACAGTTAAAAATCTGTAAAGGAACATGTAATCCTTTTAGTGTTTTACCACCTAGTAAAATCACAAAGAAAACATACTCTATCTTCTGAGAAAAATTCATGGGAAAGAGGTGAAAATGGCTCATACCAAGCAAGTACTGTCCAGTGAACTTGAACACATCTAAACATGCCTTTTCTGCTACAGAAATTATCTCAACACAGGATCTCTTACAATTACTCCCTTTCTTATTACTCCTTTCCAAATAATATATATTAACGATCATCATACTTAGGTGCTTACCAGATTTTGATCTCCCGTGTGTTGAGCTAGAAGCAATGGTGAGAGACTGTGGTTTAACTGGATCTACTGGTACAGCGTAAGTGCCAGCACTTGGAACTTGGATGTAAGGTCCTACAGCTGCCACCCGTCCTGAAGCACTCAAAGATGATTGGGGTGATGAAGTTCCATTAATACGATTCAACTAAAAATCAGACAAATTGAAACGTGAATTTCCATTTAATCTAGGCATTTGTGCGTGAAAAGGAGGTCTGAATTTAATTATCTGGAACCATGCACTGTAGCTAATTCACTTTAATAAATTACTCCATGTTATGCAAAAAAAAAAAAAAAAGAACTAGGAAGACAATTTTTTTTCCTTAAAACTAACACCTCAAAAATTAAATTTCTCAGCCACAGCACATACTTTTCATGAAGAAAACTTTTACTGCTAAAGGTCTCTTTTCAATGTACCTTTTGTATAAATGAATAAATTTATGTATTGAAATCAACACCTCCAGCTAGGAATACACAGGGGAATCCATAAGTGATGTCTCTAGTCCTCAGACAAAATGTCTACTGATTTCTAGTCAAAGTCCCAGACAACTATCTGCTAATTTTATCAGACCCTTTATTACATTTTTATCATTTTTTCTGTTCCAGGGAAAAACAAAGACAAACAAAAAACCTACCTTTTTGATGCCTTTATGCTCTAAAAAACAGCCCATAATGAAACTTCCTACAAATATGGCGTGTACAACACGCACACAAAAAAGCAGCAGTTTTCTCTTATCTATGGAAAAACTTAAAACTATGTTAAGAAGTTTACTACTTCTATAATGGGCTCTTTACATGTAACTGTACTACTCAGCTGGGAATAGAGTGACATTCTATGTAGAATTAATAGGCTGCTGATAAACTAAAGTGTGGCCCTTTGAATAGTTTATCTTACAGGAATGTTTTCTTTTTGACGTGCCTCAACTTTTTTCTTGTATAGTCGTTCACGCAGCTCATTGATTCGCTTGTCCATCATGGCCACCTCCATATTACGTTTGTTTAACAGTTCTTTCTGCTGCTGAAGCTTGGAGTTCTGCTCCTGATTAAGCCTGTTCCGAATCTGAAAGGAGAAAAAAAAAAACATTAAAAAACAGTACTTGTTAGGACAGTTACTTCATTTTGTCTTTGTCAAGGTTGTTTTTAACATGTTGTTAAAAAAAATAAAATATGATGCAACATGGATCAGCCATGTTCTGACATCTGATTGTATACTTCCACAAAGCCTGTCAAATTACCATGAACAACTAACTGTTATAAAGAAAACATTAGGACATGCTATCTTTTGCCAAGCTATTGGATACCTCGTAAGCATGTAGCATGCATCCCATTTATACCAACTGGATTAAAGAATTAGGCAAAAATACATTTCATAAAGCAGTTCCAAAATGAAATATTAAGTCCTAGAAAACACTTGTTAAAAGTTACATTTAACCACAATGGAAGTTTGAATATCATGGAAACTAAAAATAAGTGATATCAAACTTGTACAAGAAATTATGCTCTTAATTCTGTTTCCAGTTCCACACAAGTTCTTGATGCCTGGAAGGGAAGTTAACTGAACTGCTAGCACCCGGTCTGGATACCAGTTTTTCTCTCTGCATGGGGATTAAACTGAAGCCTTCACAGCAGGTTTCCAGTAAATAAGGAGACTGATTACCTTTATAGTTTAAATCAACTATGACATCCTGACACATTAAGTATTCTTAAGTATACTGTAAATTTTAAACAAAAACTGGACAAAATTCCAATGTGAATGGAATAGTTAATTATTGATGTGAAAGCTACTCTTCAGATGTACCAATATTTTTGGATAAAGATGTAAGATAGTGGTACAGTGAATAACATACGAATATAGTGTAGCTACATTAGTATGCTGTATAGCATACTGAATAGTGCAGTGAATATAGCTCAGCTTACAATTTTGATTATTTTCTTACAATGATACTTCCTATGTGTTTCTGTTTATTTACATTCTCCTTATAGCTATATTTTCACAATATATTTTTAAATTACTCTTATTTGCTGCCCATTCACGTCTCCAAGCTAAGACAAAATCTAAGGGAATGTGCTATATCCAGTTCTTTGCAAATCAGAAAGGCACTGAAATGAAATTTTCTTTTGGAGAGAGATTACAAGTACTTTGTGCACATTCAGTATCTTCCATACTGCTCAGAAATGCCCTTCAGAACACTTTCACACTTTGCCCCATTATATGTATGAGCAACAACAGAAATAGTTTTGAAAGCTAATGAAATCCTGTTTTAAGAGGACGCTTGCATTGACATTCTGATATTTCAATTTTATGAAATCGCAGAACAAAGTGTCCACCCATAAAGCCAGTAATATGACTTATTTCAACTGTCATTTAAACTGTATTTCTCAATATTTTACCTGTAGCTCCTGATACAATTTTTTTAATTCTACTGCTGCAGGTCCTGTTACTTGTCCATTGTAAGACTGAAACCCATTCAGCTTCCCCTTCCGTAAGTCTTCCAGTTGCTGAGTAAGTTGATCCACTTTTAATACTGCAGCCTGTAGCTCCTGCTGCTTCTCCTGGAACATGGCACTTATATGCTCAATTTCAGTTGCTAAAATTAACAAGATAACAATAGTAAGTTATTGTTAACAGTTAAAAGTTATTGTAACAAGTGCAGGAGATACTGATAATTTTTAATTCTACGGGTATTGCTAAGAACAACGTACTAGTTTTAAACCTGGTGTATTCATACACATAATAAACTACTTATAATGCATCGGGAATTGTTAACATTTACAACAGATACTCTAATTACTTATAACTTTATAACTATATATAAAGTTACTTATAACTTTATATATATATATATAACTTTATAAAAATAGATAATAAATTACACCACGTATAAATTTCCTAGAAATTTCTGGCAACCGTTGTATGACAAATAAATATTCTATGTGAAATCCTGTTACAGTGTATGACATTATTTGCCAGATATACAGTGAACAGCAAATAAAATTGAATAGTATACTTAGAAATTCCACATACACAGATTGCCATTCATGATCTTGCTATAATCCACTTGTCCTCTCATGGCACGGATTTTTTTCAACTTTGTCTCCTGGGTTTCAACACGTTCTTTAAGTTTTTGAAGCTTTTCACTCTCTGAAACAGACTGCTGCTGACGACGTTCTTGCTGCTTCAGGTAACGCAAACGTTGTTCCTAACAAAATAAAAGACAAAAGGTACTTGTTACCCTTGTATTTATAGAAAAAGTTGATTTAGTAAAGCCTATCTCTATGATCACTGGTTTTTGGTTTTGTTTGTTTTGGGGTTTGTTTAAGCTTATTTTCTTCCCAGCAATCAGAAAAACTTGTATCTAGTTAAAACATACACTTGTCCTCCTGAGGAAAAAAATACCTCTTTAAAACAAATTTGTTAAATTTATGGTAAGAAATTCAAAATTTTAGACCAAACATCAATTTTACATATTTGTGAAACCATGTATTGCTTGAAGAATCAAGCCTATCAGTGAAAACTTCCTTCTGGCATTTGGCTTCTGCTGCTATTAATACTTTTCCTACCATTGCAAAATGAACTTCCAACACTGTGATCAAGCTTCTCAGTGAACACCAAGCACTCCCAACAGAACATTTACACAAGCTGGCCTACTAGAAGATAATGTTCCAGTACTTAATGACAGTCCTCTTGGTGGACGCAGTGAAAATATTTACTTTTTCTATGTTTTTTCCACCAAAAAAAAGAGAATTGTTAGGTTTATTGCTTGTAAAGACACTGTGCCATACTCCAAGCATCCCATGTGTACTGTATTTTAGAACACCAAGAACAAAGTCAAAAACATTAAACCCACTCTGTTTAGATTGTCGCACCTCAGACTTCAGAAATATAATACATGAATATATTTGAAATGGGCACATTCTCATCTCACATCACTGTTACTATATCGAAGTGAATGAGCGAGTATATATGAATATAGAGTCGTGGGTGGTCTATTACAGATAACAAAGTGGGCTTCACAAAAGAGAAAAAAACTAGCGATGTTTTTATAAAGACACACAACTGTTGCTTCTTTAACCACTTAAGCTTATTTCAAGTGACTTGGGTGCATTGATCTGTACCCCCAAAACCCGCATTTGCACACACTGACAGAAATTTGTATTTATTACAATCCCTATATTTTGTTTGCTGCTAATTATTACCTTAGCAACCAACATTTGCTGCTGATTTTCAATCTGCTGCTGTTGTCGGGCTGCCATGTCTTGAAGTTCAGAGAGAGTGAGCTCAACACGTGGATTCCCAACCTGTAGATCACAAAACATTACATCAACGTGGTGATGTACATGGAATGCTCTGATGTTAGAAACTAAATTCCCACTTGTCAGAGGAAGGCTAACACTCCCTCCCCAGTCCTTAGAAGAAGAAAAATGATGGATAGCTGTTAAAGAGGAAGGAAGACCAAAGTATAAAGAAAGGACACAGTTCACACACATACCAGCAACAGAAAAAGCAAGAAGGGGCAAAGCAGATGAAAGAGAGGAACACTAAGAGACAAAACAAAGAGGAGAAAAGAGACCTCATGCTACATTTAAATTTGCTTTCTTAAGATGCTCTGTAGAATTGGCATCCACTGCTGATATAACACACACAATAGTAGACACGCAAGCAGGAATATTAAGCAGGAACTGGAAGCTGAAGCTTCTTCCCTTTGCTAACACTTTCAGTGTAGGTACCTTGGCAGCTTGAATTAACAGTACAAGGGGGAATGGGCTAAAGTTGTACCAGGGGAGGTTTAGGCTGGATATTAGGAAGAACTTTTTCACTGGGAGGGTTGTTAGGCATCGGAATGGGCTGCCCAAGGAAGTGGTGGAGTCACCATCCCCAGAGGTCTTTAAAAGACGTTTAGATGTAGAGCTCAGTGATAACAGTTTAGTAGAAGACTTATTGGCGTTAGGTCAGAGGCTCAACTCAGTGATCTTGGAGGTCTCCTCCAACCTAGATGATTCTGTTGTTTAGCATTATTTACGTTGTGCAGGACAAGTACACACGAGAACCCTTAAAAGAGGTTGTCACTAAGCTCACATACCAAGACTGTGAAATGTCACAGAATCCCAATGGTTTGGAAGGGACCTTAAAGCCCACCCATTCCAACCCCCTGCCATGGGCAGGGACACCTCCCACCAGATCAGGTTGTCTAAAGCCCCATCCAGCTTGGCCTTGGGCACTTCCAGGGATGGGGCAGCCACAGCTTCTCTGGGCAGACTGAAGCATTTAAGATCAGAACCTGTGAAAAACAGTCTGTGCAAAGTGAAGTGGAGTAAAGGTGATCCACTTTGGATAATTAATTAGCCATTACTGTGCAAACTCTGAATGAAGAGAAGACCCCCAACCCCAAATCCACCTCTATCAAAGTGAAGAACCAGTGCCATATGGAGAAGCTTTCTCCCCTCCCTCCAGGAAAAAAAAAAAAAAAAAAAAAAACAAAGACAAAACAAAACTCTGTATTGCCTTTATTTAAAGATGTCAGGATTTATTTTTATTTAGCTGCTGATTTCAGTTTGACAGACTGAGCAGAATGGCAATAATCCTAGACAAGAAATGTTGCTGGAAGCACCGCAGGAAGATTTCAGATAAAAGTTGTTCCACACAGGGCTTGCTGTTCTACTTTGGGGTCAGCGAAATGTAGACTAGCATTTAGAGATCTTTGGGGTTTAAAAAAAAAAGGAAAGAAATCTTTATTATCAATGACACCTCTTCTGTTACCAAAGCAAGCTTTGGAGAAAGACAAAAATCATGGGGGGAAAAAAGCTAGATGAAGATTTAACACTGGCAAATCGGAACTCTGGTGGAGTAGCAAAGACAGCTTTGTTTAGAGGTCAACCACACAGCAATAGATCACAAGGGATGAAGAAAAAGGGTGAAGGAGGTGACAGTCCAGTGTGTGTGCTACAGGCCTGCATTATTCCATGGCAATGGTGGTGCAGGTAACAGCGCTGCAGTGTTAGTAACTGTGCCCCCGCTGCTCAACCAGTGGGGCACCAGACCTATGGAACAATTTCTCCAAATTTCTTCTTATCAGTGCTTTATTGTAATAGTACTGCTACAGCAACTGCCTATTTGGGGCTTTAATTCAGTCTTTTCCCCTTTTCTATAAACAGACTTTATACATATACAATACACACAAAAAGCTTTAGCACAGCTAAAAAGAGATGGGAATTCTACTCTAAGGCTGGCAAATACAGAGATGGCAAAGACTCCCATTATTTAAAAGCTTAATGGTAGGAACAAGAAGGGCAGCTAACAATTGCTATAAAAATAGTAATCTTTGGTCTAAATTATAAGTGTTTAAGGCCTTGTACTGAATAACTCATAGACAGGAGTGGGGTTTTGTCACCCTTTTTGCATTTCAAAACTAACACATTTACAGAAGTCAGGGTACAGAGGCAATTATGAAAATTATTTAAAATTTATACAATTCTGTGACAATCTGTGTGTATTGTGTGTTTCCAAAGATGAACATCCTGTTTCAGTATGTTCATAGTTTTGCCACCAAAAATAAGTAATTTAAATCTCTACATTAAATTACTTCAATTCAACCCTTTTCTCCCTGCTATGCAATCACAGGAAAGACTGCAGTTCAACAAGACAAATTCCAGAAGCTGACACTTGCAAGTACCTGCTTTGCTACTCAAGGGAAGACAGAAAGAAGGAAATAGGAAAAAAAAAGCCACAGGCTTTGGATTGCACATTTTTTTCCTGAAAGAGAATACCAGCCTTTGAAAAATTATGCCCAAAAGCTGAAAGTTCACAGCAATCCAACATTTGTTGGAAGGTATTTTACACGTAATTCAGTCAGGTGATGGATCAACACAAAAGCCAGACTACCACACTGCAATACTTGAATAAACAATGGAGTATCTTCACCAAACTACATGACAATTACTATTAGTAAGCCATGCTGAAATTACGTGATTTCCTATACCCCTTACAGTACATCACTGCTGAAAAAGCAAAAAGAATTAAAAGTTTTGGATATACTGAGAATAGAGGTGTGTTGAATGAGTGCTTACAAAGTAGAATGTAGTCTAAAAGTTTTATAGATTAGGAAAAAATTAAAAATCCCACTAAACACATTCCCCACACCAATCAAGGAAGTACCAGATTTTAAATCAGATCAAACCTGATCCCAGAGGAAAGCTGCTCTACTTTTCTGGGCCCATTCCAGTGACTTCCAACACAGTTCTGTAGTGATCCCGTCTGACAAGATCCCCTACAATGCCTGTGCTCCACTCTAGGCAAAGTAAAATTCTCCTCTAAAATATTGTTGACACCAAGTATTTCAGCCACTCTGAGTGTCTTGTTTCATATTCCTGCAAATTGCTCAAATATCATTTCTCCAACCAATGCATAGTATGGAACTGATTCTTTAAGCTTCAGTCAGGAAAGGAAAATATTTGTTTTAAAATAGATTGCCTTTTTTTTTTTGTACACTTGAGCTCCAATTAGTGTTTCATGTTTCTCCATGTAATTATTGAATACATCTCAAGATCAGTCACTAAAACAAGCCAGATTGGGAACGCTAACTTTTAAAAGTTGTTGTATCTTAAATGTACAATATAGACATGTCAGACTAAAATTTCATTATAGAGAGTTATTGTCCTTCTTTGAAGATTTTCTGTATAATAGATTATGGAGCAGAATTTTAATTCTTACTGGAAATTACAAACCCTCTTAATAGTCATCAGTAATTAAAATTATTTTTGGTGCACAGGTCAGTCAAAAAAATTATACAGCTGTATCTGTACATAAATACATAGAGTAGTGGAACTGAAACAAAAGGTAAAAACCATCCAAAGCACAGATTTTTCTATTTCAAATCTGCTAGTGAACACAGTAATTAAAAAAAGACTGAACTTAATAGTGTGTATTTATTTATTTATTTTTAACTAGCATGACTTATGATAGATGATTTCTTCACAACATTCTTTAATAAGGCCAAACAACTTGTGTGTACTTGTGCTGCTCCCAGGAGGTGTTCTGGCTCTGCTGACTTCTTTGGCATGGTTTTCCATCAGAAGAACCTAAATCTCTGACTCTGTAGGGAAGTATTAAGAGGGACTCAGAACAGTTTGAAGTCTACCCTCTGGATCGCTGATTTTAAAAAGTCAAAATAAGGGAAAAAGCAGTAGTGTTTTTCCAATACACATATGCTCTGTTTCAAAAACAGTCGGAAACAAGTTTTAACCTATGAAAGTTATTCCCAATGCTTCTTCTCCTTTCTACTTTGATGATCAGTTTAAGTTTACACTGACAACTCATTCTATTTCTAGTAATACTTTTCAGTCTAACGCTGTCCAAGAAATACATGGTTTACATTGCTAAGAAATCTTGTTAAAATATACACCCAGACTCTAGTTGTAGTAAGCCTACAGGGGTTATGCATTTTTCAAGGTAAGCAAGCCATCTTACCTTGTAAAAATTACAGATTTCCTAAGTGAAAACTGTAACCCACAGTACACAATGACTATAAGAACCCAGTTTGTAAAAACACCAGTTACAAGAAATAGTTTGACCCAAAAGCTCAGAATTTTCACTACTTTAAATAAGCATATTTGAAAGTGTATCTTACAATGCCTGAAAAAGGTACTGCAACATTTTGCATTATGCGAAATAAAAAGAATTGTGAGATGAATAAATACTAGCTTCTCCTTAAAGCTATTAACTTCAGTAAAATATTCCATTTACAAAGTGCAATGTCTAGAAAATTTTTATATAGGGAAAAGCATTGAGAACACAGGAAAACAGTTATAATTAGCCATTCTTATAAATGCCCCATGAGAAATGTCTTCACATTTACCTCACTGAATACCAATGTATGACCTTTCCACTTAAAATAACTACATTATACCTAGGAAAGAAAAGAAGAATCTGAAGAAACAAAGTTTTAAACCTGTAGCTTCACTCGCAGTTTGCTCTTTTTCATCCACATGGCAAAAGCAGCACACTGACCAAGCAGAATTCCTCTTCAACATTAAGTCAGGTATGTTCAGAAAGACTGTTGCTGATTTTATGCCTCCACAACAGGACAGCAGCATTTTTGACAAAGCCTGGAAATTAGTGAATCTTTCTCTTGCAGAGATCTAGTTGAATCCATTTGCTTAGAGCATTTTGTATTAGTTGAGTTGGCTCGTAATAATCTGTATGCAAATACCACCACTGGAAGAAGTCCGTCTCAGTCCTTCTTCAGAACCTCGTGCTACGCAAGGCAAATGGATCAGGGTATGTGCTCAGTTCTTTAATAAGGTTGTTGGTTTCCCTGTTTCTTAAGTTTGTACAGTTAATGACCAGTATGAACGATTTCATACATGAAGTGACTCACCTTTCATAACAAACACGAGCCTATTACATTTAAGGTCTAGACCTCCTCCTCTCTCCTGCAGAGAAAGAAACCTACCTCCCACAGAACTGCCTCCTAAAGGAGGTACCAAAAAAGCCACTACAAATATCTACTCCTCCAGATTCCGCAGATTCATTTGCTACATGGTGATACATCAAAGGAGACAATTTTGCTGAATTGTAAATTTCTTTTCATTGATTCACAGAAGCATTTACACACAGAGATGAACTCCTAAATAAAATCACACTGAACACACACTGAATATTAGGCACTGAGGAATTATTACAGATGTTTCATACAAAAATACTTTACTCTTATATTCCCTAATTTCTTAAAATTCACAAGAATTTCTAAGAGAATTGTGTTTATTTTGTCTAGCATGCCACTTTAAAAGGTCATGATGAGAGAGAATTTGTAATGAACTGCGTTTTCAGCTTCTGCCATTAGCCTCCTACTAGAGGCTGGTATTTTACCATTTGATGATTAATATTTTTGGGACAGGTGAGATGAATGGTACAGCAGTAATTAAATAGTTTGGAAACCAGTTTACGAGCAGCCTCAGAGCAAGTCATACCTTAGATATTTAATTAAGAGAGAGAACCTCCTTTAATAATGAATTCTGTGCATTAGCCTTGTCACTCAAAGTTCATCTTCTTGATCCTCCTTCACTTCTGTCCTCACACTATGCTGCTCTATCGTCACAAACTCCTCAGTCTCTCTTTACTCAGTCCACGTGCTTCTGAGCTATTATGAAATGGTTTACTCACTGACAACCCACAACAGTAAAGGAAAAACTGCATCTGAATTCAATTTAGTTCCTTGACAAGCAGAAGGTATTGTAGTCAAACATTTAAGCCACAAGGGCAGATTCCAATTGGTTCTGTGTTTTTACTCCCATTGGAAAGTTATTTTTGAAGAGGAATCTAATCATGGCAATATTAAAATCAAAAAGCCAGGAGACAGAACTTCAAAATAGATTATTTTTAAGAGATGATAATGAGGATGTGATTTGATTTTATGGATCAGGCAGTAAGGCAGAGAAATAGACAAAGATACTTTGATTTTCTAAGTTTGCATTAAGAAGAACAGAAAGCTACTTTGAAAATAACAAAACATCTACCACACCCACACCTGAGCCTGCTATGATTTCAGAAATACCAGCTTTAAGGGAAAACAACAACTGTCTAAAAGCTTCACAGACCACCTCAATGACTGGCAATATCATGTTTACGCTTGGCAACACCTAACCACTCAAAAAATAGCCAGCGTAAACCGTAATTCAGTCAATTCATTGAAAAAGAAAACCAGAACAGACCAAGAATTTATCAACCACTTCCTGTACAGTGTCTCCTCAGATCTCTTCCTAGGTTTGCAAGAACCACCACGTCATTAACTTCCCTTATCTACTCCTTCCCTCTTCTTCAGATAGGTGTTCACACCCATCACCCACACAATTCAGCTCTGTTCCCAAAGCTCTGCACTAGAAAGTTTAGGTTCAGATACCTCAAGCCTCCTGAAACTAGCCGAGCTCCACCCTCTCCTACGTGTATTCCTGTGCCATGAATCACGTACTTGAACTTTCTCACGTTTTCTAGCCTTTTTCCTATCATCACCTCTACACTTACTCCCTAATTTACTACTTCTTTTAGTACTTAAGTCTATCCTTCTCCTTGTTTTTAACACTTCCCATGGTCAGAGATAATTCTGAGGTTAAATCTCTATTTGCCAATTAGCCAGCATGACCTAGATAAAATGTAATCAAGCAGTGAGCAGGCAGGTGAGACAGTCTGCATCCTAGCTTGGACACCAGGATTGCTGCTTCTGATGCTGGCTGTCAAAAGGGCTGCCCACAAGTCTTCTGCTCATATCCCACTACTTCTTAACCACCAATTACTTCACTGAGAAGCCAATACAGAGCAAATACCAGAGCAGATACTGGAGATAATGCACCACATAATATGGTGCGTTAAAACCCAGCCACAACCTAGCTACACTTTGAGTGCTTTATAGCACAGGGCAGGCTGCCTCTCTAGAATTCTAGCAGAGGTAAGGGACATTGTGGCCGAATGGGATGTTGAGATAAATAAAACAAAATCCCCCACAAAACAAACACAAGCCGTCCCTTAAGAGTTCTCCGCACACACACACACTCCACTCTCTCCCCAAAAGGTCTCTTATGGGAAAAATAATCATACCCCCTACCAGAATAAACATGAAAAAAAATCTTCATCAAGGTTAGGACAACAGCAGCATATCAAAAAGGTGGAAATTTCCCCCATGTGGAGGAAGCAATTTTTTTTTTTTTCCAGCAGTAAGACATGCAGCTTTACCATGTCAAAAAGAAGTCACTATCTACACCAGCATTATAGGGAAGATGGTGAAGGCCAGAAAGGTACCACAAACTGCTCCTGAGAAACCTTGAAACACCTACACACAAATAAAAAACAATGTAAAGGCTCTCTTTTAGGAGCACTTACAGAAAGACTCAGCTCTCTATAATCCGTAGCAGTTTTAGGTAGTTCTCCCTTCCCAGGACAAAACCAAACCTTCCTCAAGACCAAGAATTTACCTTTGTAAGGCAGCCAACCCCATGCAGCTTTGTCACAGACACAGAACTGATCGCTCTGAGATTAAGTGTGAGAGTGCATGAACAAAGATGACCATACTTCCAGCACAAAGCAACTGACAACCGCAAAACAAACAGGGTAGGTTGGCGCGCTCTCCTGCCAGTGAATTCCAGACTGGGATCAAGGCTCCGAGAAGTCTCAGCCTTCCCAAAACCCTGGAGCTCTCCTCTCACATGCCCATCCTTGCATTTTCCTCCTCTGTTCTGCACATACAGGAAAGGCAGAGCTTTGGCTCTCAACAGCTCTGGCTGCTCACCTGCCAACCTACCAGAGTAGGAAAGAAACGAACAGCTTGCTTCGATTGCTCAATCTAGCAAAAGATGTCTTAATTCTGCTGTTCTTGTCAGTTAGCATGGGAGAAGCCCATCAGCCACACGGAACTTTTCTGCCCTAACCTTCATTCAAAACACCATAGCTTAGGGGATGCTCTCACTTGCCCAGTTAAATCTCTCAAGTTGTCTGATCAGAGCAGCCCTCGCACACTGCTGGTACCTGCCCTCAGCAGAACAATAACGATTGGGACAACACATGGAAGGGATGGGAGCTTTTTTTTTTTTGTACTCTACTAATGCTGTATTAAATTTATCTTGGATAAAACGCATGTGGTTTCCTTGTGCTACCTGAGGAGGGAAGGAGAAGAGAATGGAGCCATCTATTGCAGATGACCAACTCTGATGCACTTACATTTCTGAAAATACTGACCCGCGGTCCAAAAAGGCTGCACATCTCCAAAGCTAAGAATGCTAATGGATTTTGAGCACAGTTTTCATACAACCAGATTTTAGTGCAAAGTACAAAAGCAACTTAATCTCATGTGAAAGATCACGCATAACACTATAAAGGGATGAAAGAAAATATGTTTCTATTTAAACTAAAATAGATTTTTTGCTGATCTCGACATGGATGACATTATTTCCAGTTTAACGGCTTTATCCACAGCTCTGCCTGGCATTTTTTTTAATTGGGTCAGAAATATGCCGATAGCAGAAATCCATTTTAAAGAATCCAATGACAATAGCATGTGCCTTTCTTTTTTTTTCTCTCTTTTTTTTTTTTTTTTTTTTTTTTAAGCTTAATGGAAATGAACAAGCTAATTAAACCCAGAAAAGGCACCCAGAATATTGGGAATTACAGAAAAATACAACTAGTGTGTGCTATCTCCTGATAATCAAATAAATTTGAAATTAACATCACACATGTAATCTGGTTACTTAATTCATAAATTTGTAATAAAAGCAGTATTTTATTTGCACAAATGAACAAACTAAGAGTTCCTTAGAACTGATAAACTTACTTCAGGTACATTACAATTTGCTGAGAAGTCTCACTTTATCTATATTTGATAAAACCCCAACATCTTTCCTTAAAGTACAATACTTTGTTAATTCCTCCAACTTGCTAATACAAATAGGTAATTTGACATAATAAAGATTTAAAGTCTATTCAGCATAAGCCACAGACTCTAGATTTCCCTTGTTTACTACTGTTTACACATATTTCTTTCTAAGAAATCTCCCAAGTGAGACTGTCCTCTATTCCGGACAGAGCAGCTAAGGAAAGGCAGAACATAATTACACAAAACAAAAATTAAAAGAACGTTAAAATAGATTTTCAAAGTTACAATTGGATTTAAGCACATATTGAAAACCTGCTCCATATAAGTACCCAATAGCTGATTTGAAGCAAACCTTGTACTTCTCTAACAAAATAAAAATTGAAATAAAAATTCTATTTTAAAAGAAATTCTATTTTAAAAGAAAATGAAAAATAAAAATTCTATTTTAAAAGAAATTTTGCATTCATTTAGGAGTACCAGATCAGTCGTGCACACAACTTCAGACCTGTTTACAATACCAATACTTTTACTCAGAGTAATTATAACTAGTGAGTCACATTTCAATCCACATTGAAAATACATTACTTGAGTTTCTTTAAAAATAGTCTTGGAACTGTATGTTTGTGAGTCTTTCGGAAAAAAATATCTTTTTAAAGAAAAACACATTATTTTAATAGGCTACCTCATTATGGTTAAGATGTATTTATACGTCAGAATAACACGTTTAGGAACAAATAGATGTTTATTCCTCCCTTAAGTAATGGTTTCACTGCGAAGTTGTTCTGTGGTGCTGTAATATTGTTTATATGAGAACAACAGAATAGGACATTTCCAAAACAACCAAAGTACTGAAAATAAATATCCTGTTTAGCATAGTGTTGCACATGCCACAAAACTAAAGTTGCTAAAAACAAAAGTTGACCACGACACTTCGAAGTAACTAACTTTTCGTAAGGTCTTAAAAATTATAGCAAAATCATCAGCCAAAATCTTGATTGACTCAATTTCATTTACAAAAAAACAAAGCAGTCTATGTTCTGGCCATGTGATAACAAAGCCCACAATCACTTAAAGAAGTTCGAAAGCAATACAGTATTTAAATAACATCCACTAAAGTGTAAAACTTTGGAAAAGTAATGAATTACCTGTTTGCTATTTTCCCACGTAATTGTAAGAGAGCACATCTTTATTTTGCAGCACTGCCCATCAGCTGTAAACACTTGTGTTGCTTCAGCATGTTCCAGCTCCATCTTTCTGTTATTTTCTGTCTACACTTAATTGCTTAACCGTTTGCTGTGAGCAAACCAAGCCAACGACTACACGCATCTTATGCATTCTTGTATGGCTTTTTGCCTCAGTGTAATCAATAGGAGGTAGGATATTTATAAATATTATTCCATATGAAATAAATGTTTCCCCAATCATTTATCAATATGAAAAACTGTCTCTCTGCATTCATCAACAATCAGCTAACGGAAAAGGCTAGTGGATTTTGCCAGCAGTGAAAGACCTAATCACTGCAAGATCAAGCCAGCTGTCAACTGTGATCAGCTTGATTCACTGCACTTCTCATATTCAATGGAAAATGTCGAGCAATACACATTTCATTCGCAGTTACCAGGTTAAACTGCAAATATGACAACACAGAAAATTTAGTTTTAAAAGGGCAACAAATTATTTGCTCCGTTTTTATTCTTGTAGTATTACAAACCCTGAAGAAAAAAAAGAATACCAAAAAGATCAGGCAAATCATTACTTCTTGTATTTAATTTAATTGTTTAAAGTGACAGGAAACTCAAATTTTGAAAGTTCACTTGAAATTTAACAAAGGCAGTTTATTTAACTAAGACTGCCTAAGATAAAAACGCAAACAGTACAGTCAAAATAGAAAAGGTTGTTCCCAGAAGACTATCAATCGGTGTTTACTATAATGCTCTTCACTACCTAGTTTTGTCTTTTTCCTAAATCCTGCATGCAAAAAGATAAATATTTGAGCCAGCAATGAAGCTAAAACACGTGTAATAGCATACACCAAGAAGTTTCATGTCAGAGAAGATTGCAGCAGGTCAAAACCTAGAATTCAGGATTTTTAAATGCTGAATATGAAAGAAAATACTAAAATCCACTACCAGTTTCTTATGTCTATAAAAATGATAATAGCATGCAAGACAAAAACATAGAAAGCTGTAATTTACCTTATAAAACCCATGAATTGCATGCAAGTTCACTCTCCCCATTCTTTCAAGAAAAGAATTCAACATGATTCAGTGCACTTACACAAGAGATCCAGCCAAATGGGTCTCCATAAGGACACTGAACAACTGTATGTCAAAGCACAATAAAGTGAATATTCCAGCTACATCAAGAGGCTTATTTTTAGCAAGCATGAAAAGGTATGAGCTATAGAATAAGATCATCCAGTAAGAATAAGGGAAGAAAAACAAGTTCAACTCCCCTGCTCCTAAATTAGCCACGGGGACTTTCATTTTCTGTACTTTTATGTGAGGAAGACTGCAGGGGAAACAAACCTAAGTACAATTAGATCAGGAGGCAGTTGTGGAGAAAGAGAAAAGGAAAGGTTCTCTTGCCTGGGAAAAACCTAGGGGCGGGAAGTAGGTACGCTAGGTGTCCGAAGGCCAGATGGACAGGAAACTAAATGAACAAGTGAGGGTGCGTCAAAGAAAGGAGGCCAGCACTACATGCGTGTGCACGCACACACGCACAAAAGCAAACGCCACCACACACACATGCTGAGGAAGCACTAGTCTGCAGACAACGGGGCTGCATAAAAGAGATGACTGAAGATGACCTGAAAAGGGGCAGATGGCTTTGCAAGTACCAGAAGAGTCTCCTGCTCAGAACTGAAAGATGCTCAGACACAGAGGGACAATCTGAACTCTCAAGCTTGAACATTTAAAGCTCTTAGAGCTCTGCACTGACACAGTGAATTTCATAATCTGTCTCCTGTAAGGAGCTACTGAAGTAAGGGAAAGGGCAAGTCCCATCTTCATTGCAATAAATTTGTATCAAAATATTTGGTTTAACTTAAAATTATACTAATGCAACTCCAGAAGGATACAAGCATGGCAAAGGGCATTAAAATTTACAGCAGCAGTGTAAGGACTGGGAAAGCAACACCTTATGAGAAGTAACAAGTGAGCTCTTCAGGTAACATTACGCACATTAGGTCATAAAATAAATGTTATGTGTCAGCTCACACACGCCTATATTCTCAACTATTCCACCTTTATATAAAAGCAAGTTTGGATCTCAATGCGCAGTGACAATTGGAGGCAATTCTCCACAAGCTTTGTTTAGTTCAAAATTTGGAGAAAAGTATGAATCTATTAGGCCAAGTTCACTGGATGAGAAATAGATAAAGATATACCGTACTTTCAGGTTCAGCAAACCGGACAGGACTTTTCACCATTCCTCTTCCATAGACATCCACAACTAAGTGTTGCTGTAAAACTAAAGAGCCATGCCTGAGAGAAAACAAAGTCACATCGGCAGAAGTGGGAACTAAAGGTGTAAATTGAGTAAATGGTGCAGTTTAGGTCTTTCCTCCCCTGCAAAATATGGGAAGCCACCTGTTGGCTTCCACAGAGTAGCACATCGTTGTTCCCTGTAACCTGCTGCACAGAACTATCTTTTGGTGCCCAGAAGAACAAAAGAACTACTAAACACAAGGAACACTACAAAACCCCAATACTCAGGGAATGGCGAACGGACAGCGAGAGCTGAATGGAATTTAAATGAATGAGAAGGCAGCAGACAAACAAGGTTAAAATATATCCATACGCACACCAGAAGTGAGTAAAAAGTGCAAGTCTCTCTCACATCCATAGCCATTTAAGTAGATGCTTGGTATCTCTGTCTATAGAGATGAAAAATTATGTAAATACATAGAGAAGACATGTAGGGAAACAGTCCCTTCATATGTTCCAAGAGGGTTTCCTGTTCCCAGTAAGAGAAATTATCTTTAGATTCTTCAAAGCAAATGAAGTTAGATATTAAGAACTAATATTAGTCATAAATTTATGCCATCTTAATTAAAATTATAACACAAAAATGGTCACATAGTAAATAAAACGTGGCGATTATTTTCATAGCGTGTCAGTATCTAGTATTTCAGTTTATACTGGATGAAGTTACATTTGAGAAACTACAGGACCCATCAAAACACTGCTCGTGACATTTCAAATCCCAGAATGATGTGATTTTGCCTAAAAAGCTTACAAAAAGCCTCAGAGTAAAGTACCAGGTCAGGAGCATCTGAATTCCCTACAGTTTCACGTAAATTCTTCCAATGAGATCACACAGTTACTAAACTTGTACAGATGTTTCCAGACAAACTACCCTTTACCAAGGTGTGAAGAGACTGGGACTTTTTTTTTTTTTTTTGCAACAAAATTAGCTTTAGACTGCCTTCCCCCCCTCCCTCTCCCAATTTAATTCCCCCTCCCTCCCCTGAGGTTTCTTAGTTGGGTTAGCTTTTCTATTGATTTATTATTATTCTTTTTTTTTTTTTTTTTTTTTTTTTTTTTTGAAAGAGCAAGATATAGCAAGCTTTTAGGAAAATGCTTCAGAGATCAGATTAATCTTTTTTTTTTTTTTTTGGTCAAATCTGCTAAGTTGACCCCCAGCTCTTAGTAGATGTCTGAACTGAAGGTACAGGTAAGGCTCCCCTATCTGACAAGAATTTTAGGAATGAATAGTGTGTCATCTTTTAATGAGTTTTTTTGTTTAGACTATGCTATGAGACCCCTAAAAGGATCTAGATTTCCACGACTGACACTGTCATTTGCTCATTTGGAACAAATGCCATTAAAACTTGCCTTATGTGAATGGCAGCCTCTTCCAAATACATCATTAAATATTATGAACGGAAGTACTTAATACTTACAGGCTATTATCAAATTGTATTTGTAGCTCAGATCTGAAGAGCAATTTCTATTTCCGACTAAGCTCTTTATCCCTCAACATTTCAAATGAGAAACTTTAAGCAATTATACATAATATATTTCCCTTCTCTTTCAGTTTTCTCTTGAGTTTACTACTAAAAAAGTTAACTTGTTTGTGTGTGTGTGTGTGTGTGTGTGTGTGTCCCAATTAGATTTTGGCAAATCTTTGCCTGACAGGCTGTGGAAAGCTGTACAACTAACCTTGTAAAAATGGTTCAGCCATTTTTTAAGCTTATCAGAAGATTGTTAGAACACGTTTAAAAAAAATTGTGTAACTGGATATAAGATGTTTAATGCCTTTTTATGGGGTTGCAGTTGTATTGTTCGTATCATGAAAATTAATAAACAACAAAAAATTCCACTTATGAATTTTGGTACCAGCTATATATCTATCTAAATTCTAAGCCTAGAGTTTGACAAACCTTACCACATGAACTCAAAAGCAGTGTATATTCTTTACTACTACTTTTAATGCAGAGACACTGATTGCATTGGATGGTTCTGCCAATAAGAGCGTAACTGCTCCCAAGTTAAATCAGTACTATTAAAAGCGCTTTGTGTGTACATAAACATTGAAGATTTTACCTACCTGTTAATGGAAATTCCACGAGCATGAAATTATAAGGTTCTCCTGATACTAAAACAATTGGGCTATGTGTTGCAAACCTGCTGCAAAAAGCCTGACTGGAGCCACTTGAACAGTAACGTTCACTTCTGTTATCTAACAGCAAAAAAGAAGTTAATTCTCAGCTATCTGTGTTGGTCATAGTTTCAAGACTAAGAAAATTTAAAGGACTGATTGTCCAGTTAGGGGTTTTGTTTTACACTAAAGCCAAAAATTTCTTGGGGAGCAATAAAATCAGGTTCCTCCTTGCATTTCTTGTCAAAGGCTTTCGTCAGTATCAAGGTAAAAGCATATAGATACCAGTTTCCCTGAAGGGAGGTGGGGGAGTGGGGCAATTTTAGTATTAGAAAAAACAAAATGAATTAAAGAAAGAATGGTACATAAGAGTACAAACTGATAGTTTATTCTCCCTAAGTAAATGAAGAAGTTTAAGAAGTAGAAAAATAATATAAATTATGCATTTCCTGCAAATGAGTTATCTGTCATCACGTACAGACTGTTTTCATCACACTAATAGAGTTCTATTCTGTCTCATACACTTCTCTTCTGTTGTGTCCCTGCACTCCATTTTTTTTCTCCTGACTTGCATTTGCTTTCTCGTTTTCTCATTTCCAACGAATTTCTCAATCATTAGATTACCTTTTCATCTGGAAAACTGTCATCACCAGGTCAGTCCTGTTTCCAGAACTTCCTTTATATAAGACTATGATCCATTTTTCCTACTGATGACTGATAGGGTGGCTCCCAGTCCCTCTCCTGTGTACCACTGACCTCCAGTGGATAGAACCGTATTTGCTCTTTCTCACTGTGTTCAGACCACTGTCATTTCTATGGAATGAAGTTTGGATCATGCTAGGACATCTATAAGAAAACAAAACCCAGCATTCTACAGCCACTGTTTCATGGCCACTGATAAAAGGCAAGAAATGACTAAATGGTAGAAGGAAGTTTGCAGCATCAGTATAATGAGGATCACAGTAACTAAAAAATAAATTTCAATCAACCCTGCTCAAAGATGCTCAGGACCAAATTAGGTTAAATTCTGAACCTCCACTAGGATGAAATTCCACAGACTCCAGGTAATCTGTTCCAAAGCCTGACTACTGTCATTGAGAAAAGACTTTCCCTGATATTTAATTAGAATTTCCCTTGTTACAAATTGTGTCCAAATCAAACTGGCTCAGCTACACATGCAAAAGAATGGAAGAGGCAGCTGTTCTCAGAGAAGTGAATCCCTCGAGACACCAACCAATCTCCCCAGCAAAGGAAAATGTGTAGTTATGTAAGTCTTATCTCCACATAAGTATACCTTCAGGATAGTGGTGGAAAGAGATCAGGCCCTGATTACAGCGTAATTCCACTTCCAAGAGGAAAATTGTAAACAAGAGCAAACCCACCGAGAGGTCATTTCAGGAATAAGAGAACCACTCACATAATTTTTCCTTAGACTTTGTTATGGAGATGCAAAGCTCTCAGATGAGCACTTACAGATAAGTATTCTCTTCACAACAAAGCACATTTCAT
Source organism: Aythya ferina (assembly GCF_964211825.1). Taxonomy (NCBI): domain Eukaryota; kingdom Metazoa; phylum Chordata; class Aves; order Anseriformes; family Anatidae; genus Aythya; species Aythya ferina. The sequence goes on from NC_140301.1 coordinate 55,233,926, forward strand.
GGTCTGAAGACACATAGCCTATTCCATTTTTAACATTCAATCTTCATTTAGAAGATTATCTGATAAAATTCATATATTTATGTAATCTTCTGATGTTAAGTTCACCGTTATTTAAATAATTGCTGATCATGCACACAGGAGTTTCACAGAACAGAAAAGAACATTGCATATGACAAAATATCAATTCATGAAGTTATCCAAGTTGAATTCCAGACAGATCATAATTTTTTCCCAAGACTACTGATTCAAACATGAAAGCAAACATGTATCTAAAAGTTCTCTATGCATGTCACACTTCCAACTCAGCCCCAATATTAAATACAAATCAATCATTTCATCATAAAAACAACATACGTAGTAAAAAGATACCTTAATGCCGAATATTTGGTAAGATTTGAGCCCTCTTCAATGTTTCATTGGTTTGTATTGATTTTAGGGCTAGTCTAACATTCAGCATGCCAGTAACAATGAATAAGCCTAATGCATTACGTAAGTGTAAGCTGATTAAATCCTTGATCCCAAAGCCACCTCTTTACCCCCCCTCCCCCTCCCAGTTTTTAAATGGGAAAAACTTGGTACAGTTTAAAACTCGGTACAGTTGAAAAATCTGAATTTTATAACTTTTAGAACCTGATTTGTACCATTTATGGCATAAAACCCATGAAAACTTATAATAATAAAATCTCTTCGTCCTTCTCATCTTTAAGTAATTTCATGAACTTACTAAAAGTGTATTTTAAAAATGATCAGTTCCCTAATAATTCTTAATTTTGTGGCCAAACTTTTATATAAAATATGAATGGCACACAAGTAGCAGTGTTTATCAAGTTACCAGGTCTGAGCTTTACCCATAAAATTAATAGCAAATCAAACTAAACACAAAGTTCAGTGCTGCCAAGAAGTACAATTAGAAGGCACATGCTAGTTCTGATTTCCAGAAACTGTCGTCTCAAATGAAGTATGTGAGCTATGAGGAATGGACCTCGGAAGGTCATTAAAGAGTTATGCTCCCTTAGCATACTAGAGTACTATGATCTCACTACATTGTCAATATGACAATGGAAGCAGGATAAACAGATCCACGTAGATGATGTTATCAGCTAGTGTTCTCTACAGAAAAGAAATATAGAAAGCAATACATGATTAACTGTTTTGAATAGGGAAAAAAGATTCCTTCCACTAGCCCCACATGCCATATATAAAACCAACTGCTAAAAGCTGAAAAGTAACTAAGCAGTTGAATGGAAAAAAAGACAAACTATAATTTCGCTGCTGCATGTTTAAACATACGTATGAGATTTTAGATGCCAGTTGTTAAGTGACTCTGTCCTTGTATATTGCCTAACCTGCACAATTGTTTTTAACATTTTAGTTGATATTTTAAGACATCTCAACTTGAAAAATCTGATTAGTTTTGTCTTTAAACTTCTCTGAAGTGTTACTTTACCCAGACAAAAGAGCTCTAAGGCACGTTTAGAAATCACCAGTGTTCCAACAGACAATACAACTATGAATTAGTGAGCTCTTCTTGGAATTCAAAAATGTTAAAGAATAATCAACTATATCTAAAGTGCCTCAGAAGAAGCAGCAAAATGGTCCTGAGTGAATGAGAACAAATTATGGTCTGTTGAGTCTTTATTAGAATTGAGGATGAGAAGGGAGAGAAGAAAGTAAAGGGAATTCCAACTCTGGAACAGGTTTTTAAGCCATGGCAATTTTGAAACAGACAACCTGTATTTTACTTGTAAAAGAGATGATGTTCAAACCATAATTCACTGAATGCCACCAAGCAGGTACTCTATGCTATGCAATATGTTTTTTAAATCAGCAACTTTGTAAAATGATTTTTTTTTAAAAGCATAGAAATGAACCTAGTATGCAAACCAGTATAAAGAGATGACTCTGAAGGGTATGTACCTCTTCTATCAGTGTTTGAAAACATTCCAATCCATAGATATATTTTCATGTTTTACCTTACGAGTCTAAATCAGTGTTAGTGAGAAAAAATAATCAAGAAAAGATGCCTGGACAGGCAATACTCATATGCAAGAGTAATATAGCTGCTTTTTTCCTCACACAGGATGAATAAGAGAGAGGAAAGCAGGTGAGAAAATGCAGTAATTAATGAGGCTGATGGCTTCTCACTTCACAGAAGTGAGTTTCTTTCTAGGCAGAAAATTTACAGAAAATGTTCATGAAAATCACAACAGAACAGGCATTAAACATTTTCCACTGGTTCCAACAAGAGATTTTGCAAACCAAAAAATTTTAAAACTTAAATATTTGAGTTCATTAAAAACCTGTATGATTTATTACTTACCCCATTCTCTGTACGTTTTTCCACAGGTATGTTTATTCCATTTCTTTGGTTCTGGGCTTGTCGTCCACCTAAAAGTGAAGCATCATTTGCAGTGCAAAGTTCAGTTTTCAACACAACTGGTTCACAGTCTTTAATCCATACTTTTCATGATTTATTTTTTACATAACATTTTACCTATGAATTTTCATTCTGCTAGTTTTGACTCTCTCATTAGGTTATTCTCTGTACACAGTGGAGTCAGCAGAAATATGACATAACTTCACAGACTTCCTCTGTTAAAGGTACAGACATGTAGGCCTAATTTTCTGACTTGTGTTTTGGCAATGATATTATGAAAGGGAATGTACTGAGAATGACTACTGAAGTTTCACACTTCTATGTCAAGAAGCAGCTCCACAGAAAGTACTATACATTAATATATAAGAGGAAACTTCTGCAATGCCTTGTAAACAACTTCATTCTACAAATTGATCCACAGGTCAATAATGAATTAATAGGCCTTGCATGCTTCAGAAGGCACATTTTCTTTGTACATTCAAATGTGGCTTCATGTGTATCTTAAATTTCTTAACATACTTTAAATTAGAATTGCCCAAAGGATGACTAAGTATTTTACAAAGTATCTAATTAACATATATGTAAATCCTCATATATTAATGGACTTGCTACTTCTGGCACTCAAAGCAACCATCAGCCACTTACAGATATGAAAAGAAACCCCAGCTCAAAGCAATAAGGACTTAGCCAAAACTTGAAATTCGGTTGTCATAAGTAGTCAGGTTAGTTGAATGAGTAAGGATTGTCTGAGCATGCAAATATACAACTTACTCTGAGTTTCCTTTCCTCTCTCTCAGGCAGTCTGAGAGCCATAAAGTATAATGCACAGTCTCAAAAATCTTCTCATAAATTAAGTAGTCTATACTACTTAAATCAGAAACTTGAAATACTTTAATTTTTATCCCAGTCTTTAAAGAAAGCCCCTAATGTAATATGGATTTTATAATTTATGGATATGGTATGGATAATGTAATTTTATATAGACTTTTTCTGCAAATACCGACAGTCCAGGGATTTTTCAAGGTGTGAATTATTACTACCAATAAATATATCTACAGAAAGTACAGAGAAAGTAAAGCTTGTAAGACCTCTGTCAACGATGTCTGTAAAAGAGATTTGTTTCTAAAGGATGCAAATTAGTTTACTGAATCTTTTTTGTGGGTGCAACTGAAAGAGCAGGAAGTCAGGAAGCACAATCCCACCCTCTCAAAAACATTGTGACTTTCTCTCAAAAGCAAAAATACATTAAGTGTCTCATATAACAAACATTTTTGGAACAGTACTAAGCGGAATAGAAACCAATCTTACTACAAAAGCATTACTCAGATTGATAGAAATTATTCTAGACAAGGGAATTTGAGAACATCAATCAACATGACACTGAACAATGTTCAAAAAGACTTTAGTGTAAGGAAGTTGGATTGCCTATACCTACTGTTTACTCAAGCAATTGATAATTGAAATCACTTCAGAAAACATTTTAGATATTTAGGTAACAGCATTAGAAGGTAAGTGTACTTACTCTGTTCATTACTTTCAGCTGGCGACTCCTCATGACGAAGAAAAAATTTCACCTCTTCCCTCCGGGGACCCCATTTCTGCAGGTGGTCATACATCATATGATCAAAGGGTATGGGACGTTCTAAAACAGTAGAAAATAAACAAATCTATCACAATTATTTTAAGTTAGGCAAAATTTTATAGAACATTAAAAATACAAATGTCTTTTTTTGTAGTAATTCAGTCCATCCAATGTGTTTTCACTTATGCAAAGTCAAAGAAGCAAGCATACACCAACAGAAAGTAGTTGCACTGTGTTAAAAGCTTGCTTGTTACTGTAACACAGGTCACTGCTTAACAGCAATACATAACCAGTCTGCAGAGCCATACAAAAACTAACAGTGTCTACAAACTCTGGTTTAGCTATGTCAGGAATTCTTCAACACAACCTTTTTCACAGTGCTGATCTTTGCACCTTTGCTCCCCATCAGCAGATGGATATTTTGCTCTATTATGCAGATGATACATTCTGTTTGAACCTCAGGGCTTCCACACAGACAGACAAAAAAACACGTCATTGTATTGACATTTCACCTATTACGAACTTGGGTGGGTACTTCCACTCCAATACACTAGACTGGATGTTAATTTCTAGTACATGTGAAATTATTGGCAAATCTTTGAAGAGATAAAGGCTGTTCTACGCAACAGTAATCTTTGTTTTCCCCAGAAGCGTAGAACATTCTCATAGTACAGTTATTTCTTCAAAATCAAATCTACTATTACTAGAATGCTATGCACTATGTATACAGTATCTCAAAATGAGTAAGTATTTCAAAAGAAAAATTCTCACTGTTTCTATAATTATTGTTTAACTTATTTTGAAGTATTTTGATTTAAGGTAAGAAAAAGCTTAAGAGCTTCCTAATACTAAGCACAGTATTAAGAGATCTCTCCTGATCAGAATACAACAAACGAAACAGTGACATTAGAAGAGATCTAAATCAGTTGTCCTACGTACACTTCATACAAGCCACCATTACTACAGAAAAACAGGCTTGGATGGAAACCAGAAGGTGGAGTTTGTGTTCTTTAATGTTAAAAGGAAAATCCTTTATGTCCCCAAAAGTCAGACCACGCTATCTCCTACCAAGCAGAACACTGCCAACAATGTTAGACATTTCTAATTTAACCCATTTGATGCAAGATGACAGAAATGATACAAAGATATATGACATACCTTCAAGAAAGCTTGGAAGGAAGGATTACAGGAAAAAACAGAAGACAAAACACATTACAAGCTACCTTTTTTTTTATATATATATATAATGAACTGTGTAAATGTATACACATGTTGACACTACTGGGATACTTCATTGAAATATTTTGAAGACGATGCATTTAGATCACTTGATTCAAAATGTATTTATTATTGCAGTCATCTTGTGAAAAATCTGTCTTGTCAAACACCCTGATCTCATCAATGCCTTGCTAAGATCTCCCCAACATACAAATGAGCACACCCTAAGGCACTGTATTTTAAACCATTTAAGAAAAGAAAAAGCCAAGATCGTGTCCCATTCTACATTAGTCATTTCCTTCAAATCAAGCAGAATTCCAAGAAAACTATGCCTTCCAGGGAAAGGAGTTTTCAGCTAGAACTAAAGGAAGTGTTTTACATTGAAGATACAGAAAAACCATAATCCAATACAATGGATTTTATGACAAGATCAGACAAATTCACATACTAGAAGGTACACCTAGAAGATAACACTATAATTATATTGTTATTGGATAATATCTGGTATGTAATAGGTATATTTCTTTTCTATACACAGTAGCAAGCTTTTAGAAAAATTCAGTTATTCAGTTTCATTCAATTCTACAGTTATTTCAAAAGTATCAAGTACAGCTCTACAAATGCTACTGTTTGCACTTGCATTTTATCAAATACTACTCTCCATGAAGAACATTTGGTTTTGGAGAACATTTGTTAAGCTTGGATTGTTAGATAATCTTTCTTCCCCCCTTCTTTTTGAGGGGGAAGTGGTGTGTATGTTTTTTGTTTGTTTGTTTTAATCTGAAAACTGCAAAACTGATTAAAAATACTCTGCAGAGGAAAACACCTCCAGGGCACCTCCTCAAAAAAAAAAAAAATCTCCACATGCTTTTTCCTTATTCTATTTCCAGTCTTTTTACACTGTAAATAGCCAAGGATACAGATAAAATGATACTGATTATAGTAGGCATCAAAACATAAGTCATCTCTGTGGATTGATCACCTGTCCACATGGGCCTGTTTTCTCTTTCCAGTAGCAGCAAGCAGCATATGCTTGTGGAAGCAGCATACGAAACAGAATAAGCAGAAATTGATCCTTTCCCTTATCTACCCTTCTAGCTTCCAAGTCAGGCTTTGAGAGACTTCCTAAGATCAAGCAAAATCCCATGTCATCAGCCACATGTTCGATATCCAGGGGGTTCTGTCCTCTACAGGTGCCCAGAGGACCGCCCCAAAATTAGCCCGTGTCTGAGAGTGGTGTCCAAATGCTTCAACTCTGTCAGGCTCGGTGCTGGGACCACCACCCTGAGGAGCCTGTCCCTGTGCCTGACCACCCTCTGGGTGCAGAACCTGTCCCTAACCCCCAGCCTGACCCTCCCCTGTCCCAGCTCCATGCCGTCCCCTCGGGTCCTGTCGCTGTCCCCAGAGAGCAGAGCTCAGCGCCTGCCCCTCCGCTCCCCTCGTGAGGGAGCTGCAGGCCGCCATGAGGCCTCCCCTCAGCCTGCTCTGCTCGGGGCTGAACAACCAAGGGGCCTCAGCTGCTCCTCGTACATCCTCCCTTCCTCAGGCATCTTCCCCTCCAAGCCTCCACTGTCTTCATAGCCCTCCTTTGGGCACTCCCTAGTAGCTTTTTTTTTTTTTTCCTTTATTTATCCTTAGCTATTCACGTTGTAAAGAGAGCTTCAAGCATTCCAGTATTTCTGGATAGGTCTTTGAAGAAGGAGAAAACAGTTCTAATGGAATGGAAAAATAGGGAAGCAAAAGAGAAGCCAAACAAAAAGAGCAGGCAGAAGAATGCAACAGTGACCCATATAATCCCATTATCCAACACGTGCAAGATCAAGTTTAGAAAACAGGCAGAGGATATTTTGAAAAACACTCAGTAAATATACAATGAAATATCTAAAGTTATTTGCAGAGACAAGCTATTCAATTTCGGAATTACCCAATAAAACACCTTTCTGAAGGTTAAAAGAAACGTACTATTCTTCTTTATTACAGTCTTGATAATTGTCAATATGTTACTACTACATTTACTGCTAATGCTTCTGAAGATTTTTCAAAATTCATAATCCAAACAAATAAAAAAAATACCCTTGTGTAGCCCTGTTATTCATTTACTATTTAGTGTGCATGCTGGATCCATTTTTTTTCCTTAAAGAATTTTACAGGACTCCAAGTACAGCGATTAACACAACACAGCCACAGTTAGCTCCAACTGCTTTCAGTGGGGAAGGGTCATTTAAAACAGAAGCAAATTTTATTCATCAGCCAACTCCTTGCCTAACAAAAAAGGAAACAGACAAAAACAAAAAACAGAACACCATATTTAAAAACACAGAAGCTTTTATTTTCCTTTTCTTGTCCCTCACTCATGTGGGCTCCAAGAAACATTGTAAACAGTGTCTGTGCATACAAGGTTAAGGTCAGGAACTTAATAAAACTTAGTTCTTGAAAAGGAATTTTAAAAACATGATTTTCAGGTTTTTCAGCTCCTCGTGCGAGGTAACATTTCAAGTGCTTTCAAGCACATCCACTAAAATTGCAGCAAGAATCTTCTAAAGACCACAAATGGTAAAATACCTAAAAAATACCTAGTTCATGGACTTCAGGACACAGAAGATCTTAAGCTTCAGGAATTTTTCCTAAATAAAAAGATTGTCAACTAAATATAGTAAGTAATGATGCTTGATAATGAGTACCAAGAAACTGGATGTCTGAACAGGGTTGGGCTAATTCTGGCACGGTGAGGAGTGGCCGCAGCACGGCTGCTGGTTAAGCAGGTCTCCCTTTACTAGTAAGGCCCTGATCCCAGGAGCTTTAGGAGCTTTTCAAAATAAAAGATCCTGTTTACATCATAGACTTGAAGAATGAAGGCTAATAATTTTCCAGACATGACCATGGAGAGAAATGGGAAAGATTTTTTTTTTTTTTTTTTTTTATTTCTTTTGCAATACTTCCACCAAAACAATTTGGAATATGAAGCCCTAAATTAGAGAGCAAGCTGCAGCAGTACTGAAACAGAAGAAAAATGACTTTGTAATCATTTGGCACAACTTAGGCACGTGAAAGAGACTCGGAAAATAAAGAGGAAGAGGAAAGGAACATTAACATTTGACACAAGAAACAAAGAGTTGAAGTCCCTATTCCTTCCTTCAGTTTAAAGCCTATAAACCTCAAAAAATTGCAGGTAGAAAACTTGATCTAACGTTTACTGCAAGTTAGGGTAGCACTAAGGAGCATTTTCTGGAAATACTTGCTCTTTAAGAATAAAAAAAACGCTTCAGTTAAATGTTTTCTAGTTGTTACAGCTTTAAACATAATTGTCAGTAATTGCACAAATAGAAGAAAAGAAAGAAGGTGAAATAGGAGAATATATATGGAGGAGTAATTAATAGGATTGATCCCTATGATTTAACAATAATTTTAAAAAAATTATTTCTATGAAAAGTGAAAAAATGTCATCTATGTATAAATTCAAAATTACTTGCAAAAACTATTCAATTTTTAGTTAGACAAAAATTCTGAAAGATTAACTTGAGCAATGAGCTAGACACCTTTTCTTTGAAGCAAAAGTTTTGAGGTTGGGTGAGTTCTAGCTATCCTGAAAGACCAAAACACAGGTACTGCATCGGTGTTTTAATAGAGAATTGCAGAAATCGTTCTGTTGAAACTATATATCTTATATTTAAAACAGAGTAATTTTTAGGCTTCATAATTTGTTCTTATTCTGATTACATGTATTCTGTCATCTGTAATAAAATGTGTTTATGCCTGCTATACAGGAAACCAGAACACAAAGTAACGGATTATATGTCCATAACTGGGAGTTCACTGTAAGATCAGAAAAGCATCTTTACCTACGCAGGTTTGCAGTTGTATACTACAAGTATACTTCCATTTCTTTCAGTCACTCACGTCTAGGCTGTAATTAAATTCAGGAAGACTAACAATATCAATTGCTAAAGGCCATTCCAGATGTAAATGAAGTGGATAATTGGGTAATGGACAGATTTAAAAGCTTGAAATCCATTTTCTTTTGAAACGCACTACAAGTTCCTGGCATCATACCTATCTTTTGACCTCCTTACCCACCATGACTCGCAATAGCTGGGCAACAAGGAATATATTTCTTTTCCTCCTGCCATAGCCCGAGAATTCTATACAAAGCAAGGAAACTTCAAGCTGAGTAAACACAAGGTGCTACAAAATTAGCTGACATATCAGGCACAAACGCTGTTGCCTTTTTTCAGCTATTAATCACCTAAAGAAACTGGAGAAGAATAGGAACAGAGAAGGAAATAATAAAACCAAATGCACATAAACCAAATACTTATGTCATGAAACTCCAAGAAGAATCAGTTTCTTAGCTGTAATACAAACAGCTCCCAATCTATTTTACAACTCTTAGGAAGCTCCTCAACCATTTCTTTAGCATGCAACAACAGAAAAAAAAATTAAAAAAATACTCTTCCACTGGCACCGTATACAGCAGTTTCATTGCAAATTGCTTCCCACTTCCCACTCCAAACCAATGGTTTGAGTTGTTTGTTTTCACTTCTTAGTCTCATATTTTCTGTGACAGATCTCTGCTCCTGGCTAGAATTATTTTTAAAATTTGAGTGGAAGGAGCTTAATGTAGCTCCCAGGAGCAGCTGAAGGAAAATTATCATCCCACCCTCCTTAAAAGAAATTTCAAGTTGTTTCACTCAGAAACTTTAGTATCCACAGACTTTGGGGAAAGAAGTTGAGACCACCAACACAGATTTTACAATGATATCCTACAACTAAGAAAAGCAAACAAAATGCTTGTCCTGAAATTCCTGTCAGACAGACTTAAAAACAGTGTGCAGGACATTTTTTGCTGACAGTACAGGTCTGTTTGAGAGCTCCAGAAATGTAAGCAGGTGTTTCATTTATTTATTTTTAATTTTATTCCCTCTAGGATTTTGCATACCTTAAAGGAGGCTGTAGCGAGATGGGGGTTGGTCTGTTCTCCAACGTGCCTGCTGACAGAGTAAGGGGGAATTGGCTAGAGTTGCGCCAGGGGAGATTTAGGCTGGATATTAGGAAGAACTTCTTTACCAGAAGGGTTGTTAGGCATTGGAATGGCCTGCCCAGGGAAGTGGTATAGTCACCATCCCTGGAGGTCTTTAAAAGACGTTTAGATGTAGAGCTCAGTGATGTGATTTAGTGAGGGACTCGTTAGTGTTAGGTCAGAGGTTGGACTCAGTGATCTTGGAGGTCTCCTCCAACCTAGTGATTCTGTGATCTAGATCTTCATGGACTATAATGGGACCGAAGACACACAAATCACAGGATAGATACCCAAATTTAGTTTTAGTTCCTCCATCACATCTCCCAAGATAAGTTTTATTTTCCATTTCATAGAAACTGTTAGCTTCAGATATCCAACATTTTCAGAAATAACGTTATATCCGCAAATAAAGTATGTTATCAGTCTTTGAAGTCATTATAGAAAATTCATGCTTACATTTGCCACAGTTGCAAGGCATAAGTGCCCCATAAAGATGCTGTGGATCACTGGCTAGAATTTCCAGTCACCTTTTGAAGCTAGCTGACAACATTCTCTGCATTTTTGCAAAGTACACCCTCCAAGTATTGTGAAAGCAGAAGGACAAATAATACCATATATGTTACACTTTTACAGACCAGTGGTTGCAAAGTATTAGGGATAAGTGAGTGCATGCAGATCCAGTTTATATATGTTATATACTTGGCATTTTGACTCTTTGTAACCTAAACTTCTAATTTGAAAAAAAAAAAAATAGCAACCTTCCTATAAGTTTTATTCTTAAAGACAGTTTTATAAATACAAGCTGAATTTGTATGCCAAGAATTGCAAACATGCTTAGCCTCCCTTCTGCTTACTCTTGCCTAAACTCTACAAATTCCCATCTAATTAGGAAACAACTTCGAGGCACCTTCTCTCCTTATAAAGTCTTAGAACCATTAAAAAATGAAACGATATCCCAGTAGGAAACTATTTTAGTTTGCTAATACTTAAAAGCTCCACAGGCATCTGAATAATGCAATAAACTTCTCTGCTTGACAAAATGAATAAACAGCCCCTGAACAAAATATACCCCTCTCTATAAAAAAGTAAGAATTCTATATCAAGTTATGACCTCATTCTTTATACAGAATAGATGACAAACCGCTTAAACAGGGGTAACCTTAGTAATTGAGGTAGGTAAGAACCTACCTGTTATCCTCAGCCATTCACTGATCCTACTCATATATTGATACACTATCATAACCTGGAAGCTTGCACTACACTTAATTGCAAGAACTCATCTAGAAACAGAATGCATAATAGGGCTTTTCTGACACAATCCTGAAAAGGACTGCTCATCCCATCATTCTGTGAAATAACAATTACAACACAAATAGAAGACAGGCACTACTACCTGCCCCAAGGGAAGTTATTGAATTTTTGACAATACACTTCCATGAAGAAGTTGGAGATGATTCTGGCACAATTCTGTATGAACTTCTGTTAGTTACAATCCAGGAAGAAAAACCCATACAAATTATACAGTTCTATGATTCTGTTATACCAATTCTTAAATTTCAGGTTGTTATCATGTGGGTAACAGTGAGGAAACAGGATGGGAAAGAATCCAGTTGGTAACCTTCACTCACTTCTTGTATAAGATCATCGCTGACATTACAAATTATTTAAACCCTACTCCAACCCTGAACATGCCGTATGCCTATTTGAAATAAATGATGTGTAGAAGTAAAAATACAGCCATCCTTCCCCCCCATTTTTAAAAGGCAGATACTGAATACTTCATGTAATCTGAAGATCTGAAATACAAAAGACTAACACATCTTACATATGCCTTTTATCAAATACTCCATGCTGAGAAAGGAAAACGAGGAAAAAAAATAATCAAGAACTGCATTAATCTCTACAGATACTAAATACCACACTCTGCATGAAAGTTTGCCAAGAAAATAAAAAAGCTTTAGAACAAATAGAAATCATTGATACTGAAAAGTCAGTCTTACCATTTCTTCTAATTGTGACAAATATTTAAACCAATTTCCACCAAACATTTTGCTTACCGTTTCCACGCCATACTTCAGCCAGATGGCAGCTTCCTTCTCCAGGCTCTTTACAGAACTCTACTACATCGCGACAGGTTGTTTCTGGTGTAATTGGAACTTCTGTCAAAATCTGCTCATTGTTGCTCAGAAACACGGTTAATATCATCTGAAAGAAAAAAAAAAAGTAGCAGAATATTCAGAAACATGACAAGAATATGAATATAGGTAAGATTTATAAACCCTCTGTAAATGGAACTATATGCTTATGGTTGGTCAGTATTATCATAAAAATAGTTTTCAGTTTCTTCTAACTTAGCAAACGATTTAGTCCTTTGTGTTGATTTTTTTTTGGTAAGTGTGAATGGAAGGTTTTTCTTTTTTTTTTTTCTTTTTGTTTTGTTTTTGGAGGGTGGGGTTGGTTGGTGGTGTTTGTTTTTCCTCTTTCATTTCAGTTAAAGTGGTATAGTTCTGTCTGACAATGAGGCTGGGAAGGAAGGAATGAGTTTTGCTATAATAGATGTTTGAAATCATAGCATTTAAATGTTGCAAATAAATTAATACTTTGTAAAGTAACATAAAGCTCCACAGGTGGGCAACCCTTTGCAACTTGTCTGAAGATCCACTCACATTTCATTGGATTGGAAGCCTTGGAGTAAAAACCAAACCACCATACAAACAGGGGAAAGAGAAGTGTCACATTTTGCAAGGGGTTGCATTTGTTTAGTTACTTGCTAGAGCTAAAACCTCTGAGAAGTCAGTTGTTTCCACATTACTTCAGCCCCCACCCTGCACTTGCTGTGTAGACCAGATGCACACGCAACCTGCCCGCAGAGGCACTAAGCATGCTCTCCTGACTTGTACTTGTACAACATCAAAGGACAACTTTCCCTCGAGTAACTGCTCCCAGCTATTCCAGTTGGAAAGCTGCCACAAAATAGTTTTTCTTCCCCTCCCCACCTTAACAATATTCAAAAGAACTTGACATCAAGGAAAACAGAAAGAAGAAAGAGTACAATCCAATCTATAAAGGAGCAAGCGTAGCTCTAAGAGGGAGCACTAAGCTCAGTTGAAGTAAACTTTTGTTCAAATGCTTTGCTCCACCTTAAGCAAAGGTGTGCACAAACACACAGAGCTGGAGCTATTCCCATCCCTGCTCATGTTAGTAAAGGTACCTTGCTGCAAAGTCAAGCATTCAAAAACTGCACATCAACTTCACCCACCTCACCCCCTCTGTGCACTGTGTTCTGATATGGCCATTAATAATACATTTGTTTGCTGCACCCCTCTATCAGGGACCTCTCCCTTACAGAGCCTTCTCGATGAATTTGTTTGTAGGCCCTTATGGCATTTGCTGCAAGAGCTGGAAGCGTGTCCTTACCAGCTGAGGGGCTTGTAAGGAAACAAAAACAAAACAAAAACAAAACAAAACAGCGAAGTCCCAATACAATAGTACTAAAAAGATTCATTTTAGCCCTGAGTGGGACTGTTTTGAGGACCCGTTGAGAGTTGTATACAGAAGCATGTTTTTCAATGTAACACTAAATTGTCAGAAAGATACTCAGCCTTCAGTTCCTGCTCAAAATTAAACAAGTATTTTTAACTATGTTATCATTCCCTCACTCTCTGGCGCCTCAATTTACTATCAGTACACTAGTCATGATACCATTCTGTAAACTTAGGGGGATGGAGATATGTGATGTTTAAGACATAGCTACCGTAATAGATGTCCCTAACGAGTGTTGCAAAATTATTAATTTTGTCTTCTAGGAGGAAGACAAAGAAAGAAAGTTAGTTCTTTCTGTAAGAACTTTCTCTGTAAATAAGATTTAATATCACATATCGAACCACAATGATAAAACCTAATTATTTAACAGCTCTTCATTAAATAACCACTCGCCACTTAACCGGAGTTGTGCCTCAATTTGCATTGGCATATCTTTAAAAAAACAAAAACAAACAACAAACACATTCAGAACACTACTGGGACACATTACATGCACCAAACTGGAGATGAGCACTAGTAACAGCTGGATACTGAGCAGGAGCACTCCATCCCAGCACCGTCAACTTCAGAAGTAAGCACGGGACCAGTCCCAAGAAAGCCCGGGTTCCCAGCCCTCAGTCTCCTCGGCAGACCTGCAGGCTGTTCCAACCCATCTTCCTATTCTCCCTCAACCTGTCAAGCTTGTATGCAGTACCCTGAAGTTCTCACAGTAACTGCATTTCAATGCGAGCAGCAGTCATCCAGGGCTGTAGATGTACCAGAGCTTCACCCTTGAGTTTCTCCAAGAGTAGCTCTAAAAGGAGCTATTGTAGAGCTAGGATGCAACCACAGCTAATAATGCAGATGTCTTGAACCACCTACTGTTTACAGCTCAGTGTTATTTCTCCACAAATGAAAAAAGGTCCAGGCCCGGTTAATCCTCAGTGGCTGTGGAATCTTTTACACAATAAACACCTAATACAGATTCTAGTAGTGGAATCTGACCTCATACTTAAGAGGGGAAGTGTCACATATGAACACAAAAAAACAGGCTTTGAAGCCACCTGTAGAGGTCATCCCAGCCAGTCTCTTGGCCTGGGGCAGGATCACCTCTAGCTCCATCATGCTGCAGAGATGCTTGTTCAACCTGTTCTGAAAAGCCTTTCATGGCGGAAACTCCACAACTTCCCTCAGCCATCCACCCCAGGATTCCTGCTGGAAGGAAAAGTTCCTTAAAGTCTAGTCAAAACTTTCCTTGCCACCATTCAAACTAGCTAGTTCTTCTCCTAGCCACAGGAATGATAAAAAACACTTGTTTGACTTTTTTCTCCACAGTTACATTTCAGGTATACCTAAAAAAAGTAACCAATAGTTTTTTTTAATTTAAACACCAACCTGTGAATTATTAATGTCAGTATTATGAAGTGATTTCCCTATAACACTTGACAGTAATTTCAAGATGAAAACCAAGTTTTTATGAGAATGCTCAAAGACACTGGCACTCCCAGAATCAAGAGGAGGTCTAGGCTTCTTCATGGTCTGTCCCAAAGCCCTGTTACCTCGTTGTGAAAGACTAAATGGCACAGCTTAACATCACGTGGTTTCACATGGCTTCCAAGTTTCGATTTCTGTATTGTTGTAAAGATAACAGTGCCCCAGAAAAGTTGTTTCGTGTATTCAAGGTTATCTGCCTACATCTGCAGACGAGCTGAAAAAGAAGAAAGGCCTCGGAGGTGCAAGTTATCCCATACAACTCTGCCAACTCTCCATAAATTCAAACCTCAACCACAACATAAACATATAGTCCCCCCTTTGCAAGAGCAGGCCCAAGTTTGCTGTACCTCCAACACAACATTTTCAGCTCCCTCAGCTCTCAGCCTGCCCCAGCACTGCCTTCTCCGAAGCACACTGTCACCCACAGCGCCGGCTGGGGGACAGCCCAGGGAGAGGTGTCCCTCTAACGAGGCAGCAAGGTGCTGCAGCCATCACACTACTCCCCAGACTCGTTTAAGTACGGATTTGTATTTATTTTTAACAGGTGGTTGGAGTAACACCGTGGAAACTGAAGCATTGTACTGTGAAGCAGATGGCCTGAAGCATACAAAGAAAGACTCAAAATATTGAAAATTATTAACATATTGCAGTATTAATTAGATTTTCAAGTCAGTGTCATAGCTATCCCTATTTATGGTGAAGGCAGAATAATAATCCGAGGTAATTCAGGGAGATAAAATACAAAGAAGCACTGATGGAGCCTGGAAATTTCCTGCTGAAGAATATAAGCGAGGCATACGCATGAAATAGACAGTACACCCACTGAAGGAAATTAGCAGTATTAAAAATGTTCTTAGCCCAAGATTAGGATACAGGAAACTGGTAAATCCTTCTCATTTTAAATGGGTTCCAAACATGAACAATTGCAGAAATGCATGTTCTTAAAAATGAGATCATAACCATAGCAACATTTCAATTCAATCATCAAAAATCTTCAAGTGTGGACACAATGGCACACAGTAAGATCTGAAATGTAACCTCAGTGCTTCTAAATTATACTTGGTTTCCACAATAATACAAAGCTCCAAATCTTACCCTTTCCTCAATACAGATGCAGATGTTACCTGTCTGCTGCTGTCCTCTGCAAGCCTTGCTTCCCAACCAATGGCTTTATTCCAGCTTTCATTATTTCCTGAATCTTTCTACTCTTCTCCACCAACCTCTAATATATTCCTTCACCGTTCAGGTCTTTCCCGTGCCAGATGGGCTGTATCAGCCTCACAACTGAACTCTTACTGTTGTTTCACTCATTTCTCAGCTTGCTGAAAAGCTCCTGCTAGGACAGCCTCCGAATCCTTCCCAAATCTTCTCTGCTCAATGGAGTCGGGCTGGTGCACGTGTTCCTCTTAGGATGTTGTCTCTGCTTCTCTGTTCCCATCCCAATTCTCTCCCATCGTACTTCCTGGGTTATTTGAAGGGCACACATAATCATCCCCGCCGTTTCTCACGGAAATAGGAGGGAGGGATAAATCCTCAAGATCTTTATCCTCATTTATCATCTCCTCTGTTTCCAAAGACTGATAATGTCACCCACAAATTTCAACAGGCACCTTCCAGAGAGATGAGACAGTTTTATCTGTCCAGACCTGATCCCTTACTGATGAATCTGAAACCCTGACCATCTCCAATTACCTCTTGTGAACACCTGGCCACCAATTCAAGTTCCACGTGGCCATCACAGCCCTTACCCAGTTATTTCCAATGACTCCCTGGATTTCATATTCACGGTAACACAAGCATACCTATCATTATGAGCTGTAATACAGACATCTTTCACACCAATTATTTTCTCAGTCTTGTGTCCCAGATCCATCCACAGTACTACTGTACAATATTGAAGGCACGGATAATCTCTTCTATCAATTGGTGCAGCTAATACTCTCAGAGCTTGGAAATGTGGCTGTTGGTTTTCTCAAGTTTTCATTAATGTGCCTTCCTTTTTTGAAAAAAAAAGTCACAATGTATAAAAAATGATTTTTCAAGCCTATGGCTCTATGGCT
Organism: Aythya ferina; assembly: GCF_964211825.1. NCBI lineage: Eukaryota > Metazoa > Chordata > Aves > Anseriformes > Anatidae > Aythya > Aythya ferina. Next base: position 55,251,196 of record NC_140301.1, read on the forward strand.
TTAACCATGTCATCTTTATGCATTAATTTTCTAGTTTTCACTTCCCCATTGTGATATGGAGTCTTCCTCCCTATTGCTTTTCACTCATTTATCAAGAAACTGATGCCAAATCAGTCCTTTACACCAGTTTTTCTACTCTCCATACATTGAACAGGTGTTTTTATGCTTTCTTCTCATCAAACTCATCTACCACGGCAAAGGTCCCACAGGGCCACAAGTGAGAGTCCAACATCCCTTGTTCTCTGTGAGCTTCTGCAGGCTATCCTGTTTTGCAGCTCCAGCTGCACTCCCCTAGTACAATAAAAGTAGGAGAACTGCACAAAAACAGAACAGAAGACAGCAGCTGATGTTCTTAGTTGCAAAATTGCCTAGAAAGTTAAAAACTCCAACTTCTGAATGAGGTCTTTTTTCCTCACCATTTTTCTGCAATCTTACAAAAAAAAAAAAAAAAAAAAAAAGCAATGCTTTTGATCTTCTGCTGGTACCTCAAATTAAGAACAGGGATGTTTTTAATTAAATCCTCTTTAACAACAATTTTCATGGAAAAAAAGAAATACATCTTACTCCAAGATTACATTATGCTACCAAGACATAAAACACTGGTGCTTGAGTAGAAATAAACCTTACATAAAGTCTCTCCATTGCCTTACACACAAGTTAATTTCCTAACTCTGATAACACACCAAATGCTGGCATTTCAGGCTAACAAAATCCAATCTAAGCACATATCTCCTGATACCCTACTCCAAGAAAATTGAATTATTTAAGCTTTCAGAAAGCAACCAAAAAATAGTATTTCAGGACATGCTGAAATATTAGGATTTAAAACATGTTAGAGTTGATTTCCACTAATAATATTAATATTCAACTAAAAAAAGAGAACCAATAAGTTCTAGGGATGAAGATCAATTCACCTGATTTTTGCTTTAAGTATGATTGCCTTTTAACTAAAAGCCACGCTTCCACCCAAACACGGGGTTCCTGACAAAAACGGGATCAGAAAACTGTTCCAATTCTCAAAGGTAACTTACTTTATATCCACAACTACAAAGTCACTTAGAAAAGTCCGTCTGTGAAAGATTAAAATGAAGATCAAACAGCATAGAAAGGGTTAAGAAGAAAAAACATCCTGACAACATGAAAGACACTATTTTGTCTCCCACTTTTTTTCTATCCACTGCTTTCCTTTTCCTGGTATTAAAGCTACAGTGGACAATAGATCTTTTTTGTTAAGAACTTCTACCATCTTTAGAATTATCCGATTGTGAGTTAAGAATACACTGGATACCGAATAACTTAATATGGCTAAACTCACAAGCAGCTGTTTAGTCTTATCAGATTTTTCATTTGCTTTTTTTTTCCTTAAACCAGCCTAGAAACTTCATTGTGTAAACGTTTTAAAAAAACAAAACCAATAACCTCCACCTCTTCCAGCAGAAAAGTGGTTAGATGCTTCAAAAATACAAAATGTGTATTATTAAAACACTGACACACAATGGACTGAAAGTACAGAACAATTCTGGCAGCAATGCCTGCTTTATTCCCTTTGTTTCGTGGGAACTGGAATGCATTACCTTCTCACCAGGCATCTCCCCCTAATGAAGCGTTCAAAAAAAAAAAAAAAAAAAAATCCATTCAGGAGCTTGTGCTTTGCCATTTCAGATAAAGTCATGGTTAAGTCCATAGCTGCCATAAGTCCAAGTTGAGAATAGTCAAAGAAAAAAAAAAGTCTTCATTTACACAGCAGAGACCTCAATATCTCCCAACACATTTTGATAGCCTCCCAACCTTGATTCTGCTGGCCTGGGAGCCCAGCCATTCTCTGTATTTATCTATATTTAAGGTGCAACTACAATACAGCTTTAACTGAAACATCCAAAAGCATATCTTACTGAAATTCCAAAGTCCCATCATTCAAACAAACGTTGATTAAGACTGACATTTTCATTTACTAGAAAAATCAGCTCATGCGACACAAGAAAAACTGTGAAGAGGTGGAAAACCAACCCTTTGGTGATGAGACATGCCAGCATTCCCAACCCTGCACAAAGAATGCTCAGGAAAAAAAAGGTCACAAGTTATCAATCATTCTGTGCAAGTTAGCTTGCACAGAATTCATGCCACTACATAAATTTTGCACCAGCTAAAGCTGTAGAAATTCTAGTTGCACATCTCCAGCACCAAAGCAGAATTTCATTTCCTTTGCAGTATGAACGTTCTCCTTTTTAAGATTGTGGACTTGATTAGGTGAAGCTTTAAGCAATTATATTTTGAATGAAATAAGACTATGAAATTATAAACAAAAAACTGTTTTAATTAAAACCACCTAAAGATGTGTTCTTGACTCAAATCATAACTATTTCTTTATATAGTGAGATTTTTAGAACAAATCCCAAGTAAGTCTGATGTTCTTATATGTAAACACCTGAAAAGGAGTAAGATTTAACCATCTCATTTCCATATATTAAAAAGAAATCTTTAAGTGAGTTATTCACCAGCACGGTTTGTCCCAATCATTATAAGTTATACTTTTTAAAAATAGTTTTCTTGAAAGTTTTATTGCAGTATGTTCATGACATTTCATATAAGATTATCAAGACAGAAAGCAAATTTCTTATTGCTTTTCATTGGGAGATTTCTTCCTTTTAACGTCTTTTCCCCTTTCCCACGTAATTTCTTATTGATAAGAAAAAACAATACAAGTTCTATATTCCGGAACACATTTTCCTTACATCCAAGCTACACATAACTTGAGTTTAGGCCAAAATTTAAGACTCAGTCATGCCTATAGACCACATTGGTAAAATGCAGAAAGGTAGCGTCAAAGAAGTGGAGTAGAGTCTTCAGTTTGCAAAGAATACAGAAATGAGTAAAGTTTTCTTTTTTTTTTTTTTTGCAGACTCACAAAAGCATTTTTTTTGCACAGGCTCATAAAATAATTGCATCATTAACTTGCTGCTTTGCAGTCACTGAAACATCTACCTTGACATCCACCTTCACAGGACTCTGCGCAAGACAACTTTGTTACATAACCAAAAGAAAAAGATAGCTGTGTCAGTCAATACTTGTACCAAGAAACTTGGTGATGGAGTATTAAATTCCTTCTCTTCACAGAGCACAGAAATTACTTAAAAATATATATTTAATACCTCTTATAGAAATATGGAAGTAGAACATTAAAAGAAGTCTTAAAATAAGATCTTCCTTCAATTTTGTAATGTCTGCACATATGCAATAGCTTAATGGAGAGGATAAAGCCAAAAAAATTAAATAAAAACCCCACAGATGTTTCCTCTCAAGAACTTTACCACTGTTGCCTTTGTCTTCTTCAGTAAATAAGCTTTCATGTCTAACAGCAGGTGTTCAGCAGGATTCAGACTATTTCATAAACCTATACATACTTGCTCTTTATTTGCTGAAGGAATACTTAGGACACTTTATTGTTCTTTGTCACTGACAGAGAAAAAGCTTCAGCACCAGTTATAGATACGGAACGTGGAGTCTCTTACTCTTCCAGAGGTAGACTTCAGTAATGGCAGAGAAATAAGCCAGCAGTTTTGCTAGAGGAAAGAGCACTATCATCAGGCATTTAAATATATTCAACTACACAAGACAGGTCTGCAGATTATTAATGAAAGGTATAGTAGTAGCTGACTGGAAGGCTTCCAGTGCTCCAGGAAAACAAAACCTAATGAAACAATAGCAACTAGAAGGACTAGATGCTTGTATAAACAACACGAGCAACCCACAGACTCGAATGGTGTTCTACAGGCTGCGAGGAACAAGACATGAATGGGGCCAAAAGAAACAAACAAAAAAAAAAAAACAAAAAACACAACACACGACTCACCAAACAAATACTAAGTCTCTAGCATCTGCTTAAGATAGAAGTGATCATTTAGACATTACAATCCTATACTTTGTTGTATTAGAAGCCATAGTGCTGTTAACCCACATCCAGCTCTCCTGGCATCATTTTTATACAGGCTGCTTGTTGCTTGTCACAACACTGGAATGCTTTCCTTTAGATTCCGATGGTTCCTTTGAAAGCAAGCAGCAGCTGGGACTTTGATAAATTGATTTAAAAGATGGGCAATAAACATGTGGCTACAAAAGGGAAAACAGGTAAAGCCGAAAAGGGCAAAGTTAAAAAATAAAAAGAGGTTAAAAAGAAGTTGCACTACAAATAAATCTATTAATTTAAAAGGAAATCTGTCTAAGTGCAATATTTAACGTCATGAGCTAAAGAAACACAGCCTGAAGTTAGAGAAATATAAGACATGCCTCTTGTGATGTTTTCTAGTGGAAAAACGTAATTTGGCACTTGCAACAGAATGAGTTCAACATCCCTGCATCATTATCTCTTGGCTTGATTCCTAAATTGCTACATCTGGAGGAACAGCAAGAGATCTTGTTGTTGCTCCTTGATGCAAATAATTCCACCAAAGGACTGCCAAGACACTAGTTACCACGTAAGAGGCTTCGGGGATACATCTAGATACACAAACACATTCTTGCTGAGCACATTTCTTTCTGAAAGCAACGTACCGCTTAAATGCAAAGATTTATTTTTCCATAAAAAAATAATTCTGCTCCACTATTTAAAATACTGTAGGCCATTATACCATCTTTCATGATATACACAGCCACTGTTAAAAGGTGGAAGTTGGAAACTTCTTGAAAGACTAGCATTCACAGTTCAGAGAAATAGTCTCACCTTGCAAACTGGTATTGTCTGATTTGCTATAGGAGTCTTTGCCAACTACTACCCACAAACAGGAGACTGATCTCAGAATCAAGCAGTTCTGAGAAAGACACAGTTTTTCTATGACACTTGCTGGCCTCATCAAGGGCACTCAGATTTTTATGTTTTAGAATACATTTTGTCTGTAAATCTTAGAATGACAAACCCTCATCTGTTACCGCCTGCCTAATTTCAGCAAAATTCATCTATTGCACCTGCAGGGAAAAAAAAAATAAATAAATCAGCAAGCACATCAATTCTGTGCTGGTTGTTACGTGAAGTAAACAAAATTGCTAACTTATTAAAAAAACTAGCAAACACTTGCTGTATTTAAATACAATAACATTTGTTCACGTATTTAGTTAATGAGAATTCCTTAAACAATGGATTATACTGAAAATGCACAAACCACACAGCAGAAGTGTGAAGAGGGCCAACTACACCCTGGGGTGCATCAGGCACGGCACTACTGGCAGGGCCAGGGGAGGGACTGGCCTGCTCTGAGCCCCTGTGGCCTCACCTCCAGCACTGCAGGCAGTCTGGGGCACCACAAAACATAAAATAAGACACAAAACTGTTAAGAGAGTGTCCAGGGGAGGGCTACAGAGGTGGTGAAGGATCTGGAGGGGAGGATGTATGAGGAGCAGCTGAGGCCCCTTGGTTGTTCAGCCCTGAGCAGAGCAGGCTGAGGGGAGGCCTCATGGCGGCCTGCAGCTCCCTCACGAGGGGAGCGGAGGGGCAGGCGCTGAGCTCTGCTCTCTGGGGACAGCGACAGGACCCGAGGGGACGGCATGGAGCTGGGACAGGGGAGGGTCAGGCTGGGGGTTAGGGACAGGTTCTGCACCCAGAGGGTGGTCGGGCACTGGGACAGGCTCCCCAGGGCAGTGGTCACAACACTGAGCCTGACAGAATTCAAGAAGTACTTGGACAATGCTCTCAGACAGAGGGTCTGATTTTTGGGTGGTCCTCTGGGGATGCAGGAGTTGCACTCGATGATCCTTGTGAGTCCCTTCCAACTTGGGATATTCTGTGATTCAGTGATTCCAAACTCGGGCAACAGCAAGACTCAAGATCAAAACAATAGCTACATTGGTACAGTCCTCTTTCCTGAGCTCCATTTGTCCTTAAGCTGAGATATAAATAGTTTGGTAAAATACAAACATGATTTCCACTATTTGTCACATCTCCAACTCAGCATCCTCTAAACCAAATGGTTCAGAGTTAAGTGGGGAACTCCAGTACAAGACGAGGTGTAGCCCTCTAATCTCCTGGGGGAGAAGGGAGGAATGGCTGTGACACTACAAGCACATCTCATCATCTAGCACAATTCAGTGCTCACATTCACAGCTCTAAATCTTCCCTATCTGTCAAGGTGATCAGTACATCACATAACAAGCATATGACAAGCTTGAAACAACAGTTCACCAGCTGATGAGATATGAATAATATGTTTAAAAATACTATTAAATATTTGACTTTCCAAACCATTAAAGAAGACATGATGCTGAAGAACAATACAACTGTAATTCCTTTAAATTCTGCAGTAAACTCAGGTGAACTGCCAACAAATTAAAAGCAAAACCAAATTAATTCAAGATGACTCAGCTTCAGACATCATTTTATTAAATATGAATCTCAGCTTTCCATTCAGAAAGAAAAAAGGAAAGCTGTATTCAAACAGAGAAGTTAAAAGCAAACAAACACACCAAACCCTACAAACAGGACCTCCCCCTCAAAGACTCAGGAACCATATGTCAGATTAAAAAGCCAAAAAAAAATAAAATTATTTTAGTTTTTCTGGGTGGGAGATATGTGGAAAAATCTTATTTAAGGTTTTTGCATGTGGGAATCAGCAACACTATAAAATACTATAATATACTTGGAAAGACAACTCATCATGACAACACAAGGCAAAGCTGAAGAAGAATTGAGTTAACTGTGAGGTTTGGGGTTAATTTTCCTGAAAGAGCAGTAGAGCCTTCAAAGTATGCATGCAACAGAAGTGTCCCACAGAACTGAGTGTTCTCAAATTATTAAAAACATTTTGGCCAAGGCTAAGGAAAGGGAGGTGCTGATGTTTCTACAGTCTTGTGTTCGACCTTGTCAACAGCTACTGCAAAGTCATCCAAACCCCACTGAATTCCAGAAAAGCCTGACCAAACTACTGCATAGAAAATAATCTCATCAAAAGATTATAGGACACGCACAGATATTTGTGCCTTTTCATTTACGAGTTTTCAAAAGAAAAATCCATACCACATAAAAACCGACCAACTAAAATAGGATCTTCATTGAAGATGTGCCTTTGGTCAATTAATAAAGACTATTTGGGGCACTGAGCACCACTTTTCCATTTTACAAACAAAGAACAACTTTTTTGAAGTCTCCAGACCCACACCCATATGTAAAGTTGGGACCAGAATCAGTGCTACTCTTTCCTTTAATCTTCAATAGATCAGAATAAGAAGGGACAGCCACAGCTTTCTCCCAGGGAGTGGAAAGCATTAACAAAATACTGATTGTTTAGCACATTGCTTCCAGGGAATACCAGCCATTCAATCTGAGATCTGCCTTGGCAAAAACGTAAAAAGTGAAAACAGAATATAACCTCTGGGATTCAACAGGCAGTTTGCAGAGTTTTCCTTCCATCATCAGGGTGGAAATTGCACATAATAGAAAATTACTCTTTCCAGTCCATTTCTGGAGTTTTTACATGGAAGATTTAAAAATTAAAAGTCCTTCTATTTTCCTGTCAGATATCCATTCTGTCTGAATCAAAAAAAAAAAACACAAAAACACAGAATATCCTCCCTTCTCCCCCCCACCCCCCCAAAAAAAACACTTAACTGAATTTACACAAGATAAAAATTAAAGTTTCAGGTATTTCATATACAAAAGAGACCCATATAAGGCAATAGTCTCTGATTTTCAAGGAAAAATCCCACATACAACATTCTAAACCATTATAAGAAATCACCATTAAGTTTTACAAGACAAAATCACAAAGTGTATTATTTTACAGTAAAGAAACAAAAAGCAAAGTAATCCCACCTTCTTTTTTATAACTCTGTCCTTTGTCCAGTTTTTAGAGTTAAGTCCAGTCTTTCCTGATAGCCAAGATTTCTCTTTTGGTGTTTTAATAATATTGTGAAGAACCATCCTTAAAATGTTCTTCATGTGTAAATAGTAGTGAATAGAAATATAATAGTGCAGAGCTAAAGCCTAGAGCAGTTTGTGTGCAGCAACTACAGTGAAAACCCACTTAAATGGAGTATTTTTGGTCTACTGGCACATGAATTCAAGCAGCGGTGACGAGCAGTGATAAGATGTTCTAAGGAAACAAGACAGGCCACAGTTGTGACAGGAACAAGATAGGCTAGATCAAGTTTCGCCTAATTAGGCAAGGTTGCAGTAGGGGAGTTCTGCTATCCTCTCATTGTGCAATAGTCATCTTTGTTTGATGTTAGAATAATGAAAAACATTAAGTATTCATCCAAAGTAAATTTACATATAAGGCTCTGTCTGTCTCAGGACAGACAGAAGTGATTTTTTCCATTGAAGGGGGCAATAGGGAGCAGAAGTTCAAAGAGCAAACGATGCTAGCATCTACCAAAGATGTTTACACGATGCTTTTCCTGAAATTAGTGAAACTTTTGAAGACAACTAACCAGCTTAAAGACAAAACAACAACAAAATCCACCGTGTATTTACGCCTAAAAATACTATAGTTCAAGCACTCCTCCATTCTTGGCAGAGTCTTTCTTCTTGCTGGATGTAATTCAAGCAGCAGAGAATATAAAATGGTAAACTATGTTTCTGATTGCCTCTTCATGTCAAGGGACAGGGAATGTTTATCATCATTCCTGTCAACACTACCCAGGATCCAGAGTGAGGCAGACAGAGATGGCACCAACAGTGCATTCAGCTCTCACTCTACCATTGCAGCAGCAAAGCACGCTCTTCTGCCTGACCCATTCCCTTAATAGAGAAAACACAGAACGAGTGAGCAAGTGACCCAGCGTGGGGGGAACAAAAACACACAAAGATACCAACAGTATGAAAAAACAGCAGAACTGAAACAACCCATCTCTCTCAGAGCAGATTATAAACTACATTTTCTGTGTAGCACCTTATGCATGAACTGCAGAAGGAAGAGTAGTAGGTTCTCGGTTTAATTTGCGATGCACAGAACTGCTACATTACCCTTCCCCACGAGCAGCAGCAGAAGGAAGAAAAAACTGGTAAGGTTCCATATTTAGCCTGCTTCAACATTCAGAAATAGCATTGTCCTCCCTTAATGCATTTTGTCAGAAACGCAAACACTCCGATCCCATGCAGTCTTCCTTCCTCCTTAGCAAACAAGTACCGTTGATAGGTTTACTGGGAATATAATCAGAAGAATAATTTCAGATTTCTAAAATGCAGCAACTTAAAAAAAAAATAAAAATTAACCTCTTAGGAACTGAGGACATTTTAAATAAATTTGAAATGGGAGAATGTTTCTTAAAAGGGAAGGGTTGTTTTGCTTCGAAAAGGATGGAAAAAATCTAAGCTGGTTGTTCTCCAAAAGCAGATCGTATCTTTATCTGCCAGAAAAACAAACTGTATCACATGAATAAATATTTGAGAGGCAAAGCTGGGCCTATATTAACACACGTTGTGCCCATCTTCCAACTGTTGCTACAAGCTGAATGCTTCTGAACAAAAAAAATCAAAAAAATTTAATACCTTACTTGGTATTAATTAATAGGAGGGCTTAACATACATGTGCATTTGGGAGGTATATGGGAGGGTCCAAATCTAAAGCCCACCAGCCCTTTGGATGATCAGGATCTTTTAAAAGAAGCATATAACTTAAAAGACATATCACTGGACTTCCTTCTTTTATCCTGTCATCCTCCCTTCGGAAGTAATTGAAAATGTCTGTATGTACTTCGTTAAATCAGATAAATAATAAAAGCCATACAAGCACAGTGTAGCCCCTTCCTTTTTCTCATATGGTCCATAAGCATATTGTCTCTAAATTGAGTATCTGATCCAGTACAGTTATGTGGCTGACTGATTTGTAACTGTTACTTCTAGGAAGGAAATTATAAATCTAGGAGGGAGAGGAAGATAAGGATACCACAGCTACATCCTCTGGTTGCGTAATGTATTATCAGCCTCAAAACTCTACGTTAAAGAAATAAGGGGATTCCTCCTCCACACAGCATGTAAAGAGGTTTGAATGCTCTAACTGCAGATGAGGTGCATGAAGTTTTTCACAGGTATAAATTCTTACCTTATATTAAATGCAGCAACTACATAAGGTCCAAGAAGACTTGCCCTGTGTAACAAAGCTCATATTCAGCAATGCTATACAACTGCAGATGACATAAATCACTCAGCGGGAAAGTAAAACGCAGTCTATGATCCTACTAAAGCACTTTATCATAAAGACATTAATGGCCTCTGAAAAACACATGGAATGATGTAGCAAAAAGAATATAAAGTAGAACTGGAAGTGTAATTCCATAAAGCACAATTCTACATCAACTGCAGAACAGAAAATTACTTGACATAAATCTATAGATTAAAATTGGTAGATGTGAGCAGCCCATACAAGGAAGCAACACACAAGTATAATTCTTCTGAACTCCTGCTGTTCTTTAAACCCCAACACCATATTTATAGTATCATTACATTTAAATCTTTTACTTGTTTCGGTAACTTGGATTCCACTTTGCCACCCAATCTCCCTCTCACTATTTTCACCTCTGTGCTCCTCCTAAGTAAGCTTTATTGTAAATGCCTAATACATGCAATTCGTTGATTTTGAACACGCTTAACTACAAACATGCGTGATTACACAAAGGGCCTCTAAGCCAGGCTTGTACACACTTGTGGAAACTTCAACTAAATAGGCACCTTATCTTCCAGATGAAAATTATGAGAATTTGTACATTCAATAAGACAATCAGCTTGCTTGCTTTATATACAGTCTCCTTTAGTTTCTGCAGTATGATCAAAAATCCATGGATCATACTGGGGAAAGAAAGGAAGCTCACACATCTATGATCGTTTTTCTTCAAAGTTAGTTTTAAATTAATTATACTTAATGAGACAGGTACCTAGATTCACTTATCACTTCCACTTAGGCAAACTGACAGTTTTGTTTACATATTTCTGAAATCTATTTTACTGAGGTAAAAATATCATGTTCTATTACACTATACCAACCGTGAGCTCAACCACCTATGCAGAGGATGCGTTGTAGTGAGCGTGTTTCCTTTTTCCCCAAAGCTTCGAGAAAATCAAAGCCATAAAAGAATTTGAATTAAATATGTCAAATATGTACATTTAAATACAGACATTCAAAAAAAATGTTCTTCTGAAGAAGAACATACCTAGCGTGCTTTTCCTGGGGGAGAAGAGGGGAAGCTTTTTTTCTCCTTGTTGTCCTCCAGAGGATGCCAGAAGCAGGGGGGCATTCCTAGCCCCCTGCACACCAGGGAGCTCGTCCCAGCCAGGCCCCGCACCCCGATGCACACACACCTACCTACACGAGGACACTCGTGCTACTGTGCCCGCTCCCATGTCAGAAGACACCTTTTCCTCAAAAAAAAAAACTGCAGTACTTGACAGGAGGAGGATAACTGAGTAACTCTGGCCCCCGTAAGGGTGGAGAAAGGAAGAGAAAAGGATGACAAAGGAATTCAGACACAACCAAGATACGCTCAGCCCTGAGCACTGGAAGAGGCTGCTGAGACCTCACTCCTTTAAAAATTTCTGTGTAGTTTGTTAAACAGCAAGAAAAAGCCAATCAAAAGCTTTATCCTGCTTCTGAAAAGGTACAGGCAAGTACCTGCATGCTCCAGATTATGCTCACTTACAATTTTATGTCATCAGTTCTTCCGAGCTCTGGGAGCACAAACGGAATAGTACTGGGTTGCTTCAGGACACTTTTTTTCCTCAATCAGCTAGGATTGCTGGGGATAGGGGCAGCAGTAAATAGGGATAATGCAGTAGCATCTAGAAGACCCAAATCACAGTCAAAGACTTGTTAGGTTGAATGTTAGGAAAACTCCAGATACACAAATACTGGAAACGTTGTATAGTAAGTTCTTTTATTTAGTGTAGTTTATACATCCCTAAAGTGCTTTTTCTGACTGAAATTTCGTAATGTAAAACCAAAAGTCTATATAAAATGCTATCAAAGAAATCTAAAGGTAGGCAAATGTGGAAGTGAATTGAAATTCAAAAGCCTTTATCTCTAACAAAAAATGAGCAAAAGGACTTATATTGAAATAATATAATTTATGTGTCAACTTAAGTATTTGGGTTGGATCCCAGAAGCACACTGAGGTCAATAGAGCAGCTTATAGTTCAAGCTGATTTAAACCTAGTTCAGAACTTCACCTCCTATCAGCACTACAAAAGCAAACACTACTGCTATCCATCATCCAAAAAAGAAAGGTAAAGAAAGTGCCGCAGTCAGGAATTTGGGCTGGGGGAATGGGCTGCAAGCATCGCACTTTGAACTGCTTTGTGTCAATGTAAAGCCTTGATTCTTATGGCATATTCCCTGTAATCAAACGGAGCCTTGCTGAAGTGCTGGTAAATGACAACAGAGCAGTGGACACACTGCAGCATCAGTACTCCAAGAAACTAATCAGAGAAAGGACTGCAAACGTTTCCCAGTGACACGGGCTAGTAGACACCAATCCACGTGGCATGGTTTTTGAAATGACTGCATTGATGCTGACATGATTAACAAGTGTAAAGGAGGTGAGCCATTACACATCTTTTTCCACTAGCAGAAAACCATGATTCAGACGTGTAGCTAAAATTTTCCAAAACTCGGATAACTTGGGACAATAAAGCAGTGAGGAAGAACATTAAGCATCAGGCATGCTGAGACGTTCAGAGCCGCATGCAGAGATGAAGCTGCATACAGAGATGAGTTTCACAGTTTATTTTCATAAGACACTGTTTCAGGAACTCAGTCATCTCCCAAAGTGTACATACAGTCCCACTGTTTGGAGCCTGAATAGTAATTAACCTATTCGTTAGCCCATTCATTAGCCTGCAGAATCATACAAAACTGTTTCATTTCCAAGAACTTGCTGTTTTTAAGTACACAGCAGGAAAATCTAACCTCTCTCTGTCAATGCATCTGCACAACAACTTGAGCTACGAGGACCCTGCTTGAGTATTTCTAATAAAGCCAAGTATCTCATGCAGTTAGAGGTGGTAGCTTCTATGCTGACCACATCAGCACACAGTATGTGCTCTGGCTAATGTGTTTTTCTCTCTACAAAATCCTTACAGCCTGAGAACGATTTCACAAACACTCAATATTCTATAGAAACGTGCAAGTACCCTCTTCTTACTTATCTTTTCAAAGGAAGTGTCTGAGCTATTTGAACACCTGTCTTTGGCTAGATGGGATGGGCTCGGATTTTGACCCATGATATTGGTTAAGATTTTACAGGATATCCATATACTTTCTGAAGCCTGTTTTATTTTTCTTCACCCAAGAGCAGTAAGCTTTGGGAAAAAGAAAAAAGTTGAGCTGCACTGCAAGTCCCACCTACAGAAGAGCAGTAAGAATGCCAACAGGTGCTGCACTCACTGTCTTGAACCACGTCAGACAAACTGCATTAAGAAAGTGGATTACAGAAAGATTTCCTCATGCAAACATGTTCAAAGTGCATCTCTAACTTAAACTGCACCTGTTATTCTAAACTAAGATTTAACCCAGCTTTCTGGAGAAACTACAAAAACATTTATATGCAGGTAAAACTACACTTAATGGCTATGGTAATCTTGCTGGTCTCAGACCACCCTGTTTCTTTTCCTTAAAGATCAGAAAGCAGCACAAGCATTACTTTTGTCTATGTATTAATAATGCAGCCCTGAATACTGCTTTTTTTTTTATCCAACACTAACTCTCACAACCCTCAGCTGTTCACCTTTGGAGATCTAGATGGATATATTCTGAGACTGGCAAACATCACTCCCCCCTGAAAAAAAAACAGAGTCAAAAATTGACTCCCAGGAGAGGAGCAGAACACGATTAATTCAGATGCTAGCTAATGTGTTGCACTTACGTGCATGAGGTCAACCCATAGGATTTGGGATCTGTAAAATCCTCCTAGATCAGCCTGGCGGAGCCCTGGGGCACTGCACTGTTTTCTTGTTTTCATTTCAGAGAGCTGGGAAATTTGCCACCTGGGACACAAACCACATACCAAAATCTTCTACGTGTATCTCAGCGTACTCGTGCACTACCCTGGAGTTCTTTCAGGCTGAAAATCCCAATGGTAATCTGATAAAAGCGATTACGCCCTTCTGGCAACCTCCGCGTTTCTGCCCTTTCTTGTGCTGGTCCCGGTGCCTCTCTGACCCCGCAGCGAGGCGGTTTCGGTGTGCTAAGTTGGCAGAAAAGTACCCCGACAAAAAAAAAAAAAAAAAAAAAAAAAAAAAAAGCAAACAACTTCCTGCTGAGTTAGCAAAGTAAAGTGGCTCAGCACTGATTCAGAAAAACACCAGCGCACGAGAGGGGGCAGCAGGGAAGGCAGCCTCACAGCAGCCCCTGCAGTGACACACACACCTGAAGCCTCAGTTTCCCCCAGCCTCGACTTGTGAGCAATATTTTAGTCATGGGAAAGCTGAAATCCTTCGGTCAAACTTGAAGTAGGCAGATATATAGGTGAAACACACTGTCTGCAATGAGTTTAGATTACATGAACTCTTGTTACCTGCTGAGGTTGGAATTCCTTAAATAAAATATCAGTTTTACAGCTGCAGTCTCCTCACCCGTAAATACAACTCTGCTGCTAAGCAAAGCAATGAATTGGATATCAAAAAATCTCAACTGTACTTCCAACTAGTGAACGTCTAGGCTAAGTTACACTATGAATCTTAGGAGATTAGGTGAGAATAATTGGCAGAAGCCAGAAGGAACATAATACTGCAAAGTAGGAAAAAAATGTGACAGCAAAGTAGTGGCCTCGACCTGAACATTGCACTTCTTTTTTTTAATTTTATTTTCTTTGGTCACAACTTCTTTTGTATTTGCTTCTCCAGACTTTCTCTAAGACCACACATTGCACCCCAAGCCCTCACTTGCTCCCGTTTCAGGGAGCACAGATAAAGCATTACTGGATTCACAAGCAAAAAAAGAAAAAAAAAAAAAAAAAGTAAAAACTGGTAAAGCCATAACTGCTATTTCTGAAGATCTCGGCAGTGTAATAACATCGTTCAGTTTAATTTCACTGTTCTACTGATATAGCAAGTATTAAGGGAACAAAATTCAAGATACGTTGCTTAGGGTCCAGCTTCTACCACCTTACGACTAACCTGAGTAACCACCCTAGGCTGAAACAGGAAGATTGCCCCTTCCCTTCTGTCCCTCTCAGCCAAACAGCTTGCTCCCTCCTGTACTGGCACAGACAATAGAAGTCATAATATAAACTGATTTAATGCACTAGTCTGGCAAATTATACACATACACATGTGTATATATTATATCTTCAGCATTCTTTGGATGCATTTTTAATATTATTTTTTAGTGCCCTCGATCGGTTTCCTGAGGCAAGCAGTACAGCATGCTCAAAGCAAACGGTGGGAATGGGCAGCAAGAAGCAACGAAGAAGGAAACAGGCACTTCCACTGGCCACAGGAAATGGTGAATTCAGCTCATCTGCATTGTGAAACCTCAGCCTTGAAAGGAATCCAGTCGCTCCAACATCCTACTGCACCATCGCGATAAACCTGCACGCTCCAACACAGGCAAGATCACACACACTAGCTTCTGAGCAAGGCTGAAGCAAAAAGAGTGTGACTTAAAATCTAGGTGAAGCAACTAAAAATTTGGGTTCAAGACAGTTCTTTTTCTTAATTAAACAGTTCATATATTTGCTTGTCCTTTGATTTGTTAGATTTTACACTTTGTCCCCTTGAAAGCGTTAAGGGTTTTGACACTCAAATCAACCCCTGAAGGACCGCATCCCTTATTGCACAATATATTTTTACTATTACCTGTCATAAAAAATTGTTTTCAGAAACTCAAAACACTGAACACATTCAATTGGATATAATCCTTAATACATTACAGATTCTTACACGCTGCCAAGTTTAATTGATTCTAATGGCAGACTTCCAAACTACCAGAAAAATGTACCTACCAACCCAACGGCATGAAGTGTTAAAACTTTATAGTATTTATTTACTTAAAAGTCTTGTAATTTAAGAACCAGTGAGACACAGGATACAAGACTAATGAAGAAGATTCTTATGGAAGTGACAATGATATTTTAAAATACCTAAAAACAACACTTTCCAACAATTTAAGGAAAATAAAAATAAATGACTTTGCTGGAGTCTGGCAAGATCTAAAAGTCCCTGAATGTTTAAGAAGATATCTGAGCTTTGATTTTAACATAGAGCATTAGACTGCAAATTCTCCTTAAAAAGACAATGTCTTTATTCTATGCATGAGCAACTCTTAGCACGATGTACATACCTGTACATTGTATTAATATAAAAATTAGAAGAATAAGCTAGAATGCTTTTTATAATATAGTAAGAAGAGTTGCACTTTACATCAAGCTTTAACTTGGTAGATTGACATAACTTGATTTGATGGAGTGGCATTTTGCTTTCAGGTTAAGTACCTGTCCTCTCTAAAGTCTATGATGGACAATCTGATCTACATTATTAGTTTCTCTTCATCACTAAATGCAATCATGTGCCTCAGAATTTTCTCATGTTTCATTAGAATCCACAAGCCTCTATTAAGTATATTTACATGTTCTAGCATCAGAGTAGCCTACAAAGCATCCCTTTTGTTGACATGCTGAAGGCTATGAACTCACACTTCCCATAGAATAGGCCATATTCTGACATCCTAAGAAAACAGTGACATGATCCAAAAGAGACAAAATGGCCTTTAAGCTTTGTTGCAATAAATAACTCCATTAATAATGGCTGATAAACTTGCAAATTATTCTCTGCAGTCAGTTCACATTTATTCAGCAAACAAGGATGATATCAGTACTGCTGCTAATTATACAGCTATGAATTAATTGCAATATATTTTATCTCAGCATCACCGAAAATTCCTAGTACTAAGTGTATGACAGTGTATGCCTTCCTTCAGACTTACACAATGTAGAATTATGTTAGCAGTGACCTTTCTAAGCAAGAGAACAGTGCACACTGACTTGAAAATATTTTGCTTTTAAATTAGAAATAAACGATGAGCACTGTGGACTTGCTGGGAAAGGTTTTAGACTGAATACACAATAAACATATAGTCATTTGGAAAAAAAAATATCCTTTTTATAATTCACCTGGAAGACAGCTTAATTCAAAGAGAACCACTGCAGATACCCATCTTTGGTTTGTGTTTTATCAATTGTTATCTATCTTCACAGATCAGGAACACGTGCAGCGATTAGGAAGATATTAATGCACATTGTAATATTCAAGATCCACTTGTGTACTGTCTAGTCTAATATAAAATATGCCTCAGGGATGATCTTTCAAGAAGAGCTGCAGTTTCACACAGAATTAACCAAAGCGCAGTCCACATCTCGTCACTCCTTGGAAGCCAAGCTGTGTTCAGAACTACCAATAAAGTTGCTTTTACATTTCATAAAAACAAATTAGAGTAAGCAACATGAATTTATATAGAACCTGGCAGCAAAAGAAATCACAGATGATGAAACCTTTCAGAAGTAATTATATTCCCACATTAAAAAAAAAAAAAATCCACCACACAGGAAAAAGGAAAAAAAAAAAAACAAATATATCTCAATAATTCAATTTTCTACTCTTCAGATATGACTTCTTTCTTAAAATTGACAGTATGGAGTGTAAAAACATTATGAATCCAGAAACGGCCTCAATAAAGTACTTCAACTGTGATAAATGCAAGTCACTAAAAAAATGAGAAAAGTTGGATACTTTTCAAACATTTCAATTTGTTGACAGAAAACTGTAGCTATGCCCACTTGTTACAATTCAATAATTGTAGTATTATTAGTCTCTCCTCCTACTATTATTATATACTTTCGCTAATTATGGAAAAAAAAAAAAAGAGAGGATCAAGGAAAAAATGTTTCTATGAATTTGAATACAAGGAATTCCATCACATAACTAGTTAGAGTACAAGCTTTTCCCTTTTCAGACTAAGAAATCTCAAAAAAAAAAAAAATCGCCCAGTACCACAGCCACATGTTCACATTATTTTGATATTATATGCCGATGACTCCATTAAGTATTTTTCCCCCCATCCTTGCAGTCCAGAAATAAAATACTTGGGATAAAAACCTGGCAGACTAATGGCGTTGTCAAAGTGTCCATTTAAATGCACACGTTCCCAACTACCTTCTGACAGACAGTCCGTAACAGCATTTAAAAGCTCTTCAGAAAGGCAAAATATTTATTATTCTAGGATTCAGATTCAGTAAACTCTAATCTGGAACATTACTACCACTGCAGCGAGGTAATTTGTTTTTATTAAGACTCAGCCGCCAGTATTAAAACGCTTTGAAGTACATTTCAAAAACATAACACAAGTCTGAATCTTATAACACTTCCAAATAACCACAAGTGACTGCTATATTTAAACAAGCACGAAGGCAATAACACTGGCAGAAACACTCATCCAGTAGTTAAAAAAAAACACACAACACAAACACAAGAGGGACTTTTACAGAAAGCCAAGCGCCGCACTACGGAAGTTGTGACATTCACCTGAAACACACACGAGGCAGCAATGGGAAGCAAATACATTCCTGATGACCTAGCCTGTCATTGGCACGCCGGGCTTTCGGTAAGAATGCGATGAACGTAAAGCACAACCCAAGGTGTGCTGGAAGCTGGGAGAGCTGACGGTTACCTCTGTGCTGCTTTGGCTAGCCAACGGCCAGCTGGAGCAGGTGATACTGGGGGAGAATTTGGGGATTTTGGTATCTGTTGGCAGGAATTCTCTCTCAGTATCGGTGTCTTGGTACCTGGCAACTGGAAGCTGAGGCACGGCGACAAGCTCGCCATAACGCCTGCTTTTAATCGCTGCCTGCGCTCCCCAGCCTGAAACTTTACGTCCAGGTGAAGCTCTTCGCTTCCTCCTCTCAGCCTCGGAGCAAAGCACCCGATACCCCCACCGAAACCCATTCTGCGGCGGCGTCTGGGCTGCAAGCACTGCAGAGGACCTGTAAATAAACCCCTCTTTTTCCCGTGGAATCAGCGCAAACACGTGAGCCCTTCCCCAGAGCATCTCCTCAGCCCACGCTGGAGAGAGGCAGGGTCTGAGGGGGACCCCCTGACAGGAGGGCACCCAGGAGGCACCCCCCTGACAGGAGGGCACCCCCACGACCAGGGGGACCCCCAGGAGGGACCCCCTAAGCCCTCGGGGCACCCAGGAGGGCCCCCCCAAGACCCAAGGCTCCCCCAGAGCCCTTCGTGTCTCAGTCTCGGTGCCTCCAGCCCCGACCCCCAGGGGCTCCCCGGGACCGGGGGGGGGCCACTGCTGCCGTGAGCAAGCCGCGGGGTCACCGACTGAAGCCCAGAAGGGAGCCGGGCCGAGCCAGAGCTACCTGCCCGGCGGGAAATAACATCAATTAACCCTTAATTTTTTTTAAAAAATGGGTGTTTCGAAGGGGTTAAAAAACTAACAATCCCCCGAACCGCGGAACAACCGCACCCCCCCCCCCCACGGACACGAGGGGGCGCCGGGGGCCGGGCACGGGCGGAGCCCGGGGGGTGCCGCGGCCCTGGGCCTGCGGCAGGGCGGGCTCAGCCCCTTCCACTCACCGGCATCATCGCTGCCGCCGCCGTCAGCGCCGCTCCTCAGCCAGCCCCGCCGCCACCACCACCGGGCCTCGCCTGGCACCAGCCCGGAGGCCGCCTTCCTCCTCCTCCTTCTTCTCCTCCTCCTCCTCCCTCGGCCTGGCGGCGGTGACAGGTGCCCGGTGCCCTGCTCGCTGCCTGCAGCGGGCGGAACCAAGGGGCCCAGGCGGCGGCGGCAGCAGCAGCGCCCGGCTCCCAGCCCCAGCGGCCGGCTCCCGGCTCCCAGCGCCCCCCCCGCCCGCCGCCGCCTGCCTCCTGCCTCCGCCGCCGCTTCCTGCTCCGCCCGCGCCGCGCCGCCCCGTCAGGGGTTAACGGCCGCCGCCGCGCCATTGGCCCGGGCGGCAGCGCCGGGGGCGGGGCGAGGCGAGGCGCGGGCACGGCGGAGGGGGAAGCGGGGGGGGAGTGGCGCGGGAGCGCGCGTCGGGGCGGAGGGGGCGTGGGGAGCGCGGGCTGAGGGGGGCGGCCATGATGGAGGGGGGGTGTGCCCTGCCTGGTGAGGGGCGGCCTCAAGATGGGCAGTGGGGTCCTGGTTGTGGCTGGGAGTGGGCATAGGTGGTCTTGCAGGTGTGTCCTAATCCAAAGCACGCCATGGTTGTGTGATTGTGGTACAAAACCCTACATAACAGCCTCACTCCTCAAGGAGCCTGGCATCACGCTCCACCATGCTCCATTCCCCTCTTTAATATCCAACCTTGGTTCCTTCGCTTCGCCAAGGCCTCTCTTCCAAGAGCTGCAGCAGCAAGATGAGAGTTAACAGCTTGGAAGGAGCCAGGCACGACGCGAAGTCAAAACAGCACCATATGCTAGTGCTGCCGCACATGCGATGTAGACAAATTTCATATTGTTGTGAGTCTTAAATCCCAATCTGGAAAACACATCGACCCACACCGTTCCCGTCAGTGGCTGATCGCCAGCCTTTGTTACTTTGCTTGTAGAGCACTGCGACAGATCTCGGCTGGGAGTGAAAAAAAAACACACATTAACTTTGGAAGTTTGGGGGAGGACCTCAGGTACTGTTTGCATAGGTCTCTGAGGCTAAGCAAGATAATATCGACGATAATTGCATATTAATCTCAAACATGAGCTTGTGTGTTAAATTTAACCTATACCATAAGATTCTGTAACAGATAGTTGCATAAATTACCTTAATGCATATGTGCCTAAGCCCTCATGACGTGTCCCTCTCAGTGAATTTACAGGATCTGGTTTGAACATTGTGATAGTCAAAGCTTCTGCTTCTCTCAGTCCTACAGGAAAATCCGATTAGCATCACAAGATAATACTTTGTCGGTTTGAAATTATTTTGCAAGTATTATTTGGAGTGCTACTAGCTGACAATACCCCTATTATCATACTCGGTTTCTTGTAAGCTATGATTCCACCTCCCACACACAGCTTTAGAAATAGGTAAGAATGTGATACTTCTGACCTAATAAATAACTTTCAGATCTACTGAGAATAGTGGTATTAATTCTGCAATTAAGCTGACCTGAAATAAAACAGGCTATAAGGTGATCGTAGTTAAATTATCTTAAAACAAAACAAAAGACGGGGGTGGACTTATCTTCAGCAAGTTGATATTGAACTTTAGTGAACAAAAGAATAACAGAATAGATTTTTTTTCTCAGTATTTGTGGTGAAATTCTTAACTTTATCAACAAGGTAATTATGAAACTTTGTCACAAATGTTCTTTAAAAGTTACTGTCTTGTTAATTAACCAGGTCAGATATTTTTTTGTTAACCAGAGATTCTTAACTTATAAATTCTTTGCAGGCATACCTCATAGCTGACTTTTCCCTGTTTCCACTGATTGTTAATATAAGCTGAAATACTAAAAATACTACCCTGGTATTGCTTTCCCATTGCATTGGCAGGAGTGCTGACACAATGAAAATTGGGAGAACGGGGTGTAGACAGTTGCCACCGGGAAGGCAGGCACTCCTCCACGCAGTGCCTCCACTGGAATAATGGCCTCTGGTATAAAACCTTTGTCAGCCTTTAAGACAAGTTGCTTTTGGCTGGTGCAGGTCCAACCTATTCAGCAACCAGATAGACTGGATACTGTGGACTAGGAGGAAATGCCTTTAAAAGGTCTATTACATACTTTATATGCAAGTCTGCTCCAACTCCTATTTCTACTTGCCTTGGGGAAAACAAACAAACAAACACAAAACCTATTGCTTCATCCCTTCCCATCTCCACTTTCCCATAGAAAAAAAATGTTAACCAATCTTCACGAATCATAAGACTGAAAATTGTGCCTGTACTGTGGTAAATTAGCATATTTCTTGCAGAATAATCTTCTTAAGAATCACTCTTTTATTGGCCAAGAGGTAGAGCAGCCATTATAAAACCTTCCGATTCCAACTATTCTGACTTAAAACGTCTACAGGTGTTTTGTTTACTGTGAGCAGGAAAATATTCACTTGTAATCATGTACTTTTGTTTTTCTTCCATGCTGCCCAAGCATTTCCATACTAAACTACTGGTCTAACTGTAGAAATTATGTTGCTTGGCCAAAGGGGCCAATGATACCTACAAGCCAGTTGCCTGTTTCAGATAAGTGAGGTTGTGTGAAAGCAGACATGATTTGAGGAATGCCTGAGCAGATAAGGCAAGAGAATTTGGAGTGCTGGTGGAAGCAGATAAAGCCAGAGATGCAGAATCCAAGTTACTTGCTTCCCAATACATTCTTTGCGAGAGGTACTCTAAATTCGTGGGCCTTTTTCTAAAGGAAAGTAAGTGTTTATGCTAATTTGTTGGTATTAAAACATATTATGCAAATACCTGGTCTGCTTGGTATTAAAAAAAAAGGCAAAAAAAAAAAAAAACACAACAGAGCAACACTATTTAATTTCTGTTGAAGCCACTATGGGCTTAACAGATCTTTGTTCAACCTATATTCATTAAAAATGAAGATTTGCTATTGCACACTTGCAGTATAATTAACTTCTGAGCTTTGGGCTGAGCTCTTGTTTAGCTGGAATTTGAAACTTGATCAAAATGTATGAATTATCATCAATATTTTGTGAAAATACTTCCATGGGTACACAGAGAAAAAAATATCAAAGTATGTTTTGTATTTAACACAGATTTATTAAAAAAAAAAAAAAAAAGTATATTAACTGTAGTTAGTAAATTGGCTGGCCTTTTATATGACCATGCACAACATTCTTAGGAGAAGCAGTTTCCTAAAGATGCAGATGGGAGACTGGACAACTAATGAACTTTTTTACAAGCACTGTCGACAAGGTTCCAATTCCTTTTGGTGTGTGGTTTGTTGTTTGTTCGTTGTTATTTTTTAAGTAGCTAATGGCCAAGTTTTCAAATGTACAAATTTTTAGATTTTTAAAGCTACCAGGTCTGAACTTTCCATGCTTGTTTTTTTTCCTGCATACATAGGAGGATGGAAATGAGTTTTCCTGCCTTCTTGGATCCAAGCTTTCTCCAGTTTTGCATTAACTGGTTGAGGTGCTTTTCTGGAACATAGGAAAATGTTTTCAGGCTTCAGAGGTGTCACAGGAAAATAAGTGCTTATTTTTAATTAATTTAAGACTTCATTTTGTGGGAGATTATTTTAAATAACAGGTACTACTATTTATAGACAGAAATAAATGTTCTCGGAGGTCAAACATTTAGGGTGGGATACATCTCTCATCCAACCTTAGTAATTTAGAAGTTAGACGTGTAGTCTAAATCCATCATCTGGGCTCCTTCTGTAGATAAGCTGGGATGGGAGGGAAGGGAGAGAGGCAGTTCTGCAGGCAATTCATTCCATTCCGAGATACTCATCCCCCTATCTCAATGTCTTGGTCTTTGAAGGTGCCTATCTCGTATTGATTAAAGATGGAGCCTGGATGACTAGCTGAGATTAGAGGGGAGGCTTTGAGATAGCCACAGTTAGGGTGGGTTTCCTCACTTCTGGCTAAATAAAATCTCTAAAAAGTGAGTAGCAGTCGGTTATTTTTTTTTTGTCTTTGTGTATTACAAAAATGTTAATCTATCCTTTTTAAATAGCTTAGTGGATTACTTTATTACATAATACAACTCTCTTTCCAAAAAGTAGATTTTGTGTTTGCTGTAATGCTGGAAGAACTGGACAGGAGCAGGTAAGCGATTTCAGAAGCTGAGTTTTGCAGGTACTTCTAACTTCCCAGGCTTGCAGGTGCAGTGTGCTGTACCGGATGGTACTGCTAGTTTAAAATCTTCACTGAAATACTGTGTAAAGTAAATGTGTGTGTCTAAAGGAAAGGTATTTAAACGTGTTACTATGGCCTTTAGTAGCCTTTCGTTCCAGATTCAAGCATATTTCCTAAGGACGCAACAAAAAGGAATTGATACTGAACAATAGTCATACGCTGCCCTGTTTGAATTCGTGTATAGCTGGTGCATTCCAACCCCACCAAACCAGTTCAGAGATAAACTATAAATAATAACCTAAAGGAAACACTTTGATGTCTGTTTTGTATACACTCTTTGAGACACGTGAATAGGAGAAAGATACTTTTTCATCCCCACCTTGTAATATTCTAAAGTAATGTATGCTGGACCAGATGACTAATGTTTTAAAGTTTGCACAGCACAATGCACAAAGTGCATCACTCTGAAAAGGAGCATAATAATTAAAGCAGAACTGAAGCCCTATGATCTGCTTATAGGCGAGCTGTGTGCACTTCTTGGGGATTTGGGTGTCTGATACATCATGTGTTCCGGCGCTGCATTTAGTGGATTAGAGATACAATTTATGTTATTGTTTAAAGAAATTACATGCTTAATCCAACACACATGATGCAAGAAAGCATACTTAGTGGAGAATGCTTTGGCCTCATTGGGAATGTGTTGCTATACATTCTTATAAAATTCTTACAGTAATAGGTATTGTTAATTTTTTATGGTGTAGCTACAGAAGATATAGCTGTATAAGACATTACACGCCATTCTTTTTACAGGTGCAAAATCTTCTGCTCCCTGTAATTTGTGATGCAGAAAGCATTAACTACATTAGGAGGAGGGAAAGCAATAAGACCTCCTGGAAGAGATTCTCTCTGCTTCTACCTTTAGGTTTATAGTCAGGCTCTCAAGATGTTTCTTTGCTTTTTTTTTTTTTTTTTTAATTCTAAATGTGGCTATGTGTGGCAGCATTTGTGACTAACTAGCTGATGGGATGTTAGTTGAAATGATAGTTAAAGATGGGAAAGTGTAAAAAGTCAATCCTTCAGTCTTTATTCCTTTTTTTATATGCCAGTTTGTTTTGTATGTATAACTTTCTAAAGTTTGAGGGGAAGAAGGATGGGTCATGTCTTAAGATCGAGTCCATCTGTTTCACTTGTTCCTGTAAGTCTGAAATTGTTCTCAGGTATCTCATGCATGATGCAGTGAGTCAAGGACTCAACTTTTCTTGACAATTTCTGTATGAAATGATTTAAAATACTCCCTCCCAGACAGAGGTCTAACAAAGAATTCTGTGATACTAGATTAGTTTTAACCCCATGCTGCAGGAATGGCAGGCTAATCTTCAACTTTTCTGTTAATCATCACTTCATTGGTTAAGATAGGCAACTACTTTATTTACTATAACTGAAAACATCCTGCTTTGCTCCCTAATGCTTACCACTGGATCTGATGCCAATTTGTGTTCGTTTTGTGTTATTCCCATACTCAAACCCAGTAATGCCTAATTTGAAATACGTTTCTTCTAGAATACGTCTTACTGTTGGTTAGCTTACTTGAGGTAAGTAGTTAAGGATTTTATATACACACATATATATGCTTGAGGGTGGATTTCAGCAATTACTGAGACAAGGTGATGTGCAAAGGAGGCTTGCAGAGAAAAACAATATTCACATATGGTAGGAGAATGAAATTATAAACCAAACTAAATGTGTGTTTTTTAAAGAAATAATAATCTGTTTATATTCAGTATTTAAGCCACCAAATTATTAGGACTAGAGTACTGGAAATAAAAGCATTCCTTACCTTTTTTTGGTGTGTTCATTGATCAGATTTTATAGATCTGAATACAGAAGGTAAGTTGACTCCAAAAACACAGTACAAGGTATCAAATCTGTTTAGATAAAATACCATTACAGTTGGGAAAGAGGACATAGGTATGGTTTAAGATACACCTCTATGGAAAACATTTCTGTGATGTATAATGTGTTTAAAAAATGTAAGTGATGACTTTGAGGGTTTTTTGATTACAAATGATTGTCAGAGCATCACTGTTTTCTATACAGGTGTATACAATTTGTTTTGAATCCAAGTTTCTCTGTCACAGACATTTTTTAGTATTGCATTTTGATTGAAGAGCACCTGCACTCTCACAATCCAACCAGCAGATGCAAGCTAACATATTTGCAATGTTCTTTCCATGCTATAAGTGAAAATACCCACTGTTTATACCATATTGATGCTTAAGGTTCATCCTTCTAACTGTATAAACATTGCTTCTCCAGGTAGGGTAATGATGTTCTAGGCCAGGGAACTTAATGAGAGAGGTTGGTGGTTGTTGTTGTTTTTCTCCTAAGTGCCTTTGGCTCATAACCTTCCAGAACGGTATTTCTGGATAATTCCTATTGTTACTGTTATGATGCCATGACAAGGTTTACTTAAATTGTTAACTGGATAAACAGAATGTCAACAGCAAATGGTGACGAATTGTATTGGTATTGATGGAACCCTTTTGAAAATGACTGAGTTAAAAGCTTTAGAAATTGTGACAGTAGAAAATTTATCACCAGTACATGCTTAAAATCTATTTTAGGTTGATTTATTCAAAGAAGATATCACAATATGCAGCCGAACCTCAGGAGATTGGAAAGAATGGAAAGGACCACGTTCTTCACGGTGGAGTACACACAATAATCATCTACTTGCTTGGAGATGATTAGATGCTAGTTTAAAGGTTTGTATATTGCTTATGTCTCAAATTCAAAACCAGTATTTCTGTTCTGTAAAAGGAGAAGCTGCAGCACAAGTTAAAGTAACTCGTCTTTTCTGTTTTTATTCCCATTGCTATATGAAAGTTCCACACAATTTTTTCTTGCCTTCTGCTTCTGTCCTCCCAGACAGGCCTGAGTACATGTTTAAATTACTAGCCTTCAATTAAAAAGGGGTGTGATAGTTAGCATTAATAAGAAAGAATGCATAATCTGAAAGCAAAGTGAAAATATTTTTGTTAAGGTACATGATTCTAAGAATTAATTAAATCAAAGTATGCTAAAAAGTATTTATGTCTTAGTGTTTACTGAAACAGACTGAGATCCTTTGTTAAGACTGGTATGTCTGCAATTCTTAGCCTCCTGATAGAAAGGCAACATTTAATTTTTTGCTAGTTATTGTTTGCTAAAAACAAGTTTAGAGATTCTAACTGGGACCAATTTTTTTTTCCCAAGCTCTATCTGATATGATGCATGGAATACAACATGACTTACAAAGGACTCTAAGGGGAGAACTGTCATTTCAGATACAGGGGAATTCAAAGAAGGCTATTTTTGTATACAAGTACACTCAAGTAAAAGATCTGAAGCATCAAGACTAAAAAGTCATTGCTGCAAAACAGTATCACTTAAGACTGGTATGCGCATACTCAAGGCAAGTATGGAGTTAATCAAAAAAGTGGAAATGCTTCTAGTGCAGAGGGGGGAAAAAAGTATTCTTCCATGTATTTTTGGTCCTATATCAGATGCCTTTTCACATTCTATTCCGTTGTATTAATCCCCTCTCCCCTCTTAATAACGTTCTAGTTGTATTCAGTTTAGTTGTTGCAATTTTGCTTGTTTATAAAGCATTCCATATGAAATACCTCACAACAGTTCTACTTAATACCTAAAGAATTCCCCCTTAATTGCAGTAATTCTTAATATTATCAAAAGTATGCTAAACACAGCAGGTTAAAACAAGAAATAAAGGACTACAACTGATACTGCATGAAAAATCTGTGTAGGCAGAAGTAGTCATCACAGATGGGATTCATTCAGTATACTGCTGTTAGTTCTACCACCCACAGAATCTTATTATCATTTCCTACCAAACACAGTTCATTAGCTCTGAAGAAATCTCTATTGTTTGTTTCAGCAGATAATTGAAGTTAGTGTGATGATATATGGATATTGAGTAGTTAAAGGTCATGCCAATTAAAAAAAAATTGTTACTTTAAGTTTCTGAAGGTCATAATTAAAAGTGTTTTAATTCAATGACAACCAGTATAACTTCTGATTTGAAGAAACACTTGAAAACTTATCCTTTATTACTGAAACTGAAAGTATTCTTTCTGCAAGAATAGAGCATCAAGATGTTGTCCATTCTCTACTTGTTCGTTTTTGCTTTTGTTCCAATTAAATTATAGTAGAAATTTGAGCAAGTGACATCCTGCCACAGAGGAAGGAAGCAAGCTTCTACCTTTTTGCGGAAGCTCAAGCTGACATTCCTGATTTGTATACAGGGCGGAGTTCTGCATTCTTTTTATTGCTGTGAGTGTTGACAGTGATGACAGTTCTTGAAGGAGAGACGGTTCTTTGATCTTGTGTGTCACTTGCTGCGAGGAGGAAACTTGCACTAAATTATTGTAAGGGACTTGACTTAGGAGAGCTGGTAGAGTGAATGGACATAAAATTCTGATTCATCTGCCACTTTCTTAGGAAAAAAAAAGTCTGTTATAATGCAAGTTATAAAGCAACTCTGGTGAAAATAGCTGTAGATGGATCCAAAGTAAAACATACAAAAACCCTACATGCTTGCTTTCCTACTTTAGAGAAAAACCTAGAATTATTAAAAAACGCCCAATCTTATTCACAAACTGTTGTATCAGCACAACCAAGAGAAGCACAGCACTGTGGTAGAAGGGTGGAAACTCCACACGCAGGCAGAGTACTCATTCTGTTAATCCACAGCCAAAGAAAGTGCAGTACATTTAACAGAATTTAATTAAAATTTCCAAAGAATCCATTCTTGCCGTGGTCAGTTCATTCTGAGTTAGGGGAGAGTAATTGTTTCTAAGTGGTTTGCCTGCAGCAATAGAACAGAATTCAGGAATTTCTTGTTTATGAGTTCCTCAAAAATTACCGAATCAGTCACATGGCTGTCTAAAATAAAGAGTATTAGCTGCAAAATGTTAGTTGCTAAAGGTAATGAAATTAGGATGAAGAGCTTGCTGTTCAAGAACTATCTTGTAATTTCTTCTTGCTCCTGTTTACCAGATTGTTAAACAACACATTTAATGCCTAAGGGAATCTCCTATCTTACTATTCCTTCCTTCCTAGTAGCTTTACAGATTTCCGTGAATGGAACAACAGATTTCAGATGTTGATTTCCTCACTTAGTTTCATTGCAGCCATCTGGTGGTGACATCACAGATAATCACCTGTGTCTAACAAGCACCTGATAGTTCTGCTTTGGGGACTGAAATGAAGGTGCAGTACACACACATAGCAGCTCAGTATCAGGGTGTATTTGTACTTCAATGATTTACTATCATGATTAAGATACACAGGAGACAACTTCAGCTGTTTTAGTTAATTTAGATCATTTCCTGCAACTTTACTCATCCTCCCCATTAACATGAAGACACATTTATTTTTTTTTCCCTGAGGTATACATTAAAGAGGTTAAGTAGGTTGGGCCCTGTGACTAATGATTCCTTGGCTCTGACTGTATTTTGCTCTTCTAGAGTATTCCATGACTCTTTATTAGCACGCAGGGGATAGATTCTCAGCTGTAAGACAAGACTTGGAAATTTACGTTCTAGAAATCTCATAGCTTCACGATGAGGAACTGTAGCTCTAAGACCGAGCTTCGAGGTACAAATACAGAACTACTTAAATGGTAAAAACAAACAAACAAACAAACAAAACATCTTGCATTAGCATTGTCATTATGGTAGCTCTCTGTTTCTGAATTTTCATGTTCTGCACTGATTAAAAAAAACAAAGCACAGCACACCACAGCAAAACTTGGTCAAGATGATGCTGCAGTAATTGAATGAGGCTTTTCAAACTCTGTAGGAGTTTGTTGTTCCACTAACACTGCAAAAGCTCGTTTTTGTCATTGCCAGTACCTTATCATAGGCAACATATGAAAAGCACAATTGGGAACTACTTCACTACACAAAGCATGAATTTAATCCTCTCCTTTTAGAAATGTCAGCAATATAAAGAGGCAGCGGCTAAATGAATACACCACAACCTGACAATAAGCAATAAACATTTCCTCTACCAGTGTCGAGTTGTGAAGGATGGTTAGTATTACCTACATGGACAAAACCCCTGGTTTGAAATGGTCATTTGCATACAAAATGAGCACATTCAAAAAAACCACATTCTAAAATGAGTATTCACTGCAGAGATAGCATTGTGTAGCGCTTCTCTACCTAGGGCTACGTTACAGATGCCAATGCTGCAAGTAAACTGATCACTCCTTTCATATCTCACAGTTTTCTATGCTGTAGCATATACTTCCACTGAGGAACAGAAAGCATATCAATAGTACTACAGGTATCACCTGATGGGTGTGTTGGTTTCTACTTTTGAGTCAAGCACCTGACTGTCAGTTTCCTCAAGTGAAAAAAATGGAAAGATACACAGCAATTTTACTTCCCTTACCCTTTGCAGAGAGTCGTCTGCTAAGGATCACAAATAGGAAGGAGTATTCTGAAACAGTCGAAGAAATTTACAACAGAAATACAACAAAGAAAGACCCAGCTGCAGACAGCATTAATTTCCAGCAGAAAGTGCAATTTCAATAACCCAGCAGTGTTTCCCATGTGTACTTCCTTTTCCTATTAGACAATGAAGCAAGTCAGATGTTGTGTTAGAATTGAAGTAGGTGAAGTTTACCTAAAAGTGCAGTTAACTGTGCTCCAGGGGCAGTTTTGCAAAAGCTCCTCTTGCTTTTCCATTAACATCTAAGAGACCTGACAGCATGTTGATGTAGCTCAGTTCCACTGTACTAGGTTCTATAGCTAAGAAGAAGCACATCCTGAAGTGATTCATGTTTTTTTCCCTAGCTTGTTTTCCTCAGCTCTGTAATTGAAAATTGCTAAAGCATTATTTGAAGTACGTGTAGTATCTTAGGAACTAACTCAGTGATCATAAATTTGCATCACAAGTGCACATATAGCATCTTACCTGGCATAAATTTTCAATCTGAACCACTCATTAACTACACCACAACTATGACCCACTCTGTAATCACCACTGGCTAGTATCTGTCAATTTGAAGCTCCCTTTCCTACATTTTATTTTGTTCCCTTCTTTTAGCGCCTTTTGGTTTTATGTAGAGAAAGAAACAGTAAAGAAACTTCTCATTTGTTTTTTTTGGGCGGTTAGAAAACACAGCAAGGGCAGAAACATTGAAAACACAGAAAAAAAGGACTTGATGGGGAAAGAATCAGATAAGCCCTACCGAGGGAAAATACAGAACAAGGAAGAGAGGAACTGTGGAAGAGAGGTCAAGAATGAATGAAAGATAGCTATCTATTCTTTTCTAATCAAGTGAGTAACAGTATACTGGCCTTTAGGGGAAAAAAAAAAGCCACCGCCTGCAACTGACATAGCCCATGTCAGTATGAGTACTGACTAGAGTTTTCAGAGAAGTACGATCAATAATTTTACTCTTAATAGGTGTAGATGCCAAGCTGAAGCAGAAGTATAAATTCTGTAGAAATTAAAGGCAACGAGTATTTGGAATGTTTACCATGTCATCAGCAGGCAAGGTTGTCAAGCTTGTGACTATTCAAATACAAAATATTTAAGTTACAGCCAGATATTACAGTAAGAGAAATTGAAACACAAAACCTTAATCAAGCTGAAAGATTTAAGATGTTTCAGCGATGTAGTTAAAAAGATGTACGTAAGCATGAAGTCATTAAAATGACTTAGGCCTCTTAATCTTCTCAAAAGCAGATTAAGCTGAACTTAAACAAAACATGACAAAGTAAAATTTTGATTTTATGCACTACGTATCCTTGGTATGGATGTTCAGTATGTACAGTTCTGAAAACTCATTTTCCTAAGGTTTTTGTGTCCCCAAAATATTGCACTGCAAGCTGACAGTTACATCATCACACTTGGCACACTCAGTTAAGATATTTTTAAAGGCAATGGAGTATTTCAAAGGTTCTAACTGAAAAAGATGCTATGAAAAGTGGCATAATACTTTTATATGAAATGTTGGCTAATTCTATTAAGTTTAATTACAGAAATTCCTTTTTTTCCCAAGGTACTATCGTAAAAGCTTTTATGTGGAACGTGGAAGAACTGCAGAAAACAAACATATACACTAAAAATCAATTTTCAATACACTCCAGTATACTGTGTCCAACATGTTTAATTTCTTGTTGTTCAACAGATTTATTCTAAGTACAGAAGTATACCAGGTACAGTTTTAGAATTAACTTCCCTATGGTTGTAACTTGCTTCATGTACAGTAAAGATGATCAAACACCAAATTCATTCTCCAAGAAGAGATCTTTAATGATGGTCAGAAGACTCTGAAAAAAAGACACGATTTAGCCTGTTCAAACAGTAGAGTAAACCAATTCAAGAACATAGTTCAGAACCTAGAATAGATGACTGTATCTAAATCTGAGCACAATATTTGGCAGGTTCAACTGTCCTGATAAGTAAATCTACCACACCAAATGAAATACACAACAAATTCAGCTAATAGTAAGAATCCTTTTTCACACATTTTAAAATGCTATTGCAGCAAACTCTTCCGCAGCCTTGGAATGGTTATTGGTATTGGTTATTTATAATTACAGTTTATTTATGCTATTATCCTTAAGTCTATTATTGTCACTAATTATATATATAAAATGTAAATAATGTTTACATATACAAATTCAACTGGGAGCAAATGACCTATCTATAATGGTACAGAAAGTAAACTGAGTTATAGCAGCTCATGACAAATAAGAGGGTATTATGTAGTTAATACTTACTATCTGCCACTGCTTTTTTGCCTAGAGGAAAAGAAAAAAACAAAACAAGCTGAACAATTACACTTAATTTCTTGAGTGTGAATAAGATTTTAAAAAGTGTATGAGATGTACTTTTTATGGTACATTTCCATAAACATTATATATAAAAATTATTTTTAATCAACCAAGATTTTAAACATTATATATATAAATTATTTTTCATCAACCAAGATTCTATGTATTTAGAATTCATAGCCATCAAGACTCCCACTATAATTCGAGGAAAATTTATACAGAATGGTAGTTTTGCATAGTGTGTGTGTACATATACACACAAAACTGAAGGATGTAAACTGAAGTAGTAACAATACCGTTTGTCTTAAAATCTTGTTTTGTTATTAAAATAACTTATTTCACATTCCCAATTTAATTGTTCTCCTAAAAGTCTGATTTATGGTGACCAGACAAAAACATAAAGAAAAAAAAAATCTTCGTAAGGCAGGCAGTCATAAGAGGCTGTAAAATCTCCATCCTTGGAGGGACTCAGTTGAATTCTGACTGGTGCTATCAGCAACCTGATCTAGCTGCTCTAAGCAGTGGTTTGGAGCAGGTGACTTCAAGAAGTCCCTTGCAGCCAAAGTTATTCTACAACAACCCTAAACTTCAGGAAGGGCTACAGCTATTAAAAGCTATTTTCACTTTAAAGTAACGTTTAGCTTACACTTCCTCCATATCAAGGTTCTTGTAATTCTTAGTGACAGGTTGCAAAGGGATTGGCTTGGAAATTTTTCAGCATAGCCCAAATTGAAGAATAGGACGTTGAATATAACAATCTGTTGTAACCTTTTGCTTTGAGGGACCTGACCCACTCAAATATACTAGCTTTACATTAGATGTTCCACTTTTTCTCTCAGAAAGAGATCCAGCATCACCAAATAAAACACACTTCAATGTTCAGTGATGTGATGTACCTCATACTTGGAGGTGCATCAGCCCAAATTTATAGTACTTAATACAGTTCACATGGGAAAACATTCTTGAAGTTGCATTTTTTTTTTTTTTTTGCAAATGTTAAGAAAAAAAAATCAAAGTTCTAGTTCAAAACAACGTTACATTCATTCCGGAAAAACCTAGAGAAAAAGCCTCTGGCTATGCATTTCAAGTTAGATGTGTGTTTTTAAAACCAGTGTCCACATTATTTAATATTCATAAAGCAGGCACAGTTACACTAGCTTGAGTGATTTTATTAGTGTAGCCTTCCACACTGAACACGATAAACTTTTATGGCAAAAACTTGGCCTTAAGGAAAAGCGTTACTTTCTTATTTGCTAGATATGTTCAAGGACAGTTTGAACTGTTATGGGCACTCATTCTATAAAGCATGATTTTAATTAACAGTCGATGAATATTAAAATGTTTAACTTACCACCATATGAAAGTTTGTAGTAGGTATAAGCTGTTAATGCTATACCGACCCATACTTCTTGGTAAACTGTAGAGAAGTAGAACTTCATGGATCTCCATGACTTTGGAATCATGGCTTGCATCATCTGAAAGGTATCATAAGTTCTGCAATGAGGAGTTTTGTAACTATATTCTTACCTGCTATATATGTATGTGCATGCACTTTATATATACACTTTTATACATCTATGTGTTATGCATACCGAAGTAGTATACACGTGCATTTGTACTTTATATGTATATTTATATATATTCTTCATATATATTATACACATATATACACACAGCAGCAGCAGCAGTTAATGGGTTTGAAAAAATAATCCCCCAATGTGCAAAGGTACTTATTCCAAAGTAAGGCATCGAAAATTCAGAATTAAGGTTATAACTTAACGGGCTAACACACAAAAAAATGTATTCCAGCTGATGAAAGGACTCAAAGATGAACAACGGAGCATTTGCAGAGCAGCAGTATGTAGACTCCTCTCCTTTTATCGGTGACTTTTTATTTCCAGACTCTCTCAGGAGCAAAGCCTTGTTCCACACAAGCTAGACAAACTCTATCCTTACACTACCAAGTCAGTTTCCCTCCCTCGCCCACATCTAACATGTCTTCCAACATGGTAATTTCTACTCAAAATAGCAAAACACAAGATAAGCAACTAAATTCAAGGTTTATCATGAATATATTACTTTTAAAATATGTCCTTAGAATAGAGAGCCTACTGATTTTTTTCCTCCTTTGTATCCAGCTTTGTTAGTCAAGGTAAACACAGAAAGCTGTGTAAAATATGTTTTAAAATAAAACTAACTCCTGTACAGCATGTTGGCATACCATTTGCACCACATTACATAGTAATACAATATGTTCTACTGTTTTCTACTTAAACAAGCAGAACACTTTACCCAATACAATACAACCCATTAAAATCAGTTATATACAGATATGGATAGTCTATGTCAAGCCAGCATCCCAGGATAGAAAAACAGGTATTTTTTTTGACCTTCTGTGAGGTCATTCTCACTTATTTCCCAGTGCTACGTGTAAAGCATCCTTTAGCAACCATCAAGGGTAAAAAGGAGGCAAGGGCTGCCAATGTCAAAACAGCTGGAAAAATCTAGATGGCACTTACTGAAAGTATCCTCATGGAAATCAATGTATGAATACACTCAAGTCCATATTTCTCTTTACTAGTTTATGGAGAGACATCTCAATCGCATTCATATTTCCTGAAATGGTGCTGTGCTTTCACCTGTGCTAGTAAGAGCAGTGAAAACCACTCCCCCCAGGTTTTTAGCGTTTGTTCACAGGATCACAGCGTGGCCGAGGTTGGAAGGGACCTCTGGAGGTCACCCAGTCCAACCCCTGCCGGGCAGGATCACCTGGAGCACACTGCACAGGATGGCATCCAGGCGGGTTGTGAACATCTCCAGAGCAGGAGACTCACCCAGGAGAGAGACACAACCTCTGGCCAACCCGCCCCAGTGCTGTCACCTCACAGCACAGAAGCGCCCCTCATGTGGAGCCGGGACCTCCTGCGCTTCAGTTTGCGCCTGCTGCCT
Source organism: Aythya ferina (assembly GCF_964211825.1). Taxonomy (NCBI): domain Eukaryota; kingdom Metazoa; phylum Chordata; class Aves; order Anseriformes; family Anatidae; genus Aythya; species Aythya ferina. Next base: position 55,286,725 of record NC_140301.1, read on the forward strand.
CTCATCCTGTGGCTGAGCATAACCGAAAAGAAACCGCTCCCATCCCCCCATGCCCACCCCTCAGGTGTTTTTATATATTAACGAGGTCTCCCTTCAGTCTTCTTTTTTCCCAAGCCGAACAAGCCCAGCTCTCAGCCTGCCCTCACAGCCCAGCTCTCTCCAGCCCCCTCTCGCCATGCCCTTTCTGCTCCCCCCTCCCAAGCACACCCTCAGCGCCCCTCAGAGCGCGGCCCCGCGACCCTCCCCGCACCGGGGGGGCGCCGGCAGAGCCGGGTCACGGCCGCCCCCCCTCACCCAGCACCTCCCGGGGGCTGCCCCCCGCGGCACCCACCCTGAAGGCCGGGGGGGAGCGCGGCGGCCGCCGAAGGTCACGGAGCGGGGACAGCCGCCGGTGCCGCTGCGGGGGACGCCGGGAAGGGGAGGCACCGGCCCGGGAGGAGCCGCCGCCGCCCGGGCAGCGCCCTCTGCAGCCGCGGAGGAGCGGAGCCCGGCTCCCGGCCGCTCCTCACGGCACCGGGGGTGTTCGGGGAGCGGGCGGCACCGGCAGGCAGCCCCCCGCTGAGGCGGCTCCGCGCCTGGGGGCTGCTTCCCTGGGGGAAAAGAGGGATGTGGTGGCGCACCCCGGGACCGGGAAGGGGTCGGTGCTTCGTGTAGTGACCGGGAAGGGACCGTGCTTGGTGCAGTGACCGGGAGAGGAGCGCGTGTCGCCCCGGGGGAAGCGCAAACGGGAGCTAACACCGGGCCCCCCCCGCTCCGCCCTTCGCCCCCCCACAACATGGCGGCCGCCTCCCCTCAGCGCCGCCGCCCGGCTGAGGCAGCCGGTCACGTGGTGCGGGCGGGGCCAGCCCGAGAGCGGGAAAAGGGCGGCCGTGTGAGGCGCTGCCGCCGCCATCATGCTGCGGGCGCTGACGGCAGAGCAGATCCGCGACTGGTTCACCGTCGGCAAAGCCGTGACCGCCGTCGAGTTTTTGGGGGGTGAAGCGCACGCCACAGCCCCTCCAAGTCCCCTCAGCTGCCCCGATGGCCCTCGGGAGTCCCTGGTGGCCGCGGGGTGAGTGCGGGGCTCCTGGTGGTGAGGGCGAGGGGCTGCGTTTGGGGCAGCTGCGGCGCCTTCCCTCAGTCAGCTCCGTGCCTGAGGTAACAGGGCGAGTGGTGTGTGCCCTACACGGCCTGTGCGTGCTTCAGCTGCCCTTCAGTTCTTTGTGCCTGGCATGGCTGCAGCCCGGGGTGCTGCTGTTGGCTTCCTGGGCTGCGCGAGCTGCCTCCTTCTGGCTTTGTCTCAAAAATAGTACGAAACTGGCATGTCATAACGTCTGTCTCCTTTCAACCCCTCATGTAAAAGTGCTGCTGGTACTAGGTTCTGAATTACCGATGGAGGTCTGCTCTTTATACAAGGAGTTAAAAAAAAATGCATAAATACAGTAATGGCTAGACGGGGTGGAATGGGCTAAAGTTGCATCAGGGGAGGTTTAGGTTGGATATCAGGAAGAACTTTTTTACCAAAAGGGTTGTGATGCATTGGAATGGGCTGCCCAGGGAAGTGGTAGAGTCACCATCCCTGGAGGTCTTTAAAAAAATGTTTAGATGTAGAGCTCAGTGATATGGTTTAGTGGAGGGCTGGTCAGAGGTTGGACTTGGTGATCTTGGAGGTCTCATACAATCTAGATGATTCTGTAAAACACTTAAAAGTTTTCTGTGTGGGAAAAAATGGCTATGCTCTTTAGCTTGCGTGTCACAGGTCCAGTTGTTTCCAAGTTAGCCCTTTTTTTTATAGCCATTTGGCTAAAAGCGTCACAGGCTGTTCTGTCCATCGCTTGTGCAGGTGGGAAACATTGCTGCTCTTCGATATTACTGCCACTCACCTTTCTGCCAGCAGAGTGGTTTTTGTTAGCTGCCTGCTGATGGCAAAAATATCAGGATTAGTGTGAGGAATCGCAGTTTCACATCACCTCATGCAAATCGTGTAGGCCCTAAGTAAAAAGCATTTAAACAATTGTGTTCTCAGGCAGTGACTGTCAGCAGGGAAATGATGGCTGGCCTACTACAATGATACTGCTGAAAATACTCATATTCTGTAAGTTACCTCTCGATTCTGTATTTAAAAAATAAATTGACAAAGTAAGGTGTTGGTGGACCACATTTCTTCAACCTTTGGATGATTTTTTCCTGTGCCACTTCCAGTTCCTAGGTTTCTTTGTCTCCTTTTTGCCCTGTTTGTTGCTGCTACAACTGGGTATTGTAGCCTAGTCTCTGTTTAATCAGTAAAAGGTGCCTAAAAGTTAACAAGAGTTTCTGTGCTTTTGCTTAGCATTGCGCTGGGAAATAAGTGACTGTGATGCCTAGTTTTTTGTTATTATTCATTAACTGCCTTTTAGCATGTTTTAGTGGTGGTCCTCGTTTCTGTAATTGGAAGCCTGCATTTGCTTGTATTAAAGTGAAATTTATGAACAATGGAGAAGTTTTGTCAGTGGTCACTGTGTTTTTGACACACACACCTACACCCCTACCTGCAGCCTCCATGTTTTGATGATCACGAAGGTAAGTGGACCCCACATGTTTACTGTCCTATTGTTTTCCATAAACTAAGATTTGGAAGCTACATTTGTGGGGCGTTTTTTCACCTGTTTTCCACTAAAAAGTTGTGGAGCTGCATGTTTTAAAAAACTTTTCTTTATATGAATTACCATTGCAGGGATCTTGAACACTTGACTAAATAAAAAATGTTTTCTGAAGCCTGTGTTGCAGATGTTACTAATACTAATTCTGCTGATGTCTTTGATATGCTCAGTAATTTACCCTCTTGCTTATAGAAAAGTACTTGAAGCTTAACTCCTTGAGGGAGCCTTGTCAGTGAGAAAATGTTTTCAGGCCATCCTTGTCCTAGTGCAGGGATCCACTTCTGGCTTGGTATAGAACTGCACAAAAAGAATCGGATAGATCTTATTCTGTATTCATAGAGCAGATTAAGTTGAAATGAACGCTTAAATTTATTTTTAAACCAGCAGCTAAGCAAAAGGAGGGCAGAGAGTTCATACCAGCTCTGAGTGCAGATCTGAGTTTGCACAACATATGAAGTTTCCCATATTTAGCTTATGGGAAGTGGGGGGACCAGTTACTCTTGATGATGAGCTGAATTTTTTAATTACTGTAAACGTGTAGGAACTGATTAACTCTAGCCTTGTAGTAGTTTGTTAGCTAGCTTTATGCAAGAGTTTTGATGGTTTTGCCTTTTTTGTATCTGGTATTCCACCCTCCTGTATAAGATGTTCCCAAGATCTGTGAATTTTCCAGAGGCTTCTTCAAACTATATAGCTACCTTTTGTGGAAGATACTGTGCAATTTGTTTCACACGATTTCTATTGCATTGCAAGGAAATTCATTCTTAGGCGGAGAATAGTTGTGGCCTGTGTTTTCGCTGACTTTCTGCTCTAGTTGCCTGCTGTGACCATAACTACTGTGTGTGTCTGATCAGTCTGATAAGACTTCATTACAAACACACAATGATAAATAATGGCAACTGAAAATTTGAAAAGATCACCTCTTGCTTTTGCAATGATCTGTTGGATATCTCTTGCTGTTACAGAAATGTACCATATTTTTTACACGTATTTTACCTTGTTTTCACTTTAGAACTTATTCTTGAAGTTGAGAAATAATTGTTCAGCTCCAAAAGGTATTTACCATTTTATTTGGTACAACTGATACTATATTAAATCTTACATGGTATAAAGTTCCCACAGAGCCTAAAAGCTGTGTGACAAATACAGAAGTTCTTGCCTAATGCTTTGTGGAGTGGTGCTATTTCAAAATACGGAACGTGGTCTTTTCTTGTTTATACATCTATATCTGTCTACCTGAATGCTAAAAGGAAAATACCTCAATGTTTTATCAGCAGCAGCTATGTTTTTTGTTAAAAGGTGCCTACAAACACAACATTTTAAAGGAACAATGAAGATAGGAGGAGGGTTTATACTTAAAGTTTGTATAATGCATGCTAGCTATAACCAAGGACTTGGATTTAACTTGTATATAAAAGGAGTGTGTCACAGTTCTACTCCTATGTTTGCGGATGGCAATCACAACAAAGGAAGACAAACACTACAAAGCTTTTTGAAAGAAACATGAACCCACTCAACTTGATGGGTAGTAATACGGAAGGTTCCAGATTCTGTCAGAGAAAGTAGGAAACGTGCTTTGTGTGTTCTTGTCAACATAACTTGAAACAGTGGGAATTTCATCTTTGTCTGATTTGGTAGAACTGTCTCCACGCAGGCTGCAGTGTTCAGAGCAATTTGTATTCCATACGTCTACCAGTTGCTCTTGCTGGTTTTCTCTCTCAAGGGTAGTAAGGAAATCTTTTAAAACTTGCTTGAATATGTAGACTATTTCCCAAGGTAAAACATCATTTTCTGCCAAAACTTCACGAAATCTAGAAACAAACAAGAATTTAAATTGAATCATCAGGGCTGACAACTCTTTTTTCCTCGCTCATCTTTTGAGGGAAGGGGAAGGAGGAGGAAATGACTGCGCTCTGGTGTCATTTATTCCTTGCTGCCACATTTCCCCACACGCCTCCCCCAAAAGATTGCAAGAGGAAGAGAGCTCTAACAATGCACTGGAAGCGGTCCAACTATTATGAGGACTGTTATTCAGTATGCTTTTCCTTTTTTTTTTTTTTTTTTTTTTTTCTGTCCTCCATCTGGGTAACTTGATTTAAACTGACTTTGCCCTTAGGTGTATTCTGGGCTTTAAAAGGCACATGGGCGGCTTCTATCATTTCTACATGCCCCTGGAAAATATATTTAAAATACGAGTATAGGAGAATTTTACATGGTAATTCCCCCCCAACGTTTCATATTTAATAGATAGTAATCAATTTACAAGTAAATTGTAATTGGTTACAATTTAATATTGGGGATAATGAACAGGAAGAAATGGAAGTATTGAGAGGTCACATTTTTAAGAATGCAAGACTTCCCTTGTTGAGGATTAAACCAGGAAAATCCCGATATTCAACAACTTCACCTGTACAACATCATAAAGCACAGGTGTAGTTTCTAAAACATCTATAAAATAACACTCAAGCTGATGGTCATTGTTACTCTGGCAGAAAGATCAGAGCCATGCATACGCTTGGAAAAGATAAAGAAAATATAGCTTATTTATGCTCCAGTACTCAAGGCTAGAGGAGTAGGAGTAGTTACCTGCTGAGGACAGTTCCAGTTTGGCAGGGCTGGATTTGAGAACAGAGAACTTCCAGCTGCCGCTGCTCCGTGGCTGGGATTGTTGCTTGAGGATTTTGGTAGTTCTTCAGCCAGTTGTAATCCGTGCCAGGTTTCTGGACTTTCTGTTCATTTTCAATCTCTTGCACTAATCTTTCACGCTCTTTCAGGTGCCATTTCAGTTCCCTCAGCAAGGTTTTGGTAACGAGTTCTGATCCAGGATACCTTGCGGATTTGTAGGAATCGTTCTTTGACCATTTCATCCAGCCAAAAAGTGGCATTTTTAAGCTGTGGGGAAAAAATAAAACAGTGTTTTGCTTATTTCTCTCATACTGGTAGTGTTTATACCCACAGGCTTCCTTTTAAGCTGCTGACTGTTTTAAAGGAAACTTTATTCCTGATGGTAAAATTTCTTGCACTACAATATAAGAAGCGATAATAATCGGCAAGCAGTAATTAAATCTGACAGGCCTTACCTTTTATAATATTTTACATCTGTTTTCCAAGTTAACACTTTCAAATACTGTAAACTTCAGAGTTGTAAGTACATATTTATCATCTTGAAATTATGTCATGTTGTTTTTCCTGAGACCATATGAGGTAGTTAAAAATAAAAAAAAAAATAAAAAAATGAAGTAATTCTTGAAAGTTTAAAAAAATAAATAAATTGATAAAGTTAAGTTCTGCAACTCCGTACAAGTCCAGCTTAAAACTTCTGTATCACTTTGTATTTTTACATAAATTCCTATTGATGTAACCTCTGGAAACTGAAATCTGGTGGAATAGACTTCTAAATTGCAGTTAGTTACAAGCCATGCAGACACAAGCATACAAATCAGAAGGAAATAACATAAATTACCTTAGCAGTTGTCTGACCAGTGTTGTTTCAGATGAGTTTGCTTGAAGGTCTCTTATTCTAGCATATCCTGTTTCCAGGCTGTTACTACTGGTGGAAGAAAAAAAGCTTTTTTTCTTTATTTGCTCAAACTGTGCTTACAAAAAAGACTTTCAGTACTGAACATGGCAGTTTAAGTTTTTCTGCTTTTAATGTTCTTTCTCACCCCCTATACCAGAGAGCAGCAGTAATCCATTTAACCTAATGTGGTCTCTCTGACTCTTCCTACAAAGTCCATTAAGGTTTCCTACCTTTGGATTGAGTTCTGATGGCAGCAATTTAAAAAAAAAAAAAAAAAAAAATTGTAACAATTTCAAATGCTTGTTGCTAAATCCATCTGAAGGTATTGGTGGCAGTGAGATGAATAATGATTGTCTGGAGCAACTCCAGACGCGCTTCTAGCTGAAGTTAAGGCTGTCGGATGCTGTGATGCTTGGCTGTGCATAGCTGTAGGTCACAGTTTAGAGCTGTATTTTTATGCCTGTGGAGTGCTAAAAATAGCTCTGTTGCTTTTATCATCAACCTAAACTTTCAGGCCAGCGAGATGCTGAAAGACTTTCTCCCTTTAGAGGGGGGAGCAGGCTGTTGTACCGTCACTTCTGAACGGCTAAGAATAGGCTTCCTCCAGCACAGAGCATCTCGAGCCTTTGTTCGCCGAGTGTTGACAGAACAGAGCTGTTTGACAGTTGCTCAGGATTTTGGTCGCTATATTAAATACTTTTTCCAGATGAATTTCATCAATCTCATGGTACTACGCTTTTTCGTTACCGTGCATAACATAGCTGTTAGCATTTTTAATTAACATTTCAAATGTGTTTAAAGAAGCCAGTCTGTAACACCTACGGTGTGCCATGAACGACGCACTAATCTAATTAAAGGAGTGGAATGAGAAGGAAATGCAAATTGAGGTCAAACTGATGTAAAAAGCCCAGAATGTAAAGTCTTACCATGGACTTTGCTTCCCTCTCAACTGGCTGTCAGTTGCCTTTTCCCTCTTCCCTTGATGAGCGTTTTGAGCAGATCCATTTTTAAGATTAATTTCCAGGGATGGCGTTGCGCTCAATAAAGGTCGCTGAAGCAGCCATTTTCCGTTCCAGTTCTCTGGTCTCTTCCTATTAATCTAAACGATAGGCATGGTATATGAAGTGCCTTCCCTCCTTGCTTTCCTTGTTAGAATGGCTAGCTTTGCTCCTCTAAGTATTTTGCCTTCCTACTTTTTTGCCTCCACTGGTGTGTGGAACTGTTGGAGGAACGAGGCTTCTGTAAATTTGTTCTAGATGTCATACAACATAAAGGATGACGTGTGGGGCTGTTATTAAAGCTGATATTACTTATACATTGGAAAAATCCAGATGTCAGTATTAATCCTCTTCAAGTGGAAGGTTTTCACATTGCATTGTATGTGGTACTATGAAAAATGAAGGGAGCTAGGTTTATGATGACAGAACTGTCCCGACAGATTTTCAGATGAAATTAAAATGTTCCTTGCCACCTCCTTTACAGCAGTTACCATGTCACCGCTTACTTTCCAATTTGATCCAGAGGAGAAAAAAATGCTGTACAGTGTAAAACCACTGTAATGTCTTTGCAAATTAAGGAGATGTGTGCTGGAAGGTGTGCAAATTAATGAAATAAGAAAGCTACAACAGTGGGTTTTGTTGTTCTGCTGTTGTTTTTTCACCTAATCTTTGTTTATACCATGAAATTTTGTGAGTCTGGATACTGAGAATGATGCTTACCTTTTCACTGGAAGAGAAACACTAGCACTGAAAATCATGTTGCTTCTAGTTCTGTACGTGTTTCAGATATGCTTTTGGGACGATATGGCTGTTTCTGCGAGTCTGACACTGGGAACTGGAACTTGATTCCATCCAACCTGCAGTGTACCAGAGTTCTGCAGTGCTGTATCGAGATGAAAGTTGCAGCTTGACTTCAGCAGATCGTGGGGCTGTTCCCTGACGGCATTAATGAGTGGTCTTAGTGGTGTGTGTAACAGCTGATACATCTTAGCCTGGGGGAAGTCTATGTTTTGATTCCTCTCATTAATTTTTAGGCGCAATACAAATGGTGTGAAGTCATTATTACTTACCTTCAGTGTTTGTTTTCTTGTAAATACACATTCTTTGAGTTATTACTGGGGGAAAATGGTGTGGTTTCCTTGACAGTCCTGTGGCAATCTTGCACTTCAATCTGTAAATCCAGGGATGCTGTGCTTTTAGAAGTTTTAGGTTCTGAGTTTCTTGCCTTTGTTTTCCTTTTTCTGAATCTTCCACTTCTGGTACTAGTGGCTAAAACACATCACAGTACTCGAGAGAAACTGTAACATTAGTTACATAATGATGAGTAATTTTGTATTTGTTAATAAGCCATAACTTACTGTGCCATTGAAGCAGAACAGTTGTTAACTAACTGATATGTTTTGGGTAAATTAGCCCTAATGGTCTGTGTGTAAAATATAAAATGACAGTTGAAGATGCTTTAAATCTTGCTTTCCTTCAACCTCCTTATTATATATTTTCCTACTTTTCTAGGCAAAGAATGTAATTCCTAAAGCATCCATTTCTGTAGCTTTTTTTTTTTTTTTTGAATTGCAGTGAACACTATCTTATGTGCTGGTAAATCAGATTTTTTCATACGTGTATTTCTTAGACTTGTTCTCAAGCTAACCATTTTTCTGTAGTGGGTTTTTAGGCTTGTTTTCTGATGTTCTCAAATTGAACTGAGGGAGCAGCAACAATTGCTGGAGCCAAAGTGCAGGTTTCCTTTCATAAATCATCTCGGACAGCTTCGGTAGCCCTTCCTTGCTTGCTGTGACAGATCCCAGGTTCGTCAGCAAAGAGCCTTGTTCCAAAGGAGTAGCTTTAAAAGAGCACAAGTTAATTGGAAATCAAACAAGCAATTGAGGAAATAAGGGAGGCAGTCAGTGGCTGAAATGGTATCTCTTTCCTAGCGGTCCTGTGTGAGACACAGGTTATTTTTTTTTTGTTTTGAAATGCCTTTCTACAAAACAGACTTTCTTGAAAAGCTTCTTAGCTGCTTATATTTATCCTGTGGACTTCCTGGCACCAAAAAAATTTATTCCAAAACCTTAAGGTGTTCCTCCTTCTGCTATACTCATTGTCTTTACCCAATCTCAAGTAAAGATGAGCTCCAAATCCAAGTTAGTACTTCTTGAACTGTGAAATCGAGTGTTCTACAAAGATGTTTGCTGCATAAGCAACTGACTAGGAGTCTGCATAGCTAGTTTGTAGAGATGTTGGGTGAGGCGGAGAGAAGTGGGGCTTCTCATTTTTCTTCTTTCTTGAAAAGACAGAATGCTTTTTTCTAGCATTTCCACAAGCAATCACTAAATGATCATATTCTGCTGTGCGTATGGTTTGTGCACTGTGCACATGCACAGTGCACATTACTCCTGCTGTGCATGCTAAATACTTCCATGCTTCTTGAGAGCCTTTTCCTAAATTCTCTGTAGAAATGGAGGCTTGGGGAAGCTCTTATTACAGCTAGATGGCTTGACTTGTGTCTCCTGTGCCATCAGACCATATGAAGAATAAATGCTTCATCTTGAGGATGGCTGAATAGAGCCAGGCAATCTAAAACAAATTTCCATGACAGAGCACATATGTAACATATATAAGACCCTTAAGCTTTAGCACCACTAGAGGTGTGAAGACATCTGCATGTGAAATGACAGAACTGCTGAAACCCATCTCTGTGGTAGTGGCTGCTTTGAGGTGGATTTTATGGGTTATGGTGGATGTGTTTGATTTCTTCATGTCTTCTAGGTGTGTTAGTTTCATGGCATTTGGTTTACAAATACAGGAGAGAGGAATCATTGAGATAGCTTTACTTACGTTTCCATAGTTATGTGCACAAAGCAAGCATAACTTAATTGAAATTACTGTAGAATAGGTTAATGATGAAACTGTTTTTCCCTACTGGCTTCAGTAAATATACGTGCTGCCTGTAATTTAGAAGGGGAGAAGGGAGTGTCAATCTAGTGTGGAATCATTACAGGTCATCTGTTAAGAATTCCTCGGAAGACAGCACCACATCCGTGACCAGGGTTGTGTCCTGGGTATCTTTTGTCCTGATGGCACATGCCCAGTGTGTGCTGTGACAAACGTCACCATTGATAAATGGTTGTGTGTCGTGTGTGGCTTGGTGTGAAGGGTGGAAGCCTGGGCCATTGCTCTCATGTTCAACCTGATAATGCCTGGTACCCAGTGTCTGTTCTGGGAGTTCCTCTGTCTCCTCCTGTTCCCCCTCACAATTGGAGGGGATCCTTGAGTAAGATATTCTGGAATCAAATACCTGGTATGTGACTGCAATTATTTAGCACTTAAGTAGAAGATTTGTTTGCTTTTAAAGTTCGGCAAGGTTAAAATCTTTCAATTTCCTTGTCAGGTCTCTTCCAGCTTATGTTACCAACTAGGAGCCCTTGGCTCCATGTTAAAGGCACAGCACAACAGCAGAACAAGAACAGTTGCATGCACTTGTGATGCAAATGCAACGGAAAACAAGGATTTAAATGGCTAATACCACGGGTACACAGCATGTTCTAAGGGTGCTGAATGTGCCTGGAGTTTGACTGTGAGACAGTGGCAAAGCGTAACTCCAGAGAAGTACTTGAAGAATAAAGGTGAGGAGCTTGTGTGGATGTTCACAGGACACTTACTCAAGGCTAGGTGATAGCAGGGGAGAAAATGGGGTGGGTTCTTAAAACACAGTAAGTGAACCGTGGAGTCTGGCATCATGAGTTCCTCACTAACCTAGATACCAGCTACTTCAGAAGATTGAACTGTTCCTGGCAAGGTAGTATTTCTTAGCTAAAACGAGGTGACAGCAGATGTTCATTTTACTCTGATGCTTTCCAAAAGCTTTAGAAAGCTTATTTAAAGAACTAAGTAAACTAATCTCTTTAGCACAGTAAACTTGAATATTTGCACTGGTGTGTGGTTAAGTAAGTTTAAAGTTCTGATTATGACCTTTTAGTGCTACTGTAGTAAAGGATTTGTTGTAATCATGTTATGTAGAAAGTGTGTTCTCAAAACATTCTTGCAAAATCTGAAATCCTCAGGAAGAAGGAAAGTTCTCTAGGGAGCAGCTGTTCTTCCAGTGTAGTGTTTTCCTAAGAAAAGTATTGTTCTGTAACCATACTCTGGGAACTAGTGAAACTTTTCTACTTTGTCTTGGGAGAAAAAGCTGCAAATCCAAGTCAGCTTTCAGTGCAGGAAGGAAGGCTTTAATCTTTCTGTACATCTTAACATCACATACATAAAGGAACTTCCTAAACTGAAAAGCTGGTCCTGTACTGAAATAAAAGCAGTCTACTTAAACCTGGAGTTACTGCTGTGCTTGTCTGTATGAACTACAAATTGCAAAGTGGTTTGTGGTGGTTGGGTGTGTTGTAGGCCACAACACAGTATTCTTTGACAGAAAGCCAATTTGAGAAGTTACTGACCCTGCACACGAGTTAGTTCACCTGACTCAGTGTGCCATGGAGCTGGGCTTTTGAACAGCCTTACTGAAGTGAATTCAGGGGAAAAGGAAACTGTAAAAACGCTTCCATTTAACCAAATACTGCACTGTGACAAATTGCAAGAACAGGTGGAGGAGAGAAGGTTCTTATTCTTTACTATAGAAGATTTAGGACATCAGTACCATCTGTGATCTGAGATGCTTCTGACTTGTGGTTGAAAGAGGCAAATGCAGTTCTCATTATGAATGAGAGACTCGTAATAACACACCAAGAAATTGTCATCAATAGTCTTGTTTGCCCAAAAGTATTGGTAGCAGGTTGTAACCACTGCTAGCTAGCCGATGTTTTAACAACTTAGTGTAGTGGTGTGTGCTCCATATTTGTTTGTAGGTTATAGTCACACACTCTGGTTTGTCATGTGTCAGATTTTGTGAGGGGTTGGTGCTTCAAGTTATGTATGAAGGTTACCACCAATACTACCAGTCAACCTGAGAAAAGAGATTTCAGCTTTGTAGCTCTTTGTAGCTAGCAGGTAAGATGATGTGCCTCCATTTATAAGCTGTCCCACTCCTTGGATTTAATGATCAACTTCGCAGTGCATTTTTCTTTGATATGGCAGAACAACTCACTGGAGCTGTTTCAGGCTGCAGACAGATGGTGAGTCTACCTCCTCAGATCTTACAGACAGCCTTGGATGGCTTTCACTTGTTAACAACTATGAACAAAACTTGCCACAAGCTGTGACAGCTAACAACAGTAATAATTCCCTCTTAACAGCGCTAGCTGACAGAGTTGTGTTAGCTATCACTGTGCTACCATTCCTGTGGTGAATGTAACCAGGGCATGCTTGAAGCTGATGTCTTCCAGTCCCACTTTCTGTAGCATTCATGTCTGGTGCTGGTGACACATCACTGATAGGCAGTGGAGTTACAGGCATTAGTTAGAAATCAAGAGGATCGTGCATTTGATACTTTGCGGGCACTTTTTAATTTTTAAACTCTTAATTCCATTGTAATTCAGAGCTTTTAGCTGGTTTATACCAAATTGTTCATTTTTTTAATTGTTTTGAGGATTTTTTGGGTATTTGGCCAAGTTCCTTCTCTTTATGCTTAGAGCGGAGGAGATGAATTCTAGAGTTTCAAGGAGTGTAAGTGCTTTGTGGGTATTGCTAAGGGATCAGAAGCCATGCCTGATGGTCACTGTTTTTGATTTATGTTGATGTGAACACCTACCTTTTACTACAATTCATAACTAACTAGAACTCTAATTTCCGTAACTGGCTGACTAGTGGGGAGAGGTTTGGGTGTGTGGCTTTCCACCATCTGCCTCAGGTAATAGCTGCCATCTTCTGCACAGCCCTACTTGAGCTCTCTGCAGAAGGGAGCTCATAAAACAGCTCACCTCCAGCAAAAAGACCAGTTCTGAAGCCCAGAAGTTCTTCCCAGTCTCCCCAGTGGAAAATAAATAAATAAATTAATAATAATAAAAAACAGAGACCTGTAGGGACAGTAAACTTGAGGATTAGGGCTGTTTCGTCCCGGCATTTGTGGTTGTTACTATTCTTGCATTTTAACTGTGGATGAGGTAGAAGACAGGAGGTTTCACAGAGCTATTACTCTGTCAAAGAACAAATATTTTTGAAATGTTGAGCTTACCTAGTCAGAACTATTTTAGTGTGCTCCGTCCCCAGCTAGTTCAAGTTTGAAAAACGGTCCTTCTGACTAACTGCTTGCTATGAGGAGGAGTCATAGGCGTATTTAAGTGCCTTGATAGGAAGACTTCAGCTACCCAGATATTTAGAACAGTGCCGTTGTGTTCGGGGGGGGGAAAAAAAAAACACATGCAGCTCACTGATTCTTAGATTCTTAAAGTGATGTGCAATTTTTTTGTAAAACATATTTTAGTATTTAATGGTTTAGCTTCACTTATTCTGAATCCAAGTGATATCTTTTATTTTTTAGACTGAAACATGACATCTTTTGAGTGACAGTACATTTTCTTTTAAAGTTGGTTGTTTGTGCAGGTAAGACCAGTCTTCTAAAAGTCCAGAATGCCCACTGCCAGTTAGGAGGAGAGTCATTTTTAGTATGTCCTTCAGTAAAGCCCGTGGAAGGTTATTTACTGTCATGGCAAATGTTCCGTTATGTAAAGTGTCACATTATTTTAGTTTCAGAGAACAGACTTTGAAATGGTCTACTGTATATATTGTACTAAAATTGTACAGCAAAATATTCCTCTGCATGCCATAAAGCCAAGGGGCTTTTCAAGTGATTTTTCTCGATCTCCCAAAGTTCTCTAAGAAGGTGGGTGACTTGTGTGTGATAGAAGCCAGGACTTAGGGCAGTCCTCTTGTGATCTGGGAAATGAGTGACACTGGTTTTACATTCACCTCCAGTCCCATGTGAACAGAGACTTTCATGGCAAATGAGGCAGAACATAAATGAACAGAAAGGACAAGTACAAGTATTGTTAAGAACACTGCCATAGAGCACTGGGTTTATTTGCTTTTATTTTTTTTCTTTTTCAGTTGTTTGTCTCTGCAATACAAATACGTATCAGGTTATATAGCTCTGATAGGAGTTCCTATCCACAAAATAAATAGCTAATAGAAAATATCCTGAAATTCCTCTTTATTGGCACTGCAGCCATCTTAATCTTTGGAGTGTCATTACGTATTGGAATATTTTCTTTATACAACCGTGTTTGCTGAGTTGGCAGTGTTCTTCAGGGAATAATCCTGTCTGTTTCTCTACATTTAAAAAGCTGGTTTGTTTGTTTTCCAAACCTCACTTCTAGAGACATTAACAGTGTTCAGTGCGTGTATTGGTATTTCAGCATATGTTGCTGTGAAGAGCCAAATAAATCACCTGTCAGTTGTGATTGAGGGTTGGCGATTGATTCTGGTTTTGAGAAATGAGTGTATACAGAAGTGGTTGGTTTAATACTTCAGATGATGTTCAGATATTAAGTTTACCGAGTGTATTCTGGTGTGATGGCCTTGTTGACTTATTAGAGGTCACTCTGTAGCTTGAAGAAAAGGAAGACCTTTCTCTACTTGAAGTTATTTAAGGAAAGGCACCCTCTATGGATTTGAGAGCATTTGGAATTGGATGTGTCAACGATTTCTGGTGTTAAACTGTGTTTCCCTTCTAGTAATTCCCCTGAAGTGGCAGCTGCATTTAAGTTTGTCATGATGCTGATTTGACCTTTAAACCCAAATAAAATATTAAAAAAAATTTTCTCCCAATCAAATCCTCAAACTTACTTTTTTGTAAGTCACGTGTGCAGAGATCAGTCATACTTCAGAAAAAGGTTATATTGGTTAAATTACATGCTAAAGAACAAGGGAAGTAACCCATCATCTCATAACAATATTAATTAGCACATTCTTTTTGCAAGATATGTAATGCCTCTTTGCCTGTGTAGGAGCCTTCTGCTGGCCCCGGCCACTCAGGCTTGAAGTTGCTGTGTCTGCTCCTTCTGGGAGTATTTTGCAGAAAGAGCAGGTAGGTCCTGAGTTGCATACAGCTTTATAAGTAGCTGATATGTTATGTTCTGCAGCTGTTAGGACTTAACGAGTTAACTTGATGACAGTGACATTACTGATTGATGGTGTTGTCAGTGGTTTATCATTTTATCAGCCTCTGTCCATGTGGGGTGATGAGTTTTAATGTCATATATTTCCTGCAGGTTCAGCTGCAGAAATCTGCCTGCTGCTGAGGATGAAATGTGCTCTGGATTTGAGTAAGATCAACCCCAGCCTCCCCACCCTGTTTTTTAATAAGGGGGAAGGGAGGGGGAAAAAACAAAACAAAAAAAACCACAGGACATCTCATCTCCTGGTTTTCTTCAAATTGAAATAATGACTTTTTTTCAATAATCACGTTAGAGTCAAGAAAATACTTCTTACTGCCTCTTAATTTGTTACAATTACGAATTTATGTATGCAGCTGAAAAGTTGTTTGCCTACATTGTAATTTATTTAGGGGATTAGAAGACCCAGAGGACTCCTCAAGTAGCTGATTGCTGAGGCTGCAATCTGAAAGGCGTAAGGAATATGCCCTATAATAGGGCAGGTATGCTGAAATGCAGGCTCTCGCTGTGCCAGAGGGAATGGAAGTGGGGAAGAGAGAACTGGTTTATTGGGCAGACACATCTTCATAGGGGAATCTTGACAAGTCCTTTCATTAGTGTTGTCCTCTTCTTACATGGAATGGATCTCAATTTTCTGTGTCTTGTCATTCCTCAGCTGTCAGCAAATTCTTGTTAAAACTCATCAGAAAAGTACTCCATCCCTTTCTGTTTGTCCATGTATAGGATGATGCCTCCTGATGCTGGGTTATTAATGCTTGTGCAGAAGGGTTGTGTTCTGATAACCCATGAGAGTGCCAGAGGGTTCAGAAGGAATTTCTCTTTCAATTTGCTTAAAAAAAAAAAAAAAAAAAAAAAAACAGACATTATTTTGGTAAGCTTTTTATTTTATTGAAGCTGCAAAGTTCAGCATTAAAACATGGAGAACTGATGTAATGAAGGTTGTTTGTTCATTTCGTATGCCCATATGCAATTTCCCAATTACATATGATTTTCCTCGAGACTGTAGCCTGGTTCACTGCAAAGAGTGAGCAATGTTCATTCTTAATGAGTGGCTATTAAATATTTTCTTCATTCATTGCATAGCCTCAGGTTTATTTTCTGCATGCTGCGTTCTGAATACAGAAAACATCACATCTGAAAGAAAATACCCAAACACGCAGACAAAAAGTAATGCATTGCCTCCAATCACTGAGGTCACATTGTCCTCGTTCTCCTGGAGTCGCTCAGGTAAAGGTCAGGGCTTGTACTGCTGGGAGCCCATTTTGAAGTGCTTAATACTTCTTCTCCAGGACTGCTCATTTGAATATATCTGGTATTATATAAAACAAGGTTTATTAATTGACTTCATCTGCAGCTTACGTGCCTGTTCCTCTTCAAGCTCTTTACAGGAGATGAGGAGCACAGACCTGTCTTTCTTCCCCCCCAGATGCTCCCTTTTAGCAGAAGGTTTTTGGTGAAGCGGTTTGATTGTGGTTGCTTGGGGTTCAGGTGGTTCATACCCACTCTTTTATGGCCACGCTTGCTGTCTCAATCACTGCTTTGTTGTTGTTGTGGATGACTCAAGGACCATTTGCATTTACTGCATAATCAGGTTTATTTCTGTGCGTCCGGTGTGCTCCGTGAGGCTGTAGTCTCAGGGAAACAAAAATAATTGGCTACATCACTAAAATCTCTATTGTATGTGCGTGCAGTGGTGCCAAACAGAGACTGCATGGTAAAATTTAATTATGGTGTTTTCAGCTGCTGAATGCTTGACTTACAACTTCATCGTATTTTGTGTTTAATATATATTCAGTGGAATAACCTACATAAGAGGTGGGCTGACAGGATGTGTTTGAACTCCTTGAAATCCATCCTGAGATGGAGGCCTGCTATTTGGGAAGGGTTCGGGCGGTAACCCTGCTGTAGGCTGCCCTCTGCACATGGGCAGCTGTTTCTCTTGTGGCAATTGCAGTTCTGCACACAATCCTTTTGAACCCTGTGTTGAGATATTCAGGAGTTGGGGAAACGTTGACTTGGTTCTGCACTCAAAATATTGTTAAAATAGGATGTGAAGCCATTATGAAGGCTTCTTTGTTGTTCCTCTCACATTTTGTTGACAGCAGTGTGGTGATATACACGTGGTGCTTTCTGTAGGAGGACATAATGACTGATCCCAGTGAATCATCTGTGGCAGAGCCAGGCTAGTCCAGAGCTTGCCTTACCAGAGAAGGTGGGCACTTGTGTTATCAAGGCTTTGTGAATTAATGTGTGAGAGAATGCCTTGTTCAAAATCTCTTGCTGTTCTCAATTTAACTGCTTTGGAGGTCAATCTTGCTTAATCACGGAATAGCTGGAGTTGGAAGGGACCTTAGACATCACCCAGTTCCAACCCCTGCCACGTGCGGGGATCCCACCCACTACATCACGTTGCCTGGGGCTCCATCCAGCCCGGCCTTGAACACATGGGGCATCTACAGCTTCTCTGGGCAACCTGATATTCATATTCAGGTCAAGAAATAGAGGCTTTTGTCCAGTTATAAAATGTTTCAAAGCCACAGACAAACAGATTTGCTATTCAGTACTTAGCATAGCAAAAGCTTGCTGTTGTGGTTTAACCCAGCCGGCAGATAAACACCACACAGCCATTCGCTCACCCTCCTCCCTCCCTCTCTGGGATGGGGGAGAGAAATGGGAAAGTTGAAGCCTGTGGGTTGAGATAAAGACAGTTTATTAAGACAGGAAAATAATAGTAATAATGATGATAGTACTACTACTACTAATGTGTATGAAACACGTGATGCACAATGCAATTGCTCACCCCCAGCCTAATCCCGAGCAGCTGGCACCCCCACCCTGGCCAGTCACCCCTATATATTGTTTAGCATGATGCCAGATGGTATGGAATACCCTTTAGCCAGTTAGGGTCAGCTGTCCTGGGTCTTTCCCCTCCCAGCTCCTGCTGTACCCCCAGCCTGCCTGCTGGCAGGACAGAGCAAGAAGCTGAAATGTCCTTGGTTTGGTGTAAGCACTGCTCTGTGACAATTAAAACATAAGCGTGTTATCAGCACTCTTCTCATCCCAAGCCAAAACATAGCACCCTACCAGCTACTAGGAGGAAAGTAAACTCTGTCCTAACTGAAACCAGGACACTTGCTCAGGGCCCAGAGCTTAAATTAAGGTGCAAAACCACAGTTTTGACATTTTTGTGTTTGCAACTCTACAGTATTTACATTCATTTAGGGTGTGTTTTTAAATACAATTATTGTATGTGTGCTACTTTATTTTCTAGTGAAATCCATGTGTTTTTCTTCATACTATGTAGAACAGTTTTTTTTTTTTTTTAACTCCGTTCTATTGGGTCATGGATAGATTTTCACTCTTGTGTGGAATGACATAACTGTGGTTTTGTATAAAGTTCTATGAGGGATCATGTTACTATGTTTCCTGACCACCAGCAAATCTTGGTTCAAGGACAAGTTCTTTTCCTTGAAGTAGTGAGGAGATAGTTTGCTCCTTTCCACCTGTCTCTGAGGAGTGACGCGAGGATAACGTGTATTTTATCAGTTGTGTTGTATTAAGAACTTGCAAAAGCAATCTATTTAGTCTTTGCTCAAAAGAAATTTTAGACTTTCATTAGGAGACAAATTCCTAGCTATTGCAAACTTAGAGGATGATACTTTGGGAGCGCAGTTCTTTGGAATCCCAACAGCAAGATTTAATATGGCACTTTCCTCAGGCTAGTATCTTAACTGCAGAGATAAAATTAACCTCTGAAATTTTATTTGTTCAAGTAGGTACTGCGTGATACAGGATCTCTGAACTTATGTGTAATGCAGTTACTTCCATGCAGATCTGTAACTGTTGGATTAGGAAGCATGTACTGAATTGTCTTTTCTTTTTTCTTTAGGTTGCCTACCACAGAGAGAGGTGAAACTGAGTATGCTGAAAAATACAGACAAGTGGAGGCACAAAAGCTTGATGTATTTGGAACTGATCAGTTTGTCTATAAGCTAGGTAAAAAAAAATTCCCATTCTGACAGAGGCTTACCTGTCCTTTTCCTGTCTTCTTCCCCCAGATAAAACTGTGAAACCTCACTGCATCTTTCCTGTTTGTTTAATGCTGTGTGTGTACATTTGTTTGTGTAAGGCATGGTGTTAAAAAAAATAATACATTTTCTGGGTTCAACAGTGTATAATGCTGATGCATAAATTTATGTGCATACATCTGGTTTATTGTCTTGAGAAATGCAGATAAGTTAGATTGAAACATTTGCAAGAAAAACAACACCCTGGACTCAGTATGTCTCTTTTTGTTCTGTTTTTCCATTTTTGTCTCCATGTTATTTCTCTGTGTACTTGATTGTTGCTTTGTTTGTCTTTAGAGAGAAATTTGATTGCACCTCTTTCCTAGGAGCTCTGGTAAAAGCAGTATGAGGCTGACTCAGTTGTCAGGACAACTTAGCTTCAAACTCTTAACTGTGCTTCTTAATTTCCAAATTTGTTAATGTAGCTGATTTCCTAAGGAAAGGACACTCGTGTAGTTTCTGTTCTGCATGTCATTCTCTCTAATTTTTTATCACTTTGATTTCCCAAAATTTGGAAAAAGGAGACATTTTCTAGATATTACTTTCCTTCCGTGCTTCTGCAAAGTATGTGACCTCTGGAACTCGGGTGGATCCTGCAGCTGTTTGCTTGGCTTGTCATCAGCTGAGGCTCAGTAGGTGCAGTTGGCTTGTCCAGCATGCCCACTGCATCTGACCGTAGGTCCCAGCCCCGACGTGCTGGCTGTCTCTGGTCCACTTCAAATGGCATAACATTTGTGGGAGACAAGGAGGCATTGAAAGTGTAAAATAAGGGGATTGAAAGAGGTATAGGGTGTTGTAGATTAGTATCACAGTATTCTCTAGTTTTTCACATGCTTTTCTTGTTTAACTCATAAAAGTTAGTCATTTTGGTTAATTTAGGGAAATGCCATAAATCAGTTATGTCTTTGAGCTATTAAATAAGACTTGTGCCTGAGATAGGCTAACAGTGCTGCTGGCCTGCTTTGTTTTGAATGGAATTGATCCTTGCAGTATTTCTGCGGAAGAAACAGTTACAATGCGTTCTTGTTAGGAAATATTTCTGCCCAAGCACCCTGGTATATTATTTTTATAAATACTTATTTTCTTTTGGCCTATCATAAAAAGTTTCTCCTTGATATTTAGAACTTATTCATTCTTGCCTGCACATGAATTCATGTAGTTAATTGTGCAGATTGTAAGGCTTCTACAGAGCACAGTAGAAATGATACTGCTGTGAAAAGGAAGTTGACGTGATCAGGTAACAGAAAATGCTTCACAATTATTTGAACAAAGGAGAACATCCAGCAGTAGTTCTTCCCTAACACATTTGGCTGGCTGAGTCAAAGAACTCCATGCCCTCAGAAGATGTTGTGCAGAGGGGTTACCTTACAGAGCTGTGTGTAGTTTTCACATATAGGGGTCATTTTCCTACTTTTGTTATTCTGTGGAAAACAGGCTTTCAAATTTGGGTATTCTTTATGTATTATTCTTAATATTCTTTATGCTATATTCCTTATAGCACTGACTAAATGTACTGACTGTTAGATGGAAAACCTGACAAAGGTGGGAAGACAACGCTGCTTTAGCAGGATTGTGCTGACACCGGGATCTTTTCCCTAGCAGCTTGAGATTTCTTCCAGCATTGATCAAATCCTGCAGAGCTACTGATGTCTCAAAAGTGACACGTTTGTGCCAGAGGGAAGCCAGTCATCCATTGTACAACGTTGCTGTGACAGAATGCTCTATATGAATTTTCCAGGGATATATGTGAAGAATCTTTACTGAAAGTCCCTTTTAAAAAAGACATTTAAAATCATCATCCCTGGAAAATATTAAGTTTGTTTTAGTATGTGTTTGTTAGTGCTAAGTAAATAGCCATGTAACAATCACCTACAGATGTTGTTGCATTATACAGAATCGAGATTAAAAGTCTATCTTGTTGGAGAATATTCTGGTTTTTAGTGTTTTATGAAAGTGTCCTAGCTGCCTAGGTTTTGGGGCTTTGTGGTGTTTTAACATGGGAATAATTCATTTTGGATTCTTTGACATTCAACAACAATTAGGGAGGTTGGAGCACATTCAGGTTCACTACAGAGACAAAAAATTATTCTGCTGGCTTCCGCTTCACTGCTGTGCAAGATTATTACTAAGCCTTCCTAAGAAAGGAAGCTCTAACTGAGCAGTCAAGTATTTAGGCTGTGGCCTTTATTTAATGATACCTATTTTCTTTGTAAAAAGAATACTGCATTTCATTCCCGCTACTCTGAGTATTACGTTAAAAAAAAATGACTCAACATAAAGTGAAGTCTTAAACTCTTATTATTTGAATGCAAATAGGTAAATAAAATTCATTATTGCACCTGGTGAAGGCCATTTGAAATACATTATTTTTCTACCCAAATTGTTTAACTGTAACTTGCAAAAATTACTTGCCAGTTTTGCACTGGTTTTCCCTTTCTACACTTCCCTTGTCGCCTGATCAGTTGCTGTTTTATTTGTCAGTCAGACTGACAGCAGACTTCTGAGCAGGAAATCTTGGTACTACTGTAGAATCTTGTCCTGCATTAACTGTGACTAACTACATTTTGTGTTCTCTTGGCAGTGGTGTCACATTGAAAGGTTATAGAGATTCTTAAAAAAGATTGTTTAATTAAGAAGTAGAAAAATAGTGGTGACACATAAGGATGGGTACACAAATAGGCATGTTTTCTTCAGTATCATTAAAAAAAGTTCTCAGGAACACGTGGACTTCGTACTTGTAATGCAAACTGTGCAAAAATGCTGGGTTTTGAGTTAAGAGGAAAGCAGAGAGAATTACAGAACTGTGTATGTCCTTGACACTGACCATGGTTTATACACAGTTCTTCTAGAGCAGCCGCCAGTAAAACAGCAGTTGCTTTAACACAGAAAATCTCTCCGTTCTGTTCATAGTAAAAATTATTTCTATTAATACCCGTACGTATGTGACTTAAACTTTGTAAAAGTTAGGTTTTCAAATAGTGTTTGTATTCCTCTGCTCATCTTTCTATTTCTGTATTGTGAAAATTTATTCTTGGTTATTTTTCTGACTAGATACTGCCCTACCTAAGTGTGAGCCAAGAGTTGGGAGTTCTGTGCCAATATCTGACTATAAATATGCTGATATGCCTATAGCCAGACACAAGGAAGAGGTAATCTCATTGTACTTTCTCTTTGTGGAATAAAGCTGAAAATCGTGTGATTGTTGTTTTGATTGGTGATTGGTTTCTTTTTTACATTTCTTTGTGGGGGGGGATGCTTTTTTCATTGCACAAACCATTGCACAAAAACCCTTTCAGGAAGAAACATTACTATTATACTGTTTTTATAGATGTATATGTAAAGTATAGAAATGTGAGCATGTGCACATGTTCTTTTCTGTGATCTGCTAATGCCTAAGAGATGATAGAAAGAAGGCATAATATTTTAGAGACTTGTTACTCCACTGAAAGCTATTGATAATTTGAATCTGTTGGCAATCTGTTCTAAGTGTTTTCAAAGACTTAAGAATTTTCTTGAAAAATTGTTTCAGATAGTGTCTCTGATAGAAAGCAATTCAGTTGTGATTATACAAGGAGCAACTGGCAGTGGTAAGAGCACACAGCTTCCACAGTATGTTTTGGATTATTGCACTCAGCGATCTATCTACTGCAATATTGCTGTTACCCAGCCTCGGAAAATTGGTGCCAGCAGCATCGCCAGGTGGATTAGTAAGGAACGATCATGGACACTGGGTGGATTTGTAGGCTACCAGGTATAACATTTCAAATTGTATTTTAAAAAAAAAAAAAAAAAGGAAAAAGTGAGCACCTTATCTGCTTTCTTGGTTATATTTAATTATATGTAGCACACTGAAGAAATGTTCTGGAATGTGCTTTTAAAATGGAATTGCAGGGTTTTAGCTGTCTACTGTTAAACATTGATAAATAAATGTTTAAGCTTTTACAGTTAAACAAATGGAGATGTTAGTTAGACTCCAGAAAAATAATTTCATTGTCTGTGTTCTGGTAATTGGATGCATCTGTATCATTAATCACTGGAATTGTTGCAGGAAAATTACATTCTGTCATTTTTTTCCCCTTTACAATCCTGAATTAACACACTTGATTTGCTTGACTTTATTATGTTTACTGTCAGCTATGACAAAACTTGCATGCATTATTTCACAAATGTCCTGTCATAGTTTCTTATTTCAGAAACCTGAACCAGTTTTCCACTTAAATCTACCTCCACCTTTCCCTTTGACAAACTCAGCTGTTCTATCCCTCCATTTATAAACTTACTGTCAAATTTCGACACAAATACTGCTGCTTTAATGGTCAATAACTGCAGTAAAATGCTGTGGTTATTGTTTCGGATGGTACTTTGACAATAGCTGCCTCTGGACTTAGCTTCCCTGGGCTGGTGGTTTTGCACTGGTATTGGCCATGGGGAGGATGTTTATGGTGAGTTGTCCATTTCTGAGAGCCCTTTGCTGGGAAAAATGATACTTATATTGATAGTTTCTTCTTTCTCACTTGTTCTTTCTTTCTTTTCTTCATCCTTTTTCCGTCCACTTAGCATGTTAGCAAGCATGACCCTATGACTACTTCCTTTTTTGCATTGGTTCACAGCTCCAGGTTAAAACAGAATTTACTATGTATGGTGCCATTTACCTGTGTTAGAGACTCTGTTCTGTTACTAAGTAGAAAACAAAACAAAACAAACAAACAAAGAAATCACATTTTGTACAGCTTGCGGTCTTTTTTCTAACTGGACTAACTGACCATTACGAAGTTGTTTCTATCATGAGGTCTGCAGTGCCAAGACTTGGCCTTATCTGCTCTCGTCCTATGCCAGCTTTCTTCTGTGCCACATCCCATGTCTCCGCTTCTCAGGGCTTCTGCTAGTGTACCAGGCCTGTACTTCTCTACACAGCAGTTGAGGATATTAGTAGAAAGTTTCATGTATGCACCTTTAAAAGCCTGTAAAGAATTATTTTCAGGCTAGAGCCCATAGCTAGACCAGCTGAAATTTTTATCCTTTATTTTATAAGCATCTGAGACTTTTTGATTTTTCCTAGAGAAAATTGCTTTCTGAGGTAACTTGTTCTGGGTATTGTTAAAACCTCTAAACAAGTGTGTTTCTAAGCTTAAGTGAATAATTCTGATGACTTTACACCATATTTCTGTTTGGAGTTCTTTGAGATCCATATTCAGGAAATAGATTGAACATCTGTTCACTTCTATATTATTTGTTTCTCAATGTGTGTTAGGTAGCTTTAGAGAAGGTTGCCACAAAGGAGACACGGTTGCTCTACATGACAGCTGGGATACTTCTTCAGAAAGCAGTTTGTGCCAAAAGCCTAACTGAGTTCACGCACATTTTCATTGATGAGGTGAGTTGGTGAAAAAAATGTAATCTCTACATTAAGAAAATTCTTACCTTTTGTCTTTCTTATTGTGCTAAAGAAAGAAAAACACAGGTATGTACCTTTACAAATGAGTGAAGATTGTTTGTGTTTGTATACGTTGTCTAAACTAATGGTTCTTGAAATAGTGTTTTCTTGGTGTTCTTTGAACAGTGAAGCTTAGAACTGAGGGCTTGGGGAGGATTTTGGGGAGTGTCTAGAGATGAGTATGAGCACCTTGAGATGGCTTCTGAAATCTACTGCTTGGATTTCAAGAATGTGTTCAACTAGGCGTATGAGGAAGGGGCCACTTCTTTCTCTTGGATGTCACTGCCTTTAGAAAGAGCTTTTATCCTTCAAGGATGACCTGAAAAACAGGAATGAATGTAGACCTTTAGAAGGTTGAGCTCTGGAGGAAAAAGAAAAAAAAAAAGCTGTTAATTGTATATAAACTGTAACGATTCAAGAAAGGGATTTGTTTGTCATTGATAATGTTGAGTGGAAGTCTTTATTGAACTGTGCAAGAAGCAGCCAAAAAAGTCAGATGCTAGGATGTATGAAGAATTGGACAGAAAATGTTTTAGAGAGTAGTTGGGTATTTTGATCATGCCTAGCAGCTATATGGAACAAGAGGAATCTATTTGATCTGCCCAGCTGATAGACAAGCGGATATATTCCCTGCCTGGATCATTTGTGATCCTCCCGGTACAATTTAGTTACCCATCCTTGGTGTCACTTTAGCTGTTACTGTCAAATCTAGAGCCCATCACTGGTTTTCTAGTCATTATGCTAGAAGTTATATGATCTAACAGCGTCATATGAATTTTTAAAAAGGATATTGCCGTCATCTGAACTGCTGTGTTGAGATCTAAAACGTGATTAAATGCCTTAATCTTAAAAGATGCATTTTCTACCATGAAAATGTATTGTTACAAGTTACAAAAGTGCATGAAACAAAAATAAGCAGCAAAGGAAGAGATCACCAGAAAGAAGAGCACGACCTAATGAAAACCTGTAAAAAGTGAAATGGTGGATTCTTCCAGGTGCACGAGCGTACAGAAGAAATGGATTTCTTGCTCTTGGTAGTCCGTAAACTGTTGCGTACAAATTCACAGTCTGTAAAGGTAAGTTCAAAGCATGTTCTGGTAGTTTCCTTCAAGAATAAAGTGTTACATCTTTTTGATTTACAAAGGGTAAGATTTTAAAGAACTTGCTTTAATATTTGTTATTTTTAACTAAAATATTTAGTTTGCTAGTCTTCATAAGCAAGTAAGCTGAAGGGCATTTTTTTCCTGGCTAGTATAATGTGTTCTGAGAGACTGTTTTTTTTCTCTCATGTTAAAATGCATTAGCTTCCAAAGTCTGCTTAAGGCTAGAAAAATGCAAGATGTCTTTTTAACTAGAGTTATGTATTGGATATTGAGGGCAGTGCTTATTCTTGGTTAAATATGGTAACATTAACTCTGAACTTATGGCATTGTTAAGGTTGTTTGCAAATAGTAAAAAATAGAAATGTATTGCTGTTTCTAGGCAGAACTGGTAGTATAACATGGCTGAGATATTTGCTTGTCTGCTAGGAAACTTTCTTCTTACTAAAACACTTTGCAGAGATTTATCATGATGTGTTCAGTCTTTGTGGTCTCAAAGGGACAGACTTGTGAACTGTAAGAAATTTAAATACAGGGGGTGGTAGAGTTAGCCTAACCCAGAGCATCTCTGTGCCCCTGTTTGGGACTGCAGGATTTTTATAAGACTGTACGTGTCCCTTAAGTGTTTCAGTCAGCTGTTGCCTTAATGCAAACTGTTCTGTTCAAAACATAGACAACCTGAATCTATGCTGCCTTTTTTGTTGCTAAAGTAAGGGAATCAGGGTTCTTCCGCACAATCAACTGCATTGATTCCAACTCATAACTGAGTCTTTAAGTCTCCCAAGCGTGCTGTCACTCAGAATGCCCTTCCTGTTGGCATAGGACATGTCTGTGTACTTATATTTTATTTCTTATCCTTTTTGTTGCCAATAAGAAAACTCCCTATTTGTTTTTGATTTCAGAGACATTAGCATAAACCTATTCACCATTACTTAGAACTTGGCTTAGAACTTTGCCAAGAATGGCAAATAATTTGATTGTACTCAGCTTCTGAAGTTTGCCATCGATGCTGATTTTCTGGTTAGTGTCAACATCAGGAATCTCTTCAAGTCCTGTCATCTTTTCAGTTTGAAAACATTTGTCTCTAAAAGGTTTCTGAATGATTTTTTTTTCTTGGTCTCCATAATTCTGGTTAAATTCCTCAAAATTTTTATTGGAAGAGTTTCTCTTTTGCATCCTGTTTTGTAGTTGACACTTCATCTAAATGTTCTTCATATTGTATAAATCTGAGATGATCTTATATTTATGGGTGCCTTCCTTTCACCCCTGTAGAGTTTTTTTTTTTTATGGCAGGGAGATGGCAATTCTGGCACTTAATTGCTGCATTTTAGCAGAGCAGAATGGGTCATTCATTTTTGAAACTATGTACTAAGCACAATGTCTCCTACCTCATTCCCTTTTGAAAAACTAAAGGAGACTTTGATCATGTGGCAGATTGATTTAGAAAATGCAGGATTTTCTGGCTCTCTGGACAGGCCTGGATTTGTGAAACAAAGGGGTGCAAGGAGGCCTGTTAAAAGGGGAAAAAAAAATTTACCGTTGACAATCATACAAAAATACATATAAAGGACATGTCTCTTAATTTGGGCATTGCAGGCTTCAGATGTAGCAGATAATTAGGTATTATATCAGCTAACAGGATGGTGAGAGTATGGAGTACAAGATCTGCCTGTTGTTATACCTACCAGCTACGCTGAATTTTCTGGCAGGCTTTTGCTGCTAGATCCATAGGGCAGACAATTGATGGGCTCTTCTAAGGATGGTATTTTAAAGAGTGGGGTCATTGAAAGAAAACAGAAGAGTTCTGGATTGGCTCTATTGGGTCAAACCCAAGAGGGCAATTTCCATAAGCAGTTGTTTGACGCAGTGAAAACTCAGTAACCAAAGTTACTAAGCAGGTATTTGTTATTACGGTCCTGGGTGTGGGGGGGATCGCTCTGCCTAACACACACACACGGAGGTTTACTGCCAAGGTGCTTATATTAATGGAATATATACGTATTCATTTCATCCCCCCCATAAGTCTATTGCATATTCATTAAGTAACCAAAGAATTATTAACAGAGGTTCCTGCCCCTATTCAAATGTGCACTGGAGTCCTCGGGTGGTCAGCCAGTGTACTCTGGTATTTTGATGAAGGCCAGAAGTCCTCCTTGGTGATAGACTTCTGAACCTGCCTTTCTTTCACAGACTCAGCAGTCCAAGCCAGTTCTTGCTGGTTCTATTATCTGTGTGTATGAAGTCTTTTCTTCCCTTATCTTTTAGGGTCGTCCTGTCCTTGTACTCCCTGCCTCAGTCCTGTCCTTGTGGTTGATACACAGCATACTCCCTGCGTTAGCTAAAAGCTGCAAAATCTACATGCTTTGTTCGCTGCCTCAATTAGGGATAGTGGAAACAGGATCAAGATAGTGCTGTTTTCATAGAACAATCTCCCTGGTTGTAGAAAATGTCCATTCAGGGACATCTTAAGTTGTTCTCGTAGTGAATATTTTCGGTATCAGATGATGTGCAGCATGGCTATGTCTAAAGCCCCAGGTGTTTCTGGACTCCTTGATGAAGAAAAGAACTGCCTGCACTGATGGCAGTTCTCAGCACACCTCCAGTGTGTTCTAAACTGTTGACGTTATCTGTTTCTTGCTGAACTTCTGCGTTGGAAGTGGATCAAACTTCTGTTTTAGTAATGGGATCCTTCCAGCACGCTGTTGAGAACATTTTCCTTTCGGTTTGAAAGCACTCTTTGTAGATTATTATGAATGCAAATTACAAAGATGTTGTAGAAGTAGTAGTAATTGAATACTGCTTGCCTGTAACTGTGGTTAGAATAATTTAGATTGAATTTTGTTTCAGTAGCCTTCAGACAAGGTTATAATGAGCCTGTTTTCCTAGCAGAGGTGAGCCCCTATCCACTGAGCCACGAGGTAGTTCATGCTGTAGTGAGAGGGATTTCATAACGTGCACAGTTGGATCCTTTCAGATTTTTTTCCTTCTTTCAGGATCATGAAAGACACAGTGATTTAATCTTTTTTTCTGTGTTTCCTTGTGCCTTTAAGAGTGTGTGCTTTGGAGATTAGTGAGCATTGTGGTACGATACTCACTTCATTAGCTTACCTGCCTGTCAGGCAATTCCTCCTTCATAGGAGGAATGCTTTTTCATTGTATTTTTGTTTTGGGTGTTGTGTGTATTTCGTCTTATTTTTGAATTTATGGAAGGTGTTGTGAAAACAAGAAAGGGCTGAGAGTGTTCCAGTTCACAAGTAGTGCTATAAAAGTAGCTCGGAAGACGTGAGTGAAGAAACTGAAAATCACACAGGTCGTTACAACTTCTTCCTTTTTGTCCTTTTCCAAGTTGAATCGATCCAACTTACTCTAGCTGGTAGTGCTGAGCAGTGGGACCATGTTCCATGTAGAGGAGTTAGAGGATAAATAACTATACCAATGCTTCACTTTATTGTTCTCCTTTCCTTCATCCTTCACATATTATGAATTTCATAATAACTAAAAAAAAAAAAAAGGCTTCACCAGGTAGTATATGTGACTTCTGCTTTTCTGTTTGCAAGAACATAGATTAAGAATCTTACTAGAGTCAGCAAACAGAAAGGAGCTTCATGTGATCCTTGAAAGTTTTAAGTTGCATAAATTAATTGAAACTTAGGTGAAACTTGACATATTTCAAAAATAATTATACTAACATTTTTTTGAAGCTGGGGTATAATTGCAGGTATTAGACTCATAGGAGTAAGCCCATCTTTTGATAGAGGTAAAGGCACCACTGTCTGTTTGGGGGTTGAACTTGAACCAGAGGAAAAAATCTTCACGTTGTCTGCCCTGGACATCTAGCCTGAGCTGTTCCCTTAAAGGTGCTTACTTTTCTCCACATCCTACACTGGAATTTTATTTAACATTCAGCTTGGGTTGTCTTAAATGTACATAGGATACATGACTGTGGTAACCAAAATTAGATTTTAGAAGAAAGTAGAGATTGGTAGATTCCAGTGTGGCATGACATTTGGCATCAAAATGAATGTTTTACATTTACTGTGCCATTTTTTTTAAAGGTAATACTGATGTCTGCTTCCATCAACTGTGAAGAAATTGCTAATTACTTTGCACTTCCAGTTCATAATGGTCTGAATCCAGCCTATGTATTTAAGGTGGAAGGCAAACGTTACGATATTGAAGAATATTATCTCGATGATTTGAAGCACATTGTTCATTCCCAGGTATGGTAAATGTCATTCTATTTCATTGGACATAGTAAGAAAGAAATTTGAATAGTCAGTTGAAAGCCATGTAACAAAATTGCAAGTAACTGATTTTGCATTACAATTCTGGATTTTAATTAGAATTTGATACAACAAGAGTCATGAGTAGCTTAGTTTTTCCTTAACGTAATAGAAAAGGAATGAAAAGGGCTGGGGATCTTCACTAGTATCTGGCACTTTGTTCATCTTTGAAGGAAACTACCGAACAATGTATAAGTCTGCAGAAAGTAGCATTTGAGGGCTTTATAGATCTTACAGAACCAACAAACAAACAAAAAAACACACCACAGTTTATGGAAAACTTCGAAGAAAATAATGGTTTATTCTGTACACAGGACAGCTATTGGTTATGCCTGAACACAGGCAAGCCAGATTAGGATGCTCTCAACTGTTTTAAGCTTTAATGCAGCCCAACAACAACAACAAAAAAAACACAACCCCACACATATATAGCATTTGGCCTGTCAACATGTATACGTTAGTATGGCAGCCTGGATAGATAACACAGAGGACTTTATGTAATAATGTGTGTGTTTTTTTTTTTTTTTTGTAAAAGATTTTTATTATAAATGACTACAAAAAGATAACCAAGAAATTCAGTAGGAAGTCTACTTAAGTCGAGTTGCATTTGTCAAAGCTGATGCATTTTCAGCTGGAGGTCAGCTGCCGTACCTTTCAGCTCAAAGATCATGAACAAAAGGAAACTGCTTTCAGTCCTTATGCCTTTTTATATATATGTTATTTTTTCTGCATATACAAGCATTTAACTTTAATTTTTAAGTTTTCATTTGTTTCTTAATGTTGTGTTCTTCTGGCTATAGCCATTCTGTTTAGTAGGAGGAAAGGAATATGGTTGCTCAAGAACTTATTTTATCCTAGGGCAACCTAGAAACACAGAAGTGCTCTTGAATGTTTTTAATATTTAAAAAAAAAAAAATAGAATTGGAAAACATTGATGTTTGGTTTTGCATTTGTTCCTTATGGAGCTGTGTGTTGAGATTTTCTCTGAATAATAGATTTTAGAGAAATGCTTAAAAACATGGAAGGTCTAAGATGATTTATGTAACGTTCTGAAATAAAAACAAAATAAAGGCCAAGCCTGAGAGTTAATGCAATTAATAATGTGAGCACTGTCATATTAAATATGCTAAAATCAAAATCAGCTGTCTGAGGTGTACAGGCTTTAGGCTGTAGTTCTAAATTTCTATTTTTGCCTATACAAAATTCACATAGAATACAGTATTGAATAGAAACAAATACTGTGTTTTTTAGGCAGATTTTTTTTTTCCAGGTTTCATCTTTGCTTTAAAATTCATAGCTATAAAATCAGGCATCATAAATCATAACTCTTTGCTTAAAGCTTCTCGACTTGAATCAGTTCAGTCATTTAATGGTCTAGTTTGCTGTGAGGTATGAACCTTTGTCCCTTCTCAAAAAATCCTCCTATCCAGTTACTCTAATTGGATGCTACTGTATTAACATAGAATTGTTTTATTCTGCAGATCTCTTGGCTTGAATATTCATCCCTCACTTTTGTAGGTGATAATATTTTAAAACTATGCTTGAAAAGAATTTTTTTTTCCCTTGAACATTTCTGGCTTGGGTAATTTGGGAAGTCACTGATACCAATTGTGATCAGAAAGATAAATAGAAATACCAGTCATTTTTCTGTCTTCTCCATGCCTGTTTACTGTAAACACTTTGCTACAGCTCAATAGATGTTGCTGTTTCAAAGATAAAGCTTTCCTCTCAAATGGCTTCATTTGTAGAAAAGAGTAAAAAGAATAAAAAGAAGGGAGAAATGTTTTTCAGTACAGCACTGGCTTACTCTTGCCCAAATATTGGGTCATTTATAGGTGCTACTGTTTGTTTGAGTAAAAGTCTGTAGAAGTAAGTTTCTTTTCTCTCGGTGTAATGACCTTTCTAAGCAAGTACATTGATTTGGATATTTAAGTGGATCATTATTTTTGTCATATCAACACTGGTTTTGATTGAAAAGTGTATGAGGGCTGTATCTATAGGCAAATTTACAGCTATTTGTGTCCTGTAAATGCTTACCTACTGCAGTAGGATAGGATTGTAGATATCAAATGCAAATTGATTGCAAATTTAATTCTGTAAGCAGATTTTTAAAGTGTGTGTGTGAGGGGGATGTCTTGATCTTAGTCTTTGGTGTGAAATTCTGTGAAATTCCATCTCTCTACTTCTTACCTATGGCAAAAAAGAGAGCTCCATTTTTGGTTTGCAAATCTGAAAACTCCTTCACATCCCTGGGACTGAAGTCAGAGTCCAGATGAAAGGTAGTGAACTGCTGTCAAAAGCAATCCCGATGATGTTGTATTATTTCAGGCAGTTCTGACTGGGCTTTTGGACTTCCCGTTTCTCACATTGTTACCTTTTATTAACAGTGATGTGACAGCCTTGTCATGTTAAAGAATACTAAAGGCACGATAGGTAACAAAATGGAAAAGACAAATTTGACAATTTTTAAAGCATGGATAATCTAAAAACAAAATGTTTGAGCAGCCCAGAAAATATAAAATTGCTTAGATTGTTGCATATATTGGGAGAAAAAAAAATAGTATTCCTTAACAAAACTGCTGCTTGTATTTTCCCATGGACTAATCAAGCTTCAGGGGAAAAACATTACTATAGAGAGTGTAAAATGCAGTGAAGAAGCTCTGGGTTTGACAGTGGTACACCTGGTAAGTCTGCCTGGATGGGTCATTTCAGGGAGGAGTTGGAGAAGTGGAGAAACTCGTAGACTGCTTTTTTCATCCTCCAGTCCATCTTGTACAACAACAAAGATAACTTTCTCAAGGTTTTTAGAAAAGCAGTTTTTCTCCAAGTATCAAGGTGACCTAGGGTCAATGTGATGTAGTGTTACAAGCAGGCTGTTCTACTAGGAAAGGTGAAGACTGAAGTTGCAGAAGCAAAAGCTGATCCTTTTGTGATTCTATTGTGAGCCACTTCAAGAAGGGATAGGTTCACATGGGCCTGCATATCTAGCTTGTCCAGGTCCCTTTGGATGTCATCCCTTCCTTCTGTTGGATCACCAGAGGTCTGTGGAGGTCTGTGATATACTTGCAGTCAAGTAGAAATCTGTGAGAAGGACTTATCCTTCCTTATACAAATTCCTCTTCTTGTCATCTCGTTCCTGTGCACTGGGACTAGTCACGCATGCTTGCTATGTCTGGATAGGAAGCAGGTACTACAAAAGTTAGGAGATGAAGTGTGGGCTAGTGCTCATCATAAGCAAGTAAATATCCGACGTAAATTTTCTAGCATTATTTTAGCATTAGAATGGTAGGACACTGGAAGGAAAATACATATTTAGAAGGCAATGAATGCTCAAGATTAAGTTATTGCTTTGTACATTTTCTGTGCAGCATCAGTTTTAATTGAAAAGCACCTGATGAATCACTTCAGACGTAAGTCAGACTCTTTCAGCCTGTTTTGCTGTGTTAACCTTATGCTTCCTTCTCCACACAGCTTCCTCTTCAACGAGCTGAGAAGCCAGTGATAGTAAAGGAAATGTATGAGGTAGCGGTGTCTTTGATTCAGTCATTTGATGAGTTGGAGATGAAGTGCAATGGGTAAGATACTGTTCAAGATCTGTTACCGGCAGTCCTTAGGGGACATGAGACACGAATTAGGGAACAGGACTTAAAGCAGCCTGTGTAGTATAGTTCTTAGTAGTTCCTCACTTTCCTATGCATCCCTGCTTTTATTTTATGTATTGGTGTGATTTCTGCTCTGGCTGGTTATATTAAGACTCCATGTCTTACTGAATGTCCTGTGTTCTTGAAATACACTTTTGGCTACTGGCTATTCAAGCCAGCCATTTCATGCAGAAACTGCATTTTTTGCTGTTGATCAGAGCTTAATCTTACAGTAGTTGTGGTTTTATTCTTCATATAAATATTTTGTATTGTGAAATAATACATACATTAAGCCATGAAAGAAGAATATAAACAAGACATTAATTTTCACTGTTTGTTTATGTAGTGCTTTCTTTTATTGTCTTTTGAAATAAGTATTTTTTGTGTGTGTTGCTCTACATCTTGTAAATTGATGTTTGGTTTCTACAAAATACATTAAAGTAGCTTCTGCAACTTCAGCCTAATGCAGGGTGGATGTTTGTTGGGGTAGGGTTTGGTCCCAAGTATTTTACATGTTGGTAAATGTATGCTGAAGAAATGATTTTGTTTTGGAAGCTTAATTTTTTCAAATCTTACTTAAGTTTTGGAAATTTTAAGAAATCCTTGCATAAGGTGACCTAAGCAGTTACCAAAATACAAGTGTTGCTGGAGTTATATAAATGGGATAAATTTGG
The DNA here is from genome assembly GCF_964211825.1 of Aythya ferina. Taxonomy (NCBI): domain Eukaryota; kingdom Metazoa; phylum Chordata; class Aves; order Anseriformes; family Anatidae; genus Aythya; species Aythya ferina. Next base: position 55,321,117 of record NC_140301.1, read on the forward strand.
CAGCAACTTACGCACGTGTGCACACACAGTAACTTCAGTGTAAATATATATATGTTAATATAGCTTATATAGCTAGAATGAAATACTATTTACAATATATTTATAAATGTCTTCTAAGCTTTTTTGACAGTTCCTTTTTATCTTTTCAATCAAGCTGTTTTACTGTAGTTCAGAATAGCCAAATATGAACTACAGTTTACTAATAAGCTACCTTTTACAAGCAAGCACGAAGACATCAGCATTTCAGCGGGAATGATTACTACTAAAAAATAAAAACTCTGAATTACATTAAGGTGATTTCAGCCTCTTGGCTCATAACCGATAAGTGTAGAGGATGATATTTTTGATTAATGTTGTGATCTTGATAGTTTTTGATAATGGTTAGTTTTCTTGCACGGTAGACCTTAGTTAAAGGAATCTAGTGATTATTTTAAAATGCAAGACCATTAACGTATACTTGAGAAATTACTGAATCAGTTTGTATGGAATATAAGCTAGTACTGTACTGCCTTTTCATTTTAAAATCTTGAGTAAGCTATTTGATTAATTTAATTGGTAAATAAGAATGCTTCTGGTTTGAAGACAAAACTAAACCTAATGATCTAGTTCCAATTTTTATATATGTTTTATCAGAAAACATAATTTTAGATGTTTTAAATTCCATTCATGAGGAAGTTTGAATGATATATATTACAGAAGATAGTTGTTCTTGTTCTTTCAAGATAAAATATATTGGTGGTAATAAAGTAGCTTGAGGTTGTAAAAACTGATGAAATGATGTTCATTTAGGGAGAACAAAACCTCGAGTCTTCCATCAGAGCGTGGAAGTGTGCTAGTGTTTTTACCAGGTGAGTATACATGTAGATCTTAACTTCCTTATTCCTTTCTTGTCATTTAACATGCTTTCTCCTGGCATTTCTTCCAGTTGTGTTAAATACATTTAACTACGGCTAGTTGATTTCAAGTATTGTTTTCCCTCAACTAGCAAGCTTGCATATCCATGAACACTTTGAAGACCCTTGGGCATATTCAAGGGGAGAAGCACCTTGGAGCTGGGAGGCGCAGCTCTTTCCTTGGGCACGGTGATGTCTGGCCTTACCAGGACTTTCTAACTCTATAAATCTTTCTGAATCTCCATGCTGTGCCAAGCTTAGGAGTAGGCATGCTAGCAGTAGTGCTAGAAAGACAGCACTTCCACTTCCTATCTTACCTGGTAATACAGGTAATACAAAGATACAAAGAGCTATGTTAACTGTAAAATTGTATTTTTAATAGATATTATATAAATGTGTTTGTGTATTTATATATATGTGTATACACACACACACACGTATTCCCAGTGGTCTGCATTAAGTTTGCACAACCAGTCTTTAATTCTGGCATTTTCATTGGAACACTTGACGTGGTGACTTTTTAATTGTTTCTTGAGCATATCCTTTGGTGTATGGCTCTTCAGGCTTGTTACAGGGGAAAAAAAATGGAAAAAGCTTAGGCTGCGCTGACTGATCACTGAGCTAGACTTTCAAGTAATATAATATGCTTCTGCAAGACTAGCTGGTAGGCTAAATAAAAGCAATAACCGTTTGTCATCCTCTTCAGGAGCTTGAACAGGATGGGGATGGCCTGATTTCTCTGTTCTTCACACACACCTGCTGATGGCAGGAATTTCATGGCTTAAAGCTTTAGCTTTCTTTCAAAGGATTGTGCTGCTACTGTCCTAAGTTTAATCTGTTCTGCTCATGTCAACCTCTTTGTCTGGTTTGTATTTTCTTTTTCAATTCTCAATGTACAGCTCTCCATACTGCATTAGTGTGTTTGCCAGATTTTGTTACTAATCAGCTTTTCATTCCAAGATCTGCTTTTCCTGTTGGCATTGCTTTTTTTTTTTTTTTTTTCTCTGGAGTCCCGTTGAGCTCTCATCGCTTCCAGAATTGGTCAGCAGATAATACCTACTGTGTCTAGAAGGCAATTAATAGCTAATGTTAATATTGTTTATAGCCTAGTAATCAGTCTAATTCTGCCAATCATGGATGAAGTCTCTTTTAATTATCTTTAAACAAATTGGATTCAAGCTTTGGTGTCTTACTCAAATATGTAATCAGGCAGAATGTCAAGTAGGAAGCATTAAACAGCAAGATAGTTGAGCGCTACTTAGTGGGATTGAGTAGATCTGGCAGGCTGAGTCCAAACAGCTCCACATCATGGTGTTGTCTTTTCTTTATATCTTTAATTACATGGCTCTGGTTCATTCATGATCAGATAGCATTATTTACAGTTTATTATTATACAGAAGAACATATCTTCTGTATGTTTTTGTCTATGATGCTAAAGGTTTAGAGCTTTGTTAATTAGTTGCTTGGACTACAGATTGATTATTGTGCTAGTCAAAGAACGGGCAGTGGAACTCCCAAAGAACAGATGGGAGTTAAGAATTAAAGTGGAAGGGAGAAGTGGTTTTAGAGTTATTAATGATCACTAAAAAGAAAAATCTTGATTACTTTTTCCCCTAGGTTTGAATGAAATAAGCTGCATGCATTCATGTCTCACAAATATATTTAACAAAAGGTAAGTTAAACCACATTTATTTATTTCAGATTGATTATACTTGAACATGAATCCCTCATCTATGACTTAGCATAGAGGTGTAATTAATTTTTATGTTCTTGCATCACTAAATATTTAATACGTTTTCTTTAGGTGGCAGGTGTACCCACTCCACTCACGTGTAACATTAGAGGAACAAAGCAACGTATTTTTGACTCCAGTTCCTGGCTACAGAAAAGTAAATATTGTTGAATCATTACTTCTATTAAGTGTGCAAATGCTTTTGCTATGAAGAATATTAACTGTGCCAATTAAATTTAACTGCATGAGGGCGAAGCAGGTTTTTTTTTTTTTTATAGTCAAGATGTAAGCTGCTGCTCTTACCAAGTTTTAACTAGTAAAAATAAAAATACTGCTTTAACTAGTATTTAGACCTCAAGAGATGTAGAAATAACAGGAAGTTACACTTAAATTACTGTGTGACACTGCTTTTATCCTGAAGGATAGTTTGTGCATGTCGATTCTTCTGCCTGCATGACAGAGACACTGCAGAGCAGAATACTCCTTCTGTATGGGGGGGGGGTCTCCTGCTTTGTGCCCCCCCATTTTGCTTATTCACTTGGTTTCTTTATTGTTGCTAATACTGAGTTACTTTGTTACGATGGAGGCATGAGGAAATACTTGCGTTCTTCATGTTTGTCATATACTGTATTACTTCAATATACTTTTTTGCTATGAGGAAAATAAAGCGAAGGCTTTCTTGTATTGCTTGTTCTTTCACATGCAGAGCAGAATTATGTTTACACCACAATTATATTTCATACTAGGTTGGATTTTTTTCATGTAGACATGTTAACTAGGTTTTTCTTTATTCATTCCTTGTTCCTTTCTTGCTTCAAAACCCAGATTATTCTATCTACAAACATAGCTGAGAGCTCTGTAACAGTTCCTGATGTTAAGTATGGTAAGTCTTCTAAATTCTGAAACTGCGTGTGCATTTTATTTGTAATGTTTGCCTTACTTGTGCTTGCCTAACTCTTTCAACACGTCACCGTTTCACTAAGCCTTTAAGTTGGAGTTCAATTTTGACAGCTATTGAGCTCTTTCTTTTACAAGAGGAAACAGTTTTAAACCTTGGATATATGGACAAATAGTAGAGCTGTTGAGCAGGGTGCAAATTTTCATCTTTTGCTGGAGGAAAAGAGACCCCTTATTTTAGATGCAGTAACACGCAGATTCATACCTTATGACACAAGTACCTGAAGCTTTTTATTCACATTCTGAATATATTTTCATTTTAAAATACTTGTGTCTGTTTAGGCAAACTCAAATGTAGAATATCTAAATGCAGAATGATTGCCTTTTGAAGATCACTATCTTTGACATTTATTATATTTAAGTTTAAATTTATTTGTAGTACTGTTATTGCTCTCAGTAGCCTGGTTCTAGTTGTTAGAAAACCAACAAAGAAAATAATGGACATGTCAATGATTGAAACGTTCCTTCTCTGATAACACAAAATCAACAGTATTTATTACACTGCTGTGAGGATGAATTATTTCTTAATATTAAAATTTTATTTTCTTAATTGCAGTGATAGATTTCTGCTTAATTAGAACTTTGGTTTGTGATGAGGAAACTAATTATCAAAGTTTGCGACTTTGCTGGGCATCTAAAACCAACTGTTATCAAAGAAAAGGTAAGATGGCAGGAAGGAATGGAAAGGAATTTTAGAAGTTAACCTTGATGAAGAATTCTGTTATTTTTTTTTTTTTATTATTTAGTGTAAAGCATTAATGATCTTTGTCATGGGCTGTTTATACAAAAATTTTATTCCTTACCATGTCAGGGTATTAAAATTGGTTTTAGAACTATGCCTGAGTGCTATATTTTGTTCAACTGTTTTTTACAGAGGTAAATTTTGTGTATTATTGTAAAAATCTAAAATTAACAAGCCATAAAACTTAGGAGGGTTTGTTATTTAAGTTACTTTTTTAATCATGTGCCTTTTTTTCTTTAAAGGGAGAAAGCTACTGCTAGATATTTACTACTCATGATTTCCTGCAGGAAAAAATTCTTTCATGTCTATTTGTTGCTCAAGTTAGGGAAAGATCTACAGCAGTGTCTTCAGTGTATACCAGTGTTTGTAGCCCAAGGTTAAACGAGAACTGGTATTGCCTATTCTAATTAGTACTTGTTGATATCCAAGTCTTTAGTTTCAGTGGTAAGGAGTAATAAATAAATGTGACATCTTTAGATATAAAAGTATCTATTTTTTTTAAATCTGAGGACTTCACAGTCACAGCATTATTGCTTTTTGGTTCTGGGTCACTGTTGGTTATGACAGCTGACCAATACGTGACCAGTATGACAGCCAACTAGTAGCAGCAGCAGCATTTTGCATAGCAGGAGACTTAGATTTTTTTTTTTTATGCACATGACTTAAAAACGTGGCCTTACACTCTGGTGGCATATCCCACTGAGTAGAGTACCCTTTAGTTTGTTGAAGTGAATGCTGTATGGAATTGTGAAGACAGACCTTCAAATCAATGTGTTGTCTATACGTAGTGGATCATAAAAATATTTTGCTGTTTGTCATAATATGTAATTGTTGTTCTATAGAAGGTTTTTGATAGCTATAGAGTGAAGTAGGAAATCCAACTATGTTCACTGTGCATTTCTATAAACTCAAAGCCTCTTGACTCTGCATGTAGGATCTTCAGTTTGAGGGTATGCCAAAACTTGTGCTGACATATTTATCTGTATTAGACTTGGTAGGACTTGCCTTTTCCTGGTTTTGAGGAAGTGTCTTTTAAAGCAGGATGTCTCATCTGTTCAACTGAGATAAATGGATGAAAGAAAAATAACTGCTCCAAATCAGCATCTGTGTGGAAGAGGTATTTGGGTGAAATGTACAATAAGTAACTTCTGTTAGAGCTGCTGTGAAAGCAAAATTACTCTATATGATGCATATGTAGGGAAGGAGAGAGAGTCTTTACTGGGCTCAGCTGTTGCAAGAGAGCAAAACACTGGTCTGCCTGCAGCATCAGCTGTTGCATACTGTTCAGCTGTCCAGAAGTCTTGTAGACGTGTTTTGGACAATCAGTCTTAGGCAGTTTTCAAATTATTGTTTTGCTCTTTTGTGAAGGTCGTGCTGGACGTGTTTCCAATGGGTATTGTTACAGGCTTGTATACAAGAACTTCTGGAGAGACTGTATTCCAGAGAAGTCAGTACCTGAGATACTGGTAAGAATTTGGGGAGATGGAAAGGACTTATTTTTCTTAGGTGTTTGGATGTAGCAGAGACTGCCTGAAGAGAGTGTAGTGGTTAGTAGTTGTACCACTAAATAGAATTGAATTTGGCAAACAGTTGATAAAGACCATATGTTGTTTTGTTCATGGTGGATGCATTATAACAGTAAAGTTGATGCGACTCCAGAAATTAACATGCTATTCAAAATAAAAATATCCTTAGTTAAGCACAATTAATTTCAGGTTTTACTGAATTACACACTTACATGTATTTTATGATAAATTACTTTGATATAAAAAGTAATTATATATGCTTTTGTATATAGATGTATATACATATATATATCTACTATATATAAATTATTTATACTTTTTATATAAAGTAATTATATTATAAATTAACTTACAAACTATGCACCTTGGCAAAAAGTAACAATAGCATCATCTTCCCTTCAGTGTTCTCCATTGGGAGCTACAGTGTTAAAAATAAAAAGGCTTGATATGGGGGAACCAAAAGCCTTGTTGGCAACAGCTCTTTCTCCACCCAACTTCAGCGACATTGAACGTACCGTCCTTCATCTGAAAGAGGTAGGCATTCTTTTAATACTGTTAAAATCAAGGTAATCAAAACTTACCATATTCTTTGTTATTTAAAAGGCAGTAGTAACCTTAATTGGAACTTAATAACTGTGTCTAGAGAATGTTTTGTCATGTTTGGCTGCTACTTGGTTACCATCCTCTCTGGCATAATTTCTGCAGTTGCTTCATTTATAGAGGATTATAATTGAGGATTAAAAGCAGAATCTTGGAGACATTATACTGTTTGTGAACTAACATTTGCGATGAGAAAGAACAGCAAAAAAGTTACAGAACTTGAGCTCCATAGGTGAAATTGTTTATTAATCAGTAACAAAATCACTCTTAGACCTTGTGATATATAGCAATCAGTTTGAACATCCCCCTTCCCACCTGCATTGAGAAATTGGTGATTTGTGCTTTTTGGTTATAAATTCGGTATGGAGAAGAATGGCAATTGCATTAAAGTTAATTCATTTCCAAAGTGCATAAGAAGTGATGGTTGTATACAGTAGTTTGTGTATATACTGGATGCGTAGCAAAAGTTGTGAAATACTAGATTTTTCAAATTGATCTAAGGATGCCAACTTAATTAGGTAAGGCTCTAATTGATGTTGCTTTGAGATTGGTTTGTAAGAAAGCAGAACGAAAAACAACCAGCCTTAAATTTACTTGATTAACCTTTACAAATAATTTTAATTTCTCTAGTTGGGAGCACTTACAACTTCTGTGCAAGCAGAAGAAAATCCACATGATGGTGAGCTGACTTACTTGGGAAGAGTATTGCTACATTTGCCAGTGGATCTGCATCTTGGGAAGTTGATAGTCCTTGGACATATCTTTGGGTGTTTAGAAGAATGCCTTATTATAGGTAACAGAAAGAAGAACATGTGAACAACTTCCTATAAAAACAAATAACTTCCAGGTTTTCATTTTGATTTGTTTTTGTTGTAGCTGCAGCACTCTCTTTGCGGAACATTTTTGCAGTGCCTTTCAAACAGTACATCGATGGATACAGGTATTACAATAATCCTTGATGGTTTATGTCTTCCTGGTTACCCTTGGGAGCAGAGGGCGAAGCTGACCACAAACTGTCATTTTTAGTGTTGTGAGTTTAACTGCACTTTTTGGTACTTCGACAGAAAAGAGATGCTTTTTCCAGAGCAGCTGAGGTATTGAAATATTGCTACATGAACCAACTGGTATCACAGAATTAACCAATTCTGTGTGGAAGACCTTCTTCTGCTTTGTCTTCCTGATGTGGACATGTGGCAGTGTTTATTAAAAATAAATACCAAAAATAAAATCCTTGTTATTCTGCCCACACAGCTTATTAGCAAGGAAATGTGAATAAGAAAAAAATAACAATAAAAAATGTATTGACCTTGTTTATTAAAGTACTGGAAGATGCTAATAGTGTAGCTGTATAATAAATTCGACATTGCAATAAGAGTATGATTGATAATTCTTTTTTGTTTTTGTTGCTAGGAGCAAACTGTTTTTTTCTGGCAACAGTAAGAGTGACTGTATTGCAATTGTGAATGCATTTAAGGTAAATCTTATTTCCTCTGTGATCTCACTTTATCGGGTTTCATTGGAAGGTGAGCAGCTTCGCCTTTATGATTGGTGGAGTGTTTTTGCTTTGAAGTTCTTAAAAACTTCACTTTGTACCTAACCTTCAAATTATTCAGATTACTAAATAGCTATCTTGCACCATATAACACTACTAGTATTAGTATCAATTGTAAGTCAAATTTTACTGCTGTGAAGGAGCAGGACAACTTTGTACCAAAGGCAGGCAGCAAGAAATGGGGTAAAACAAATTGCATTGCTCAGTTTCTGGGTATATTTCCTACTTTTCACAATCTCCTATGGCTTTTGAGGTATTTATTCTACTAAGCAGCTGGAAAACGGTGTGAAGAGGAGAGAAAGGGTAGGAGGACACCATTATTTCAGTCTCCTGCTTGCTAGTAGTAGAAGCAAATTTTAAGCAAGACACGAAACAGTTAGGTTTTCTTGACCCCCTGAGATCTTTTTTACATGGGGAGGCAGATTATTTCCAACCAAAAAGGTGTATCTGTATAATTCCACATGCTATCAAATTGATGTCTTGTCACTTCCAGCAGAGCAAATGGTAGTTAATCAGTAAGCAAAATAAAGTTACAAACATCAATCACTTGAATCACGTAACGTTTGCAATTCTTGCATGTAACACTTCTATGACCCAGCCACACTTTTCAAACCTTCAGTAATGCTTTCTTAGAGCTACGTTTTGCAGCCACATCACTGGGTGTGCTTGAAGACGAGCAAAAGAAGACCCAGAGTTCTTGCAAACCTTCAACAAAATCAGAGCAAGAGTACTCTTAAGGTTTTTCTTACCTGCCTAGGAACCAACCAAGCAAGAACCATGTTAAGACTAAAATCCTGAAACTGAGGTTGAAAAGGAACTCAGGAGGTCTGTAGTCTGATCTCATGCTCAAAGCAGGTTCAGTGGTGAGATCAGTTAAGGTTTTTCAGGGTTTTATCTATCTGAGAGTTTGGAACCTCAGAGGAGGGACTGTTCAAAGTGTATGGGCAACCTGATCTGTCTGATTGTCCTAGCAAATATTGCCTAATACCCAACTGAATATTCAAAGTAAAGCTATATTACTAAACTTACGTTCCTGGATCACTTTTTAATACAGTGTCAACTTCTGAATTTTGCAGTACAAAAGACACTGAAATACCATTAGTGTAACAGAATGCCCTGAGATGACTAGGGTGCTGGGACACATTATGGGAAGTCTGGAAGGTGTGTGTGTGTTCAGTCCTAAGAAGAGGGTGCTTAAAGGGTGATCTTAGTTGGTAACTTCATCTACCTACCAGCGGAAGGTAGAGTAGAGGGAGGGAGCCAAACATTTTTGGAGGCCTACAGCCATCAGACAAGAGGCTGTGGACACAAATTGCAATGAGAGGTTCTGTTGAGGTGCTACAGTGTGGGGGGGTGGAAATTGACTGTAAGATGTATTCAAACAGTAAAGTAAGTTGTCCACAGAGGTTAGGGCATCTCCATTCTTGGAGTTATTCAGAACTTGATTTGATAAGAACCTCAGAAATGTGATCTAAGTTGGCCCTGCTGTGTGGGACTTTGGAACAGTTGAAGAAATCTCTCAGAAATTACTCAGTGATTCAGATTTCTTTATACTCTTTAACATTTGTAGTATCTATTAGCCCAAGGGCATCTCTGGTTTTTAAATTAGTGCATCCAAAGTATCCTCAGTAATTGTAATTGTAGTAATGTGGGGAAAAAAATCATGGATTTCAATGTTCTGTGGTTTTTTTTTTTTTTGGAAATAATTATTAACAACACTCTCTACCTGAATACTAAGCTACTTCTTTCTTAGGCATGGCAGATCTGCAGACAAAGAGGAGAGTTAAGACATCCTAAGGTTAGTTAAACTTTTTTTCTTTTCCATTCAAGGTTGGTCACTTCAGCATTGGCATATTTGGTGTTCTTAGTGTAAGCATTTTGGGCTGACAGTCTTTCTTTTTCATGGTTACAGTTTTTCATAAGTAAATAAAAGCACGGGTTTCGAGGGATCACAGCGAGCCAGTTTGTGATGCCTGTGCCACTTACTTTTAGATAACCCATTATGTTGTCCCTTTCATAGATGGATCAATGGCCAGAAGGTTTGAAATCCAAGCAGAAAAGAGAAATTGAGCTGTAGTTCAAAGACATTTTTATAATCATAGGTGTTAAGGGGGGTCAGAGGCAAGGGAAAGTAGAAGATCTTCTGTGCATCAGTCTCAAAAATTAGCCATACAGTTTCAGAAGTCAGTAATACGCACACAATAACTGCCTCTGGTATTTTTTCTGTATGTAAGATAAAACTTCTTTGACTTCTCCACTTTTTTCAGACCATAAAAATTTTATGAACACCAGTGCATAACATGCACTGAGTTACAATGAATGTCTGAAGTTCTTCATCCTGATGTCCTGTTTGTCTGCTGTTGTCATGCTCTTAAAGCAGATTCTGTTGTAGCAGCACAGAGGAGTTTATGGTTTATATGAAAAATCTCAATGTCCTGCAGCTGCATTGGTGGTAACCAAAGTAGAGCTTTAGTCAAATCTGTAGTTCTTATGCCAAGTACTTGATTGGATGCAAAGAATGCTCTGAAGAAGATCAAATTCTTCTGTCATTTTATGTAATTACTATTTGTATCTACATGGAAGAATATGAGGGAGAACTTACTAGTAGTATAGGAAACATGATTCTAGCAATTTTTGCGTATGTTTTTTTTTTGCTTTCTTTTCCAGGATGAGCTTGAGTGGGGTCGATCAAATTTTATTCATATCAAGAAAGTTAGAGAGGTAAGCTAAAACAGATCATTCTTATTCTTATGTAAGTTTTTCTTAATTTCTACAGATGTTAATACCCCGAATAGGCCTACTTAGACAATATTATTTATGCATCTAGGTATATATTTTCTTTAAACTGAACACTTAGTATTATCTCTCAACTTTTAGAGAAACAACAGATGTTTAAAGTGACATTAAATAATTAACCATTAGTGTCCAGAGGAGGCCTACAGAGGTGGTGAAGGGTCTGGAGGGGAGGATGCACGAGGAGCAGCTGAGGCCCCTTGGTTGTTCAGCCCCGAGCAGAGCAGGCTGAGGGGAGGCCTCATGGCGGCCTGCAGCTCCCTCACGAGGGGAGCGGAGGGGCAGGCGCTGAGCTCTGCTCTCTGGGGACAGCGACAGGACCCGAGGGGACGGCATGGAGCTGGGACAGGGGAGGGTCAGGCTGGGGGTTAGGGACAGGTTCTGCACCCAGAGGGTGGTCGGGCACTGGGACAGGCTGCCCAGGGCAGGGGTCACAGTGCTGAGCTGCTGGAGTTCAAGGAGCATTTGGACGCTACTCTCAGACACAGTGGCTGATTTTTGGGTGGCCCTCTGGGGACCCAGGAGTTGGACTCAATGATCCTTGCATATTCCTTCAAACTCAGGATATTCCATGATTCTAACCATTCAACATAAATCTTAGAACTATAGAATGGTTTGGATTGGCATGGACCTTTAAAGATAATCCTGTCCAAATCCCCTGCCATGGGCAGGGACATTTCACTAGGTTGTGTTGACTAAACCCCCGTCCAAACTGAACTTGGAATACTTGCAGGGACTTTGTTTGGTGTCACTTAAGAACTTGAGGCCTGCAAGAGGCAAGAATAAAGCCTGAACTTGAGGTCTTGAGGCAAGAGTAAAATCTAGTACTGCAAGTTGTTCTAAAACCTAGAGTAGAGATGCGAAGCAGTATATTAGGTGAAACACGTACTATTGTCACATAAAAAGTAAGGGGGTTTGCACACTTGCTTAGACTTGTACTAAGCTTTAGTTTTCATTTGTGGACAGTTCTTAACTGTAATTTATAACTTAGAGTTGGAATTTCAGGTGGCAGAGTTATTTAACCTCTTGAAAACACGAGTCGGAGAACTTAACATGTTTATTAATACTCAGCCATCTGCTGTGGATGAGGAATATCTATGTAAGCAACGCTTCATTTTGCAGGTAATGCTGTAATGACTCTTTGGGTCATTATTTACAAAGGTTACAACTGGATGTTTACATAGCAGTACTGACAAATTAGTGTTATACTCAGTGTTTCAAAATTTACCATGAGTGCTAGTCCTTTGGTTACCTCTTCCAATTCTGACAGCTCATCAAAATAAAGCAAGGTGATACCGAGACAAATTAAAGTTTTATCTAGGTTAATCTTGGTTAAAATCATAAAAATACTCTGAAGATGGATGGTTTGAGTTGGAAGGAGGGGAGCTAACATTTATGAATACAACCTTTTCGCTTGTTTTGAGTGCTCAGTTTGGACTGTCACTGGCTTGGTTAGTTACTGGGGAGAAAAATTAGATTCCTTTCAGCTACTGTAACTTGTGGATTTTTAATGACATTTCTTTTCCTATTTGGACTGATTAGTAGGTGGTTTTTTTTTTTTTCATGGATCTATTTATCATATATTTATCATGCCAGTGGCAATTGGTTTAATTGTGTTAGCAGTGAACTTTCCAGACCTAAATCATGAAATATGGTATGATGTAATGTGAAAAGTGAACAGCTGTCATAACAGTATTTTTATGTGAGTTTATTAAAAATTGAAATGAGGGTTAACCATTATAATTTTCATAGACTAAGTCTGCTTGCAGAAATACTAAATTATTGTTCCAGAAGTTGAAGTCTTCTCATGGAAGTATGTTTTTAAGGGATAGGATTTGCATGAGTTAAGCTTTACTTTGAAACTGCAGTAATTATTGGTAAGAGACAGACAAACATATGAAAATCTGCCAGTATCTCTTTATACTGCAACTATATCTCTTTTTGAGGAGCTGAATATAATGAGCTGTAACTTGCAAAATGTTTTCATGATTTCAGGTTGTAATGGCTGGTGCTTTCTATCCAAACTACTTCACTTATCAAAAATGTAATGAAGAAGTGGCAATAAGAGACCTTGCTGGCAAAGATCCGAAAACCACTGTGTTGGTATGTTAAGATAGTGAATGTCTTAATCAAGCATCAAGTAATAAGAATATGTAGTGTTAGGGTAGTATTTTTCATTTTATTTTTTTTTTTCCTGGGCCTGGACAGAGATAATTATCTACCATGATCTGCACTTGCTGTCTTCTCTCCCATCTCCCTTTCATTTAATGTAATAAACACTGTGTGGATGGGAAATTTAAAAAGGATTCTTACTGAGAACTGCGTCTATGCATTAGACTGGTACTGTCACACAGGCAGCCAATTCCAAAACACTACAAATATTTTAAAATGTACTTTTTATGAGTACTTTTTTTTAAGAGTACAACATTAGGCTGTTTGTAAAATGAGCTGTTGTAACTTCAGTGTTACTTGTTTGTAATATCCTTCTTGGTACTATACGACACGTTGTTATTGTGAGGTTACTCAGGTGTTGCACCCTTCCTTTTTTTTCCTCTGTAGACATATTTTTAGCTAACTGAATAAGTGTAAGTTTTAAATGGTTGACTTGATTTTGCTGAATGGCTTGCAGTTTAAACTAGAAAATATTCAGTGTGTCCGAAGTAGGTATAACACTGTAAAATAACTATGCTTTATGCTTAAAGAAAATAACTCTACAAGTCAGTGAGCCTCATTGAATAGACTTATATTTGCACAAGAGAAAATAAGTGAAAAGGAAGGAGAAAAAGCATATTGATGAGGAATTTTGTCATGATTAACTACATATCCAAGAAAAGATTGCAGTTCTGCACAAAAGGAGTTTCTGGCATGGCATTTATTGAACACAAATAAGTTTACAAATTACGCCAGGCTTAGATCATGAAGAAGTAGCTGCTATGTGCTGAGCCCAGTGGCTCAGTCAGGTTTTGATCATGTTGTAGGCCGCATACTGAGACTTTGATAACCCAGCTTGGATACAAGGGTGCTGTGAAAGAAGACCATGTAAAAATATTAATGTACCTGAAGGCAGATAGTCTGCCACTCTTCTCTGTTATGCAGATCTGGCCAGTTTGTGATAGTAGGTAATCAAGTTGATCAGGCACGACTTGTTCTTGATAAATTGATGTCTGTTTCCATTCACCTTCTCAATCGTATGATTGGAAATGGTTTCCGAGAAGACTTGCTCCATGATTATCTTGGTGACTGGAGTGAAGCTGACCAGCTTGATGACCAGCTCATTTTTGCCATTTTAAAAACAACTCTGATATGTGGTAGTTCAGCCAGAGTGTTCAGGGCTGTAGTTTCTCCAGTTTCCCAGATAGTGCACATTGTCCATCATTGAGAACTACATCCTAGGCAAGGAAGCTCTCCTGTTAAGAGCAAAAAGGGATATTATGCTGCTTCTAGGAGAAATTATCAAAGAAATGTAACTACCAAAGAAGCATTTTTGCTTTGTAGCTAGACAAAGAAACTAGTTACCTGCTGGTTTGAGGAGGGTAGGGCAGCATTTCCGCAGAGAAGCTGTGGATGCCCCATCCCTGGAGGTGTTCAAGGCCAGGCTGGATGGGGCCTTGGGCAGCCTGGTCTGGTGGGTGGCATCCTTGTGCATGGCAATGGGGTGGAACTGGGTGAACTTTAAGGTCCCTTCCAACCCAAGCCATTCTGTGATTAGCAGCCAAACTTGGATTTTAATATCTTTTCAGATTCAAGAATTTAGTGTGTAGCAATTTTTAAATATGGGTTTTAGTTTGAGTATTGCTATTGCAGCTCAATGAAGGAGAAAACTAACAGATGACCATTTAGGTGAAGTTAATAATACATTAAAATAGTTGAATGTATTCAAGTTTATTTTGTTTTTCTTAACAGGTAAAGAATATTCCGCCCTATGGATATCTATACCATAAACAGTTGCACTCGCTGTTCAGACAGTGTGGGCAGGTAAAATCGGTTCTATATGATGGATCAAGGTAAGTACAAAATATTTTAAGTATCATGCTTTTCTCTTGCTCTCAGTTCTGAGGCTAGTAATCGACTTTTTCTTTGTCAATGGTATACTGATAAAATAAGTTTATTATTTAATCTGTTTGGAATCAGTAAATTGTTTTTAATGCATTGGCTGGAATAAGAAAGATAGCTTTGAACTTCAATATGTGTTGATGAGAATAATATTTGGTAAACTATCTCCTCAGAGACCACCTTCTGTTGTTTCTTCTGTTGTGTAACAGGGGACCTTAACTGCAGCTGATCTGTCTGTATTTGTTTCCAATTTATTTAGTGAATTCAGTTCATTGGTACCATGAGATTGGTTTGCACAAAATGTGTGTCTGGCTGGTTTAGCTGGTCTGCATGCTGTCTGTGGGCCACAACTGCTCAAAGATAATTCATGTACATTTTCCAATCTCTAATTCTTTTTTATTTACATATATTTTAACACTTCTTAAACTTGTGTTAAATATGCTCAGCAACCACAAATACAAGTAAAATTTTAAGTCCTATAAGATTGTTAGGTAAAGTATGTGAGGAGAATACTTCTTACAGTTTTCTGTCCTACTACGATAAGGACATGGAAAAGAAATAATGAATTTTCTGGTTTTCTTGTTTTGTTTTTGATTCTTCAAGTATTTGTTTTTATTTGGTGGAATTTTTGGAACAGGGCTTTCGTGGAATTCTCCCATAACCCAATGGAGGGCTTTAAGATTCTTCCTGCAGTATACATGTCAATCAAAATGTTACAGCTGAAAATTCCTCTTGAACTGGAAGTTCGTTATCCAGATGATATCCAAAGGCAGTTGCAACATGTGGCGGCTACAAGCATGGAGTCTGTAAGGTAATCATTCCATAGGGAAAATGGATTTCTGTGCAGTGAAAGTTGAAATGAGGTATATAGGATTCAGTGGGATTTTCCTTGGAAGTGTCAGCAAGGGAGAGGTGTTAAGCTCAAAAAACAGAGACATAAACTTCGTATAAACAGAATCTTTTACAAAGATAGAAATAAGAGAAATCTGAGCGTACTTTGTCTTTCTTTAAGGTTGTAGTCCATTTGCTTTAGGCATATGGAAACAGGGCTTTATACAGTATTTTTGGTTCATGACAAAGTAGGGATTTCTAGGATAAATAAAGGAATGACATTTGGGGAAGTAACAGAAGGGACAGGGAGGTAATGTAACAACAGAAGTGGGGGAGGAGGAAAATAACAGAAAACACTGATGAGGGATGAGATATAGTAAGTCATCTTTGTCCATATCTGCTTGTTCTAGACAAATCTGGCACAGGGGTTTCATTGTTACATTCAGTCTGTGAATCTTAGCATTACCAATCTGGCAAGTTGGCCATATGTCCTAGCCAAATCAATCTGTATAGCTCCTGATTGGTCTGTAGTCATTTAAATATTTTAAAATCCAAAATCTAAAATAGGAAGGCAGGAATGAACTGTGAAGGCTCAAGTGTGAGTGAATACTTCACTTCCAGTTGATTGTACTTAATTATTAAAACGCTTCCAGCAGTTTCACTGTGCCCCAAACTGTACTTAAGATCTTCATGAAAATTAATTTTTAAGGGATTCAAGAAGGAAGTCTCTTAAGCCAGAAGGCTAACTTCTGTCATGTAAAGGGAAAGCTATATTTCAGGGGAAAAAAATGATACGCTGAATGTGTCTTAGTGCTGTAACATACTCAATTTATTAAAAAGCAAACAAACAAGCAAAAAAAACAACCTTCTAAGGCATGCCATAGCAAAGAAAACTCACTATTTATTTAACCTTCGTTCTTTGGATTTCTAGTAACCTGATTGCACAGTTTCTTCTTAGTGTGTATCTTTCTGTATTTGGTCATAAAGATGTTAGTTTCTCCCATAGTACATTGTTTCTCTCTACTAATTTTAAGTTAAAATCTAATTAATATATTTTTAAAATAAAGGTCTTATGTACATAAATGCATCCTAGGTACTTATCTTTTCCTTGCAAAATGTCATGACTTCTGTCAATTAATTTTTTTCCCTTCACTGTGGATGCATACCTGTGTGGTGAGTCAATGTAAGTAGGAGTGAAGGCAGAAAACCCAGAATTTTAACTTATGAAGTATTTAACATTTTTATTCCATAAATGTTTTAGAGTAAATGTGGACTATCAGAAACAGACAGTAGAGCCTGTGGAAATCTCGTTTGGTACTACAGAACTGTCAAACTTGATTCCAAGTCGTCTCCTGTCCATCAGTGTAACAGAGGTAGGAATGCTATAACCCTGAAGTAAGTCATATCTAGTAATCAGTACCTAGCTAACTTTGCAGAGATGGGTTGGGCCAAGTAGCTGGTTACAGTTATCTGGCAAGTTTTATTCAGAAACTGCAGGTGTGAGACATGAGTTGTTACTGCATGACCACTTCAGGAAAACACTGCATACATAGAAAGTTGTGTTAGGAGAAAATTACGCGTATGTACAAATACTTCTGAAATCTGAAGCTGAAAATTTTTAAATCTCATGTTCACTATTGTATTTTCAAAAAAAAAAAAAAAAAAGAATAATATAAAGCAATATATATGCTGCTGAAATTCAAAAAGTAAAAAATAAAATATATCCAAACCATTAGGATAATGGAAACTATAGGCTGAAGTATTAAACCAACTCTTGGTAGAAGTGACATGTTTTTCAGTGGCAGAAAAGAATTTTCCTCAGTTTATTCAGCTAAGTCTCTTGGTCCAAATAAGTTACTGGATTTGATGATCAGATGCATTCCAGTCCGTTAACGATCTGTGCTGTACAGTTTTGTTCACTATAATTAGTTTTAACTAATGGTCCTATGTATTTATTTCCACTGTGAGCATTCTTTTTTAATCACATTTGATGTAAAATCAGAAATGGTAGATGATATCAGTAAGCAATCCAAAAAAGACTTACTTTATTCAATTTGATTTGAAATAACGGTGTTCATTTCAGTTTCCTGAAGGAATGGCTAATCATAACAGTAATGATGCTGATTTGCTGATGTATGTAGCTAACTCTGGTCTTCTTTAACTAACAAGAAAGTGCACCATAGCTGTGTTCATCTATTTCATCTATCTCATATACCTTACATTTTTAGTGTGTTGATTTTGTTTGGAAGTGGCCTTCTAATAAGTACTTTTTGCTCACTGCTTATCTAAGAGCCTATTTAGATTAAATGTGTGTTGTAATTGCACAGCAGAGACATAAAAACAACATTATATAATAAAGACCAACCTTTTATGAGAGGGAAATGCCTCACTGCATTATTCCAGTATGAGAATGCTTCTATGTTTGTCAGGAGTAGGACTGTTTTCATGTATTTTGCTCAAAGCTGTTTTATTATTTGATGTAAAAGAATGAAATAATGAGAGATCTGAAGCTGTCTAATTCTTATACTTTCAGATAGTAGAAGTTGGACACTTCTGGGGATACAGGATAGATGAAAAAAACAGGACTGTTCTTCAGGCTCTAACTGCTGAAATTAACTACCATAACCTGGTGGATTTGTCAGTGTCTCCATATCCAGAGTTGCTTTGTCTTGCACCATTTACTTGTCTGGAGAACAGAGTATACTACAGAGCTCGTATTCTGTATGTTTCTGGAGATTTTGCAGAGGTATGCTAATATGTTATGTCATATTGAATTGGTATGATATAATTGGGTTAACAATCTTGGAGCTATTTTTTTTTTTTTACTAAGCAATTTGACTAAGCATTATTTTCATGACAATTATAAACATTCTAGTAAAGAAACCTAGAAAACTAGAGCTAAATTAGTCTTAATAGAATGTTGCCAAAAGAGATGAATAACATTTTTTTTCCAGAAGACAGGAGTATTTATTTTAGTCTTAAAATTAGAGGATACAGTAAAGTGTTGTGTATGCTGTAGCAGAGCAAAGCAAAATAAAGAAGAAAACTTCTGGCTTCAAGACTTGTTTTAGTTGCCTTTTGGTAGCTTTTTCACATGGGCAACCTCTAGTCATCTTATGCTCGGTTCTGTTTCCTTGATAATTTACAACTAATTAGAAGTGCCATTATTATTTATAAATTCTATAGCAGGAATTATAATGACCTCCCTAAAATACGACTTCACACGATATTTTTCCCCATTCATGTTCAGTTCTCTGGCCCATTCCACCTGACCTTTTTGTATCAGTATTTGTTGCTGAGTTTTCGATCATCAGCGAGTTTCATCGGAATGTTTTGGCCTTTGGGGCCAAAATCAGCAACGAGAATTAGCACCACAGTTCAAGACTGATCCCAATTTCCCAAGCCAGTACTTTTCTATTCAGCACTTAAGGACAGACCTTTTGTTTTTTGTAAAACTGACCTTTGCACAGTCCATTTCTCTGCTGAATTACTCAATTTTTATTTTTAACATACCTTGGTGTCACCATTATAAGCAAGCAACAAGGCTCAGTATCAACTCTAAAGCCGTGAAAAACCAGTGAATAATAGTGCTAACCTCATTGTTGTCCTTGCTTCTTTAAAAGCAGTTAATTTAGGTAGTGCTGTTCATTGTTTAAAAAAAAAAACAAAAAAAAAAGATATACAGATTTAATTGCAGGGAGAGAGAATTTCAAAGAAATTTACTTTTTTTCTAGATTTAGCAGATTTGCATTACGAGTGGATGTGTAAGCAAAGGGATCAAACAATAAATATACAATTTGACCTATTATTCTTGACATGTCTTCATATGCGTATTTTTCAGATTGAACTTGCTTCTCTGTCACTTGGTAAGATTGTACTGTAATTATTAAACTTAATTGTCACTTTCCTTGCTTACGATTAGCATTTCTAATTCTGTGGAATCTCTGATGCTCTTGATGCTTTTTTTATTTTTCTCCAGGTTTTTTTTGTAGATTATGGCAATAGATCAAAAGTGCCTTTAAAAAAACTGAAAGAGATTCCGAGCCATCTTCAAGAGCTTCCTTTCCAGGTAGGGGTTGGTGCTATTTGCTGCTTAATGGATATTTTCACATCGTATCTTCGAATCGTAATGCTTTTCATCATAATAACAAACTGACGTGTATTTCGGTAATGTCCTACAACCTGCAAACCACCTTTACTCAGGTGGATAAATGTACATCTACACAGGTGAAGTATTTCTTGTGTGTGTCTGATGGCTTTATATATAATTGTAGAGAAATGTTTTGTACTTAGGGGCACTTGCTGGGGAAAAGGGGAGGATACAACCCATGTTGTATTTTTTCTTTAATTGAATGTTTGAACTAAACCTGTTTCTGTGACTCACTGGGTTCCATCTCCCACCTGCAATCACAGGAACAGTGGAAAGAGAGGAAATTGCTCTAACAGCTGACTTAGGTTGCTTGTTGATTTTGGTCATCAGTTGCTTTGCTGTTATCAGTTCTATGAGAAGCAGAACTTCTCTAGAAAGTGTTGTTTTGGTTCGTGTATTGCCTGCTTACATGATAAGCTCAGGAATAACAGGTTGAGCAGTAGATCAGCTGTGCTTTTGTTTAAGAACCACTGAGCAAATGATAGCTTCATTTATAGAGCCTAGGAAATGGCCTGGAGAGGAGAAGCTGTCAGTGACTAGTTCGATTTCTTTTCCTCTGCTTAATCCCCTTTGTTTCTGCCACAGATAAGTGGCAGTGTAGGATCTCTGCTTATCTGCATGGCAGAAGTCTGTAGTCACAGTATCTTGCATAATGTTTGCATGCAGGGTACTTTTGCTTCATCAGTGCTTCTGCTGTGCTATACTATTAGTCACAGGACAAATAGCTGGGAGAAAGCTTTCTTATATTTAAAACAGGTAGAAGGCTCTGGTTTTGCTTTGTACCACTTTTTATCATTTTAGCAAGAAACATTCTTTGAGTTTTCTTCAGTTGTAATAAAGGGAAAGCTATTTCTATTCCATGCCTAATCTTTAAATGACCTACCCTTATACCTTTCCAAAATTATAGCTAGAAGAAAAGAGTTCCGGGTTTAAATTAATTCAAAGCCATAATTACATGTAGTGATTGTGGAAATGGGTTAAACTAGAGCTGACTGACTCTTGCCTGCCAAGGGCAGAATAGCTGTAGCTGTCCTGCTATTTTTTCTATTACCATGGTCAAAAAACTGCAGATTGTAAAGTTTTCCCAGAGAAGGCATTTGTAGTCTCAAAAGATTTTAATGTGGATGGTGAATTAATACTGAATTATCTTTTATTTATGCCTCATTTGCAACTATGTACTAGTATTGAAGCGATGAGAGATGCAATGTGTAGCTGTGTTGGCAAATACAGAATAGGAATTATGCCGGTAGCTTTACAGCAGTCTTAGGAAATTAACATAAGCCTCTGCAATAACGATGAAATAACTTTATAGTTGAGTCAAACTGTTGAGAAAATGGAAGATTTTTGTCCTGATTTCTCAGCACGTATTCAGGCAAACATTGTTCTTACTGTTTTTGCTCTAGGCTTTAGAATTCAAGATATGCAAGATGCGTCCATCTGCAAAATCTCTTGTATGTGGGGAACGGTGGAGTTACAGCGCTAGCCAGAGATTTGCCTCGCTAGTAAATGGTTATACTCTGCTGGTGAAGGTGTATTCAGTTGTGCACAATGTTCTGCACGTGGATGCTTTCCGTTACTCGAGGCACAAGGACCTTGTGAATATTAGAGATGTGCTTATTGAAGAGTGTTACGCTGAACTAGCGGAAGAATCATACAAATCACAAGTATGTTCAGTAAGCTTCTTTGGCTCTTCTTATACTAAGGTATTTCAGCTCAAACTGTCTGAAGTCCTCAGAAGTTGAGCGAAAGTTTTGAAACTGTGCCAAATGCGACTAGACAAGTAAAAATATGTAGTCCTGTTTAAGCATTTTTATGTGTTTAATAAATATTGTGCTCTTACCAAAAGCATTGCTGCATTGAGACACCTTTTGGAAGAGGTGTTTGTTTTCCAAAAGATAATGGAATTATTTGAACTGCTTCATGGTTCATTGAAACTGAGTTTTAATTCCTGCATTTTTCATTGTTTATATCAGAAAGGTGATGAAAGCATTGTTTTTTTTTTTTGTACTTCTATGTCTGTGTTCCTTGTGTACACACACAGAAGAAAAACAACCATAGAAAAACGTGTTTCATGGTTTTAAGACACTTTCATTTTTATGTAGCAAAGCCATGATTTGCTGAAGGGGTTATTTATTGACCAAATGAAGAAAGAAGAGAAAACATCGGTACCTTCAATAGAGGAAGAAAAGCATTTAATTGAAAGATTATTGAACTGTTTTTCTGGAAGTAGATCTGGTGCACCAACCCATAAGGTAATGAGTTTTGGTGCGGCATTACGTGATCCTTTGTCTCACATTATTAGAACACAGATGAAGACTAGAAGGACCTTTAATAACAAACCATGTTGATGCTATTCATAGTGTACTCTACATCCTGTTGGTAGGAAGCCATGATGTGACCACCACTGCAAACTAATCTGTTGCAGCTTTTAATGAAGTTTTGAGGCATAGCCTTAAGAGCTAACTGAACTGGCTACTAGCAAGTTCCAAGGCAGCTCTTCAAGGACTGCAAGATGTAGGTAAAATTGAAAAAGTGAATGCCAGTGTTCCAGTGCATAGACATCTTCATTATGTAAGCTGCAGCAAAAAGCAGGGTTATGACCCTATCGATTCTTCTGGAAACTTTAACTTTTTAAAAACTATACAGAGTGTTAAGCTAAGGAATAACTAAGGTGACACAGGGTAAGTGGTTCAGAGAATGCTGTGCTGTGTGATAGTAGTGAAACAGTGGGTGTTCTTCAGCTGTCAATCCCAAACTGAGAATTTACTCCTACTTAAGTATTTTGAGACATTTAGTCACTACTAAGCTGGAATATAAAACAAGGTTGTATAGGATTGCGTCCTGTCTGTGTTCTGGTTACAAGTTAAACCCGGTCTACATTATAACTTTACCCATTTCAAACCTGACAAAATTCAGGGTTTCAGGCACCTACTTGTGCTTAGGTTACCCACAGGAATAATACTGTTTAACTACTTACTTTTTCTAAAGTGTGATATTTCCAAGATTAAAGACCTGCTCATGTAAATAAAAATAGCCTGATTTTTGTTAGATGCTTTATGAAGTCTGAACTTAAATTCCTTAAGCCTGTGGGAAGTTGTGAATTCCTAGTACCCGTGAAAAGACATGACTTTCGCTTAGGTGCCTCAGCATGCGAAGCTTGCTTTAGATGGGTGATATGAAAATGTTACCTGTTCATCAATTCAGTGTTGCTCAGTGCACACACAGGATCTTGAAATGCATTCTGTATTTTCATTTGTAAAGTATTTTCATGGGGAAAGATCCTTAGGCTGGCTAATGAGAACGTCATTTGTTCTTTTATTGAAGGTGACAGTTTCTGGCCCATTCAGTCCTTATGAGGTAAAATGCTACAGTATGACCAAAGTATCCAAGTTCAGGTATGGTAATGATGGTAATGCTCTCATTGTGAAGCACAGACGTGTTCTGAACTGTTCCTTCTGATAAACTGGCAAAACCCATCCTCATTACTCTTGCAGATTTGTACAGGGTTTTTAATCATTGAAAATACAAAAGTAGTAAAGCCTCAATTGCATTCAAATACAGACTACTGCTTTAAGAAAAGTAGTTTTATTGAAGATGTCTTAATGCCTTAACAGAAAATAGTATTAAGTTGTATACATCCACTAATAGAGATTCTTATAAGTTAAACCCATTAACTGCTATCTATTCAGGTTGTACTCTGAAATAAAAAGGATTCATTTCTTATATTTGTATGTTTGTTTTTTTTACCGTTGGAAATATTTTTCTATTTTCTCCTCAGAAGTGTTTTCGTACACAAGGAAAGCATAAATTCTGTTGTTATCGATGATGCTCCAGAAGACTCCTTTCAGCAGTTGTTGGTTGCCGCTTCTTTGTCATTAAATGCCAATGGTAACTCCTAATACAAATGTTTGGACAGTTTCTCTGGGCTCTTTTATATGAATAGCTGTGTGAACGAATATGTTACTTCAGTTCTACATTACATCTTTTTGAGATTAGCACTTTGATTATGTACTTCTTAATTTTTTTTGTGCTGACAGGATCTACCGTGCTCTTAGAGGAAACATCTTTGATGCCTCCTATTCCTGGCCTACTTGCACTCCTTAGCATGCTGTTTGCTCCTGCTATAGAACTTAGGTATTAATGTGTTCTTAAAGTGGCTCTTTATTTTGTTTAGGACCCTCAGAAATTGGCGACAGACTTGCTTGCTCTGATTTCATTATTTAGTATATTCTCTTCGTTCCTGTTGATACAATTCTTATCTTCTATCAGCTTTATTATATTGTATGCTAAGACAGCTTGTTTCACGTATATAGAAATCGGCACTGCAGACTTGATTCTCACATTGGTGTAATACAGTTCCTGACAATTGTGCAGGAAGTCTAGGAAGATGAACTGTAGAACTGGGCAAGTTTTAAATCCACACGAGGAGAGAAACTTGCGTGATTTTTGTGAAAGCTGAGCTCTGGCAGTTGGATTAATGTTAGGTTTTGTTTAAATTCTCGTATCTGTAGACTGTTGTTTCAACACAGGGAAACTGGCTTTGCTTTATTTAAGTTTCAACTTGCATATGTGATTTTTTTTCTATTTTGTGACTGTTTTCAATATTAGATCTTTAGCTTTATTTCATTACCTTAATAAAAAAAAAAATAGAAGTAGTGTGACTAGATGTAAATGTCTAAAAGTTTTTAGCTTCTTTAAAACTCTTGTATCTTGTTCTGCATAGCTTAGACAAATCAAGTCTGTTTTCATATAAGTTTAGTTTGTTAATCTCTAGGTGTGACCATTTTCTTTGTACAGGATTGATGAAAGTGGAAAGAATTTTACTGGTGTTCTGTGTGGCTTGGGTTGGAGTCAGACTCGTCAGGTTCCACTGCTTCCAGAGAATGACATGGAGCTGACATTTGATGTGCATTTTGGAGTAGATGACATATCAGAGGTAAAAACATGTATATTTATTTGCCTTATAGTAAGAATTAAGTAGAATTTGGTACATCAGAACTTGGTAACAGTTCTAGTAGCTAGAATCTAGCAGTTGGCTATCTTAAGAAAATTGTTGAAGCTTTTTGTGTCTGTACTGTTTGTTTAGAACCTTGGGCTTCTAACAGAGAAAAATAGTTACCCCCTATATGTTTTACTGAATAAAGTCAATTATTACAGTACAATACTTTGCTTTTGTTTAGAAAAGTTTACATTGATTTTACACTCCTCAGATATCAATATTTGTTATGTTCTTAGAATTACTGGTTTTTAAAGATGAGCATAGTGGTTTTTCTTTGCAATCTTCAGTTTGATTTCACAATTCTGAGAAGTCATCTGTAGTAAGCTTCTCCCGGAGCAGATCAGTCAATAGATAAAAGCCCTTGTATTCCTCAATACAGTGTTTTTGTAACTTGCAGACAGGTCTGTCAGAGGACAGTATGTACGCTTTCTTGTACAGCATAGTAAGTTGTATTTAACCTGTGCTTCAGATTTTAGATACCGAACGACCTCACATAACCTGAGCAGTTCTGTGTACAGGTATAGCAGATAACCAGTGTATTCTAGAGGCTTTTTAAGGATGTAGTGGACATGCTAGTGTGCAGATGAGGTGAAGTATTATTTTTGAAAGCATCGATTT
Source organism: Aythya ferina (assembly GCF_964211825.1). Lineage (NCBI taxonomy): Eukaryota > Metazoa > Chordata > Aves > Anseriformes > Anatidae > Aythya > Aythya ferina. The sequence continues at coordinate 55,346,563 of NC_140301.1, forward strand.
GATGTGTGTGATATCTGTAATCATGGCACCATACCTGTAATGGTAGCACCAAGCTGTTGCATTTTTAACAATTATGGACAGATTGAGAAAATCCTTAAAGGTTTCTATGGAAGGAATCTGTGTTGAAGGATATCCAGACAAGTGGTAAGTAGCCTGTGTCTTCTGTAGCATAGCTGATTAAACTTGAAGATCGATTTCAAGCAGCTGGAACTATAAACCTCTTCTACCAGCAGTGATGCATCTGGAGGAAGAAGTGTTTCTAAAGCTTCAGATGTTTTTGCTTATGTTAATAATATTTCAGTTAAAATTGAGTTTTATGGGTGCCATAACCACCTTCTGTACATGTCGATATGCTATAACCAGAACTAGGACTGGTGTATAGTACTTCATATTCTGTCACTTATTTTTACAGATAAACATCCTGAGGACAGCCATTAATAAGCTGCTCTGTGAATGTGCAGCGTACTCTGACCAAGAGAAAATGACACAGCTGCAGGAAAACATTCGTGAGATGCTTCTAAGGTAATCATTTGTAGAAATAAGAACTTGTGTTTCACTTTCTCAGCAAAAGCAAAATAAATGATTGCTTGAAGCATAGCTCAGGTTAGGCTTTGGGGAAATGATAATATAGGGTGTTTTCATTTAATGATGCATTTAATTTACTTTGCTTATTTATGAAGCAGTATGTTCAACAACTTTAGACTGCTTGTGGAAGCACTGGTTCTTCAGGGAAGCCTGATCACTTAATAGTCATAAAACCTAGACTGTAAAACCTGTTCCACAAGATACCAGTTCTGATGTCTTTTTTTTTGTGCACCCAGGACAAAGCTACTGAAGTCCTATGACATAAGAGCACAGAAAAATTCACATTTTTTTCTCCCTCTAGATGAAATTCGGACTGTGTATGTGCTACCTTTCCTCCCTCAACAGGCCTGTTGAGGAGAGATGCTGCTGGAAGTCCAAAGTTAATTTGTGAACTGAAATGAACTGAAGGAAGGCCACCTGCCTTTTTCTCCAGCAGGCATCCCTGCTTCTCATAACTGAAATACTGACTCCAAAAAGGTTGTCGTAAGTCAGTGCAGCTAGTCTTGAGAATTCTTCCAGCTTGCAGTGTTTGAGAAAGGTTCAGGGGAGCAAGGTCAATGAAGTTTCCCTGTAGCAGTTACTTCCAATATCTGTGATGGCAGAGCATGCCATGAAAAATCTTCCTTGGTTTATAAATTTAGTGTGCATTTTTAGTGCTCTCTACATCATCATCAGTAGGCTTTCCTCATCCTTACCTGGCTCTGTATTGAACAGATTTCAAAAAAGAGCTGACTGGACTTAAATTAACTTAAAGTGAAGTTGTTGTGCCCTCTAATATTGCTCTTCTGTGTAGCAAATGTGACCCTTTTCTACAGTAAGCTCTTCAAAAGTAACTGTGCCAAAATGAGGTAGTTTCTCATACTGATACAGATCAGAAGCTTTTAAGCTTAACTGCTAATACCTTAGGTTATCAAAATGGTTATCAAAGCAAGCTGTTCATGCTGAATTAGTTTTCAGGTGTTTCTTGTTTGTTTTTTTTGAATGTACCTGTTCAGTTGATTTTTTTCCCCTCCAGCTGTGAAAAGATAACAGCCTTTACTAAAGGAGTATGGGTACTTGCTTTAATTTCCAATATTGGAAAGAAAATGAAATACAGTGCATTTTATAATAAATTAACAAGTGTAGGGGCAGTCAGTCTTAGCCTTTGAGGCACTGAAGAGGAAATGAAATTAAAAAGCCATAGAAAACTGCCAGAAGATGTGGGCTAGATGGTACCTAGCATAGATTAGCTGACCAGCAGACATCTCTTGCAGGAACTTGTCAGCTTCAAGCTAGCTATTTGTGGTTTGTGTGTACATCCAGAAGGGGGTGGAAGAACTTCGTGGAAGCTGTACCTCAGAGATGTACACTACTTGCACTTCCAAGTGAAGTAGCACCAGTGCAAACTGCCAGCTCCCTGTTGGTGTTTCGCATCTGCAAAATTCTTGCTAAAGTACCAGCTGTTGGACGTACTGCTGATGCAATAATTAATTTCCTGTTTGTGTCCTAGTACCTCAGGCCAGTTGGTGTCTGTGTTGCTTTTGGACACTGTCATCTACTACCCTGTTTAGACTTCAAAGCTGAGTGAAGTTTGCTTGCATGATTCATGTGGTAACTGCAGGGAGAATTCAAGGAAAGTGGAGAGAGAAAGAAGCATAACCACAAGACGTTTCTGAAGGTGCCTGTTTGTCTGTGACAGTAACAGTTTACACTCAGACATAACTCTAAGATGAGAAGTTGAGGACACAGAAATGTCACTGCTATTTCTTGAAGTTTATGAACACTTGGTATTGTTTCAGGACTTCTTTGGGGTTGGTCGCTCAGACATTTACAGCCAGTCAGGAAGGGAAGGAGCAACCACAGGTCCTTGGTGTTGCTGTCTTTACTGGCTCAGTCAGTGCTGATGCTGACAGCTTTTCTCAGCTATTCTCAGCCTTCTGGGTGTCGGTCTTTAGGATTTAAACCTTCTTGTGGTGACGTTTTCCCTCCTGGAATCTTTATGCTGCTACTAATTCTGTCCCACCAGTCCTACTGCTATTTTTTCTACCTTTCTTACCTCTTTCTGGCCTTTCCACAGTTGGTTCTTGGCTGTCTGAGTCAAGGCTATTGAGCCATTCTGTGTTTGCCTCTGGGACACAGGCAGCTAAACTTGGGAGCTTACAGCAGGGGTTCTGCATCGTGGGGAGGTGTCATCCTATCAAGAAACTAGAAGTGATTGTCTCTTTCTTCTAGAAGGTAAAAAAAAATGTGTTACTTCAGAAATTTCAGAAAAAGAATCCAGAATAAAAGGAATACTCTGGTTATTGTCATGTCCCATTCCTATGTTTAAGATCTTTGATAATTTTGACTATTTTTTCACCTTAATTTAAGGACTTGAAGGAAGAAAAAAACAGATTTTGTTAGTAATAGTAAATACATACAAATGTAGCTTCAACAATCTTTAATTACTTTTTTGAAAGCTAATTATATTTACAGTGTGTCACCGCTGCTTAAGACTAAAATGTGCATTTGAAAAACACATCTAGACAGAATTAATTAAAGTCTACTACTGCTGTACTTTGCACAGCTTGAGGAAATAACAGGAGCAGACAGACAATCTATAGTAATAGAGTTGTCTTGCAAAACAAAATGCCCTAAAAATAGCTTTATTATATGTTATAGTGAATAAGCATGTAAGCATAAAATGTACAGAATAAATGATATTTGCAAATTTTAGTACTTTATCAATTTAATAAATAATACTTACTTCAAACAAACTAACAACAAAAAAAACCAACCCCACATTTACTGACCCTGTAAGTTTATCTTTCAACTTCTTAAACTAAAGGGGCGAAGTACAGGTAAGTGAACCAGTTACACTAAATTAACATGGAAATTTAAGATTCCTTTCAGCATAGACACCTTACAGACACACGGCTGTGCCTGCTATATACATTTCTTATAATTAAATGCAAGTTTATTTCTTAAGGTTATATTTATTTAATTCCAGTTTGATCTGCAAATCACGACCTCGAGATAATACTGTTCCTAAGTGGTATGAGAAGCCATATCAATGGAATCAAGTAAGTGTAGAAATGCAATTTAAAAATAAATATATGAAAATGGAGTACCCCAGTATACTTAGTTAAGTGGTCAAAGGTAGAATTTCCTTTGATAGGAAGTCTTTTGAGCCTGAGGGTAAAAAAAACAAAACAAAAAAACAAAACAAAACAAAAGCATACTAAAATTGAAGATACTGAAAGCACTATAGGACTGAATTTTAGGCATAAAAACCGTTCTGCATGCATCTGCCTGCATCGAGAAGGTATTTTTGTAGTCTTTTTTGTGTACAGATGTTTAGCCTTTTCAAACAGAACACTATGATATTTGAGTTGAGCTTGTAGAGGCAGCTTTACCTTTGGAAGTTAAAATTTTGTATTCTTCCTATTAAATAGTTACAACATTAAAGATAAATTTTTCTTCAGGATTTATCTGGATGCATATTTTAGTTTGTTTTGGGTTGCTTTTTTTCAGGTAATTTTTCCTCTTAAGCTGACAGATGTGCTATATTTTAGAATTGCTGTGATGGGATCAGAAGACAGTGTTCTTGAAATCTGGGAAGGTTAGAGCTGAGGAGTATAGCTTCCTACTCGTAGAAATCTGACCTTTCTTAAAGGGCCTCTGCAGGCCACTAGATTCGCTGTGTGGTTCTCATGATAAATGAGTGCATATTCTTAAGTAGAAGTGAGTGAAAAATTGCAGAGTGAAGGAATAAGAATTGCATATGCACCCTCCATGTCACTTTCTTACTCTAAGGCATGTAAATAAGGGATTTAGGTCTCTTTTGGAAAGACTGACAACAGTGGATAAACACCAAGGGCACATGTTTCCAGTAGGCATTCAATAAGGGTCTAGAATGTGTCTTACTGTCTTAAGCCTAAGTATTTTTATATACAAATTGCTTTTTCTTTGGTATTGTCAAGATCATCTCTTGCTCAGCTATGTTAGTGGTTAGCTTTTTGTAACGTGTTAATGGATAAACCCTGTATCAGGATTGCATTCTAGTTTAAACAGTTTCAGGGCATTACTTATGTCATCACTTAACATACTATCTGTAATGCCCTGGAAATGATTGTGGCATAGAATTCTGATTCAGGCAAATCTTGAGATAAGAACTATTATTATAAAATGTCTTATGTTGAAATAGGTAACATACTGAAATGCCAGTATGATTTGAAGCAGTCAAAGCCCTTCGTAAGTAGAACAGGGCAGTATTTTCCTTAACTGTGTTGTATAGGAAAGCATTTATTAGACTGAATTGTAACTTTGATCTGTTGTCTTCTGATTAGGTGGATTCACAGCATATCATTGACCAGTCAGAAAAGCATCAGGAAAGAGATGGCCTTTATCAGCTACATAAGCTTGTTGTGTTGAATGTTTAAGTATTGCTTGAAGTCCTTCAGAGGAAGAGGTATTACATGTAGTCTAAAAAATTGTGTTCTAGATAAGCCTTGGATGTTTGTTTTGCAAGACTGTTCCTTAAAATTAGTGTAAGTGTACTGAAGTAGAGCTTGGTGTATGTTTGCTCTTTAAATCAAAAGTATGCTGACCTAGAGCAGATGGTTATTCATAAAACAAACTTACTTAAAGCAGGATGCAGTTTTCAATTTAATAATACTGCTGAGTAGGTGTATCACAATGGACATGGAAGACAAAGCAAACCTGGGTTTACTTGTTCCTTTTCTGTCTGAATGCTCATGAGTAATGGGTCGTGATTTTTTTTTCTTTATTTTTCTTTGTCTAGTTTTCGTAGTTTCTGAAGTCATATAATGGTATTGTCTTTGTAAAAAAGTCAAAGGAAGACAAAGATTTGGATTATGTTCTGATCTGAAGTATAACTTTAGATACAATTTTTTATTTTTTTCATACAACAAAAATGTTTCCTTTTCCTGTACGGCAGAAGAATGCTTTTGAGTTACTGATTCATTATACCTTTGTTTCATCTTTTCAGCTTGTTTTTCTGATCCATGAGATCTTTAGTACTAAAAATGAGGTCAGTGGTTTCAGTGTTATATGTAGAACTGAAATGGGTTTGTCAGTTCTGTTGTGCAGTCATGCTTAATAAAAGTTAAATTTAGTTATTAATGGTGTGTGATTGCGTTCATGAAATACATGAATACAAAAGCAGTATATGGAAGAATATTCATCTTTTCTGGTTTAACTCAGTGATTTGAAGATCATGTAATACTTAGTCTTCTAGACAGAAACAATTGTCACAATTTTAAATTAAAAAAGGAAGCAGATCTGGGGAAAATGGGGTGATGATTAATTTAAAGAAATGATGTTAAGTTGTACTTAGAGTGAAAAGGAGCAGTTGTATATTAGGCAATTTCATTAGCTTATTTCCTCCTTTATTCAGTAACATTACTTCCTCAGATCCATTTTAGTAATTCCTGTGAATCATAAGCTATCATACTTTATAGTGAAATGGTTTAACAGATTTTCTTAACACACTGTTTCTTGGACAACAGTATTTCTCAACTGAGTGTTGTAAACAAATTGTGTTACATCTAAACACCCTTGGGGGTAAATGAAACACACAGAACGGCAAATCTTCACTCTGTCTACTAGTGATGGGAATTTCTGTAGGAAAAGGTAACTTTGTAATAACATCATGTATATCATAGATTTTGGAATTTCTTCAGAAGGAGTCTTCATAAGGAATACTGAAGTTGACAGAGGAACAGTATGTATTTACTATAATCAGATTTTTTAATCTATTGATAATGTGTTGTTCTCTCCTGGTTGATTCATGTGCATGTGCTGCCATCTGCTGGGGTTATTAATGTGCTTGTTGCACTTTGAACTTCCACTTGCATGATGTAATTAATGCCTTCAGTAAAGAAGAGATCCTCTGTAATGGCTCGTGTCCAAATAAAACTGGTAAGTTTCTGCTCTTGTCCTTATAACAAGAAGAGTTAATAACTCCCCCCAGGCCAGTCCAGTAACCCATAATCTGCCATTAGTAACTTGATATGTGTGAACTTTTTTTTTGGATTGGGGTATTTTTGTTTTGTTTTTAACTCTTCAGAGGTCCCAGTTTTTATCTTAAGGTGCTCATGCTGTCAGAATGAGATTTCATTTGTCACTCTTCACTAGTAATCATTTATATTGCGTATTTCTTCCATCACTAAGTTCAAGGCAAAAACATTATTTGAATGTAAAGTATTGGTCTTATTAGCTAGTATTTTAATTCTTCACAGCCTTCAGTGGTAATGATAAAATGATTAATTGTGTTGATAGGTGCTCCTATCAATAAGTGCAAGTCTGAAGATGGACCTTCATTGTTAGTCATAATTTCACCCACAGCTGCAATGAAATCAAGTAGCAGTTATATTTTTAAATATATATATTTTTTGCCATTACACATTATTAATTTTGGAACTTAACTGCCATAGGCTGTGCTAGAAACAAAGCGTATAAACAAGTACAGAAAATAATTGGAACTCCAGGGAAGGCAGATCCTTCAATAGCTGTTAGAAGTGAGGGACTCAAGCTCCCTACCCTACTGAATTTCAGAACTTGAGGAAATGCGTTGGAGGAATGCCTAGTTTTTTGTCCTTTACCAAACGTTTTCTTTTGCCACATGTCAGGGTGAAGAATATTGTTTACTTATCCTTTTAAAGATTCCATAGTGAGTCAAACTAATTCTAAAAATTCCTTTTAAGATTGAAACCTCATCTTTTACTTTGGAATCAGCAATAGTAAAATTACATAGTGAGGATGAGCACTAGTGTAATAAGATGTCATTTAACAAAGTATACACACTAAATAGGGTTGGTCAGGATATGTAGTCTGTTCTTCGCCTTACTCTCTTCTATGGTCTCCTACTCCTGTTTATGCAGGATTCTCTAGTTAAAATGACACCAATAGATGTTCTCCGCACTCAGATTTTCTCTGTTAGGTGTAGAACTTTCAGATGCAGATATGTCATGCAAATACAAACATTCCTTGCCAAAAGGACTCAAATTTGAATGTGAGGTGCAGTGGAATGCGATTATGGATAAATACAACTTAAAAATAATAATAAAAAAAAGAAACCGTTGCTAGTTGCTACATGATTTATGACTTCTCATTTCTGTAAATTAGTATTTGAAAAGAATTTCAACTGTTGAAGAGTTTTAGCTGATAATAGATTTGGTAAACAGCCTAGATCTTTTAGTTTATACTGAAGACTTGCAGTTTTCATAGGTTGCTACTTATCCTGGTTACATCTGGATTAGAACATAGAAATGAGTTAGGCAGAAGACTTCTGCCTGCCAGGCAAAAAATAAAGACAACTTGAGGCACTTTTGGAACTGCAGTTCAATATATTAACTATATGAAACATCTGACTCTTGAGTAAATTTGGCAAACCCAAAGTACAGTGATTAAAATGCTGAAACTGAGAGAGCATATGAATTTCTTTAAAAGAGTGACAGTGTCACGACAGACAGTGACGTGGAGTTTGGGAAATCGTTGGGCTGGAACTACTGTAGCCTCAATTTGAAGTCTGTCATGCTTGCCTGAGGCAATGATAACATTACTATCCCCAATGTAAGGAAAACAGTTTTCATAATCTATTGCTTTTAAGCTATTATGAACATTGTTGTCAGCCCAAGCCAGCTGATTGCATTCAGCCTCAGTACCCATCTTCGTTCTTCAAATGAGTATATTAATCGCTCCTTAGCAGTCAGATTATCTCTGTAATTTTTCCTGTATCCTTAAACAGTGCAGAGTAAGGTGGTTTCCAGAAAGGCAGGTTTTGAGAGGAGAGAGCAGGAAGGATATGAGCAGGATCTTAACCTAATGGCAGTGTTATGGGTTATGTATCAAAAATAATGATTCCAAACGTCTGCTAGCATTTTTGAGGAAAGCTGCTGTGTTTAAAAAAAAAAAAAACAAAAAAACAAACAATGCATAGTCTAGACAATAGCAGCAATGGCAGAAGTACCTAGTGTGTTGAAAATGCCCAGACTTCAGTGTCATCTTCCATTTGCATTGAACAGATTGGGAGTATTCTTTTTTTTTTTTTCCAAACACCTTTTTTAGCACTCAGTTTTAGACTGTGGAAAAATCATAGATATGGAGCTACTGGAGAACGGCCAGTGAAGAGACATGAAGATGATAAAGGGCTGGAGTGCCTCTTCTATGAGGAAAGGCTGAGAGAGCTGGGGCTGTTCAGTCTAGAGAAGAGAGGGCTCAAGGTGGATCTCACGTGAATGTATATCAACTGTCTGAAGGGGGGGTTTACAGAAGATGGAGCCAGGCTCTTTTCAGTGGTGCCCAGTGACCGGATGAGGTAATGGGCAGAAACTGGAACACAGAGGTGTTGTATCTGAGACTGGTTGGAACTGGACAGTCAACTGGAACTCTCCATTTTTGGGGATGCTCAGAAGCTGCGTATACATGTAGACCTGGGCAGCAGGGACATTGGCCCCTGTCATCTCCAGAACCTCAACCTTCAGTGATTGTGAAAAAGTTTTTGTTTGTTTTCCAAAAGCGTAGATAGGAAGGTCTGAAGCCACCTGTTACAGGTTACCAGAGAATTGTAGAAGATGATTTATGAACACAGGAGTGTTGAAGTAGGGGAAAACTATGTGAAATGAAGAACAGCAAGAAAGCAACTAGAATGTACGGCTTTCCTACCAAGCTGGTGGTTTTAAAAGGTGGTGAATGACAGTGGAAGGTAAGAAAATGTTTTTTTGGAGACTGACCATATAGTTAGGCTTCAAAATTTTTTGTTGTGTTTATCTCGCTTTGCGAATTATGCATTTTTAAGAGCCACCCCATAAAGAGCTTTGGTTGAGTTTCATAGGGGAAATGGGGAACAAATAAATATGCTGTGGATCTCTGGACAGGGAGACTGTTCCTAGTCACACAGTGCATGGAGTACCCAGAGTTCTTCCAAGCTCTGGCTTTGTTTTTGCTTGTTTGCAAAATGTGGTTGAAAATGTAGTTCAAAACCTAAAATTTTATGTCTGTTGACTATGCCAGCTGTTTTTCCAAGTACACAAATGACTAAAAGATCGAAGAAATACAATCCCTGGTTCCTAAGTTGTTTCGTTATAGTACTTGAGCACGTTCTCTACAGTTACTTCGGTATAATCATATTGTTATGAACACTTCTACACAGGGAAAGAGAAAAGGATATCATTTTTTAAAAAAGTGACAAACCTTTCACAAAAAATGCGACAGTCACTCAGGCTTGATGTAGGGCATCAAGGACAGAAGTAATACTAGGCTTTAATATACCTGTACGCGTGAAATCAAGCAATTTGAAATGAGCTTTTCCTTCCTTGTGGAAATTCAGCACTGAACTCAAAGCAGGGTTAGGATTTTCACGTGGTACTCCCCAAACAGTGTGACGGTAAGGACGTGGGTGATTTAAATGAACCACGCAGATCTCCTGCTCAGACTGTGGACACTTGCAACATGGCAGTATATGCATTCTGCAGTGAGCGTCAACATAAAAATGAAGACGAACATTGGTGTCCATTTCAGAGGATTTATTTCCAAAGGAAGCAGGACTGTCCTCTTTCATTTCCATCTGATTTTTATGAGGTACAGGTGAGTGCATATAACATGTTCAGAAATGTTGATCTTTTCAAGTGTGCTTATGCTTTTGTAGGCATCTGAGCTACCTATTTGTAAAGCTTGCTCATGTATTTTACGTGAGCTTTTGCTTACAGTGCAGACATGTAGAGAGTTGACAGTCAAAATGAATGTGATTGCTGCTGATGGCAGGCCTTAAAATAGTTATTGAAGCTATTATACTTGTGCAGCAGCTAATACAATTCTGTGGCAGTGCTACAGGATGAGGAGTATACAAGAGGGGAAGCCTGGGGTACTTGGGCACTTCCAGAAGACACATCAGTGCTTGTGTAGATAGATTTGTATGCTTGCTGAGTGATGCTTTCAACAAAAGGATGCAGATGGTAACAAAGTGATCCTAGGAACGGTTGTTTTGTAATACTGTGTTGTAAATGTTCGTATCACAGATGAGAATTAAAACAGAAAGGACTTGCACTCTTCTCTGTGCACGTGCCGGATAGTAAATTCAACTCGGAACTTGTCATGCTGTCTAAGGCATTCAGTGAAGACAACAGAATTATTAATACCAGTTTCTGTCTTCATTTTGTTGCTGCCAAATTTTCATTAAAATAATTTTACTACTTTTCAATTTATTTGAACTGAGATGGTCACTTTTTTTTTTCAGCTATAGCAACATCGATATTATGATTGTTTGACAACCATAAATCTAGGCATTTAGATCTTCTAGCGTGTTATTGCTTTGTTCCTTTTTTTAATCTTATAGTAAGTATTGATGTGCAGTCAGCTTCAGCTAGCTATCTTTTGGTAGAAGTTTTCTTAGTTCAGAATCACTTCAACAGCTAATTTTAATGTAGTCTGAACTAGTTCTTGTCTGAAGGAAATGAAAATCTGCTGTAAACTGTTCTGAAACATATAGAGATGATGGCTTATTGCTATAACACCTGCTGTAAAGAACAGAAAAGTATATATGGCTGTAGATTACAGTGTAAATTGTATCACGTTTCTTTTGTTCTTGGTAGTTTCTCCAAGTGCAAGAGGAATTACCTACACATCATAGTATATGCACCACTGCTTGATTAATGCAAAATGATAGTGGAAGAATTGGCCAAAGTTGCCAAGTATCCTGAGGTACTGGAAATGGTCTGCAGTTCTTCTTCACATTTATTTAGTGCTGGGGTAAACAGGAGTTATGTTGTATGCTTAAACTTTTGAGGGATTAGCAATTTATGGAATTGGAATCAAAAGGAACTTCGGGGCTCGCAAGGCTGTTAGTGCTGGCAGGCATTTACAGAAGGACCTTTGACATTTTCTTGCTTTGCAGTACTTTTTATGTGCTCTTTATAACTTGCAGAGGCGTATGTTGCAGAGGAGTGTGGCTGCAGTGTGGGTTTCTGACTTTGTCAGGAAGAGATGTGATGCAGGAATTTTCTTGATTCAAGCAGGAATGGGGCAGTGTACAGGAATCTTGACCATGTGGTCCAGGTTTCCAGGTTACTAGATAGAAAAATATGAGAATCTCCTGAGAAGCAATCTGGACTGTTTTATTTATGCAATTCTGAATTGTGGCAGTGACTACTTAAACATCAACTAGTGATTAAAAAAGCAAAACCCTCTAACTAGACACATCCATTATTGAAAACTATGCTAAACACCCTAACAGTTGCAATTAAACATAACTTCTAAAAACTCCAGCAAATCTAGAACCCAGCTAGTTGATAAGAAGTACAAACTGATACTATCAGCTATTGTATGCTCCATTTCCTCAGTGGGGCAGATCACATGCACGTGCTTTATTAACTAGCTGGCATTTGTTCCCTTATCCTAGTTGTATGCCTGGATGATTTTTATTTCTTTTTTCTAAAGCCTTAAAAACAAAAGTTTATCTTGCTAGCAGTCTCTGGGATTCTGCAGTCATGAGTCCTCTGACTCATGCTGCATGGTGCTCATGTGCCCTGTTTGCTTTCTTCTGGTTTTATTTTAATTCTTGATGCCAAGCCATTTATGTTACCTTGCCTAAAGCTATATACAGCCTGTACCTTTGCCAGTGCCTACAGCCTACTGCTAGATTGTACTCTTGACTATTAGGATCTGTTGCAAACTCAAACCTAGAAGCTTCTCCTTACTGAGTCATTTGAGCACTGCTCTATCCTATGTCTCAATTGGTTAGAAAAAAAAATAAAAACAGAATAATTCTGTTGAGTATTTCGAGCAGAATGCCTGTTGTCTTCCAGTCTGAAGACCTAAAATTTTGTTTTGGACTAGGAATTGTTTTAGGAGCTATAATAGGGCCATAATAGGATTCAGCTAGGACCTGTTGGAAAGTTTGCTTACATGCCTTAAGCTGCAGTAAGGGCTGAGAGCTGGAAGCGTTGAACTAGGTCAGTATTAGGTGTGATATGATGTGTGGAAAGAGATCTGTTAATGTGTTTTTTGTTTGTTTTGATACCAATTGCAGTTTCTTTAAGGAGCTACCAGCTATTAGCTTGGTTTAGAATGTAATTGGTTGTGTTGAACTTGACAGAATTTGTTGGCCCATTTGCTCAGCCCGTCCAGATCCCTCTAAATGGTAGCACAACTCTCTGGTGAATCAGCCATTCCCCATGTTGGGTTGTTGACCACCTTGTTGAGGGTGCTCTCTGCCTGATTGTCTGGCTTGTTAATAAAGATGTTGAGCAGTATTGGTGTCGTTACTGACCACTGGGGTACATAACTAGTAACCAGACTCCAGCTGGACATCATGCAGCTGATGACAACCCTTGAAACTTGGCAGTTCAGTTTTCAGTGTCTCCCTGCTTACCTAGCATCCTCACTTTGTCTATTAGAGTGTTTAGGAGGACAGTGTCAAGACACAGTAAAAAAACAAAAAACAAAAACAAACAAACAAAAAAAACAGCATCCACAGTAGAAGGCAATCAGGTTGATCAAGCATGATACGTGGAATACATGGAAGGGAATATTTTTTGTGTAACGAATCAGCCATTCACAGAGAAGATTTACATAAGGTCAAAGCTCTCTTAGTTACTTAATACATGAAAAATAATTATTGTGTTTATGGTCCAAAGATGTATAAAGAATTTTTTTGAAGGCTTCATTATTTTTGAGGTATGATATAGTTAGTTTACAGTAGTCATGGTGATCGTTTAATGTACTACATGTTAACCAGAGCTTCTGGGATGACTTCAGGAAGAATATTTGCTGGGCTTGCTCTTCTGACAGTTTTTCATCTGTCCTGTACTTACATAAATCACTTACTGAGATGCAACAAAAGAAGAACTTCTAAATCATTGGATTGTACACACAGATCACTGTAATTGTAGTTGAGAGTCCAGCTGAGCAACTAGTATCTTCCTTCCCAGAATTTAGCAGTCTGCCATTTTGCCATTGTTAGGCAGGTGGGAACAGCTAATGGTGTATTTTTGTTTCTATGTACCAGGGGTACAAGAAGGCGATCGTTTTGGAAGATACATATTTCACATTTAAATACTTGAGCTGAAGGCCAAGTCCGAGCTCTGCTGAGGAATGACTGTTACTTGCCTCAATCAAATATCCAGAGTATTATTTTGTATTATATGCTGTTCTGTATACAGTGAATGACATGAAATGTGCTCACATTTTCATTGGTGAAGACTGTGGTTGTTGTGTTATTGCTGCATTTTTTGAATATCTTAAGGCTACAGAATAAGTTGCAATGATACACAATGCCACATTAGAATTATAGAATCACAGAATCATTAAGGTCGGAAAAGACCTCTAAGATCATCTGCTCCAACCATCACCCTGCCACCAATGTTACCCACTAAGCCATGTCCCTAAGCACCACGTCCAGCCTTTCCTTGAACACCCCCAGGGACGGTGACTCCACCACCTCCCTGGGCAACCCGTCCCAATGCCTGACTGCTCTTTCTGAGCAGAAATGTCTCCTCATTTCCAACCTGAACCTCCCCTGGCACCATTTGAGGCCATTCCCTCTAGTCCTATCACTGGTTACCTGTGAGAAGAGACCGACCCCCAGCTCCCCACAGCTTCCTTTCAGGCAGCTGTAGAGGGCAATAAGGTGTCCCCTGTGCCTCCTTTTCCAGACACAACAACTTCAGCTCCCTCAGCCACTCCGAACAGGACTTGTGCTCCAGGCCCTTCACCAGCTTCATAGCCCTTCTCTGGACACATTCAACAGCTATTCAAATGCACGCTGTATTGTACTCTAATGATCTTTTACGTGTAGTTTTTCTTTACTGATAGGTGGCCAAATGCAAGTATTTCTCAATCTATTCATCATTTCATATCAAATGATACTTTTAAGTGTTGTACATAGTAACATCATTTATTTGACAGTTTGACAGCACCCATTTACTTTATTCAGGCTATTGAGCAACCCTCAGGTATTAATGACTTTTAGTGCATCGAAGCTGACAAACTAGAAATATCTGTTCTCAAGTGATCATTCTGCTCAACTATCTTGACTCCTGAGCTTTTTGCTGTTGGGCTTCTGCTATGTTGTCAAGATTGAGATGATAGAACTCATTATGCTGGACATTTAAAACTGTTCAAGTATGAAGCAATAGGTTGTGTCAAAGACAGATATGGTGCTACTCCGCTGAGGAATACAGTTCAGCTAACTTGTATAAAGGCAAAATGGGGGATTGTTTATTTCCTCTACAAGACTGCAGTAGAGAGAATAAATTGACAGGATACAGTTTTCAGTTTCAGCTTGTCACAGGTCACTGTAGCTACTGAAAACCAGAAGGAGGTGGCAGACCAATGGCATTGCCCACTACAGGTACACTAGTTTCAAAGAAGTTGTGTATGTTCTTTGGCCAACTTAAAAGCTTCTGTAAAGATGATAGTATTTTTGTCTCCAAGTCAATTAACATACTAAAGCTTTTAGTGAATGGCCATAGCTCTAGGAACCTGTAATATCTGATGTGATTCCTTTGTGAAAGTGAATGACATTGATGGGACAACTCAGCTATTAGATTTGCCTTTCTGGACAGCACAGTCCAGACCTGCAAGACTCTCTTTCTGTCATCCCCTTTTTCATTAAAGCAAAAAAAAAAAAAAAGAAAAAAAAAGGGGGCAAAGAAAAAACCACCACCAACAACAATGCTTACAAACTCAAAACCTGTGTTTTGTTCGTTTGTTGTAAATAATCATTTTGTTGAGCTACTGAAAGTGTTGAAATAGAACTTTCTCTTCCAAGAATGTAAGTTTGTTTTGCCACCCTGTTAGGTAATAATCTGTTACTTGATGCATTTCAGAGAAATGCATCTGTTGCAACACTCAGAGCACCCAAATTTTTTTTCTGCTACTGTCAGCATCGTTTATTTAGGTTTGGGTGTTATTCCTCTGTATTCTTTAAATTGTTTCTGTGGAACTGGTTCCTAGTCATCCATCCTCCACCAGTCTGTTTGTGCAATGAGTCATTTGTATGCTATCTTACTATTTATTTCAGACCACTTCTGCAATCCAGGAAGATCATTCGGAATTATGTATCCCATCATAAAAAAGTGATTATCAGATGTGTGCAGATAACAAGATACAGTCTTGATTTTCAAATAGGTTATATTTCATTTGGAAATACTAATTAAAAAAACAAACACAAAACACACCTGCAAATAAATAACACTACATGATTTTATTTTTTAGTTGGAAAGGAACACTACCAATTTTTCTTGCCAAAAATGTTTTCAAAAGTTGATTATTCTGAAAAACAAAGTGTTGAGATTCTGAACAACTCTAGTAA
Organism: Aythya ferina; assembly: GCF_964211825.1. NCBI lineage: Eukaryota > Metazoa > Chordata > Aves > Anseriformes > Anatidae > Aythya > Aythya ferina. The sequence continues at coordinate 55,362,440 of NC_140301.1, forward strand.
TCATACTCAAATTGAACTTTAATTCTGGTAAAGGGAATGTGTGTTGTATTATTCCTTTAGAAGTCAGAGCTTTAAATTTTGTGAATTGGGTCTGTGGTCTCTGATCAGAGATATGAGAGACAGCATTATATAACGTATATAAGGTACTATTCACAATTTTATGGATTATTTGATTGTATCTGAGCACCTACAGGACAGACAAAATCATACGTTCTTTCTAGGACGAGTCCCACAAAACCTAAAATGATCTCACTGTAGGTAGAGTTTTTAACTAATTAATTCTTTCCCTGTGTCTTTTCCTAGATTACTCTGAGTAGCATTGTAAAGGGAAAAATACAGTGATTAAAACCCTCTGAGATCTGTGCTAGAAACAAATGAATAAAATGAAGTATGTTCTGTGATTATGATACGTAATTAGAACTAGTTGTAAAATTTTCATTCTTCGGGAGAAAAAAAAAAAGGTTTCTTGCAGGAGAACCAAAATACTTGTTAATATGGAAAGATTTGCAGTGGATATCCTAGTCAGGATCGCAGTGAGGGCTGCAATGACAGCATCACCATGGGTGCCTACTGTAGGCCACCTCCTACAGTAGGTGGGAGGGAAGACCCCCTACAGCTGCTGGGAGGACAACGTGGAGGGAGGGGACAAAGCTATCCAGGAGTCTTTATGGATGTCAGGGCAATACCTTTTAGATACAGTCTGGCAGAAGATAAATGCTGAATGTGTTTTGCTTTTTACTCTAGCTGTAACCTTACGCCTGATGTGCTTCTACTTGCCTCTGATAAGTAAAGCAATACAATTGCATTTTAGGTGCATTGTTTCATACTAAGACAGCTCTTACTTAAAACAACAGAAGTAGTTTAAGAAGCGTTAAGCAGCACAGCCTTCAACTCATCCTATTCTCCAGCAACTTTTGTAAAGTGAAGGTGTCAATCCAATGGACTCCTCTTCCAACATAAACTGTCCTGTTTGATTTCTTTTTAGAAAGAAACCTCACGAATGAAGGCATGTTTTCTTTTTCAAATAGATGGTGAGAATATGGAAAAAAAAAAAAAAAAAAAAAGACAGGCCAACCCCAAGTTCTTACCTGTACCAGCAGTTGTGCAAGCAAGGATGTCAGATCTGTGAAATGGCAGTGTATAAATGTCATTTCTGTTAGAATAGAATACTAAGTGACAGAAATTGGAAGTGTAAGAAATGGCTCGGACTATCCCCTATAATATATTTTATCTTGAAATTGGGTTAAAGTTTATTCAAAAGCTGCAGCACAGGGTACAAACTAAGTGCGTATGAACCAGAGCCAAAAAAAAACGCTCAACTCACCACTTTTATAGAGGAAGCGTGTTCTTCCTTTGGCTTACTGGATAACTCAGGCACTTGAGCTAGATGTTTTGCCCCACCAGTATCCATGCAGCAACTCGTTCTCGGCTCTGTGCCTCTCAGCAGTTGTTGTCCTACTTCCTCATTGTCTTTAGCCCCTTTGCCAGTTTTGCTCTGGAGTTGGCCAGTGGTGAGGAACATCGTGACTACAGACTTGAAGACCTAGCCTCTTTCCTTGAGAACATCTTCAGCCTCCTCATCCTCGACCTCCCACACCTGGTCCTCCATTCCCATAGCTAACATCCTCATCTTGGTTGAAGTTGTTGGAAGGGTTGGACTTTGTGCTTAGGGACATGGTTTAGTGGGTGACATTGGTAGCAGGGTGCTCGTTGGACCAGGTGATCTTGGAGGTCTTTTCCTACCTTAATGATTCTGTGATTCTCTGATCTCCCACAGTCTGCCAGCTGTGTATCTCTAGCTTTTTTTCTGTAACATAGCGCTGTTACCACTCTTTTCGTCATACCTCCCCAGCTCCTTTCTGTGTCAAACTGCCCTCTAATCTGAACATCAACTATTTTTATCTAGACCCTAAACCCTAAAAAACTGAAAAGCAAGCACAGACTGTGAGAAGAACTCAATGAGAGCTGTCCTGCAGAGAAGGATTTGAGGGTTCTGATGGATCGAAAAGCTCAACATGAGCCAACAGTGTGCACTCTGCAGCCCAGAAGGTGTCACGTTAAGGGGTGTAGCTGATTAACCGTTATGGGCCTGGTTGGATTCAGGGTACTGAGCTATCAGAATCACAGATTTCACCAATAACGCATTAACTGTCTGGGGTCCGGTCAGATATTCACCAGTAATGGATTAACCATCTGGGGTCTGATCGGATTCAGAACACTGAACTATCACAGTCATGGATTCACCAATAATGTATAACCACCATTACTTTAGTTGCACTTAATGAGAGCTATAACAATGCAATCAACTGTGATTTATTACAGCAACAGGTACACAGGTTCTTTGGATTGCCAGCGATAGCGACTGTCTGCAAAAGCAAGCTAGCATGCATGAAATACATAGGTGTTACAGGTGCATAGCCTAGAAATAAATGCATTAAAAGGAACAAAGATTCTAGAAAGATTTATAATCAAGTGTTCAAATCTCGCCCAAAGGCATCCCAATGGGGGGGGATGAGAGGCTCAGCCCGTCGACTGATCCCAGGAGTCAGGAGGTCCTAAGGATGTTGTATTCTCCACTGACATTCCCTCTCTCTTAGGCCAGTTGATATTATTTTCTATCTTTTAGGTGGAGCTTGAGTGACTCTAGTCAAGCATATCTTAGTTATGATTGGTGAAAAGTTCTCCTGTCTCTGTTTAAAGTAATAGGCTCCGAGAAATTCAGGGCGCATGCTCGGTGAGGGGTGGTCACACCTTGGAGGCGGGTAGCTTTTGGGATGGAGGTGTGTTTTGGTATTATAATGATATTGTAATGAGTAAAAAGTACACTAGGATACAGCATTTGTCAAAACATGACAGGTCCTTGGCTCAGGGTGGCAAAAAGTGCAGCTTATCGGTCTCGGTGTGCACAAGAACAAGAGTCCTCACCTGGTTACAGAGCCTCGCCGTGGTGCCTCCACTCCATGCTCCATACTGTTCCTTAGAGCTAGCACCCCAAGTTTCCCCAGCGCGATAGCATCTAAGGTTGGAAACCTAGGGAACGCTCGGGTAATGCAGCTATGCCCTACCCTGAAAGCCTCTTCAATGCTGTACATTTTCTTTAAGTTTTATTTTCCTAGTTACTTCAGGTAATTACACCACAGAAGGCCAACTGCATCCTGGGCTGCATCAAGAGAGGAGTGGCCAGCAGGGTGAGGGAGGTGGTTGCCCCCCTCTGCTCTGCCCTTGTGAGGCCCCAGTTGCAGTCCTGAGTCCAGGTCTGGAGACCCCAGCACGAGAAGGATGTGGAGCTGTTAGAGTGGGTGCAGAGGAGGGCCAGAAAGATGATCAAGGGGCTGGAGAACCTCTCCTGTGAAGACAGGCTGAGAGAGCTGTGGCTGTTCAGCATGAAGAAGAGAAGACCAGTTCATTTACACCAATGCAGGCAGCATGGGCAACAAACAGGATGGTATTGTGCAGCAGGCAGTCTGTGACCTGGTCTCCATCACTGAACCGTGGTGGGACCACTGCCGTGAGTGGAGTGATGCAATGGATGGCTACGAGCTCTTCAGAGGGGATAGGCAGCTAAGGAGGGGTGGTGGTGTTAGTAAAACTGCAACCTTGGACTTTCGGAGGGCAGACTTTGAATTGTTCTGGACTCTGGTAGGGAGGATCCCTTGGGAGTCAGCCCTGAAGGGCAGAGCAGTGCAGCAAGGCCAGACAAGGCCAGATGCTTCTCAAGAAGGAAGTCTTCAAGGCGTAGGAGCAGGCTGTCCCCACGTGCTGTAAGATGAGCCAGCGGGGAAGAAGACCTACTGAACAGGGAACTTCTGCTGAGTGTCTCGGAGAAAAAGATTATGTCCAGTGGAAGGAGAGGCTGGCAACTTGGGGAGAGTACAAGGAAGTTGCCAGCATATGCAGAGAAAAAATCAGGAAGGCCAAATTCCAGTACGAGCTCAACCTGGCCACTATGATCAAGGATAACAAAAAATGTTTTTATAAATACATTAACAGCAAGAGGAGGGCCAAGGAGAATCTCCATCCTTTACTGGACGCAGGGGGGAACATGACTACTGAGGATGAGGAAAAGCCTGAGGTTCTTAATGCCTTCTTTGCCTCTGTCTTTACTAGCCAGACCACTTATCCTCAGAGTTCTCAGCCTCCCGACCTGGAAGTCTGGAACAAGGAGCAGAAGAAACCCCCCACAGTTCAGGTGGAAACAGTTAGAGACCTGCTGCTCCACCTGGGCTGTCACAAGTCCATGGGGCCAGATGGAATCCACCCAAGGGTGATGAGGGAGCTGGTGGATGTGATTGCTGGGCTGCTTTCCATCGTCTATCAGCAGTCATGGTCATCCAGAGAGGTTACAGATGACTGGAGACTTGATAATGTGGCAGCCATCTATAAGAAGGGCCATAAGGAGGACCTGCGGAACTACAGGCCTGTCAGCCTGACCTCAGTGCCAGGAAAGGTGATGGAAAAGGTCATCTTGAATGCAATCACGCAATGTATGTGGGACCGCCAGGGGATTGGGGCTAGTCAGCATGGGTTCATGAAAGGCCTGACCAACCTCATCTCCTTCTATGACCAGGTGACCCGCCTGGTGGACGAGGGAAAGGCTGTTCGTTTAGTCCACCTAGATTCTGCAAGGCCTTTGATGTGGTCTCCCACAGCATTCTCCTGGAGAAGCTGTTGGCCCATGGCTTGGACAGGTACATACCTTGCTGGCTTAAAAACTGGCTGGATGGCCGAGCCCAGAGAGTGGCAGTGAACAGAGTGACATCCAGCTGATGGCTGGTCACCAGTGGTTGTTCCCCAGGGGTCGGTGTTGGGGCCTGTCCTCTTTAATATCTTTATTGATGATTTGGATGAGGGAATTGAGTGCACCATCTGTAAGTTTGCAGATGACATCAAGTTTGGAGGTAGTGTTGATCTGCTGGGGGGTAGGAAGGCCCTGCAGAGGGACATGGACAGGATGAGTTGATGGGCAGAGGCCAATGGGATGAGGTTCAACATGGCTAAGGGCCGGGTCCTGCACTTTGGCCACAACCAACCCATGCAGCCCTACAGGCTTGGGGCAGAGTGGCTGGAAAGCTGTGCAGAGGAAAAGGATCTGGGGGTGCTGGTTGATGCTCACCTGGACGCGAGCCAACAGTGTGCCCAGGTGGCCAAGAAGGCCAATGATGTCCTGGCTTGTGTCAGGAATAGTGCAGCCAGCAGGACCAGGGAGGTGTTTGTTCCCCTGTACTCTGCTCTGGTGAGGCCGCACCTTGAGTACTGTGTTGAGATTTGAGCCCCTCATTGCAAGAAGGACATCAAGACCCTGGAGGGTGTCCAGCAAAGGGCAATAAAGCTGGTGAGGGGCCTGGAGCACAAGTCCTGTGAGGAGCGTCTCAGGGACCTGGTGCTGTTTAGTCTGGAGAAGAGGAGGCTCAGGGGAGACCTCATTGCTCTCTACAGCTGCCTGAAAGGAAGGTGTGGGGAGCTGGTGATAGGACTAGAGGGAATGGCCTCCAGTTGTGCCAGGGGAGGTTCAGGTTGGGAATGAGGAGACATTTCTGCTCAGAAAGAGCGGTCAGGCATTGGGACGGGTTGCCCAGGGAGGTGGTGGAGTCACCATCCCTGGGGGTGTTAAAGGAGAGGTTGGACGTGGTGCTTAGGGACGTGGGTGGCATTGGTGGTAGGGGGATGGTTGGAGCAGATGATCATGGAGGTCTCTTCCAACCTTAATGATTCTGTGATTCTGTGATATCTGAACGGAAGTCCATATCCTACTTCTGCTGAGGAATGACTGTTACTTGCTTCAATTGAACACCCAGAGTATAATTTTACATTATGTGCAGTTTCATATGGAGTGAATGATGTGAAATGTGTTCACATAGTTTCACTGGTGAAGACTGTGATTGTTGTGTTACTGCTGCATTTTTGGAATATCCCAAGGCTACAGAGTAAGTTGGAATGGTACACGATGCTGCATTACCCTGGTCCTGAAAATGTTGCAGTCGCAGACAAAGTGATATTCAAGTACTTAAGCAGTGCCTTAGATTTCAGTTTGCCACTGATCACTGAAAGCCTGCTTGATTGGTAGGTGTTGCAGCAAAGGTTCATTTGAAACATGATTATTAATGTCCTTCTTAGATGGTTTTCATACATTTCATGATGTGAGGAAATAAACCATTTAACTAACTGGAAGATACATGCGTCTTATGATGTTAATGCAAGTAATACATTTTTAAAATGATGTTGTAGGTGAGGTATGTATGCTACTAAATAATACCTTTTTAAACTTTTGTGCAGGCACTTTGGGCTTTAGCCTGTGTTTGCAAGTAAAATAGGCAACTCTAATATGTATGGAAGAAGTGTGAAATATTTAAGCTTCTTTAGAGTCACTAGATTATTGCAAGACACAGAAGGCAAACTAGTGCTCTTTCAGTTTTCGTCTTAAAATAGGGACTACTCCATTATTAGCATGCGTGTTAAATCCCAAAATATTTGGGATTAATCTCTGCATCCATGTTAATAAATTAGTTTTGATATAATATTATTTTGTTTTGAGATACTTCCCTCACTACAAGTAAAATATTGCTACTTCACTACATTACTACTTACATATTCATTTTCCAACTCAATAAATGTTTAAGTATGTAAAATATATTTTTAGAGTTTGAAATGTACACCAGTAAAAAAACAAATCCTACTCTAAGCTGCATGTTACAAATCAGTGTACTGTGTTATTTATCAGAAAAAGCTAACCTAAATACATGAAAAATCTCCATTTACTGTTATTTTTTACTGAGGAAAAGCTGTCATGAAATTCTTGTTTCTTTAATTTGTTGATAGTTGCTTACACAAGAAAAAAGCCTTGTGGTGGTCTGTTAAGTACTGTATTGTAGCAGTGTTCTTTGCGTGTCTGTTCAGGATTTGAAGGTTAGGGTGGTTTCTTATTTTTTCCTAATCGTGCATCTTCAGGTCATGTTAACAGGTTGGTTGGCTGGTACCTGACTGGTAGAAACCTGGAACAGTCTGGCTGTGATGGCAGGAACTCCTTCCAGCTAGTGAGTGTCACTGTACTCTTTCTGATACCTTGCATACAGAATAATTGAATACTCCTTTCCAATTTAAAATAACACTTCGCTATTCAGATTCCAAAATTCCCTGCTTTAAACTCATAACAAACTTGGAAAGCATTTCTACTAAGTCATCCAAGGCCATTATTCTTCTCTTCTGTTTGCAGAAAGAAAAGAAAATATATTTAAATGTAGCCTTGCTAACTAAATTTTCAGAGAGGCTTTTCTTTCTTCCAGGCTTACATTCTAAGACTCTCTGGGCCTTTTGTTGAATTACTAAAAGTGTTAATAAACCCTTATTGGAAGGGAAGGTTCTAAGTTTGCTTTGTTTACCCTGTTAGGTAATAATCTGTTACTTGTGGCATTTCAGAGAAATGCATCTGTTGCAACACTCAGAGCACCCAAATTTTTTTTCTGCTACTGTCAGCATCGTTTATTTAGGTTTGGGTGTTATTCCTCTGTATTCTTTAAATTGTTTCTGTGGAACTGGTTCCTAGTCATCCATCCTCCACCAGTCTGTTTGTGCAATGAGTCATTTGTATGCTATCTTACTATTTATTTCAGACCACTTCTGCAATCCAGGAAGATCATTCGGAATTATGTATCCCATCATAAAAAAGTGATTATCAGATGTGTGCAGATAACAAGATACAGTCTTGATTTTCAAATAGGTTATATTTCATTTGGAAATACTAATTAAAAAAACAAACACAAAACACACCTGCAAATAAATAACACTACATGATTTTATTTTTTAGTTGGAAAGGAACACTACCAATTTTTCTTGCCAAAAATGTTTTCAAAAGTTGATTATTCTGAAAAACGAAGTGTTGAGATTCTGAACAACTCTAGTAATCATATTCAAATTGAACTTTAATTCTGGTAAAGGGAATGTGTGTTGTATTATTCCTTTAGAAGTCAGAGCTTTAAATTTTGTGAATTGGGTCTGTGGTCTCTGATCAGAGATATGAGAGACAGCATTATATAACGTATATAAGGTACTATTCACAATTTTATGGATTATTTGATTGTATCTGAGCACCTACAGGACAGACAAAATCATACGTTCTTTCTAGGACGAGTCCCACAAAACCTAAAATGATCTCACTGTAGGTAGAGTTTTTAACTAATTAATTCTTTCCCTGTGTCTTTTCCTAGATTACTCTGAGTAGCATTGTAAAGGGAAAAATACAGTGATTAAAACCCTCTGAGATCTGTGCTAGAAACAAATGAATAAAATGAAGTATGTTCTGTGATTATGATACATAATTAGAACTAGCTGTAGAATTTTCATTCTGGAAAAAAAAAGGTTTCTTGCAGGAGAACCAAAATACTTGTTAATATGGAAAGTTTTGCAGTGGATATACGCATAGCTAAATCCCAGCAGCTGGAATGATTAAGTGGTTAACTTCTGTCAGTCATCATTGCAGTTTTGTTTTCAATAGCCAACAGTTTATAGGCTATTGTTACATACAACATATACAATTCTCTGCACTGAAAGATGGGTGAGTGAATATTGAAAAATGACAAGATTATGTAATGATAAGCATCTATTCTAAGTGATGGGACAGATGTAATTTATTATATTAGGAAGGGAATAAATTATTTCTGCTCTCCAGAAAAACAAGAGAGTATCTGGGATTCTTTTTTTTCCCAGTCAGATTTCTCAAGGAATTTAGAGTTCAGGCTGGAGTTTTGTAGCCATCATTGTAAATGTTGGTTCCCACCCTTAGCCTTTTGCTCCTGTCTACTCTTGCCACATCTTACTGTTCAATATAAAAACTAGTGCTCCTAAGCTGATTTAGGAAACTTGTCCAGGTTGAAAACACTTTGCACTTCAACCTTTTTTCTCCACAATTACTTTTTAATCCTCACTGATTTTGATTACCATTTAGTGTTCAGCCACCTGGACAGCTTTACATAAACTGATGTGGGATGTGAATGAACAGGCTGGGGTCAAGTGGAAGCTCCAAAAACTGCTTAATCAAGCTCTGATCCTAAAGGAGCCGTGACTTAAGGGACAAAATCTGTGTAACTACGGAGAGTGGAGGGAAAAGTTCAGCTGCAAAATAAAGAAAAGGAGGCTGAGATAATAGAGAACCAACAATAAATAGGAGTACCAGCTACTTGTTTAACACAGATAAATGACTAGTCCTCTTCACAAGATAGCTGTTGCATTAGCCCTTTTTAAACCCCCTTTTTTTTTTTTTTTAATTCATTTTTTTATTAGGGGGTCTGTGGTTACTTTGCAGTGAAAAAGGCTGTCACCTAATACTAGCACTACTCTTGCTTCTTGTCATTTGAGCACAAGCTACATTCCTGATACCCTGGTACTACTCTTAATTAGTGTCTTGTAATGGTTCCAAATTCCGTTGAGAGCTTTGACAAACTCAACTTCGAAGGTATTGGTGGAAAGTATTCTTTTAAGTACATAACCCCCCTTGGAAATATGTATTTCATGTGAACTGATCCACGCAATGCGTTGATAGAGGCTCTTTCACAACAAGGAGGAAGATGAGGGCAGTGGCTGGCTTTACAGTCTGTGTGAAGGGCTGACTTGGCTGCACAGCACCCTGTAGATCAGGCTTACAGGCTGGTTGAGAGCTTTCTAGTCAGGATCACAGTGAGGGCTGCAATGACAACATCACCATGGGTGCCTACTGTAGGCCACCTCTTGAAGGGAGGGAAGACCCCCTACAGGTGCTGGGAGGACAACGTGGAGGGAGGGGACAAAGCTATCCAGGAGACGTTGTGGATGTCAGGGCAATTTTTTTTGGACACAGTCTGGCAGGAGGTAGATACTGAATGTGTTTTGCTTTACTCTAGCTGTAATCTTACGCCTGATGTGCTTCTACTTGCCTCTGATAAGTAAAGCAATACAATTGCATTTTAGGTGCATCGTTTTCATACTAAGACAGCTCTTACTTAAAACAACAGAAGTAGTTTAAGAAGCGTTAAGCAGCACAGCCTTCAACTCATCCTATTCTCCAGCAACTTTTGTAAAGTGAAGGTGTCAATCCAATGGACTCCTCTTCCAACATAAACTGTCCTGTTTGATTTCTTTTTAGAAAAACTCACGAATGAAGGCATCTTCACTTATACTAGAGGAGCCAGAACTATGCATTAATGTTTTCAACCATATTATTGATTTCTAAGAATAAAGATGGTGAGAATATGAAAAAAAATAATTAAAAAAAGAAGCCAACCCCAAGTTCTTACCTGTACCAGCAGTTGTGCAAGCAAGGATGTCAGATCTGTGAAATGGCAGTGTATAAATGTCATCTCTGTTAGAATACTAAGTGACAGAAATTGGAAGTGTAAGAAATGACTCAGACTATCCCACCTATTATATATTTTATCTTGAAATTGGTTTAAAGTTTATTCAAAAGCTGTAGCACAGGGTACAAACTAAGTGCGTATGAACCAGAGCCAAAAAAAAATGCTCAACTCACCACTTTTATAGAGGAAGCGTGTTCTTCCTTTGGCTTACTGGATAACTCAGGCACTTGAGCTAGATGTTTTGCCCCACCAGTATCCATGCAGCAGCTCGTTCTCGGCTCTGTGCCTCTTAGCGGTTGTTGTCCTACTTCCTCATTGTCTTTAGCCCCTTTGCCAGTTTTGCTCTGGAGTTGGCCAGTGGTAAGGAACATTGTGACGACAGACTTGAAGACCTAGCCTCTTTCCTTGAGAACAACTTCAGCCTCCTCATCCTCGACCTCCCACACCTGGTCCTCAAGAGAATCTGCCCTATGCCTCCCGAACATGAGTCTTAGAACCAAAACCGGTACGTGAGGTAGACACCAATACAGGACTTGATGCGGATAATTTTGTTTTATGGCAGATTCACCTGCCCTCCCCCCCCATTCCCATAGCTAACATCCTCATCTTGGTTGAAGTTGTTGGAAGGGTTGGACTTTGTGCTTAGGGACAAAGGGACATGGTTTAGTGGGTGACATTGGTGGCAGGGTGCTGGTTGGACCAGATGATCTTGGAGGTCTTTTCCTACCTTCATGATTCTGTGATTCTCTGATCTCCCACAGTCTGCCAGCTGCGTATCTCCAGCTTTTTTTCTGTAACATAGCGCTGTTACCACTCTTTTCATCACACCTCCCCAGCTCCTTTCCGTGTCAAATTGCCCTCTACTCTGAATGTCAATGATCTTTGCCTAGTTGCTAAGCCCTAAAAGACTGTCCTCAACTTGTATTTAGCTTGGAAACACACTGCTTCCACTTCAGACTTGAAGGAAAGCTTTGTATGTCTGAAAGCTTAGGAAGATACTTATAGAAAGGTATAGGAAAAAATACAGGAACACCTAGTACATTGTCGGTCATAGGTGAAATGTAGATTGGAGCTCATTTAAGCCTAGAATATAGAATAGGGTAAGTTTTCTAATCCCTGTGACGGTAATTCACCACTTTTGCTGTTGTGGTAGAGATTAAAAGTAACAGCTATTTCCCCACCAGTTCAGCTTTGCACATGCTAAGGGACTGGAGGAGCTGCTGGACCAGAAGATACTATGCCATAAACATTTCAGCTTTGCTCCATCTATTTTGATGACACTAGCAATTCCACTACAGTGTTAGCATCGTTGGGTATTGGCAATAATACTGCTTCTGGTTCTCAGGGAGCACTGAAATGAGGTCTGTGAGTTTATCTTGTCACTGTTTCCTAAATCTTTTTTTTTTTTTTTTTTTTTTTTTTTTCTTCTCTGCATCAAGAAATAAAGTATCCCTGCAGCATGGGAAAGATCCTTTCAGGGATCCTCGTATTCAGATCCTGGCAATAACCCCTCTTTGCAGATATGGCTACTGACAGCAGAGAGATGATTGTTATCATAAAACAGACAAATCTGCAGATCAGTTAGCATCTGAGGGTGAAGTAATAAGCTTCATCTTCCTCTTTGTTCTTGTTTATTCTAAGGAGTCCCTGCTCCACAGAAAGAGGTGGTATCTTCATATGCGCCACCTGGGCAGGCTTGTGAAGTGGGCCCACATCAATCTAATGAGATTCAACAAGTCCAAATGCAAGGTGCTGCACCTGGGCTGGGTCAATCCTGGATGTGAGCATAGACTGGGAGAAGAACTCATTGAGAGCAGCCCTGCAGAGAAAGACTTGAGGGTTCTGATGGATCAAAAGCTCAACATGAGCCAGCAGTGCGTGCTTGCAGCCCAGAAGGCCGGCTGCATCAAGAGAGGAGTGGCCAGCAGGGCGAGGGAGGTGGTTGCCCCCCTCTGCTCTGCCCTTGTGAGGCCCCAGTTGCAGTCCTGAGTCCAGGTCTGGAGACCCCAGCACGAGAAGGATGTGGAGCTGTTAGAGTGGGTGCAGAGGAGGGCCAGAAAGATGATCAAGGGGCTGGAGAACCTCTCCTGTGAAGACAGGCTGAGAGAGCTGTGGCTGTTCAGCATGAAGAAGAGAAGACAAGTTCATTTACACCAATGCAGGCAGCATGGGCAGCAAACAGGATGGTATTGTGCAGCAGGCAGTCTGTGACCTGGTCTCCATCACTGAACCGTGGTGGGACCACTGCCGTGAGTGGAGTGATGCAATGGATGGCTACGAGCTCTTCAGAGGGGATAGGCAGCTAAGGAGGGGTGGTGGCATTAGTAAAACTGCGACCTTGAACTTTCGGAGGGCAGACTTTGAATTGTTCTGGACTCTGGTAGGGAGGATCCCTTGGGAGTCAGCCAGGAAGGGCAGAGCAGTGCAGCAAGGCCAGACAAGGCCAGATGCTTCTCAAGAAGGAAGTCTTCAAGGCGTAGGAGCAGGCTGTCCCCACGTGCTGTAAGATGAGCCAGCGGGGAAGAAGGCTGATGTGGCTGAACAGGGAACTTCTCCTGTGAAGTCAGGCTGAGAGAGCTGTGGCTGTTCAGCGTGAAGAGAAGGCTCTGGGGTGACCTCATTGCAATCTTTCAGTACTTGTAGGGGAGTTATAAAAAAGATGGAAAACAACTCTTTGCTCAATCAGATATTGACAGAATGTGGGGGAATGTTTTTAAACTAAAAGTAGGGAGATTTAAATTAGAGATTAGGAGAAAATTCTTTACTCAGAGTATGATGAGGCACTGGAACAGGTTGCCCAGAGAGGTTGTCAATGCCCCATCCCTGGAGATGTTCAAGACTGGGTTAGATGAGGCCTTGAGTAACCTGATCTAGTGGGTGGCATCTCTGCCTATGGCAGGGGTGTTGGAACTGGGTTATCTTTGAGGTACAAACCAGGCAATTCTAAGGTTCTATGAACAGATTCTAGTACTCAAGTGTACAATTTAGTGAAAGGGTATGAGCTCAGATAAATGACTTTGTGGGCTGCTATTACTAGGGCATACCTCAAAACTGAACTGCATAAGTGGAATATGTAGGAATGCTAGATTTAATTAAAGAGAGAAATCTGGAAAGGCTGTGGTTTTGCAGGCTTCTGATATGTTACTTGTTCTACTGCTCATATTGTGGTCCATGGAGACCATTCCAAATAACTCTTATCTTTAATGAAATCATTACCGGGCAGTATTGTCCCAGACTCTTTGTTTGTCCTAAGACATGTGTATCAGTAATATCTTTATTGATGATTTGGATGAGGGAATTGAGTGCACCATCTGTAAGTTTGCAGATGACATCAAGTTTGGAGGTAGTGTTGATCTGCTGGGGGGTAGGAAGGCCCTGCAGAGGGACATGGACAGGATGAGTTGATGGGCAGAGGCCAATGGGATGAGGTTCAACATGGCTAAGGGCCGGGTCCTGCACTTTGGCCACAACCAACCCATGCAGCCCTACAGGCTTGGGGCAGAGTGGCTGGAAAGCTGTGCAGAGGAAAAGGATCTGGGGGTGCTGGTTGATGCTTGCCTGGACACAAGCCAGCAGTGAGCCCAGGTGGCCAAGAAGGCCAGCAGCATCCTGGTTGTGTCAGGAATAGTGTACCCGCAAGACCAGGGAGGTGTTTGTTCCCCTGTACTCTGCTCTGGTGAGGTTGCACCTTGAGTACAGTTTTGGGCCCCTCAGTACAAGAAGGATGTGTCCAGACAGGGGCTCTGAAGCTGGTGAGGGGCCTGGAGCACAAGTCCTGTGAGGAGCGTCTCAGGGAACTGGGGTTGTTTAGTCTGGAGAAGAGGAGGCTCAGGGGAGACCTCATTGCTCTCCAAATACCTGAAAGGGAGTTGTGGGGAGCTGGGGGTCGGCCTCTTCTCACAGGTAACCAGTGATAGGACTAGAGGGAATGGCCTCCAGTTGTGGCAGGGGAGGTTCAGGTAGGAAATGAGGAGACATTTCTTCTCAGAAAGAGCAGTCAGGCATTGGGACGGGTTGCCCAGGGTGGTGGTGGAGTCACCATTCTTTGGGGTGTTGTTAAAGGAGAGGTTGGATCTGCTGCTTAGGGACATGGTTTAGTGGGTGACATTGGTAGTAAAGGGATGTTTGGATCAGACGATCTTGGAGTTGTTTCACGATGCTAACTATTCTTTGAAACTGAAGGCGTACAGAGAAGGGGAAGACCCAGGGCTCCTCCCCGCGGGGGTGACCCCCAGCACCCTGCCCCGTCCCCACATCCCCCCAGAGCCCGGCGCGGCCCCACAGCCGCCCTCCCGTCCCCTCAGCGGGGCTCTCCCCGCCTCCCCGCACGCCCCACCCCGGCCGCCGGGGGCGGGAAGGGGCGGCCCCCGCACCGCCCTATAACTCCGCTTGTGGCCGGCCGGGGAGGTAGCGGTTCCTCGCAGCCGGGATGCAGCGAACCCTAGGCAAAGCCCTGACCGCCCCCCAGCCCCAGGAGCGCCCCCCGAGCCCCGCCGGCGGCTGTAAGGCCTCCAGCGAGGCGCGGGTGCTGGTCATCAACACGGGCGGCACCATCGGCATGGTGCAGGACGACAAGGGTGAGGGGGCTGGGGGGGAGCGGGGCGGTGGAGCCCCGGGTACCGGGGAGGTCGCTGGGTGCAGCCCCCCAGGAGGGGATGGAGGTTTTGGGGTGTGTGGTGGAACCAGCCGGGCTCGGTGGGGTGCCCCAGCTGCCCCTTTGGGTGCAATGAGGCTGCCGCTTTTGTAACTAAAACTTTGCTTTCAGCCGCTCTTCCTGGCACGCGTTATAGTTCAGCATCCCGTGTTTTCTCGTAGCTGCTCAGAGCAGCATCAGAAGGATGTTCTCCTCCTGCTAGTCCCGTCTTCCTGTCAGCGGGTTGTTTCGGCAGCCCGGCTGGTAGGTGTCCTGACAGGCAGCTGGTTACAGCAGGTTGTGGCAGAGAGCAGCGTGTCTCCTGAAGCACCAGCCCTTTCTCTTCCCCCTCCCTTCACGCACTGAAAATGAAACCAACGTGATTTTACTAGGCACACGGCCCTTTTTTAGTCCCAGGAGAGTAACCGTCCCAGGCTGTCTGGTGAGCATGTGCCTCGCATTCCTACCAGGAAGAGCGTGGCCTCTCGTGGGTGGCAGCCACGCCAAGGATTTTCAAGTGGTGACCTGAAACACGCAGCTGATGCAAGTGTGGCAGCCAGCATCATCCTGCCAAGTGTCACGCCAAGAAAGATCAGGCACAGCATCTGTGCTTACCTGCCCCCGGGCAGGCTCCTGCTGCTCTCCTTCCAGCTCTTGATTTCCTTCAAGAAATCATTGAAGAGTTGGGGTTTACCTCACTGAGGCAGACTGAGACTTTAGTTGAAGAAAAGGTTAGGCATGCCAGCTCCCCTCCCACAGCTGAGAAGTGCTTGAATCCCAAACTGAAGCCTGAGATGTCTTGATTGACATATTGCCAGGATTTTAACTGAAAGCTTCATAAGTACATGCTTTATATTTTCAGGTGCCCCTAAATATAAATGGGCAGGTGCATGAATGCACCTAACAACCCCTCCAGCCCCAAAAGTGCCATCTAAGTGCTGCTACAACCATACTCAGCAGGCACAGATCCCAAGGGATACCAGGAGCATCAGCTGAGTGACATGTCTGGGGAAAAGAACAGCTTTTGGCCATATCTGACTTCCTGCAGGGCTGCGTATTTACCAGCAATGGCATAAAGGGAAAGGGGGTGATGTATAGTTGGGAGAGATGAGGGTAGCGAGAATGAAAGCAGTTTGATTTAGGTGAACATCCATTCAGTTTTCTTCTTTACTTCATAGGCAGTGGAGCATCCCGGGGCTTACAGAGTCTGTAAGTTTCTAGTTTCAGAAATGAGGGTGCTTCTCTAACCTGCTACAGAATTTCAAACCCTTGGTTGAAATAACATTTTGGTTACTCATTTGTAGGACTAAAACACTTCGGGCTTCACCTCAGAGTTTTATACACTAAATTTGTTTCTAATGCATATCCTGCCTTAGAAGATGGTGGTTGGCTGATCTTTATTGTACAGAAGATGTGTTAAAGGGTTGTTCTGCTTTGTTTTTTTTTTTTTTTTTTTTTTTTATGTCTAATTGCATTTAACCTATCAAATGAGCCTGAAGTATGACAATTCAAAGAAAAATGTCTGCAATTCAGATGACATGTAATCACTTTCCTCTGTCTGTGTTGCATACACTGAAATCACTCCCTACTTCAATTGTCTGCTCCCCAAACTTCTTTTAAAGAAAATAAAAACGACGTCTTGTTCTTTTATAAACAACCTCCATAACCTCTTCTGATCTTGTGTACTTTTTTGATTTTGCTTAACGAGTGTCAATCATTAAAGCATGTGCAAACAACGTAGCAGTTATGATCCAATGACTGGCTACATCCTGATGAGGTTTTCACCCTGCTTTTTGTACACAGATCGAGCAGCAGAGCAGCTGGAGTACCTCTTTAAGAATATTTGGCAGTCCTTAGTGTCCAGGCAGAAACCAGTGAAAGGGCCTGGGAAAGGCAGCGTGCTTAAAAAGTTAAATAAATAAATAAAAAGCAATGCTTGTTTCTTTTATTAACCAATGGACAGAAAGCACCTGTTTACAGCCATACCTTAAACTGTAAGTGTTTTATTTCAAGCAAGGTAAACAGGAGTGGCTTCCTCAAGCACCATGAAACCTTTTATAGCTGCAACTGCTCGAACTGTAGGATGCAAGCTGATTCTACCTAATTTCCATCTAGGCTTACAAGCTTTTCTTTCCACTTGCTGGAGAAGACGTCTGACATGTCTTGGAGTTTTTGAACTTACTGTACGTCTAGAGCCTACCTCTGCAGGAGTCTTTAACAGGCAATAGGTGGTCTCTTTCTGTTTCAGTGAGGTGACAGCTCATTTGCAGACTCTCCCAGCATTCATGTTTTGCTGTCAAATATGCCCTTTCAGTGCATGTTTTAAATTTCTTCCTTCTACTGCCTTTCTCCTACAATAGCTTCTTTTGGGTTATCAATAGTTTAGTTCAGAAAGAATCTTAGCGAGGTTATTGTGACACTAATCCCTGCATTAACACCTTCAGAAAGGTGTTTTCTTCAGGCTCATGTGTGGGCTCTGCTTCATAGCTTTTACCTGAAATAGTGATGGGGGAAAAATACCCCAAAAAACAAGTAGAGCTAAGCTAAATCCCTTTAGGATTGCGTGGAATAGTCTCTCAATTAATTATGTCTTTTCTAGACATAGGAGACTGCCAAAGGACTGACTGCTGTTGTCCAAATGGGCAGTATGCAACGCTTTTCTAAGTGAAACCTTTGCTTTGAAACCTTTACATTGCTTCTGAAAGTGCCTGGCACTGCATAATAAAAATTAAATAAAATAAATTTGTTGGAGAACACTCTGCTGCTCTGACTTTACAAAGCATGTTTTATAGACGTCACTGCTTTGGGGATCTATCACCGTAGATTCATATGCTCTTTGTCTTGATATTCCCATAGGAATAAAACTGGTTTGGTGAAGTCCTTTGTGTGCCTCCAGACAAAGAATTTGTTAGGCTTTGGGGGTGATGCCCTGTAATCTGAAGTACAGTACGCTTCTTCCCCCTAACTGCTGTGGCTTCTTGCATGCAGAGCTGCACAGACACAGTTGGATCAGAATTTTTCAGCTCCCCATTCTCTGCTGCAGCACGGGCTGCAGGATATCTTGATCAGTAAGTAGCTACAGCTGTGTTATCTCTAATAATGGAGTGAATAGCAGAGTCCTTGGTGGCAGACAGAACCATGCTTATTCTCCTCAGCCACAGGTAGGTGTTTGCTGTTCTGCCTCCTTGCATCTGCTTTGTGATGCAAGGCTTGGCCAGCTAGAGAGAGAAGGACAGAAGCTGATGAGAGGTACTTGGAAAAAATGCACATCCTGCTTCTTCTCTGCAAGGGTAAGGTTGTTTCAAATACTTGGTTAATGAGTTTGGCTCATGGAAGATGTTTTCCATGCCTAATAAAGTGGAAGTGTTCTTAAAACAGTTGCATTTGAGTTCCCCTGCCTTTGCTTCTTGAAGCAGAAACCACCATTAAACATGGACACATCTAGGGGACTGTGTAGGTTGTAAGTGGGATGTCTTGGATCCATTTGCAGAATGTCTTAAAAAAAGGTTTAAGTACAGTGCAAGCAGGTACAGAAAAATGGGGTCAGATCTGTGATTAAGAGAAGAGATGAGGAACAGTCACTAATAGGGAAAGGACTTAAGAATGTTAACATACATCAGCTTCCACTTCTTAGGGCAAATACCAAAAACTAAACCATCTAATCCACTGTCGATATTCTGAGCAAGACAAGTATTGGCCAAACAGAAAAATGATCAGGAAACACACAGAAAACACTGTGAAACTGTGTGGGCTGCGCTTCAGAGCCAGAATGACTCTGCGTCCAAGTGCAGCGACCATTGGTGAATAAGCTAGGAACATCTTTAATAGGAATAAGCAGGGATTAGAAGTGAAGGAACAAAACATCCAAAGCGTCAAGCATGTTAAGTATATTTTGTAAAACAAAGTGTTCCGTCAGGAATCCAACCCAAGCCACTCAAGGGCTGTTGCCATTCTGTGAGGAAGCTGGCTATGAAAAGGCTCGCTGCTTCATTTAGGGCAAGCCAGGAAAGAAATTGAGGAGTTCTTAAGGATTTTCCATCACTTGGGAAAGTAAACAGACCCCAAGTAAAGCAGCCGTGCGTGCACTTTAGCTAATGCTACAACTGTTTCTCCATATTTTGGAGTATTTTAAATAACAAACCTGTTGTTTGAAGGTGAAACAAACAAAAATAGATGTGAATTTGTGTGACAATCATGTTTAAACAGATGGAAGAACTAGGCAGTAGAAGAGAATTACCTAGCCTCAAATTATGAATGACTAGAAATAGCAAAAGCTGAATAACGAGGTTGGAGAATTTGTTTGCTGTCTGAACAGGTGGCATAAAGCAGTCACTGAGATTAAACAGAGCGGGACAGTAGTGCCAGTAGAATCTTGAAGTTGGAGAGAAATGCCTTTGGTGGAAACTACCTGAATGAAGCGTGTCTCAGAAAGTCAGATGTAAGAAAAATAGGGTGACTTAGGACTGTGGACCCTAGAGCTTTGGTTGTCCCGCATCAAGCAGGATCCTGGGAGAGTTCTTGGCTCAGGTGAAGGAAAAGTAACGGCAAATGAAAAAATACCTGGAGCACTACAATATAACATCATAATTGAATTATTATAATCTAATTGGAATATTACTGATCCAGAAACTTGTGATGTACTATTGTCACTTAAAGACATGAGGGTTAGTAAAGCCTTAGATATACAAAGTTCTGCCCCACAAAATTTAGACTATAAATGAACATCCCTCTTTTTTCCCAGCTAACCCCAGGAGCTAAAATGCAAAGATGTTGTTTATCCTATCAATATCAGAGCAGTCACAAGTTAGGTTCACAGAGGAACACGGTTCTGTGATACTAATTGTAACATGAAAAATTTAGGTGCCTCTCTGTCTATCAGAGAGCAGCATGTGGCTTCTGTTTCAAATAGCCATTTGCAGCCAGAACACCTGCAGATCCAGCAAACCCTAAATGAATTTAGGCTGATTTCAGCCCCAGCCATCTTCAGAGCTACTGCCACAGAGCAGAAGACAACATCAGGAGCTCCTGAACAGAGGTTAAGATGCGTCCATGCTTCCACTTACTTTTCTTCAGCAATTTATGCACCTCCTCTGCCTGTTGTCAACTACGGTATTCAGTCCTAAACCTGCTGGTGGAGAGCACCTGTCCCAGACAGAGGGATAGAGAACTTAGCACTTAAGACCCTTCTGGGAAACTAATGTTTCTCTGTTTTTATAAATACTGATCTTTGTCTGTATCCGTCAATACCCAATACCTCCTGGGGTTTTGTTTTAGCTTTCTGTTTTATTTTTTCCCCTCTATGCAAATACTAGTGCTGTTGACAGTGAGACATAATGTGCAGCTTTCCAGTAGAGTCATGCCAGTAGCTTGCTGCTTGTGTCAACACATCTGTAAGCTAAGAGGCTTAGGCAAAAATATCACAGCTTCCTAGTACAAAATAATGTTCAGGGTTTTGTAAATACCCTGCCACTGGATAGGGAATAGCTGCGGCAAATGTAAGAGATTTGTAACTTTTTGCTATCAGTATTTCTGCACAAACATCAATTTCAAATAGGTAACACATAAATATTTGATACGGAGGAGATTAGTAATGTTATTTCTCCTAAATGAAGGTTTTATTTACTTAAAGCCATGAAAGGAATAACTGCACAGAGATGTATTGATTATATTGCTTTCACATTTTTTAACTGGCAATAGACAGTTTAAATTTCATGTGGAAGGGCAGGCAAACATCTGCATAACCTGATTTCTTCCCTCCTTATTGTGCCACTCCCTTCCTTCTGTCCCTGCTCCTTTATTTATTTCTTCTATTCTTTATTTTTAAGGACTTGCTCCAGAGGCCAATAAGTTAGTGAGCAGCTTGAAGACAATGCCAATGCTGCATGACGAAGCATATGCCCGAGAAACAAAACTTGTCAAGTTCCATGAATTTCCTGAAAACACATTGGTGCTCCCGTAAGTACCTTTTCCTTGGGGAGAGGGAGGGTTAGGAAGTGTTGTGTTAATTTTCAAGTAAATATATCTCCATACATTTGATTTGAAGAATCCATTATTAGATTAGCAAAAATGCTTACGTTGACTTAAACAGAAAAGGCCTCCTACCCTGTCTTTTACTATAGAAAATGTCTGTTTTTATACATTTGCAATGAGGTGTCATACAACTACTTGAGAAATAACTTATAAATTTGTCAGCAAGCAAACATTCTGTGCAGCTTAGTTCTGTATTTTTTTCCAGGTTTTGGTGTTTATTTGTTACTGTGCAAGCACACAAATATTCTAGAGCAACTAAGAAAACTGGTAATAAAGCTCTGTGTGAGTTATCTTCAGCATGTCTGAAAAAGTAGCATCAAATTAATTCATCCATGAGTAGGCCTCATACTTTAATTCCGCAGGCCTTCTGGTTTTCTAAAAACCCTAAAAGCTGTTTGTCCTTCCCAAATTTATGCAACATTATGATAATAAGTGATGGGTTTATAATTAATCTGCATTGCTTCTTAACTGTTGGGCAATGATTAATAAGCTTATAGGTTTTATTTAGAGGGCAGTATGCTAATTTGAGATATTCCCCAGCTGTGATGAATGACTACCCCTGTAAACATGTTAACTTCACACAAAGGATTATTTTACAATTGTTCAAAAATAAATGGGACTGTTGCTGTTTTGCTAAAGAGTGAAAATGGATATTCTTTAATCTTAAAGGAGAAAATCAGGACATACAAACAAAATACAAGGCTTATTTTTTCTTTCTATTTTGTCTTGAGGTCTCTGTGTTAAGCTTTTAAAAGTACCTACTTAAAAGTCAGGTGGCGGGAACAGGGTGAAGGAAAAAAAAGGACTTCTAGTGCAATAATATTGATGTGACTATACAGTTTATGTTAAATATGATGGCTATACAAAAGAAAAACTGGAACTGTTACAATGCTGTGTTATAACTGAATAACTGTTAAATATTTAGGGGATTTAAAATGTAACAAAACTGCACTAATATACACATTTGACTCCTAAATACACTTCTCCTGGTGTATGTTCTCCATGAGGAGCAGAAAACCTTGAAGCAATCATTCAGATCAAGAACTGAACTTAAAAAAAATCCTGTTCTTTTTCTGGCACTACTGTGTGCCATTTATGGAGGTCAGTCATGGCAATTTGCCATTTTCTCTTTTGTGCTAGTTGGGTGATATTTTAACTAGGCAGTTGAGAAATAAGGCAAGTTTCTGAGGAGAGAAAATGGGAGTATTTTGTGAACTTTGTATACCCATTTAAAAAACTCCCTGTAATGAGCAAAGATATAATCTAATGATCTTTTTTCTTAGAGGGAGAGATCAAAAGCAGGAGACTAAGCTGGTCTCATTTTTGGTATGTTGTATTTTATTTGAAGAGCTTGTCCCTGGGGGAGCTTTCTTTTCATTGATTTTCCACTGACTTCCAAAGTTACTCTTAGGCAGTGTGTGTAAATGTGTTATCTAACAAGGCAATTTGTTGTATGAAAACTAGCAACTTAGCTACAGTATGTTAGTTCCTTTAGAATAAAAAACACACAGAGTTTAAATGCTACTTCTGCTGTAAGCAGCTCTCACACAGGCCTTATAAGAGGAGTGGTTGTGCAGATTTTATAAGGTGATTTTTTACATTGTCACACATACATACAAGAATGGCAAGTTGAGGAGGGAAGGTAATCAACTCTGCTCTCAACACATTGCTCAGGAACTTTGTTGTACGCATCCATACATCTTGGAGTCTCCTGGTCTTTGCTATAGCCTTTGACTGTCTTGCAGTGGAAGGAAGTAAATGTTGAAGTGTTTGTCACAATTACAGCTGGCAGCAAACTTTCCATCATCCTCAGGCAGTGGAAAAGCATTGAGAATGCTCTGAAAGCAATGCTATTAACCATGTTCCTGGGTGGCTTTGCTTGGAAGAGAAAGTAAAAAGGAAGGGCAGAGCTGGCCTGCTACTAGTTCTTGTTTGTTAGCTGCTTGTTTGCAACTGCATTGCTACATAGGAATATATTCCAACTATTAAGTAAATGTCTGTGTCTCAGCATTCTTAAAATGTTTTATATTCCTTGTGACTTGAACCTTGTAATAGACCATATGATTTAAAGTTAATTTCAGTGACACGAGTCTTAGTCTTACTGCACTCCTAGTCTGAGAATTTCCTTTAAAATGCTAATTTAAGAATGGGTGAAAATATTGGATATTCTGTTCTTTTCGAATCTTCAGAAAGGTAGCAGAAAATAGTAGTAGGATTCTTTTTTTTTTTTTTCTTTTTTTCTTTTTTTTTTTTCTTTAGCCCAAAGTCTTAACTAGCAAAGTTCAGTTTCTATGCAGGTGACTATACTTGAGGGGTTAGAAAGTTAGAGTGGAGAAATGGGCATATTTTGCGGGGTAAAACACATGCTCTGTATGGAGTCCATTTGGCTGGCAGTTCAAAGGCCTTTGAAGAGTCAGATTTCAAGCAGGGTAAAGGAGACCAGTGGTCCTTGGAGGTAGGGAAAGCAGACAGCTATGACCATCCCACAGTGATTCCAGAGCCATCATCTCATTTGATATTGAAAATTCCCCTCTAAAGTTGGGTTTTGCACTTTGTAAGATATTTGAGTGTCTAGACAGTTCTTTATCTTTGGTCTCCTGCTGAGCTACATGCTATGAGATGTTATATTCCTCAGCCTCATGGTTATTGTTTTTGTTTTTTCTTTTTCTTGCATAGTTGCTTTGTATTGTCTGCATTGTACTGAGAGTAACCTTTCCCAGCTATCAAGGTTGTGCTTGTTCAGTTGTCAATAGCTGTTTGCCCGTGAGCTGTGGGTTTTGTTCTGTTTTACAGACCTGGGTCTGTGTTTCCAATCTATGCCAATATTTAAAGATCTTCCATATTATTACATGCTTCAACTCCACATCTGGTACCAAGTTTCAGCTCAAACAGGAAACTTCCAGAGCAAGGTGTTAATAGGTCTAGTAGGCTAGGTCTGGGGCTTTACGAAGTTAGCCTCTAACTAGAAAAGACAAGACAACTTTTACTGGGCCATTTGGCCATAGTTAACTTGAAGGTATTGGTGGCTAACCAGGAGAGAATCTTTTCTAGAAACTGAGAAGAGTGGGCTTTCTAAAGGCCTTAGAAATGAACGTCAGTCTTAAGACTCTGAAGAGAAGATGCCTTTTATGCTAGGGAAT
Organism: Aythya ferina; assembly: GCF_964211825.1. NCBI lineage: Eukaryota > Metazoa > Chordata > Aves > Anseriformes > Anatidae > Aythya > Aythya ferina. The sequence goes on from NC_140301.1 coordinate 55,386,565, forward strand.
TTATAGTTATCAAAGCATTAAAAAAATCTGCAATTCTTTTGTTAACCCCCTATATATCTTGGGAGCTTTACAGATTCCTCTCAGTAGCTTATGAAGCGTTTTTAAACCTTAAGTCTTGGTATCAACTTTGGTAGAACTCAGTTCCAAACTTAAACAAAGTGAGTATGGGTTATTTCTGCCTTAGGTTTTGCCAACCTCTCCCCTGCCTCCTGAATTCTAAGTTTAGTAGATTAAAGCATTTGTGCTTTAAACCACATCAAGTCATAAACTTCTAAACTTGGAACTTAATGTTTCGAGTGTAAGAGTTTTTTTTTTTTTTCCATAGACTTTAGGGGGTTGGACTCAGAACAGAACTATTGATTTAGTGAAAAAAAATCAGAAGTGATGAACTGGTATTAGCTCTAAGAGTTATTTTTTTCCCCCAATTGTCTTTCTCCACAGTCTCTCTAAGCAAAACAAAAGAATTTTCTACACAATTCTGGAGCTGTCACCACTACTTGATTCTTCGAACATGACGCCAGAGGATTGGGCCAAAATTGCAAAGAAACTTGAGGTACTGAAGTGTGGGATAAGATTTCATTTGTTGCTTAAACAAAAACAGTAGTATATTCAGTGTACTTAGCAAGGGGTAACAGTGGAGGAATGCTATACCTAAGTATTTGTTTAAGTTTAAATGCTATGCATCTTTCTTAGTTACTTGCAAAGTAACAAGGATTGCACTTGCAAGGCTTGCAAACTTTTTTTCCTTTTGAAAATGTTGCAGACTCATTAAAGTTATGGTTCTTGCAATGATAAGCCACGTCATAATTCTGTAAAAGAATAAGTAAAAAAAAATGCAGCCGTGATCAAATATGGTATGTGATATGTAGATTGGGATGTTCTAAAATGTTGGCTAAAATTCACTGTCCAAAACTGTCAAATAAAATCCTCAGGGGTAGGTGGCTTAGCAGAAAGTTTTGTCAGTTATGCAGCTTAATGTTCTAACAGTGCAATGGTTGGCTATTAGCATAAAAAATAATTTCATGTTTATACCTTTCTTACTCTGGACACAGACTGACTTGATTAGCTTTGGCTTTGCAGTTGATAGAAAAAAATGTCATCATGGTTAGCTTCCACACACTGTGAAATGTTTAATGTCCTAGATATTTCTGTATTTATAGATAAACTCATTACATCCTCCTCTAGATTAAAAATCAGCATTTCTTTGCTCCTGTTCCCATTTCTGAGTTTAACTATGTGCTTTTTGGAAAGTAGAAATATGAAACATTTTGAATACTTCACACCAGAAATTCATACATAGCTGTTATAAATAAATAATCACGGGCCTAGTAAGATACTGCTCTTCCACTCCTGCTCGCTCTGCAATAGTTGGCTTTGTAGAGTAAATCTCCTTAAACCAAGCTGTACCAACTTACATGGACAGTGAAATAATGCTGGGAATGCTGCTGAAGATTATGTAACAGTCTTTAACCTTCAGGTCCTTTAATCCTGAAACCACCAAACTGGGGATGATGCTTCTGCTATGGAATGCATCTTGCCAGGGCAGAGAAAGAGACAGAGCTAATGCCCGGGTGTGGAGCCTCTAGAATGGAGCAGGGATGCAGCTGGTGAAAGTCTAGGGCTGAAAGCAGGGTAACACAAAGAGGGGAATGCCATGCTGAACAGGAGAGAGCTTACTTTTCTTCAAAAACAGCCTATTAGTTTTATTACAACTTCTTATCTCAAAAAAAAATGCTTCTTTCTTGTACACAGAATCTGGCTTCTCTGTATGTATGCATCTAGTACATGTAATCCTACTGAAAAGTGCTGAGAAGGGAAAAAAAAAAATCGTCAACTATCCAGTTTGTGTATAGACACTGCCACTTTGTGTTCACTGAGTATGTGAACACTAGGCACAACTGTAATGTGCTGGAGACTTGTCTGACTGAAGCATTTTAAGATGTTTCTGTGGGCTTTCTCCTTAATTGCCAAGCAGATCTTTTATATTATGAAGCTTACACCAAGCTATGTTCTTTATTATTTAATAAGGTTCATAAGGCTGACAAGATTTGTGAAGTGTCTTGATTGAGTTAGGACAAATGTCTATTTCTGTGCTCTTAGCTCCTGAAATTGCTTATTTTGTTGCTGCATTGGTGAATACTGCAGCAAACTTTTCGCATCACAGTGTCGTTTGGCCTACAGAAGAATCTGGCAACACTGGCTGTTATTCTGCTGGCTGACTGGTGAGAAATAATCAGAACTCCACTGAAACTTCCAGTAGATAGCAATATGCAGGGATGAGTATTAGTGAAGAAATGGCAAAAGGACAACTGGAAGTGTGCAGGTGGATTTGGAGGTGACTGTTATCAGATGTCAAGTGCGTGTGCCTAATATAAAACGAATTAAAAAGAAATCTCATTTAATTCTATGGAAACAAACAAACAAACTTTCCCCCCTGCTGGCACTTCTTCGATTTGATCACACTTTTATGTACCAGTCCATGTGACCAAATTACATTAAAGGTGTCAGTGTCTCTCACTAAAGTGATCACTACGTGCATCATTCTTGAAATAGAGGAAACAATTCTTTTTTCTTCTGAAAGGCAGTAGGTGACTTTATGCTATGAAGGTGCAACCTGATCGATCTAGTGAGTGGCATCCTTGCCTATGGCAGTGGGGTAGGAACTACATGATCTTTAAGGTCCCTTCCAACCTGAGCCTTTCTGTGACAAACAGTACAATGCATTAAGAAAAAGCTTCCTCTGTGGAATTGTATGTAGATTAAAATAATTATAAAATTCCTGTTTGCATCCATACGTGTCTGATAGTCTAAGGGACTTCTCAGAAAACAGCAAGCATATGTACCTTAACTATGACCAGTAAAAAGCCACTTCAACTCTTGCTATCTACGGAAGTCACATACTGCTTGATAAATTACGGCTTCTAAACAGAAGAGGGCACTCTTACACTGGCAATTTGCCTGTCTGCCCGCCGGATTAAACGGACTGTTTTTTCTATACATTATGATAGCCTTGGTTTGCCTAATCTGTTCCTGTAAATGGTGTAATCCCTAAAGTAAAAGCAGTAACAAGAAATCAGACTATGTGACTAATTTGCATATGTTAACATTCCCGTTTAAAGCCATTGCTAAGCTTTTCTTAATTAGCTGTCTTCTGGTTTAAAAATGCTGCATTAATATGTATACATAGACGAATCACTTTGACTGTTCCATAATTAGAATTACTAGCTCTAGTGCTTATTGTCCTATTAACCCTTAATTATAATTAAACTGAGAACGTGGATAACTTTAGGAGGAATTACAAGTTTACCATTTAAAGTATAATACTGTTGCTTGCATCAGTGAAAGTCATGCAGTTTCTGCCACACTTGCTGATGCCAGTGCATTTTTCTAACAATATGAAAAATGTCTCTCCGTCTCCAGGAGCACTATGAAAAGTACGATGGTTTTGTGATCCTTCATGGCACCGATACGATGGCGTATACAGCTTCAGCCTTATCCTTCATGTGTGAGAATCTGGGTAAAACCGTTGTTCTGACAGGATCACAGGTAATGGACTTAATTTGCAGTCAAAGTCAAAAGCCCCATTTACTGGTTTTGTATGCAAAACTATGTAGTATCCTCATCATCACTATCTAATTTAGTAGTGTGGGGCAGGCCGCTACCCAGGGTGAGTGGTCGCAGTGCTGATAGAAATTAGTGAGAATTGACGCGTTTACCAGCTGAGGATCTGCCCCATAATTCTATCATTAGTGACTTTACAACTCTGTACCACATCAGACCAGTAGTTCATTGTGGCTGGGACCAGATGCTTCAGAGAAAGATGTAAGAGCCTGTCACTGGCCATTGTGTAGTAATCGGTTTATATGAAGAGCATCTTTCCAGCCTCAGGTGGCTGCTGGCTGTTAGTTGTCGTTTTTTGTTTTAAAGCCCTCAAGCTTATTATTTTTACTTCATCAGTTGTTACCCCATCTTATGTTACTCATTGTTGCATCATTTCTCTTTTTTTTAGTAATTAGTGAAATAATCTCTAAGCAATATATGTGTTTTTGATCATTTCTGTTCCACAGAGCACCAACGTGGTCTGTTTCTTTTCCTCTAAAGACTAGATTTATTAATTTTCATTCTCTTAGCTAGAGATCAGACCTTTGCATATTGTCTGAGGGGGAGGGGTTGTCTTTCTAGAATAGCTTGCTTGAGTGTAAAATACAGCTCTAATCACAAAAGAGAGATGAAACATAACACTGTAAAATTCCCCTCCCCATCTCATAACTTCCCTTTCACATGTGGTCTATTTGAAGTCAAAATACAAAAGTCTAGAAAGGAGCAGACTCCCACTTACTGTCTTGACATGGAGCAGTCTAGTTGTGATACATCACATTCAGTGCTTTACTTTCCTTTTTGCTGTATTCTTCTATGATCTAGCAATAGAGCATGTGATTTTTTTTGCTGAAAGGAGCTCTGACTCTGTTAATACAGAGGCAATCTGAAAAGGCATGGAAGTCATCACTATCACACTCAGCAGACCAAATTTCTGTTTTTAATCTTTTCCTGTTCTGTTGGTAATAACCTACTGGCTCAGTTCTTGTCTACTGTGAGGAAAGATGGTGCAAGAGAGCCGTTCAGAAGCCCACAGTGGCAGTTCTGCAAGAACTGAGGCTGTTGCTTTTTCTCTGTACAGTCACTTCTCCCATGCTCGGTCATGTAAACTGAGTACACCTGCTTTCTATTCTTGATATTTTTCCTGAATCAGACTCTCCTTTTAAAAACAATTGCTTAGTCATACTAGAATCATCTCAACATTAGGTTTAAGCACTTAATTTAAAGAAGTCTGATAGCACAGAGGGGAATCCCGCCATCTGCTGCAGCCTAAAATAGTTTGGATGAAGAAGGAAACTTTATTTGTCATAAATCATTGTTACATAAATTATTCATGTATCTCTGTTTCACAAATTGGACTATTTTTTCTGCTGTGTAGGCTTTACAGAAGGGAGAGTGTTTAATTTCAGTTTCTGTTCTTCAGGTGCCCATATATGAGTTGCAGAATGACGGCCGAGCCAACCTTTTGGGGGCGCTGCTCTTCGCTGGGCAATTCGTGATTCCTGAGGTCTGTTTGCCTGTGAAGATTGTCTCAGAGGCTGCTTTCTTCTTGGCTAGGACACATAATTTACACATTCTCCTAGCTAGGACACATACTCAAAATATCTGTAGGCAGTAAGGAATTGCACTTGAAAAGGAAAAAAAAATGGATTCCACAGAGGTAACCAACCCTTCCATGGTTTGCCAACAGCAGTGTATGCTGTTCTCTCAGGATTAATATCCCATTTTGCCTGTGTCTTCTATAAAGACTATCAGGTTTGAAATGTAGCTCACAGCAGACTTGAAATCAGAGGTTCCCTTGCAAATGGGTGGGATTTGAAGCACTTAAGTCAGTTTTGGAACTGAAAGTTGTTTTGAAATTTTCAAGTTGCTCTAGAACTGAATCGCAATACCTTCTAGCTCTAGTACTTGAAGACTGAAGTGTCAAGGATGATACAAATAATAAACATGGAAGCATTTCTATAGTTTTAGCACCCAGCCTTTAAAGATGCCAATGCTGTGCAAGCTGAAAGTCTGAGAGAAAACTGAGCAGGTTGTACCTTATTTTACTTCTGCCATGCTCACACAGCCAGTCCTTGCGGGATCACAGCAATAGGTGACTGGCTAAGAGCTTCATAACTAACAGTTACTTTGAGGTATCTGTTTTCCTTCAAATTTCAGTTGACATACTTTAAGGGACTTCAGAAGGAACCTAATTATTTATACTTGGTGACTCTTTTGAAAGTTATCCTACATTTTCACTAGGCCTTTTGTTAAGATTTTGGATTCGGAATTTAGATATAACTGATGAACTTATTAAAAAAGTCCATGCTGTGCCTTTTCTCTGTCTCTGAAGTGGACTCAGGCATATTTGCTGTCTCCTGGACTATGCCTCATGAGAGGATTACGAAACTAGTTAGTTCTTAACTTGTTTTGTTCTTAAATTCTTAAACCAATGTGTGACAGATGTGCCAACTCTTTTTGAAAGGGTAAGAATTGTAAACATCTACTAGCTTCTGAGTTGCTTTAAAGATTTAGAAAACACTTTATAAAGGACAGACTACAGTATTTATCTACTGAATCTTTTAATTACTGGCTTATTCATAGACCTGTTTCTTTACTTGTCTTGCAGGTGTGCCTGTATTTTTATAATAAACTGTACAGGGGAAATAGGGTGACTAAGGTGGATGCTGGGAGTTTCAATGCCTTTTCCTCACCTAACCTGCCTCCACTTGCAAATGCTGAGGTTGATATTACAAGTAAGCAACATCATCTCTTAAGCCTTGTAATTTATGCCACATGTAATAGAACTCTAGCTGAAAAGAATATGTGCTTATGTAGTTGAAATGCTGTTTTTAACCTCAAATTTATTTGAAAACACTCCGCTTTGTATGATCTGAAACACTTGACTATTCATTCTATGCTCTGACAGTCTTTAAATTTTAGTAAGACTGAGAATTTGTGACTCGACTGTATTTATCTATTGAATACGAATGTGAGTTAGACTGACTGTGACTTAAGAACTACACTAACCAAAGGGAACGTTGCCCCTGTGTCATGAAAATGCTTGCTGCGAAGATAAAAATGAAGGAGTGAGGACTGAAAGAACAAAGAGCTTAATCTCATTAATGACCATGCTGGGCTCTGAGATCAGGCAAAAGAGCCATTGCCGAGTACTTGCAGCTTCAACAGATCGTCTGTTAGATCCATGACATTTTGTAGAATGTTTTACTGGATATTTAGGACTCATCTAGGCTGCAAGCACACCAAAAATAGCAGACTTGGAATATGCTCCGTGTGAAGTTTTTTTCCCCCCTAACTTACTGAGATTCCCTCTAATTTTTGTGTGTCTGCTTTATAAGGAGGAGAAAAACTACATGAAGATTTCGGTATCCTTGTGTAAAGTCATTAACATTCTGATGTCTGTTCTTGGATAAATGTCAGTCTTTCTTTGGAGAGTGGAGAAGAGAGATACATCTGGAATCTAGCCAAATGAGTTGTTGTGAAAAAAGCATACTAAAGAACAGTTTTCAAAAATGTAACAAGTTTTGCAAGCTGCTTTTGGATTGCCTAGGTATATTCAAAAGGAGTAGGCCGTGGTGACAATCTCCATTATTGCCACAAATAGGAAATAGGAAGGGGTTCACAAATTATTTTACTAGGAGTTCTAGCTCATCGCCATGCAGCATGGCATTCTGAATGGTTTCTACTAGTAGGGAGAGACATTTTATAATACAGAAAAATAAATTTAGCCTTCAACCTAATGAGTGAGAGTCACTTAACAAAGTTACAGGATCAAAGGCCTATGTTTGTAACAGGCAGACAAATTGAGGAACCCTGTAAGATGCTGTAGTGGTCTTTAAGACATCTCTCTGGTTGGGAGTGTGCCACTGTTGTATTACCGTGCTGTGTCAAATACTGTGTACCTGAAATCAACAGAAATGCTATTAGTTGATTGTTGTAGTAAACTGGGGAAAATCTTCTTCCTTCATTTTTTATGGGCTGCATCATATAGGGTATAAATAAATTCAGTTTACTGACTGATCAATAATGAAATCAGGCTGAAAATCGCATACTGCTTCTCTCTTGGATTTGAATGACCTGTTTTGCGATTCCTTGTCTGTAGGAGAAAAATGAGAAAGTTACTAAGTACTTCCCTTGGCCCATTTTGTGTCCCATTATCTTTTCAGTAGAATGCCCCACTGAGGTCAGTGAGGATTTCTGATTTAAAAACTGAAGGTGTGATAGGCTCTATTTTTATTTGTTTCAGTTGATTACCCAGTTAGGGTGGCATCATTTATCCAAGATGACGGTGTCAGTATTGAAGGATCGTTTCATTTTGAAAAACATAGTTTATAGTATGGGCAATCTACTAGTGCTGCTTTATTTTGTCCAAAGTAATTGTTTGAAACATAGCTGTCTCCCTTGTGTTTGCTCAAACAAGCCTAGTATGAAGCTTTCATGGAGACAAAGGATCACTCAGGGCTTGGAAAAATAAACCAAACAAATGCAGCATCTTTTACTTATTTTTTTTTTCCAAATGACTTTTGTATAATGTCTTAATCTTCCTGTAGACAGGGCTGACTCTTGCTGCTTCAGCATTATGTAGAGCAGTCTGACAACGCCAGAAGGGATAGGCCATGTGCAGAAACTCTTCCTTGGGCTTCCTAGTTGTAACAAAGCTGGGAATGAAAATTCCAGAGAAGCAGTCTGGTGGCAAAATAGAGAGAGTGAGGAATGCGATGGAATATGCTTGTGATCATGGGCTGGTACACAGGAATGAGGAGAGGAGCTGCTCTTCGAGGCTAGACGTACCATATAAAAGCAGCAGGCTACTTCAGAGCCGGAGAGGAGAGCCAAAGGCTTAGTTCTCTTCCCCTCCCTTCCCCAGCTCCAGCTCACTTCTTCGTTCTTGATCTCCATGCCTTTTTTTTTTACCATCTTCCCGCTTCAGGTGAAACTCCCAGGGGATTACTGATCCCATCAACTGGCTGTGCTCTCTGCCAGACCTTAACTGTGTTGCCAGCACCTAGGAGACCTGTTTTCCAGTTTTAGACTGGCAAGTGTGGCAGCTTCCTTAAGACTTTAAATTTAGCACACAAAGCTCTTGTAAGAAGTGAAAATTCTAGCAAACTCCTCAGACAAATAGGAAACCCAATTTCGACGGGAAGGGCTTTTGCAGCAGGATCACAAAACATGAAGTGGACAATATAGGAATGAAAAACAAAATTTCTAAAATCATAAAGCTTATGAATTGAAATGCTTTATTGTATTTCTCTCATGTTTTGAGAACAGGAGAGACAAGGAGGTCTCTTTCACTTGAAATGTGTAAATAGTCTCAGTATATTTCATAACTGATTACTATCCTCTCTTCTCTGTTGTCTTCTTAACGAAGCAAATATGAAACTTGCTTTGTTACCTCGGCTGGACTTTCTTCATCACACATGCATGTATGTAACTTCTGGGAGTGGTGCATATGTACAGGACCATATGATTAGACCCATAACTTGTGTAGGGGATGAAAAGAGCCCGTGTGACTGTATATGCAAATGGGGTACAGCAGTAGCAGGTTAGAAGGCCCTTTAGATCTCATCTGTCCACCAGTCCTATTAAAGAGAAGCTATTTGTCACTGGCCAAGTCTGTGTCTTGGTTGGCAGTGCTGGTTATTTATAGCAAAAAACCCAAGTCATTTAAGCATTAAGGCAAATGTCAGCTCTGCTCACTGAAGTGCTCTTGGTTTGTTTTTCCCCCTAGTAAGCAGGCATGTTGGTTCTTGCAGTGATACCGTTCAATTTAAATATTCATTTCAAAAGGCGTGTGTCAATTGTTTTATAATAAACTGCCAAAAAAGGGGGTCTATGTTTGCTTGCCTCCTTCAGAAATTTCCACCCATAGGTTGGCCTCTGCTCCCCACCCCTTGGCTGTCGCAATGAATTCTAATGAACGCTGGGGCAGCTTATATAATGGTACGGCTCGCCAGTGGCCCAGCAGAGAGAGATGAGAAGAAAGTGTTGCTGTTTGTGTGGAGCTCTGCAATCAAGAAAAGCTGTATTTCTTGTTTGATTTCATAACTCGGAGTTCAGTCACCACTCCTAAGGGAGGTGTCGCTCTTAGTTATAGCTCTCCCATTATAAGTTGAAACCTGCATTGTGGCATAGGCACTCTTAAAAAAAAAAAAAAAAAAAAAAAAAAAAAAAAAAAAAAAAACAACTTCCTTGCTGCTTTCTAGACTGTTGAGTTTCTTGTTCTCTTTTCTATTTTATTTTTCAGTTAGGTTGATTTTTTCTTTCCATACTAACCCTATCACCATAGTTGTGTGTGTGTGTGTGAATAAAGCTGAATAAGATAAGGACTCTGTATAGTTGTACTATTTTTTTTTTCTTGAATGAAAAATACTCTGGGATGTTTCCTTGCTGCCTCCCTGTTTAACCCTGGGATGTGAAGGAGGCCAGTGTTTTTTCTTAGCTCTACTTTGCCCAGTATCCTCAGGAGGCTGAAGCTGCCTCTCCAGTGATTGCAAAGTTGCTTCTGTGAGGCTCAGGAGGAGAACAAAAGCTAGGCAGGCTTCAGAGGATTCAAACCTGAAAGAGTTTACTTTGTGACCTAGGTATATACCTCCCTTTCAAATTTGTTGTTCTGACCTGTACTTTGAAAAGCTGTAGTGCTTGGGAGGGAGGGAGAGATTGGGAATAGCAGAGTATCGTTTAGGTGATTGTTTTGTTTGGGAAAATAAACAAAAAGCCTTAGTTTCTTGAATATAATGTCCTTGAATAATGCAACCTTTTCTATCCCAAGCCACTTTCAATACAGGATGTAAATAGCTATTACCTTTCTGTTTAATGTAACATTGCTTTAGGAACTTTCTGCTGTGCAGGACCAGTTGCTAACTTAGTTTTGTTCCCTAGCTTTGTATCTGTATTTACATAACACAGCACACTATATAACTTAAACTCTTCACAAGCATGGCCCATCCAAGTCAGGACAGGTGACTGTTTTCTGTTGTGCCTAACCTGTATATCCCTAATTAGTCACTCTTATCCACAGAAGAAAATGTTAAACACCAACACACAGAACTTTTTGTACTTAACTTGTTTGTATGAGTTTCTTAAGAACTGTTAGTGATGCCTGAGATGATTTTTTTCTTTAACAAAACAGATTGCTGCACACTACAGCCAAAGGCTGCAGAACAACTGGTTTATTCAGTGCAGTGAGTCTGCAGTACTGTGCACATTATGCAGGCTGAGGAGATTCATGACCAAGAGAATATTAACTCAGGGACGATCTCTAGTTCTTCTTTTTTTTTTTTTTTTTTTTAATATAGTTTGGAATTGCATCACTGTACTGTGTCTGAATGCATTATATTTATCTTGAAGATGATGTGTTATTTGGTAGAGTGTACTCCAAGTGTACAGGTACAGGCCTGGATTTCTGAACCTATCCTCTGATCTCTCGCCTTGGTCTTCTACTTTTGGCAATATCTTAGTCAACCATGCCAAGGCAGGTTTCCTCAGTTCATTCTTCAAGTATGTTAAAGACTTAGGGATGCTAGCAGTTGCCAAACTTAGTAGTACGCATTTATAAAGTTTTGGCAGGGACTCCTAGGTTATGGAGGATAAAGAAACTGATACAATTTTATTGCCATCCCTTCTCACAGAGGAGGCTGCTTTTAAAGAATTAATCTGTTGGAAAATTGGAAGGATTTAATGTATTGCCAGACACTGTTGCTTCTTAAAGCACTATGCTCCTGGGTGAATGTGCTTAGCCAGTCCTATGAACCTCAAGTAGAACAAACACATGGCTTTGTGCACTTACCCATTTGTCTCCTGCAGTTCTCATAACATTCTCTGGAAAGCTCTTGGAGGCCTTTTAGACCTACTTGGGCAACTACTAAGTCCAGCCAGGTGATTTCAGAACCATGCTTCTCACAAACACATGGTGGAAGCTGTCTGTATTTCTGTTCTCTGTTTGCCAGAGCATTAGGAATCCATGTGCTGAACTGGGGTGGATAGGGTAAACAGGGTGCCAAGCCAACTGCAATGCATGATAGTTTTTAGAAGGAACATACAGAGGCTGTAGATGTTTACAGGCACCACAAAAAGGGAAAGTTTACAAAGTCTTCCAGGTGACTACTATTTTCTGTCCTGACTTTATACTGTTTTTGGTATCTCTGATAATGGAACAATGGAGTAAGCTTCAATGCAGGTTTTTAAATGTACTCTGAATTTTCTTGGAAATGGCTGTCTGCTGATTGCAACAGTAATTGGTGTGAGTAACTCTTCACATGGCTGAGAACACATCAGTAGTATGCACTCAGGTCTTTTATCTGTCTTGCTGCTTGGAGGTTTCTCCAAAATCTAAAAAGCTTAGATCATGATGAGCTACACAGTAAGGTCTACTTCCATTGAAACATGATGCTCTGGGCTGTTGGCTGCTGTTAGTAAAACTTCTTTCATGTACTTGTAACAGCCGCCTGCACTACCAACACTGTGCTCCTACACTGAAGTAGTAAAATTTTGAAATCAATAATGCATGACTTGGCTTCTAATAATGCAGCACAAACAAACTATTAGTTAAACAGCTGGCTTCTGGCTCTAAATGTATAATCAGAGTTAATTGAATCCTTGCTATTTTATTTAATCATTAGTAACTACATAATAAACTCAGGAGGTGATTAGCAGCAACAGTAACTGCATTTGTCATATTTCTTGTCTAAGAAGATGAAGGTCTGCTTTCTAAACGTTAATCCGGGCTGATATCAGTCCAGCTAGGTAACAGTAAGTTCTGATCCATGTGTCAAGTCAGCGGACCGCCTATGCCAGATGTGCATAACAGCCTGGTGCTGGAGACTTGCTGAGCACTTTGGACTGGGAGAGTGGACACTAACGGGACATGGTCAGCATTGTGAACCAGTTGGGTCGTGCACTCCAATGGTTTTTACTGCTATCAGGATTTTCTTTTGAAGAGGTTGTAGTATATATTCACTAATGGATATTGAAATAAAATATTCATTTTGGAAGTCTTAGCTATAAAATACTATTAAATTGAAACAAGTATATTTGTTAAACATCTATTTGAAGGGCACTAACTCAGAAATATTGATGAGTAATACTGTTTTATCTCGGAATGTATACTCTTTTGGAATTAAAGCTAAAATATATGCAGGTCAGTTGAGTCTGACCTGCATACGTCCTTGAAGTCATATTTTGTGGCACCTAATAAATAAAGTGTGTTAGATCAGCTGCTTAGGCTGCCGTTTTAAATGGGCCTTCATTTCCTCTTTAAAAAAAAAACATCATCTTTCATGAGTCTCCTATATAAGAAACATTTTTTAAAGTAATGCTCTAAGTATGAGGTGCTACCAAGGTACTTAATATTATGTCTTTAATATTACATTTAAAATACAATTTCTCTTTAACAGTAAACTGGGAAACAGTGTGGAGAGCCAATACCAAAAAGAAATTTCGAGTTCACACCAATATGAACAGGAATGTTGGGCTTCTGCGAATCTTCCCAGGAATCACTGCTGCTGCTGTAAGTGACACCACTTAATTTTGGAAGTAGATGAAGTGATTCTCAAATACTTAATTAGTAAGCTGTAGTAGGAAAGCTACATTGGAGTAGTACCAGTGGTTGTTTTTTTTTAGGGAAGGGAAAGTATCTGTCTTCTTCTGATAAACATTTTCTGTAATATCAGAGCATTCAGAGACTATTTTCATACACCATAAACTATTCATAAAAGCTTTTAAAATACCTTTTATCTAAACTGTCTGGGCTTTGGAACTTAAAATTAATTTCTTATAAGGTCTCATAAATAGCTCAAGTGTACTTTTCTACAGAGGTATAGGCTACGATGACTGTGGAAATGCTTTCTTGCTGCATATTAAGGCATATTATTAGATAACTTGCCAAAGAATACATAATATGAAGGGTGGAGGTGACCTACAGCTCAAGCTTCTTTTTCAAGGTTCATTTTATCTCACACTGATGCATGATCCTCAGTATTCATACAGAGTTGAAGATTCAAAGTGGGATTTTGCTGCTCTGAGCCTTTACAAATAGTTTCACGGAGCTATGGTTTTAGGTAGATTTGTCTTTAAATTTTTCTCTAATACCAGTTCCATTAAATTGACGGGTCTTTCATGGCTGTTGCCATCTTAAATTGAATCCAGTAGTTTAAGCAGCACTCCTCAATTATATTACTATTCTTTTTAGGTGAATATGAACAGATGGGAAGGCAGAGGGGTGGTATATTTGCAATAAAACTCCAACTGCATAGTTAGTCTCAGGGGGGCTTACAGCGTATTGCATTTAGCATATGTAATCAGCAATGAAACATCTAGGTTGTTTAAAATACATCTTTCTAGAAAGAGAAATTTGCAAGGCATTTTCTTACACTGAGGCACAATAGCTAACAACTAATAGTTGTCCCAGAATGAATTATTACTTTTTTTTTTTTTTTTTAAATACCTTCAGTTAAACCAATTATTTTTTGAGTTAAAAAATTCCATGTTTCATTAGAATGTTCTTTCCTGAAAGGTGAGAGAGTCTCTTAGGCAGATGTTTGTTTGCAAAACTCTTTGCTGAAGTAACAAATCTGGGCAGGGGTGTGTGTTCTAATCTGAATTAATAATTCTGTATTTATTTTGTAAGTGTAAATCTACCCTTTTGTTCCTCCATGGTGCAACCATATAGCCTGTTAATGGCACTTAAACAATAGCATCCTTTCTCACACTAAGGTCATGACTGGAAAATAGTTTATTTTAAAGCCTATCCCTCCAGGAATTTAAAGGAAACTAAAGAGTGAAATTCTCAATTTCTCAATAACTCTCAAAAGTTATTCTATAATCTGTTACTGTTAATAGGATGTACAGAAGAGCATGAGAAGACTGTAAGACATCAGATCCTTATAACGGGAATAGCCCATTTTTTAAAACTGTGCTGTATGTGAAAATCTTAATGTGACATGAATGCATCCTTTGTCTCAGTTTCCTGTCTTGTTTTTAAACAGGTAAAAGCATTTCTTCAGCCTCCAATTGAGGGCATTGTACTTGAAACATATGGAACTGGCAATGCCCCAAATAACAGAGAAGACTTGCTAGAGGAACTCAAGAAAGCAACTGGACGAAAAGTAGTGATTCTAAACTGCACCCAGTGCTTACGAGGGTCTGTTACAACAGTCTATGCAACAGGGCAGGTGAGGGTTGTGCAATGATTTCAGACTCTACTGCTGTGTAAGGAAACATTTCACTGATACAACTTGATTGTATAAGTCTAGTAATCCCGGTGTATAAAACCAAATTTGTTAAACTGAAGATATTGTTCGTAAAATAACTATACCAGAAAAATCTTAGGCTGGAAGCATTTAAATACATCTGCAAACATAATATTGCTACTCCTAGTCTGAATGGTCTAAATAGTCAGCTAAAATACCAAATCACTGTCTGCTTGCTCCTGTGGTGTGTAGCTCTCCAGGATACTTTGCATTAGATTGTTAGAGTCCCTCCTGAAGGCATTCACTGAGCTAGAATCTAGCTTGTGGATCAGATGATCAAATAGAGTAGTATTTGATAGGCTAGGAGTTAAAATATAGGAACATGAGGAAAGCCTGCAATTCCAAGCAATATTCCAAATATCAGTGTTTTATTTGACTAGAAGTGCAACTGAATTCATAGAGGAACTGGGACAATAGTAAGTAAGGAAGCATCTGTCTTGCAGAATGGAAATCAGTTGTCTTTAACTTAGCCAGCTTAAAGCAGACTTTGTGTAAATGCTCTTAATATTCGGGACATTTTGTAGTGAGTTTCTTAATTGTGTATTAAGACATGACATCACTAAGACTAATAAGAGCTCAAAGCCATATGAGAGTGCATGTTGCATGTGGTGGTGTGAAGGAAGCTGGTTTAACTGGCCTTTATAAAAAGACCAGCCATTAAACATCCAAGAAGCGCTGCCAGAGGGTGACTCATCCCCCTCTTTTAGACACCTGTTTGTGTTGGGAGCAACCACCCGTCTGGCAGAGCTTCTTAATTGACTGCTCTTGTTGTTGGTTGGTCTTGCCATCGATTGCAAGACAAACGTAGATCCTCTAAATTGGTGCTGAAACCTGCCTATTTTAACATTGGTTTTGATACAGCTTTAGATTGTATTTGTTTCAAGATCATATAGTCTGTTTTTAGCAGAAAGCAAAGGTGATTTTCATGTTTTGTTCACCTATTCAGTATTCTAAGTTGCTGTATTGTGAAATGAGCAGTCATTTGAGTGTTGCTAAAATTTTGCCTAACTTAATGGGGGTGTTTTGAGAAGTATCAACTTCTGCAGAGATCTCATGCTCTGTAGCAAATAAAAATAGGAATACATGGATTATATAAAACAGTTCACACAGAAAGAAAGCAGTTAAGTCAATAAAGACACCAAGCTTGTATTTGAAAACATGAAAATGAAGCCTAGGTTTTATGTGATCTTCTGCTTCAAATAAATTATTGAAGTATATGGGAGGGAAAAAAAACAACAAACAACTCGGCTCCAGGTAAAAAATTCTCAAAGTAGGCAACTCTAAAAATGGCTTTTTGCACTTTAATCTAGACTGTTGTTCTACTCAGGTCACTAGCATTTGTCTTAGTAAACCACTGTAATGCTGTGTTGAAATGTGTTCGCTTCTGGCATCCATCTTTTATGTGGAGTATGTATTATGTTGCTTCAGCATCCACTGATGGAGGCTGTCCTATTTTCTCGGCATCTTTTGAGATGCCACTGACAGAGCCAAGTCCTGCAAAATTACTTCATTCTTGTTCTTTCATTGCCTTCTCAATTTCATAAGGAAATGCTCAATGGAGGAAGTTTGGATGAATGCTGGAAACTTGCTGTAATGTTAACTAAATATATATATATATTCATTCTTTAAATGAAGTCTTTCACAGGTCTTTGCATGTGGCTAGGCCATTTTTTACTCATTCATGCTAGTCCAGTGGGTGAGCTGAGTCCCTGGTTTCCCTTGAAGTATTTGTTTTAATTAACTGAATGTGTGGCCTCTGAGCCATCTGCATAGCAGAAACTTGTAATTGAGGGGACTTCAGGCATAGGAAGGAAACTAGGAAATCCTTTCCTCCTTCTCTCTCCCAAGCCCACTGAAAAAGCCCTAAGTATTTCTCACCTTCTGTCTCTATATTTTTTTTTGTGTGTGACTTTTAAAAATGTTACTCTGGGGCTCTCAGAGGTGGTTAACATGCCGATTAAGTCGCTGTATTTTGCTAAAAATATTAGTTAAGTTACTACAAGTTTCAAAGCTGAAAATTACATGCAAGGCATTTAAAAGTAAATCAGTGTAAAGAACCTACTAAAAGATGCTTAACTGTGAGGCATCACGTAATAACTAAGATGATGGTCTGTAGTTTAGGGAAGTCTGAATGTTTGCCCAGATACAATTTATTTGAAGATCTGAAATCTGCTTTGTCTTTGCTCTACACTTACGAAGCTTGCTGACCATAGCAAAGATGCTTCTGCTTTTTACTACAAGAAAGATCAGTTTAAAATATTGAATCATCCCTCTTAGCTTTTCTCGTCAGAACTGGGTAAAGTGCGTATTTAAGTTTTATGTTCTCCATCATATACTACTAGTGCAATCTGAAAGGATATGAAAGTACTCCTGCTGTGAGCACGCAGTAGTGCTGGAGTTCATCCAAAGTTATGCCCCATAAAAGAATGGTAAATATGTCTGAGTGAGAACAGCCTACTTGGCAATGTTCAAAACGCCACCGGGTTAAAATGGAGTAACTGCAGCTTTTCAGTACAGGTAATCTGGCAGCTCTGCAGATAGCTGGATACAGACCGGTAACCTTTCCGTTTGAGCACGGCGAGTGACCGTGGCAAGTGTTTGGTTGAATTCTTCCATGTTCCTGCATGAAGAGGAATTTTAAGTACAAGTCAGCTTTATTCATCTGGCTCTAGTATTTGCCCAGTATTTGATGGCTAAAATTACAGAAATCACAGGTGGGAGTACAAATAAGAGAGTGGAGGCAGAGCTGCATACTGTATTCTGTGTTGCTACATATCACTCATGTATGTTTTTTGTACACACGAGTATTTTTGAATGCTGTGCTAATTGGAGTCATCATTTCTTTTTATTCAGACTCTCGCTGATGTTGGAGTAATTCCTGGAGGTGATATGACACCAGAGGCAGCCTTAACTAAACTGTCATACACACTTAGCAAGCATAAGCTTAGCTGGGAGGAGAAGAGACAGGTAAATATGTCAGTGTGACCTTGAAAGCCTTTAACTTTCTCATCTGCTGTGCTAACTTCTGCTCAGCTGAATGCCTTGAGCTTCTTCCTTGCATTTAAAAGCAATTGGTTCCAGAGCCATAAAGTGAATGTCACATGCTTGTTTGTTTTTTTCCTTATGGAAAATAGTGTTAGGCAAATAAACATACATAGATTGGGAAAGAAAGGAATTCTCTGCATAAATCAATTGAAGACCATAACCAAGCCACAAAAATGCAGTAGTCAACCCTGGGCATTTCCGTAATAAAAGCCCATATGTGGAAATCCATAAGGGAGACAGAATCCTAACCCTACTGATGTCAGCAAAGATCTTGTCATTGATCTTAGTCTGGTAAAGATCCAGGACTCATTCACAGAAAGCTAATTCTGAAAATATATGGTACCTGCAGCCTCCTCCTTTACACCACTACTTGTGTCAGTGTGAGAGAGATATTTTATAAATGCATCAAAAATAGAGGATTATTTTAAGAACCAATTGTAACTGATTTTAAAATCTTAATCCCTTTAACATTGTTCTTTCTGTTTATCGGTGTTTAATAAAGCCATTTTCCCCTAAATTGATACAGTTCCTTTATACAAAGAGCATACAACTTCGAATTAGATAGAAGAACAGCAGTCTGCAGGAATGCCTGTGTTTCTGTGTTTGTATGCAGTGAAATCATAACTCTGACACTTTGGGAGATGACATCACGATGAGTCACTCTCTAGACTTAAGCACTGCGTGCACATGTGTATCTTATGATGGTGTTTTGTTTTTATTAAAATTGAGACAAATTTGATCTTAATTTCATGCTCAATAGCTTCCAACCAGTAGGAGCTCTGAGACTAACATGTTAGGATACCTGTGATCGTAAGTGGGTTGACTGGAAGTACCACTTACTGTGGTTACAAACAGTTTCAGACTCTGTGCTTTCAGTTGTTTGCTAAAGCCTTTGCTCTGAAAAATGAGAGGAGGAGGGGCTATGTGTTTTTTTTGTGAGGATGGCAAGAACATATTCTGTGCAAGAACATGCTTAACAGGCAGCATAATGTTGTGAGTTGTGGTATTGCATGTGTTTGTGTATATATACTTTAGAAACCTGGGCTCTTTACTGGTGCCCCCTTGGTACACTCACTGACCCTGGAATATACATATACTAGCCTCTTTTTTAACACAGACTTTAATCTGCTTGCACAGAGGATCATTTGACCTGTGACTGGAGAAACTTTCCGGCTGGCTTCCTGCCTAGTGTATGGGTTAAAACTAAATTTGAGATTCAGTTTGCCAAGGTGAGGTAGCTGAATTACTCAAATGAGGACTTGGTGACATTATATTTTATGTACCACTGGCACAAGGTATACCTGTATCTTCACACGCTGTCCTTTGTAATGTGTTACACAGTGTTGTGAGGTAGTGCTGGCAGCTCCTTTATATGGCTTAAAAAACAAAATAACTTTTACAATTTCTTGAAGTTAAGCAGGATTGATTTCCTCATTTGACTCACACTGCAGACCCACCAACCATTGTGTTGGCGCAACTAAGGGAGCAGCATGCGACGTTGCTCGGGCAGGAATGAGTGGTAGAGACCAGGAGAAGAAGAAAGCCTGGAAATATGTTGTCTGTGGCAATATCTTCAGCTAAGCATATCACCAAACAATAGTCTCCCAAGAGACAGAAGCTCTCCTGAAGCTGGCGTGGTTATTTTAGGATTCTCTTTCAATACGGAGAAGCAAGGAATTTGCCCCCAGACACATGCAAATGGCTGCAGAGCTGGTAGGACTGAGTAAGGCACACAGGGTTTCTGCATTGGGCTCATTTAGCACAGGTGCCAATTGCTAAGGTTACCTGTGCAAAGCGATGATCTCAACCTGTCAAACTCTAAAAGCAGTTGGTATCCTCTGAGCGAGTTACATGTATGTGATGGGACTCTTCCAGCAGACAGCTATAGTGTTGTCAGCGCTTGAGAGTTTTTTTTTTTTTTTAAATAAAGGGCATGCCTAGACATAAGTAAACCTCGGGCATTCCTCCTTCCAACATCACATCTGTTTCGTGCAAACTTTCACAATCCTGCTTTTTAAAATTCTAATTGAAATAACTGTGCTTTATACCTGCATCAGCAACCTGTAATGAAAGAGTGCCAGTATGTAAAATTGTCAAAACTGAGGAAACCAGTTGCTTTTTCTTAACGAATGGCTTCTTTCTCTGTTCTCCGGATTTCACATAACCCATCTTTTAGAGTATTTTAATTTATTACTGTGTTCAAGCAATTTCTGCACATTAATTAGCTGTCCTTTTTTTTTTTTTTTTTCCTTTTTTTTTTTCTGGTTGTATTGGATGAACCCACCCTGCAAACTGTTACACACCTGCTTTAATATCAAATAATTAGTACTACAGTAAACCCTCTGCTTTTAAAACAGGCTCTATGGCCAAATTTTAACAAAATCAGAGCTAATGGAGCTATTTGAAAATCAGTTGAAATAGATGACTGTCCACAGGCAGCACTGGGCTCTTTGAGACCTAAATAAACAGTCTGTGTTGGAGTACTGAGTTTTGGAAATGCTGGCAAAGGCAGCATTTCCAAATATTCTGTTCTTCAGCCTTACTCTGCTAATTACTCGCTGTCTTTCTGTTTTTAAGTAGTCTGCCCCACTAGGGCAGACAAACTTACCCCACTAGGGAAGTTTGTCTGCATACTCTAAAAATTGGAGGAGTTTTGTTATGTGCTTATTTTGGTTTCATTGCTTTAGAAGAAAGTTTTATTTCCCCGTCCCTTTTTCTTCCTTTTGTCTTTTTATACTTGCTGTCTTCATGGCACAGTAACTATTTCTTTAATCTTTTGTCTGCGTTCAATTAGTTTCCATAATTCCTCCGAACAATTTTCTAACTCGATCCTAAGATTTTTTTATTAGACTGCTACCATATTTTTCCTCTGCTAACAAAGGATTTGATTGCTTGCTTTTCAGATGCTGAGTGAGAATCTAAGAGGAGAAATGACTGTTGTACCCACAGGAGCCAAGATCTCTCTGAGAGATAGCAAGTTTATTCAAGCGATTGCCAGATCTCTAAGTATCAGCTGCAAGGAGGTATATACTTAAATATTTAAAACCAAACTCATGTAAATGCTAAATTCAGTTAAATGAACCTAGCTTAAAAATGAGCAACAAAGCTGAAAGAAAATTGAAACATTAGACCTTTTTTATTCTTATTTTTTTTTAGTACTGAGCGTCCCAGCTAGGCAATTGGGGTAGAAAGAAAGGACACAATGACAAGCATAGCATTAAAATGTTTTTAATTAAAAACATATTATCTTTTTTTTTTTTTTTTTCTTTGTAGACCCATCTTGAGTTTATTTTCTTGGCTGGCTGGCTACAATAGCAAGCCTCAGACAGTTGCTGTAATTCAGGGTATCAGTGATATGAAAAAGTGCTGTGTGTTTTTGTGGTCAAATGTATTGACAGTTTGTAGCAAGCCAAATAATAAGGGGTGAAACAGCTTAATTGTATGTGCAGACATAGAAGGATGATACTAGGGAAGCATTACACGAAGATAATTTGTGCTTTTTAATATTAGTCTCTCCCAGATGGAAAATCAGAAGCTATAGTACTGGTTTTTAAGATAAAAGCATTTGCCTTTCTCTTGCCTCAGTGTCAGGGAAGATGGGATTTTTAGTAGCTGTATGAATACTGAATTCATGGTTCTTTAGTATAAGAACTGTGAGGTTATTTAGTGGGTCTGTGGGGCTTGGCAGTAGAGGTTTGGAAGTACAGGTTAAACAAATATTTGGGGATTCGCATGAATAAAGTTGTTGCAGTCTTGAGGATAATGGACGATAGAATCTTCTCCAACTCCTACCAGCCTTGTTTCTCGTCCTGTAGTGATGTATAACTCTGGCGCTGCAGAGATGGTAATTAGTATGTGCACTTAACTGGTATTAATACCAGGTAATTGTAGTGTTGCTAGGGAGGAAGATAAATCTTTGTGGATGGGAGACCTACAAAATGTAAAATAAGCATGAGACTTCTTTCCTTCCAAGAATTAATGCTACCAGTTTTAAATATCCAAATGAGTAATTTGGAAACTTCACCTGGAAGTGCAAAGGCAGTGTTGTTATAACTTGGACATCAATTATATTAGAGGCAAGGCTGATTTTAAATGTTTACTTTTATTTGTTTCTCAGGAGTTAGAAGCTGTAAGAGATGCATTAATTCCACTTCTGGCTTGTGCTGCAGCAAAACTGGGTGACATAGATGCAATAAGAGCCATAGCAGAAATGGTAATGTAAAATTAACTGTTTGTACAAAACTTTAATTTTTAAATATAGCTGTAAGTGATACGAGGAAGCTGGGAAGCAACTATGTAAGTCAAGGTACTTTGACTAATAGAATTGGTTTCTAGGCATCTCAGTCTCTGCCTTTCAAAACTGGTATGTTCTTTCCCCTATCTGGTTCTCAGCTGTTTACATTTTCTTTTGAACTGTGAAAATACGGGTGGATTAATATGCAAGTTCTTATCTGCTAACTTTGGAACACTTTAAAATGGTTTATGCTGCTTTCTTTCATTTAACTTTCTTTATGCATATTCATAGTATCCAACTTTTGAATGTAAATTTGTCATGATTAAAAAAAAAAAAAGAATTTGAAAATTATATTTAAGTGAAACATAGTGCAGTGCTAAATCAGGATTTTGGCTCTCCTGATAACTCTAGCTTGGCTTATACCTGAAAAAAGAAATAGTTATTTCCCTGTATCATCTTCTACACCTCTTTGTTTTGTCTTTTCCTAGCTTTAACTCTACTCTTGAGGCTTTGATAATAGGTCTAGAAAAAGGATAGATGTATTTTGAAAATAACAATAAACTAAGACAAGTAAAATTAGCAGATTCTAGGCACAAAGCTGCTGTATGGTGTACTGCAGTAAAGAGCCTATCTGAAGGGGCTGTAATGGGATAATATTTGGGGGGGGGAGAACATATGGAAGGCAAAATAAATATCTGTATTGGTGGTAAAATCAACACTGGAAGCTTGACAAGCTTAATATTTTGGTGGGACAACAACTTGTGGTTTGTTGTACCAATGATCAAATGTGCAGCCAGTATCTTTTTAGCATGTGAAAGATCTGTCCTTTTTTAGGGTGGAAACTTGAGCTGTGAAGACTACGATGGTCGAACTCCACTTCATATTGCAGCCTCTGAAGGCCATTTGTCATTAGTTGAGTATTTGTTGACATCTGGTGCAACTGTTTATGCTAGAGACAGATATGGATCTACCCCACTGATGAATGCAATCAACTTCAGGTAAGAAAATAATTTATTTACCACTTCATGTAAAGTTTACAAACCTTATATCAGTTTTGATTTAAAGTCCACCCCTGTTTTTTGGTATTGTTTTATCTCAGCAGTCATATGTAAATGACAGAAGTTAAAGTAACACAAAACAGCTCTGTTTCAAAGGATGTGACTAGCCTAAATTAAAAGTGTTTTTGAAATAACATGAAATGAAAGCAAAAAACTTTGTACGCATGCAAAAATTTAGCATAAGGTAACTTATTGCTGCCTTCCCGCCAAGTCTTTGTCCATAATTCCAGGACTCCACTCTTTGTTATGAGGCTTCCTTATAAAACAGAGCCAAACTGAATACTCATTTTGACTGTTAGAAATGCAAGTGTAGGATCCAGGGCTGTCTGTTTTCTTTCTGCCCTCCCCTTTCCCATCAAGGGGAAACCAGACTGTTTCAATTGGCAGAAAATATACTGGTAGGTTGACATGTCTTAATCTTTCCCTTCCACCTATGCTTGCCTGACTCTCTTGTAGGGTGACTACTTTTTTGATTTTTCTCTTCCGCCCACTCATAGTTATATGGGATGGCTGTGTGGCTCTGCCTGTTTTGTGGATTTCCTCTTCCTGTTGTTCTGAATGTCAACAACTCTTGAATGGTAGTCGTGGACATGCAATTTATTGGTCTTTTCCATGTTGTGTAGTCTTAAGGAATGGTCATGGCACAGAATATAAAAGTTATCAGTTAACAAAAGTTTAATTTTAAAACAGTTTATATAGCCTGGGGATTCATAGAGCCATTGGTCTTCCAACATGTTAGAAGCTGCATGTTCTAGTCTCTCCTTGTTTCTTTGATCCACTTTCAGCACCTTATCTCACATTCAGTCTGTGTGATGGCAGGAGAGAAGGTTTTTTCCATAAAGGAGCTTGGAAAGGTAGAATTATAATGGTCTTCATGGGTGTCTGTCCCCAGATATTTCTTCAGCTTTCTAATGCTGACAAGTTCACCTGGTCTTTCAGGCTGGAGTTTGATACCTGGGAGGTCTGACAAGCCTGTTTTTGCATTGGCTGCAAAAATATATATATTTTTTTCCTGTCTCAAACACCAAATGTAGAAAATTCAACAGGTCCTATTAGCTTGAGATTTGAAGTTCTGTCTGGCCAAACTGTGCTATCGCCATACCTCCTGCATGGTCCCCTATGGCTGTGCAGTTGTTGCTTTATCTTAAGAGCATATAAGCCCTTCAGTGGCAAACCCTGAAAGTCTTAAAGCAAAAACAAGCCCAACAGCAAATCAAACAAATAACCTCATAGCTGAATAGAGGTGGCTCTAGTCCAATGTGAGAAAATGCTAAAGCATTAGATACCATTAGATGTTCCTGCAAATCAAGCACCTACTCTTTTTTTTACCGCACCCAACTACTGCCTGAGGAATTTCACATGAGCTTGTTGTTTGGATTCCTCAGCATTGCCACTCCTATATTAGACTCCTACTATGACTCTTAAGCTCTTTAAAACTGCACGCACATTTTGATATGGGGAATTGTAAAAGGAAACTGCACCATAACCATTTTCAGTTTCTCTTTTTGTTTCTACTGTCGGAATGAGAGGAAGGGTTGACTTAGAACTCATCTCATAAATTTGAATTTATGATCTGCTGTGTACTCACACTACATTTTCACCCTGATAAGCACACAAAGGAGGTTGGTAAAGATTAGACAGCTTTATATGTGTGTAATTAGATACCCACTAAAAGATTTAAGCTACAGAAATATTTAAATTTTGTTTATTAAACAGTTGCGTGCTGAAAGTGAAGAGATTATCCTGATGCAATGTACTGTATGGCAGAGGAGGAAGGGAGGGAAACTGACCTTAACGAGAAGTCAATGTTTTAAATTGTTTCATATTGTGACTTTCTCAATTTTACTGAATATTGCATCAGGTTAATCCCATTTTCTGAGAATTAATATTTGTTTAATTGGAATATAATTGCAGTACAGAATCTACTCATCTTAAA
This sequence comes from Aythya ferina, assembly GCF_964211825.1. NCBI lineage: Eukaryota > Metazoa > Chordata > Aves > Anseriformes > Anatidae > Aythya > Aythya ferina. The sequence goes on from NC_140301.1 coordinate 55,411,687, forward strand.
CATAGTTTCTTTCAATTTTCCATGTGACATTGCTCAGTGGTTTGCCTCTTAACCTAGCATGCAAATTTGTATAACGATGACTGATTTCTGTTTTCCGTTTAATAATTTGTAAAGATGATCAGGAGTTACGTCTTCTTAAAAGCTTCTTAACATAGCACTGTCACTTACAGACTAGCAACTTGATCTATACCAAAGGCAATCTCTTAATATTTTTGACTCTAAGTGACTCTTTATTTCTTTAGATTGTAAAATGTGGAATCCCTTTCTAAATAAGAAATAAAGTACATTTCCGCTTTTTCCTTTGTAACTATGCAATTTGCGTGTAGTCTCATTCACTTTATGCATGAAGTTAAACAGACCACTGTTAATTTAGGCCAGTTGCTTGACATATCAAAATTAGTAGCATTCCTTTAACTTCTTAGAGTACCCTCAAGGGATAATTCATTTTCAAAACAATAGAATAATATTTTTTTAATAACAGAAACTCTTCTAAGCAGGTAAATGTCTTGAATAAAAATTGTGTATATTTTATGTAGTAAAAGCACTTCCATTTACTTACAGTACAGTGGTAAAAGGTTGAAAAAGGGGAGTTGCTGGTGTACTGCTGTGAGAACATCAGATTAGAGGTAGTAAAATTACCTCCCACATAAATAAGAATTTAAATACTTGATATTTTGCAAGGTTACATTTACATTACTTCAGGAAATATAAGACAGAGTGAAAATCTAAACATTAACAATTCCAGAAGTACGCTGAAGTTTGTCCTTACATTATTTGAGCGTACAGTTCCTACTGATACCGTGCAGAAAAGTGAACAAGTGAAACTAAGCTCATCCTGCCATAACCCTTGCAGTTGCTAGGGAAGCAAGCATTAAGAAGAATGAAGCCCGTCAAGTTTGGATATACATTACACCTGCATTTCTTTAAAGAGAGTTGGTGGAAGGTGTACACCCTAAGGCCCCAATCCTACAGACTCTTACATGTGTGCTCATTTCACATGTGTGATTCATCCCTTTTGAAGTTGATTCACTTTTCTAAGTGTCTGCCAAGTCAAGGCCTCAGATGATATGTACTGTACAGCACCACGGTCACTGTAAATCCAGAGCGCTCGTGAGATGGCAGAAGTTCTGGTGTCTTTGTCTGGAACTCAAGTTTGAGCCATAGGAATGGATATTTGAAGACCGCACTAAAATGTTTATTTTGTTCTTGAGCCATTAAAATATTAGTTTACATTTTTCTTTTATTTAATCTCCAATGTTATCAGTAGTACAGTCACAGGAGGGGAAGACACTAGAAACACTTTTTTCTCTTTTTCTGTCCTTCATAGAGCAAATCAAGTCAGTAGTAAGGCTAACTTTTAAGTAACATATGCAAAATAGCATTGTTTCTATAGGCTATGTCCAACCAAGAGCCATGGTTATGTAACAGAAGGAGCTAAGAAAAGGGAAGAGTTGGAAATAGTTTGCAGGTGACATGTGTCCTTGTGGCTTTGCTTATCAGATGAGGCTAGACTGGACAAGCAGCTGTGCACCCCAGGTTAACGTGGTGACATGGGCCTCTCCTCAGACCGTGAGCTCTGATTATTCAGCAGTTGCTCTGCTGTTGGGTCTGTGTCGTCATGGTAGAAAGGGAATTGCATTTGAACTGTTCCCAAGAAGTTTATGTCTCATGACGTCAGCTGAACTACAGATCAGCTAAACTGGTCCATCTGAGGCTTTGGTAAAGCCATAGTGGAGCAGCACCTGAAGAAACAACATCTGAAGACAAATCTCTCATGTGCATAAGACATATGAGAAAATTCACTGCCAGCCTCTCAAAATATGAATAATGCTTTTGTGGGTAGGAGTAAGACAGAAGTGGTACTCTGGACAGGGCTTAATTTTTTTGTGAACGATTCTGCTTGGATACCATTTCGATACCATTTGGATGAAAGTAGAAATGAGCTGTTGTGCAGCTTACCTCCTGCATAGTTTTCACACTGAGTGATGGGAATGTGAGAGGTGGTCGGCTTGCTTTCTTGGACAGATCTGCTCTTCCTAGTCACAGTACTAAATTTAACATTTTTAAGTTCCCATTACTATTTGTCTCTATTAATTCTTTCCCTTAAACAAGATGTCTTTTACCCTCCCCTTAACCAGCAGTGATATACAACACTTCCTCTTCTTCCCACCATACCAAGAAGCACTATTTTAAATGATTCCCAGTCCTCGAGACATTATACTTCTATTTATAAATGTTGTGTTGTAAGCATTTATTATAAACAGGTATTTTCAGTCCTTAAAGATTTATTTTACTTTAAACCACTTCTTTTCTAATTTAAATTTGCAAAAATGCCTCCAGATCTGCTTGTATCATAAACTTACAGGGTGCCATTCAGAGCAGTAGTGGCTGTGGAGCACAGGGGGACATGAAGTGCACTCTGGATGTTCTCTTCCTGCCAGTGAGGAGTAAATGGTTAGAATAATGGAAAAGTAATTCCTGACTCTTTGCTGGAACTGAGGGAAGATACCTCTAAACATTACCTATCTTGCTATAGGACAGGACAAAAAGATAAAAGGGAGCATAGCTTTTATTTTAAGAAGCACTACTTTCATGCTGAGATATAAGGTGGGAAATGAGGAATGATCTGTGGCAGTCATTGGAGAGTAAGCAGATGCTATCCATGCTCAGTTCTGAACTTTAATCTATTTTAGTCAGATTCATTTTCAGCTAATTATTGTTCTAAAAAATTCATGTATGTAGAATTCATTCTCCACTGCAGACTGAAAAATAGAATGCAGTGCCATTATTTGCTTTCTCAAGGAGATACTTGTGGATGACTAGACACATTGCAAGGGACCCTCCTGAGAAAATATTTTAGATAACTGAACAAACTTGCAGCATGTGCCGTTCCAGCAATGCTTTGGCATGAAACAAAGATACATTTATTTATTTATTGCTGTCAATTGAAATGAAGTATGTTTAAAAAAATATGTCTGGTAGAGTAGATAACCTATGTTTGGAAAAGCAAAATGATTATTACAGCATCTGTACAGTTTGGGGTTTTAATTTGTAAAGTAAGATCTTACATTAGACATACAAGCTTACATAGGCTTAATCTGGATAACTTTAAAGTAACTTCTAGTTCAAGATTCAGTTTCCTAAAGAGAAGCAATGGGATTAGATAAGTAGTTTAGTTCAGTTCTAAAATGAAAAGAAAATGCAAGTGATGAAGCTGAACATGTAGGTGAGATTATTTTTTTTATTTTTTATTTTTTGAATTAATACAGATGAGTCTTTAGGTGGTTCCTTGTGAAGCTCCGATTATTCATTTTAATCCTAATTTAATCCTAAAGCCTAATTCTTCATTTTGAAGTGTTACGGTATGGTAACGTAATTGAAAGAGGAAATGTGAAACTACTCCTGATCTACTGATGTCATCATGCTCTTTCTGGGGAAAAAAAAATACACTTTTGAATCTGTGAACTAGATACTTGTTTAGCAGAGGAGCAGACTGTCAAGTCCTTTTAGAACCTAGTTCTAAACCTTTCACTAGGTCCCTTGTGAAAAATGTATTTTGAAAATAGTTTTGTCTGTCATGTTATTTTCTATCCAAAGCATGTAAGAAATAGAAGTTGGCTAGTCGTGCATAGTTATCTGTTTGTCCATTTATCTCAAAGGAGAGGAAAGAAGGCAGGCATCCTAAAGACTACAGGTCAAAACATCTAACAAAGTTAGTGGGAGAAAGGGGCTAGGGAAAAACATGCTTCTGCGGGAGGTTTGTAAGATGCTTTCCACAATTCTGAAGCCATAAAAACACGATTAGCTTACACAGTAACCTAAAGATGCATTGCTTTCTTGCAAGACTTAGAGGTCATTTAAAACAGTAATATAGCTGGGTATTGTATTTTGTAAAATACAGGAATGGTGTTACTGAATGAATAATTTCACTGTTTTTTGGGGTTTCAATCACCAGTATTTCAAGTGTTAGATTAAGCTGGTGCTAAATTAATAATAATAATAATAATAATTTTGAAGAGAAGGGGGTACATCCCTTTCCATTTTAGAGCTGAACTTAGCACTTCTGTGAACTCAGTATGTGAGTGGTTTTTGCAAGTGACAGCAAATCTGCTTACTACATCTATCACCTTGGAGAAGACTCATTGTTTCTGTGGTGGTGGCAAATACCACATGAGAACTTTCACTGGCTGTTTGTGTACATGAGTAACATTGGATTTAAGGGAGAAAAAAAAAAAAGCAAACAAAAACATCCATGTCAAGATAGTTCTCTTTGTTTTCTATTTCTTTCATAAAGGCACACACAAGTGATCAATTTATTACGAGAAACGGGAGCGCACCTTTCAAAACATGACTTGGAGAACACCGGAGCAATACTCTGCAGGTAAATGTGATACATGGTAAGGTGGGGCCCTAAAATTGAGTTGAAGGGTAATGATTTTCCAGAAGAGACTCTCAGAATGGAAAACAGTGTGGAAATAACTTCCAAGGAATAGCTGGGTCCCTGGCACATGACATGCGAGTCTTTCTGTGCTAGACTAACAATGAGGAAATGAGTGAAATGATAAAATTAAGCATCAATTCTGTGCCACAGCACCAATAACTCAAGAGGGCTCCAAAGTAAGTTAATATTGTGGGAATAAGTGAACTAGAAGAAAACACGCTCTGTTTTTTCCAATCACTTTCACTGAGGAAGGGTAAAGAGGAAATAGAACAAGGTCTGTTTTGATTTGAGAATAAAGCTGCACATAGTGCATAATTTTTATTTTATGAAAATCCTCTTTTCACTTATATGGGAACATTTTCTACTCTAGCGCCTTTCTCAAAAATATGTAAATCAAATACACAAATAGGCTTAACCCCAAAACTGTTGAAAAAATGCTCACCATCTCTATAGTTAATTGTAAGAGGATATTATCCTTTATTAATGTGTTTTTCCATACAGCCATACAGCTACATTTAACAGATAAGATGTTTTAATGATAAGGAAAATAGGTGCCTGATTTTGTGTTTTTCTTAATGGTCCTGAATGATGGGATACTCTGAAAATTGTGAGAAATTTGTAGTAATATCCTAAAATTACTGGTTGTTTTTGCTTCATTTCTTCTTTTCCTCTCAAATACAAACAACAACAAAAAATCCCTGAATCCCAGCCTCTATTTCAGGAGTTGTCAGGAAACCATGACAACATTACAGGGGCCAGCCAGTGCCGCAGATTGTTCTCAAAACTGTAAGGTCTCGGTAAAGCTGATGTGCATTCTGTATAGGAACTGGACTCTGTCCCTTCAGTAATTCTGAAACAGAGCGATACTAGCTGGAGTGTTTCAGATGCCATAATATGCTCAGAGGAGACTGGATAATACCATTCAGCTAAAATATGTGCTTCCCAGGGCACTGCAGGTAATAGGACAAAACTAAACCTTTAGTTTGCATTGTTTCCATCTGTCAAGAAGATGAGAGGAGTGGCTTCGAGAATTACATTCCTCTGCAAATAAATTGGCCCCTCACTTAGCCATCGTGCCCTGTGCAGAACCTGTTTGGCTGGCTGACAGTGGGGTGTCCGACAAGAGAGCACGGGGGCTTTAAACAAAAAGTGCTTCTGATGCCGTTTGTTACAGCATTTGAGGGACTGTCGTACACTCTGTGTCTGTATGGCACGATTTCGTGTTGTTCAAAGCTATTGTTCTGATAATAAACATTTGAGGTTTTGGAATATTTTAAACTTGTATTAATGATAATAATTTTAATGCAAAAACAGCGTTCATCTTCCAAACAGAAGGGTGGAGTACATGCATGTACAGAAGCTTTAATGAAGACTTGGCATGGCGCTGTGTATTTGGGGTGAGAGGGGAACAGTCTCCCACATAGGTGCACAGCAGGAACCAGGGCCGTGGCCCTTTCCTGGTCACCTTAGGAGCTTGAGAAGCAGCTGCTTCAAATATATGTGTGTTTGGCTATACAAAGTACACTTACAGAGTGTGAAGGAAATACAGCTGCATTTGGCTTCGCTATGGAGATCACGAGTTGGAGAAAATGTTTCATGGTGTTATTGAGTATAATCAACTTAGTGAATAGCAGGTATCTTCTATTTATGGTTGTATCTAAATTTTCTAGCAGGCTGCATCATTGTTTGTTCTCTGGGCCACTGTCCCCAGAGAATACTTTTTTAACTTCATCAGTGAATTCTTGCTGCAAATTTGAGGATAATTCTGCATATTTGGGTTGCTCTAATATCACGGAAATAGACCACTTCATGTTTTTGACCACTAGTCAAAATTACTACTAGGCATTTAATTTTCAGTGCAATAGTCCTTGTTTGTTGCTTACAGTGATGCTAGCTGAATTGCCCTGGGTATGTAGGTTGGTAGTATTTCTAAACATTCCTGTCTTTGTCCAGAATGGTTTCTACTTTGCACGTGGCTGAAGGGTGAGATTCTGTTTGGCAAATGCAGTGTTTTCCTGTCCAGTGCTTGAGATACTTGTAACTCACTTGCTCAGCTTTTTGTTTGTTCCATAATTCTGGGACATTTCACTTTCAACATCAAGAGACTTTTCTCCGAGTTCAGAAGTGGCTGCTAAGCAATTTCTTCCCCACTTTACTAATGCTTATACTTCTTTACTAATACTTACTTTTTCCTGCAGTTTTCTTGAGGGCTTCCCACTGAGCTTCCTCTTAGACTACCCTTGCTTCCTCTGTTTTCTCTTGGCTTCTGAGGGGCCTTTTTTGTAATAGCATTTTTCATTAATGATTTATTGACCCTTTTCTTCACGATAGCAGACTGATCCACAGTTTGACCTCACTAAAAGCCCACTGCCACATCCCTGTCCCCTGCAGCCCCAGCTGTGGGTCTGTGGCCCTGCCTTAGGACTGGTAGGGTTGCATGGAAGAATACGAAGACCATTTGCTTTCCCTTTTCCTGCCCAACCTCTGGGACTGCTGTGAGCAAAAGCCGCTCTCTGACTTTCTCCTCAGGCTGCTGCAATTAGAGGCTTCCACTCCCCTGAAAAAATTTTTTCAGGTGCTTAAGAGATTTAATCAACAGCAGAAGTGATTTCAGCCTAGCAGAGAACTGAGTGTTGCAGACTTGCTTTCAGGCTTTCTTCTATAGGCGTACCTGACGGACTGCCCCTTACATCTTCCTTCCTCCCCTGATCTCCATCAGGTCTGCCTTGCTCATCTGTCATACACAGAGCCTGCCACCGTCCTCTGGCCTTGCTGCCAGAAACACGCCGTTCCTCCACGGCGAGCAGTGTTTAAGGCAGCTAATGGTGAACTTCGTAAGTCTGGGGGCGCTTTCCTTTTCATAATGAGATGCCGGCTCACTTGATGATTATCAGGGTAGTTCTGCTCAAACAATCGACTCGTACAGAGCAAGGAGTTGTGCGCAGTTCTGAAGCCTGACGTGCTCATACGTTGAGAAAACTCAACGTAGCCCTTGCAGCCGTACTGTCAGCTCAGCTAGACTCCAGCTCTACAGGTTTGGTACGGACAGGCATGCTTTTGTGTATGTGCAGACTGTCATAACTTCTGATAGCAAATATAGCTGTGCGTACTTGTGACGGGGTCTTAGAGGTTTTAAATAAGGCACACCGATTGCTAGCACATCAGCCTGTGCTCTCACTTCTTCAGCTGCATCAGGATGTAGCCACTGCCCTCCCCCCCAACTCATTTCATGAGATAAATATTGTGTTGTGAAATATGAAACTGCATGACTTTTTTTCCCCTTTGGTCATAGTCACACCCACTATGTGAAACTGGCCTGTTGTAAGTACTTATAGCACAGCCCTATTAATTTAAGGAACTGATTCATCAAGCTGTGTTGCTTGCTCAGCTATTCAAAGCTGTTGTAATAGTGTTCCTTTACTCACCTCTCTATCCTGGCAGCCATGTTGAGACTGTTCCTGTTCAGCATTTGCTCGCTGAGCTTCCTGACAGTACACAGGTGTACCATGAAATGGAATGAGAGACTTAAAACCGCTTTAATTGCTCTTTTTTTTCCAGTCTTGCAGCTAAAGGTGAAGTGGATGGGTTGAATGCCTGGTACCTAGCTGGTGCAGACCTGACGCAAACTGGCTATGATGGCAAAAATCCCCAACAAGTAGTAAGTGTACATATGGCTGTACTCCATATGGTACTCCAACTTTGTGGGTAGTAATGCACGCTGTCAGATAATATTAGTTTGGGAAAAGTAAATGCTGCTTTGGAGACTGTAAACCAGATTCGAGCATGTTGCGAACTCAAGTCTGGTGCTGTTCTGAAGTAATAAATCATTGGAGCCAGAACTTTCTCATCTATGTCAGAGGAATTAAAATTTAAATTGGATTTTAATTATATTGTGGTAACATATTCTTACTTCCCACAAGTAAGTATTTGCATGTCCTGGTGCACAGGATGGCGGGATTTATTCATGTTTCTATTCACAGGCAGAGGCTATGGGATGTAAGGAGGTTCTTGAGTTCTTCAGACAGCTTCCGTAAAAGAAGGTAAGATCGAGGTTTCAGATGCCAGATTTCTGAAATGTAAGGGTCAGCACATACATGTGTGAAGGGGGCTACACATATGAAGAGGGACTTTGTATTTAAGCCCTTGCTCACTGTATGGCATCTAGGTTCAGCTGCTGTCCCTGCCTTAGTTTGTCAAATGGGACTAATGTTTATTCCTCTTTTGGCCTGAAACTAGAAGTGATTTTAATGGTGCATTCTGTTCTGAACTTGGTTGGGTATCCAAACACTAATCAATCCATTGAGGGCAGTGATGTCTTGTTTTGTTGGCCTTTTGCAATAAATTGTTCCTCTGTCTTGCCTGGGTTAGAGAGGAAGTGCCTTTTCTTGGGCACTTTACCAGGCCTGTCTTTTAGGGTGCCAGGCCTGTTTTTTAGGGTGCCATGCCCACAGCAGCACTGTGGTGTGACCACAGCCGGTCGGTTGCACAGCCTCCCACTCAGGAGGCACTGCTTGGCACCTACAGCATTTGCAAGAGTGCTCTCCCTCTAGCTTTTTTGCTGAGCACCTTGTACCAGCCCACCGTCTGCCTGGTGTAACGTAGACAACCACCACCAGAAACAGGGCACAGGTTCTAAGTAGGCACAAGTAGCTGGGCTGCACGCACAGGGTGCAGAGGGCTCCCTTTCCACGCAGAGCTCTGCCCAGGGCACGCTCCCTCCCTGAGCACAGGACTGGGCAGTGCCGTGGCCTCGCTCTTACTCAGACCTTACATCCAGCTGCCTGCTTGTCTCCGACTCCCGGTGAGAGTCTCCTTTGTGCTGCTAATGCCCAAGGTGTGTTTCCCTAGCTGTGTGCGTATGACAGGGGTGTGAGTCTCGTGTTCAAAGCATCAGAGCTGACAAGTCTCTCCACAGTAAACTTGTCTGGGCGTTTGACCTTCTCCAGCGCTGTGCTGTAACTGGAGACATGTAAATCACTTGCCTTTCATTTCTCAGCACTCCTTTCTGATGCTATACATTGTTGATTTAGATATCTCTCCTACAATATATTGGCAAGTCTAATACCAGTTTAAATATTGGGAGGAGATGATGTCCTTTATTTAATAAAATTAACACAAAATTGAGTTAAAGGTTTGGCTGCAGGCATGGCTGCATTGCCTCTTCCCTGTCCCATTTGATCAAATATAAGTGAATTCATGTATATAGGTGGGAAGTTGCATAGGAAACAATTATGTTTTTTTCCATCACTGTATGGTGGTCTAAAGGAGAACATAGGATAGAATCAGGCATTTTCCCTTTCCTGTAAAGGTTTGAGGTGTGCTTGTTTCTAAGCTGATATGGCAGGATTAGATATAATCACACTCTCAAGCTCTTAAAAAAAAGCTCTTAAAGCTCTTTCCAGCGTCCAGGATGAGGACACTAAAAATACTTTCACAATATGGGTTATGTTGCAAAGAGATTTCAGTTTTCAGTGAAATATGTCTGCAAAAGTCATTTTTCTTGTGCAGATGGGGAGTGAATGTGTTAAATCTTCAACTCCTACTTGGATCATCTCAGTTCCTTTGGACTGAGCCACCAGTAGTGTAGGCAGTCTGAAGGAAGTCTTCAGTACTGCATGAGAACTTGTTTGACAGGCTACAAGGTAACCTCGTCCCACGGAGGTTTTGGATACTGCCTAGTATTAAACATCCATTTTCTCTTTATCCATAGGCTGCAGAAGATGGTCACTCCTCTTCAGAAATACCAGCTTTGAACCAGAAATGGTGTTAAGCAGTTACAGGGAGAAAAAAAAAAAAAGGAAAGAAACAATGCTAGTGGCACACGGAGCTTACAGGGCTTAGAAATATTATTTTTTTAGGAACATGTTAAGTTTTGATTTTACAAAAATGATTTTCTGCTTTATCTTTTTATTTTTTTAAGAAAAAATATAAGCAATTGAGGATGGAATGTATTGTCTTTACTGCGCAAGTTCTGTTCTTAAACCTCTTGAATCTTCTTCACGTCTTTGAATCATTGTTAAATCACTGTGGACAGTTAAATCTTACATTAAATCACTGTGGACAGTATTGCAGGCATAGCAAAAGGATATGATGTGGTGAATTCATACCAATAGAAAACAGTGCATTGTAGGTTTCTGTGTTTCAACTAATAAAAATCTCTGAGGAACAATGTTGGTTTCACTTTGTCTGATTTTTGCAATGGCTTGTATCACTTCAGTTGCAATTACAGCAATTTTGAGTGTCAGTGCAAACAATTGAATCAGTCATGGGCATCTGCCTGCAGTTGTGTACTAATCTTCACCAATGTGTCACTATAAAACCCCACTTAAAATGAGTAGGAGGCAGATGCCATAAAGCATATTTGTGGGACTGTCTAAGTGAATTGATTGTTTTGTTTCTAATAGCATCTTTCCCACATCCTGACCGGAATATAATCAAGATTGCTACATGCTGGACACTTAATTCTTTGGACTGTAAATGTGATCTTGGTGTTAACAGACCCAAAGTTTAAAGTCACAGCACTTTCAGACTAAAGAAACAAAAACCAAAAAGCAGTATGTGTCTTTCCTGCTATGTCTGCCCTAGAATATGTAAACACTGAGAATACTCCAGGCAAATGCATATATTGAAGATGGCAACTTTTAATTTCACCTACAGCTTCTGCAGTAATCTATGTGGATTTTATATCTACTTCATCTGAAGGGAATCTTTGAAGTGCAGATAGTTTTTTCTTTTTCCTCTTTATGCTGCTTAGCCTTCCCACAGCTATTCTTATCATGGAGAAAAGCTGCATGGACTACTTGCTGAGCTGGCTAGCATTAAAAGATTCCCAAGGTATGCTGCATATCAGATTCCCCTAAAACAGGGCAACTGTGCGTGAAGTCTGAGAAAACGTGTGTGCCTTGGCTTAAAAAAAAAAAAAAAAAAGAAGTGGTATTTTAATGTGAAAAGTAGTGCACCTCTTCACTATGGTCACAAATATTACAACTATGTTGTCTCCTTATTAAAAAATTGATGTTACATAGCAATAAACATGCACTAGATTGAATAAAACTAATACTGAATTAAGTAAATGAGATCTAAGATAAACTTCAAAAATCAGATTTCAAATTCAACATCTTATTTGTACTTTATTTGTAAACACATGAATGGAATGCATGTAACAAAATCATGTTTGTAGAAATTTTTACAATCAGGAGAAAAAGCATGCACAGACTCTTCTTCCTACGGTATTTAGACTTAGTACCTTAAGTCTTGCCTAGTCAATAGCCTAAAGGTGATGCAGTGAAGTGGGAAATCCCTTGATAAATTTCTCTGTAAGAGACTAATTTGGGATTGGGTTTTCAGATGCAATAATTTGTCTGTATCAGCATTCACATATCAGCATTCACTCTTTATTTGTGTACCAGAACTGCAATATATACAGAAGCATTGATATTTTCCTTATACCTTTCAATAAGGACTGGTTTGATCTACAGAAAACTTTGTAAACAATAACGTTCCTACATTTCTAACATCCAACTGAAGTAGAAAACTTTTTCTTTTTTTTTGTTAACAAAGGATGGTATTCTGATGTGAGTTACTGAAATAATAGGTCTCGGCAGTAAAACTAAAAGAAAAGAAAGAAAGCAGACAACTGCTTTCTTCATGCATATGAGCCAGGTAAAGATATGAAGGACAACATTTAGACGTGTGATCCAATAAGATTTAGAAGCTTGTAAAGCTAAAATTAAAGGGCTTGGGTCATGTTTACAGTGAGAATAAAGCTGTATTAGATTCTGGCTGACAAATCTTTGCAAAAATATATGTCCCATTAATATATTGTCTTCATTAAGGCAATATTCCTACAACTTTCTAGGAAATTTGCAATTTGCCCTATAAAGAGACAAATATCTAAAAATATTTAAATACATGAATGCAAATTGGCCATTTATCTGAGAAAGAACTGAATCTTTCAAATGTATGTCAAAATTTCATTCAAGAACTGTAGTAGCCTACACTTTTTAAGAGAAACTGTGTATAGGGTGCTGTGATTTAAAAAAGTGGCACCAAATGCCCAGTCTGGGTCAGAAAATTCAGCTCTTGATTCTGTCAGGGGCAAACTTTCAAGATGCTGTGTTTGTCTTGTTTGTCTGTTATACCCTTTGCTCTGTACAGTGAATTTAATAATCGTAATTATACTCTGTGATAACTCCCAGTCTTGTGATGAATCTATTTACGTATGGTAACACTTCAGCTTTACATAGTTACTGGTCAAAAGCAAAATCTTAATATTAGTAAGGAATGAAAATTTTACCTATTTGTTTTACCTATTTGCTTTAGTTACTGCAAGCAACTAAGTGTCTTTCATTATTTAAAATATGCCAGATATTCTAGAGGCAGATTTAGAGTTTCAGACTTCCTAATTTTTCTCCTTCAGGTCATCACTGAAAAGATCAAATACACTCTCCCTCTCTCTCTCTTTTTTTTTTTTTTTTTTTTTTTTAATCCAGCAGTCTTAGCTTGGAAAAGGTTTGTAGGTGAAGCAGCTGTGCAGGGCCATTACTAATGCCAATGTGCCTATTCTGGTGCCAGGACCAGCTGTGGGGCCATTTCCTAACTTCTCTAACAGCTTTAACTCCAATCGCCAATGCTGTCCATACACCTTATATGTCTACATCTACATTATTGTCTGCTAGATCAAATACCAGAATCATCTGCACATCTTGCTTGGTGTTTTGACCACAGTACACGCTGGAAGGGCATGGCAGAGGCCAGAGATTGTTAGTTTTGCAGTCTTTTGGCACAGAAGAGCTCCATATATTTTTCAGTATCAGTTTTTAATACATATTAGTCATAAAAATGACATTTCTGTTAAAAAATGGCAGTGGCTGCCATCCTTTTCCAAGCTGTCTAATAACACAAATGTTAGGGCTATAGCTTTCCTTGCCCTAAAAAAAGCATGGCAGGTGCAATGCCTTACCAGGGAGGTGCACAGGCTCCTGACCAAGCATGCTGGTGTGTTACTGTCAGTGAGGCTGCTGCTGTGTCCTGTTGTAAAGCACAGGTGTGTGCACGATTTCAGCAGTGACTGCAGAACAGAAAAGAAAAGGAATAATCAGTAATCTGAGACTCATAGGTGCTGTTCAAATGTTGGGTATGTTTCTAGCGCTGGATCTTTGAAGCTGCAGAGATGTTCCTGACGTGAATGCTGGTGCTGGAACCTCTGCTGCCTCTCCTCCACGGAGGAGACGCTGCGAATGCCTCCTATAAAAGTCAAACATGACATCAATTCTACAGCTTTCTTCACTGGAAAGACAACACCCAGCTTCCACTTTGCTTCTTTTTCCTAATGATCCAGCTAATGCTGCCAAGGGATAGGGACTACTTGCCCTATGTCAGCACTACTCTAACACTGTAAAAAGCAGCTTATTCGCACAATTAGTATGTCCAAGTTCCTGTCTGATTTGAGTTACAACTTTCCTTTCCTGAATGCAACCGCTTTCTTTTCTACTGATGTCTGAAAACATTAAGTTTCTGTTTGGAGATTCTCTTATAAAACGCCTGTGACGGAAGGGTATTCTTAATTATTTGCAAAATCAGCATGTGCTTAGTCTCTCATTGCACATTGTCTTGGTAAACTGTTAACATCTGTCAAGGCTGGCCGAGCCACTGACAGATTGACTAGCTGTGTCTGATCAGTACTTGCTGAATTAAATCAGCTGTTCAGCAAGGCTTCAGTATCTGCTCATTCTTCTTCTCACATTCCTAAATAACTCCAGTTCTGCACATCTTAACTTGGAATTACTTTACAATTGCACGGTGCAGTTGTCTCATACAACTGATTTGGGTGTTCAGCAGTGTCAATGAAATCCCTTATCTGGAACTAAACCTCTTCAACCTCCTTGCATCAGTTTATTTGCAGTCTTTTGAACGGTGTGGTCTGCTGGGATTCTTCCAAAAAGATTGGGACCTAGTCAGAAGATTCCCCCATTAAAAAATGACTTCAAGGAGTGAAGTGACTAATGAGAGAATATATCCCTTGTGCATAGAAAACAGAGTGTGCTCGGTTCCACTTACATGAAACATTAATGGACCTATGGCAAAATCTTACTCAGCTGTAGGTGTGATCCCCTTCTGCTGGTACCTATCCCGATCCCTGCATGGGACCTACCACAGCAGTGTAAGAAATGAAATGCTTCATTTCCAGCGTCGTAATTTGTTAGATCACTCAGATAAACCTGAAATAATTGTACGATGGGTGAAAACAAGAAATTATAAAGAACCAACCAAAGTACATAGCATCTGCCATCACAAGCATTTGTGATACGTTTGTCTCTTCCAAGTGGACTGTATCAGCAGTAAAATCGTCTTCCAGACTAGTAAAACTAGTCTTGCCATGATTCTTCAGCGATGTTTTATGACACCGTGGTGCCTGATTGCATAGTTGCAATGACATTTTCATTTTAGTGACTCTTTTAGGAAAGCTCCTAATGAAGAAGGCTTGTAAGATATTTAAAATACTCTACTGAACCATACAAATGAACCTGTGGGACTCAGATGTTGCCATCTTAGATAGTCTGTGAGTCAGAGTGAAATCTGGTACTACCAGATTTATTATTTGTGCAAAGTGTCTACTTGAAAATTACTTTAGAAACCTAATTATGCATACATTTGTTTACCTGTGATCAGCTGAATGGGAAGAGGCAGAAGCCTGCATCTCAACGAGTACAGCTGAGACAGGTATCCTGATTCACAGCAGCAAAATGCAATGTCTCGTGTTAACCGCACCAAATACCTCTTCATCACCGGGCTCGAGCTGGAAGGCTTGATACACATCTCACGGTCAAAGGATTTGGGCCTTGATGTCCAAATCTACGTTGACATCTGACCAAAATTGCTCCCAACATAAGAAGAGTGCGTAACGAGCGGGGAGCACGACTCCTGGCAGGCTCGGCTGGTGAGGAGGAGGCAGTGCCCCTTTCCCCTCGCCCAGCCCTGCCAAGGCGCGCTTGTTCAGACTTGCCGCCCGGCGCATATCTTACGCTCTCCCACTGGCGTTTTCGGCTCCACACGGGCACCTCCCTCCCACCCCGGGACGCTGCGCGTCGGAGGGAGATGTCAGCCAAGCCCGTGGGAAGGTGCCAACCCGCGACGTCCTGCGGCCGGGCTGCAGCAGCGCACGGCCCGACGAGGGGCGCGTTGTGCAACGAGATGGGGGAAGGCCGAGAGAGCGACCTCTGTCTCGCAGCAGCAATAAACATCACATCAAATAATTGTTCTCTCAAGCCTTCACATCTTCTCAGATTGAGAATGGGAGCTGTATGTTCCCCTTGACAAGAAGAGTGATGCACGCCAGGCTTGCTAAGTAGCCTACGCAGCATTTCTGAGCCCAAATTAACCCCATTAATTACAGCTCATGTGCACAATAAATGTGCCGCGGCCCCAGATCCCATATTGGCTCCCGTGTTTGGTGTCCAACTGTCACAGACCCTGTTTTTAAGAGTTTACGAGTGAGATTAGATGAAATTCCGTGCAGTAAAAGGTGATAAGAAAGGGAAGAAAGAGGCTTGAGAATGTGAGAAATGTTGGTGTATGTAGGCTGGTTATTTCTACATCCTGACTGCAAATTATTTAACCTTCAATGACTAATTATTATACATAAGAGGAATGAATTCTGGAAATTCAGAAGCTTATAGCAAAGAAAATAATCTCAGGGTAAATAAAAAGGAATCTTAAAGGTAATCTGTTACTGAGAGATAAGGAGTTATCACAACCAGAACAGAGAGCTGGAAATAATCCCGTCATATGCGAGAAGCTGCTGCGCTGGGGAGATTCTCTGATGGTGATCCCTGTGCATGATTACACTTGTTTCTTTTAGGGTGTGTGACTTCCTTCCCAGAGACGTACTGCTGTGGATCTTTGTGGCCAGGGCACAGCAGAAGCGGGATTTGGATGCATCAAGTTCTTTCCGTGGCACCTGGCATTTCCGATTCAGTTTTGGGCAACATGGTTCTCAGCACCTTTGGGGCAAGGCATCCAGCAGAGATCTCTGCTGAATCCAGTAGAGCTCCAGGGCTTTGAGACCGAGATAAGTGCCTGTTATCTTTGCTGACTGACAGAGTGCGATGTCAAATAAGGCAGATTATTTACTTGGACCTCTCTGAGCTCTCTGCCCACAACTATGTCACCATTTACCAGTGTTTGGAAAGTTCTACATTCAAGGACATAAAACCAGAAGTATCAGATGTTGCTAAAAACTACCGTGTTACTTCAGAGCAAAGTCTCACTCTGACTCTTTATCTTCAATGGTTTGAAGCAGCAAATACTTAGGAAATCCCAATAGATGGTCAAATTATTAGTAATGATTTCCTTTCTCACAGCTCCATAGTACAGATCACGTAATTCTGCTAACTCTGAAAAATTATTTGCTTGGTGAACAGGAAAAATAAAGCTGGAACAAGGTTTTTGATGGTTATTTCAATTTATCATTACAAAATAATTAAGGCACACTTGGTGCAAAGCAGCTGAACTGAAATATTAATTGCTTGGGTGAAATTTTCTGAAGAAACTGGTGTTTCAAGTATCATCTTCCAGGATCTAACCTGAAACTTAATGGTAGAATGAGGTGAGTTGAAACCTGGCTGAATGGCTGGCCCAGAGGGTGGTGATCAGTGGCACAAGGTCTGGTTGGAGGCCAGTAACGAGAGGTGTACCCAGGGGCCAGTACTGCATCCAGTTCTGTCTAACATCTCCGTCAATGACCTGGACGATGGAGCAGAGCACACTTTCAGCAAGTCTGCAGTCAACGCAATGCTGGGAAGAGTGGTCGGTGCACCAGAAGGTTGTGCTGCCTTCCAGAGGGACCTGGAGAAATGGGCTGGCAGGAGCCACATGAAGTTCACTGAGCATAAAGTCCTGCACCTGGGGTGCAACAATCCCGTGCATGAATATATGCTGTGGGCCACCCAGCTGGACAGCAGCTCTGCAGAAAAGGACCTGGGGGTCCTGGTGGACACCAAGTTGCAGATGAGGCAGCAATGTGCCCTTGCTGCAAGAAGGCTGATGGTATCCTAGACTGTGTTAGGAAAACTATTGCAGGTCAACAGAGGTGATCCTTCCCCTTTATTCAGCACTGGTGATGCAATACCTGGAGCAATGTGTCCAGTTTCAGGATCCCCAATAAAAAGAGACGTGAAGCTACTGCAGAAAGTGCAGCAAAGGGCCACTGAAGATGATGAAGGGACTGGAGTGTCTCTCCTATAAGGAAAGGCTGAGAGAGCTGGGACTATTCAGCCTGGAGAAGACAGGGTTTGGGGGGATCTTATCCATGTCTATAGATACCTGCAGGGAGGGTGCTAAGAAGCCGGAGCCAGGCTCTTTTTGGTGGTGCCCAGTGCCAGGACAAGAGGCACTGGGCACAAACTGGAACACAAGGGGCTCTGTTTGAACATCAAGAGGTGTGCAGGTGATGGAGCACTGGCACAGGTTGCCCAGAGACGTTGTGCAGTCTCCCTCCTTGGAGATCAAAAGCCCTCTGGGTGTGCTCCTGGGCAGCCCTGCTCTGGGTGGCCCTGCTTGAGCAGGGGTTGGACCGGGTGGCCTCCAGAGGGCCCTGCCAACCTCAGCCATGCTGTGACTGTGAAAGATGGCTGGCATTTTTTGAAAGCCTGATCCTTTTATACTTTATACAGTAAGGCACCTGTAGAGTATGGCATTCAAAATTACCGGTCATATCAAAATCATTCACTGGCCATTTAATTTATATTTGTTACTCCAAATACATAAAATCACAAACAAAATATACCAAGCCCAAAATCAAACCAAACCAACCAAAGAACAACAACTAACAACAACAACAGCAACAACAGTAATGTTTTTAGCGCTCCTACTGATATTGGAGCTTGTCCTCAATATCAATCTCTTGACGCAGAGGCTGACTTATCTCTCAGGACACATCCACTTGACAGCTCATGCACCATCCCTGCAGCACAGGGATTGTCTTTCACTCTGTTTTGTTGTTTTTGTTTCTTTGTTTTATATTTGCTGATGCACAGGTACCCCCTGATCAAGCCTGCAAGTGTGCCATGCTCTGATGTCTCCTTATTCCAGACTGGTTATTAAAATAATTGAAATGTTTAACGATACAATCAAAAAATTGAAGTAAGAAATGGAAAATTTCTACTGTTACTTACTGCTAGCTACTGTGCTATTGTATACACACAAAGCTTGAGTTGAAAAATTCTCCCTAAGAGGAAAAAAAGTACCTTAATTTGTACGTGGTGATTTACACGGTTAACTGCTGGGATGAACAAGATGTTAAATCAGAGCAAGGAGAATGGTGACGTGCAGTGTTAAGACACCAAATTGATACGTAACCTCAGCAGTGCCCACGAATGATGACCTGTTTAGATAGAGCACGTGAGATAAAAACCCCTCTCCTGCTAAACTGATAATTTTGTGATTAATCGACATTTTGTTCACAGAATGGTGGCATTTTCCAATAAAACATGAATTCTTAGCTTCACACTAAGCTGTTAGCCATATTTTAATTTCTAACATGTCTTTATCAATTTAAGTACTGAATGACAACCCACCCTGGTCTTTCTAAAAGCTCTTGGTTGGAAAAACATCCCACCCCATCTAGTTTCTCTTTAAATTACTTATTTAGGAAATAATCTGAAAATACTTCCTATTTATGAGGAAGTGTTCGGCTCTCTCTCAAGGCATTTATTACTGCAAAACAAGTTACCATTAAGCTCTTATTATGCTTACATGTGACACGCAGTGGGCTGCTATATTGACGAATGAGTTTGAACCAACTAAAGTAAACAAGAGGTTGCCCCATCAGTGCTTACTATGAACATATGGAATGCTGATTTCCCAGGGTGGAAGAAAATCTACTTGCCCATTTTTTTGTTCTGTTTACCAAGAATATAACAGGTATTTTGCAGCACGTCAGGCTCCAAGTCTTTGCTTAAGAAACTTCCAACCTAATTTTAGGCAAACAATAATGAGCAAGAATAGCAAGTCAGTAGGGAACTGTTGAGGAAAGGGAAAAACAATAGTAAGCTCTGAGTACAAGCTTAGTCTGCACGCTGGATTTATTTTAAGTTTAGAATTGTCAGATAAAATATGTTGTAGTACAAGGAATAGTACTTTGTGTTGTCCCACACCCTCTGTGATACTACCTGCAGAATACAGTATGGGCAGGAAAGCACTGGGACCTTTTGCCAAGGAGCATGGGGTTACCATGATGGAAAATAAAGATAGCGTCTTTCAGCCATTTTTCACAATGGCACTTTTTCAAAATAGAAGTGCCTTTAAATGTAATATTTCTCTCACTACCAGAGCCTTCCAGTCTGCCATGCAAACAGCACATCCCTTAAGTCCTCTTGTAAGCTACATCACCATCTTTGCAGACATAAATGGTCCATTGCAAACCAAGCACATAGCCAATGTACTCATATATATGCAGCTGAAAAGAGAAGGATATAAATGATACTTAATTTAACCATCAGTGGAAATACAGGCTAATTACTGTTCCTTCTAATACAACTGAATCTTTACCTCTGTAGAATTTCAGAACCAATTCTATTAATTTAATGCTTTGATCACCTTTCAGACCTTCACAGAGGAAGAACAACACATGGCTTATCCCTTGCATAGTGCTATCAGTCCGTTTCTACTGTTAGGCATCTCTACCCTTCTGCCTTTTAAAGCCTTCAGACCATTCCGTATGACTCTGCCCAGCTTAGAGAGGCAACAGGATGTTAGCTCTGTTACTTTTATAATCAGGTATATACAGGTGAGAAACAGAACGTACTGAATAATTGCATAAATAAAAAGAATATTTGCCCATTGCTGTCTAATGTGCAAGTTACTAAAAAAGTACATTTTTCCTACTAGTGATCTAAGGGACTGTATATATTTGATTGGTGGATTCTTTTAAGCCAAAAAAGTTCATCCTAGCCACCCCTTGGCACCCCTTACCAAGCATAAGAGACCTGTACTATTATTGTATTCTTCCCTGAAAAAAAAACAAACAACAACACACAGACAACCTTAAATATTCAGTCGACAAAACCAACACTTATTAAAAAATACAAATCAGAAGATTACTCATCCTGCCTAAGCCCCATACAAGTTCTGGTGCCTCATTTCCTGGGGCTGCCCCAGGCAATTCCCCACCTAGGGCTCAGAGCCCTTCCTCGGGGGCTATCAGCTGTGTGTGTCTGAACCTGGACCAGACCCGCAGTGGGGTCACTGGGTGGTATTGTATCTCACCAGCACGATAGTGGGTTCTGACTGGTTTGTCTGGAAAGGGTTTTTGCACCCAGGTAGTACGGACAACAAGGTTATTAGCAGAGTGGTATTATAAAGTTGTGGGTGTGGGTGTGGATGGGTGTTTTGTCAGGGGTAGGTGAGAGTTGGTAGTATAGTTAGCAAGGAATTATATATAGAATATAGCTAGCATGTTCATGCTGTGCATGTGTACATCACCGGCAGGAGAAGGAGACCTAGGACACAGCCACGAAACAGGTGGCTCTTCTTACAGAGAGTAAGGAGCAGCCTTGCTTCCCCCAGACTTCCACTGCTGTCCCCGTTGAATTAACTCACAAATAGCGCGCCCTTCTCTATCTGAAGCAGGTGAAAATACTCTGGCGAGAATGAGGAGGTCCAGAAAAACTATAACAATTGGTCTCTTTGGAAAAAAAGGCACAAACCTAACTTCTGGGTTTGAGTCTGAGGGAGCAAAGAAGAAGCGCAGGAGCCGGTTTTACCAAAGTGGACTGAAATGCCTCCAGCCTAGATCTCGGGAGCTTCCTCGGCAGGAGCTTTGCATAGGTTCCTAGAGCAACCTGTCTGCTCCTGCTCCTGGTGGGAGCGCACGTTCACATGAGCCGTGCTGGAATCCCCTGCTGCTCCGCAATGCCTGTCCTTATGAGCATTTCCTCCGGGATTGGCTTGAGTTGTCTATATACTTTTAAAGGGCCAAAGATCACAGGATCTGGAGCACCAAAATTCATACACAGCACTTACACGGTTCTTTAAGCATGCAAAGCACTATATAAACATAAGTGAAGCCTCATAAGATGAGGCAGGTAAGCATTATCTCTCCTCCTCAAGGTGTGGTGAAGTGACTTGGCGGAGGCCATGGGTTGAGTCACTGGCAGAGCAGGGTTTGCCATCCACATCTGCTCTAAATCCTGTCTCCTGGACTGGCTGGCAGCGTGCCACCAGGCAGTGTGAGCAACCCCAGCAACATCCCTGTAGCTGCCATGGGGGTACAGCTGCCAGGGTGTCCTGAGGTGATGGAGGGGAAAGGCTTTCCTGCGTACCCCACACCACGGTGGACCTTGGTGGGCCATGTCGCAGTCCTGTTCTCTAGACAATAAGACTAAAAGTGAGAGGGATTAATTGAAGGAGCTTAAATTCTGAGAAAATGACTCCCAGCATCACGGCTAAGGGCCTGACGAGGAGCAAGTGGCCTGATTTTTGGAAGGTCAGAGTTTTCTCCTGCTGGCTGCCCAACAGCTCTGTAAATTGGGTCAACCTTCACGTTTCTCAGCCCTGGTTAGGCGCCTGCCTTCCTGAAGCCGAGCAGTGCGATCCACACAGTGGTGGAAGCGCTCAGCCACAAAAAGCGAGCTGTGAGAAGTGAGATCCCCAGTGGGCTGCTCTGCAATGCCTCACCCGGGGAGACCACAGCAGGACGGGGCAAAGGCAGCCTCCTCCCTCGGCACATGGCACTTCACGCCATTTCTGAGCGAAAAACAAGACGCTGGGGAACGAAAGTGAGGTTAGGGGGGGGCTTTCTAAAATTATCATTTACGGGCAGGACACATTTGCCGAGGGGGAAGGACCGCAGCCCCCCGGCAGCACGCCAGCCCTCGCCGCCTCACGCCTGAGGCCAGGTGGGAAGCGGCGACGCCACGATGGCGAGCGGGAAACGCGGCCCAACGCCGGCGTTCGCCGTGCCTCAATAAAATCCCCCGGAGAACACGACGGGCCGGTTTAGGGCTTTTTTTATTATTATTATTTTATTATTATTATTATTATTTTTTTTTTATTGAGGCTGGCAGCCAGGCGAAGGGAGCCGGGAGGGCGCCGAGGGATCTCTGCTGTCAGGAGGGCGCTGGGTGGAGTCTGCTGCTCCCCTCCCGGAGCCACCTCCAGCTTCGGCGAAACCTGTCGGGCGGTTTCCCCCACGGTGACAGGGCGGGAGGCAACGCGCCGCCTCGGAACAGGTTCGGCCTTTTTTTTTTTTTTTTTTTTTTTTTTTTCTTACCTGCTGACGCGTTGGGCCGCCCCAGATGATGGCTGGAACCAAAAAAAAAAAAAAAAAAAAAAAAAAGAAAAAGAAACCAGCCTGTCAGTGAGAAGGGAAGCCTGGAAAAACTGGTCGTGTGAGGGGCGAGGGCTGCATTCCTGGCCGCCGCGGCAGGGGACGGCTCATGCACCGCGAGGTGCCCGCGCGGGTATAAAAGGGCCCCGCACGCCCAGCCGCGGCACTGGGCCGGGGGAGCGGCCGGCAGCCGGCCCCGAGCTGGGGCTTCCCCCCTTGAGGAGAATGGCTTGTTTTTTGCCTCTTTTTCAACTTTTTTTTGGTAGTTATTATTATTTATTATTTGAAAGCTCGCTGTCTCCCGGCGCGGTCGCGGGACGTTGGCTGTGAGTAAGCGGCGGGGCTGGGTGAGGGGAGGGAAGGAGGCGGGGGGCGGCCGAGCCGCGGTGGGACGGGACGGGACGGGATCGGACGGGGCTCGGTGGGTCGGGGGCTTCCCCCTCCAGCCCCTCTTCCCCGTGTGTTTTGTCTCGCCCCCAGGTCCGCCGTGCCGAGAGGAAGAGCCAAGCCCGGGCCTGGAGAGCGAGGGGGAAAGCGCGATCCCCACCGCCCCCCCCTCCCCGCGGCTCCTCAGCCTCCTTGGTGCAGTGGTTCTTAACAGTTCAACAGTTCTCTATCATAATTGTGAAATGTTTAGGACCACTTGACCAGCGAGGCCCGGGCATCGGGCCGGCAGCGGCGGACGAGAGCGGCGGCAGCGAGGGGCCGGGCGCTGCGGGACCCCCGGCGGCTCGGAGCCCCCGCACGGAGCCGGGGGACGGAGGAGTCCTGCTGAAGGCAGGCTGCTGCGCTCGATGTATAACCATTTATTCTCTTCTTTCTTCTTCTTAAATTATTTTTCTCCGTCGATCCAGACGCACAGAGATTAAGCAAACTCAGGTTGGCTTTGCTGACCGCCAAGGCTGCACCTCGGAGGCTTACCAGCGGTAATATCTGTAACCTGTGCTGGCACTCTTATTTTTTTTTGGTGAGTGCCCTCTTACTGGGACCAGTGTACACCTCATGCTGTGGTGGTTTGTGCTGTATTTTCCATGTGCTTACTGCAGGCAGTGAAAGGATTATCTTCACCAGAACAACGTTAGAGGGTTTCTGGTTTTAAGACTGTGGCGTTGATGGTCTGGTTGAAAGGTCTGTGGACTTAATGGAGCTTGACAGACCTTATTAAAACTCTGGGTATTTCAAAATACAATTGAAGAACTCAATTTTTAAAAAGAAGGGGAAAAAAATACCTGGAAGGAGTGATTCTGTCAACAATTTATTTTTCTTTTTAAAATGATAGTTTAGTAAATGAGAAGTTCCTCCTACTTTTTGCTTGTTCTTCTCACCATACCCTGAGAGGCAAATGGAACTACAAGCATGCTTTTTTTTTTTTTTTTTTTAATCTTACATTTTAATAAAATGCTCAAGAGACTAATTCATAAAATAGAACTTTACTGCTTTAAATTTGACCAAGGAAAATCGGTGAGCCTGCCTGTGTGAATTTCTTAAACTAACAAAATATGTATGTAGTCTCTCCATAACTTCTGTAGTATTGTTTGCTTCAAAAATATGCTGCCTGGCAGGAATACAAGGTGCAGGAGTATAACTGCAGATGATTCTGGTCCCACCAAAGTCAAGAAGAGTTCTGGTGTTGCCTGCAGTCGAGCTGTGATCTTCAGAAGAAGAGCTTCCAGGAGAGGCTGGAAATATTTGAAAAGTAGGCAAGCCTGATATGTAAAAATGCTTCTCAGGGACAGCTTAGAAGAGGCATGATTTTTTTTCTTAACCTACTGCTGTAACTCAGAACAAGTTAGGCAAGGTTAATTACAGTGTAATAGGGTTTAATTTAGCTGGGAATGAGGGTATGGTGGCTGCTAGCAGTGTTTCTCAAACTGTGAGGCTGGCCTCCTTAGGCAAGCTTACACAAGCCCAAGGCAAATGGAAAAACACATTTTTTGTCTGGGACTTGGCAAAGGTAGAACCCCCACATCTATTAATGATGATTCCTCATTTGCCAAGGCAAAAATTGAAATGTTCTCCCAAGGAAAAGATTAACGACCTGTCCCACTTAAGGGTCGGATGATTCAATACCATTCTGTCTCAGTTCTAATATATGGCACTCATTATCACAGTCTCTGAGCACCTCCCAAATATTTAAAAAGAAATAACACTAGTGTTCTGTACACACAGTTCTCATTAACTTCAGTGGGTGTTGTGAATGTTTAAACACAGCAAAGCAGAGCCCTGAAGAGTTGAAAATAGCCTTGCAAAACATGCTGTGGGTTAGATCCACAGCTGGCTTGAATCGGCACAACCCTGTTAACTTGAGTGGAGTTGTGCTGATTTATGAGGGCTGGGGCTTGACCCGGTGCTTTTCTGCCCTGTCCCACCTCCAGCTGATAAGCCTGATCCTCCTATCTGGCTGTATCTGGACGGCTTGCTGCCTTCAGTGCGAACATGAGCTGTACAAAGTAGGGTTTCCTGTTTCCAGGGAATCCTCATTGCTCTTCTTAGTACAGCTCAAGATGATGTCAGCAGTGGCTTTTTTTTCCCTGCATCTGGGTCCAGTGTGCCCTGAAAAAGTTGGAAAGAAATCTCTGATATGGGTAAGAAAAGAGTTTTGTTTTCTGAAGATAATCTCAGTAACTCTGGAAGAACAAACCTGTTGGGGAGGTTCTGCTTACATGAAGAACAGAGCTTAATGTTTGTGCACGGAGTTGCCTGTGCTGAGGCAAACCAATACTGATTGCTTATAGAAACCCATGTTTCATTATAATCCTTGAGTGAAATCAGGGAGTGTTGCAGCATTTCTAGAACGTCTCTTTAATGTGTGTTTTATTTTGTGACATTTTAAGGGTATGGAATCAGGTTGACTTCTAACCATTGTTTTTCCTCTCTCAGACTCGGTGAACTCCTGATGACAGGCTTGTAGTTTTCATAAGCTGGCAGCAAGCCATGTCAATGAACAAACAAACAAACAAAAATCCTCAACAAATATGCAGTGAAAACCTCTGGGCAAACAGCCCTTCCTTGTGATATTGTCTAAGCTAAGCGAAAGCCTGAGGGTATGAAGGGAGGAGACTCTTCTGCCAAACTTAGTAAAATGTTGCCCCGCAGTTGCAGAGCACGTCTTTAGCTCTTACTATTAACATCTCAGACAGTATTCAAGTTTCTTATCACTGGAATCTTGGCCTCTGTATAATAACATTTAATTTTTGTGCTCCCTTTTAAAATGAGTAGCAAAGGTATTATGGTCAGACTGGAAGCATGGGTGGATTAAACCTTCTGGTTCCCTTGGACTAAAGAGCCGTGTCTCCTTGTCTGCTCTGACCAAGAACAGGAAGCAGCAGCAGCACATTCCTCCCTCCCCGCCCTTTTCTGTAGGCTGCTTCATGCTTTGGCAGCACCCCCTGGTTTCAGCATACACGCGAAGATGTTGGATGTGGTGCTGATTGGTCGGAGAGCCGGCTGGCAACACCTAGTGAAATGTGCATTCAAATCAAATTCGGGGTTGAATTAAGAAAGGTGCGTTTCGGTTTGCTCTTTGTCATCTGCTGAAGTACGCCCCTCTGCGTAGGAGCAACCCAGGTATTGGTGCTCCTGAGCTGTTGAGTAATGCTCTAAGTGGGGCATCTTAGGCAGCGTGCTGATCTTCTTGAACAAGAGGTGATTGCATCTCCAGAAGCCCTTAGCAGTGGGAAGGCTGGTTTGTGAAAAGCTAACGCCCCCCAACAACTCTAGATACTGATAGTCAGCATCCTCAGAGGTTTGTGCTTGGTTTTTGGGGTTGTACTTGCAATGGCAGTCACATGAGTTTCCATGCCAGGAGATCAGCCATCCACTGCTTCCAGCAGCAGTCCTAGGCCTGCTCTGACTTTGCTTTAGGGCCTGCAGGGGGAGAAGAGGCTGACCCGCTGCCCACAGCTTCCAATCCCATAGGGGTGAATTAATGACCATACTTGCAGCCTCTCTAAGTTGGCAATGGCTGCTCGTTTCGGTGCGGCTATACCACTTTACACCAGTGAGGAAATTATTTCTCCCTGCTCGTGGTTTTGTGCTCAAAACTGATGATGGAGCGTTGCAGATAATTTTTGAAAGATGTATTTTCCAAATACAGTTAATTGTCCATATCAGCGGTAATGGCATCCCCATGAGATAAATGGGGTGACAAAGTCGCTGCTTGATTGCAATGAAAAAATTAATTTTTGCTAGCAGATTTGTTTCTGATTCCCTTCCTTGGCAAAAGTTTATGTGAGAACCCTTGATTTCAGAATGTGCATGACTTTCATTTTAAAAGTTCATGATTTTCAGCAATTTATGCTGGTAGCTGATGAGTGCTGATGATTATTTCCCCAACTAGTTTTTGTTCTATCTCCCTCTGACAGAGCAGGCACTTATTTGCATCTCCCTCTAGCTTACATGGCTTCATACAATCTTTTTGGTGTTCTTAGACAGACCCAGTGCTCAGATAATGTTTTTACTGGCATCTGGGAATACTTCAAAAAGGTATTTTTGAAGTAAAGACCTCTTGAAAGGGTTGTTTTTTCTACAAGCATGTCCAGAAAGTTTGTTGTATCTACAGTTTGATCATGTTCCTTTCCCTCACTTTTGGGGGAAAATTTGGATCTCAGGGTGGGGGTGTAATGGTATTTGAAGTTGGGGTAGTGTCCTGCTGACTTACCTTGTGGTGGGCACTTGGATAGGATTCACCCGAACAAGTTGTAAATAAAATTCTTCATTGCCTGAACTAATTTTAGGGTTAGTGCAGACAAATGGGCATTCTTGGGTGCAATGGATCTTACCACCTTGCAGTGGTTGACTTAAGTAAGACAGACTAATTCTACCCCAAAAGTACCCGTTTCTCTGTTTGCCATGAAGTGGTGCAACATCCCTGTATCAGCCACAGACCTCCATGTTTCAGGCTGTGGTGACTTGAACACTCTTGTAAAAGTCTCCCTGCAGTCTTAGTCCTGCACAAGCCCCAGAGCTGCTCAGCTTTTAGGATAGATGCATGTTGTTCTTCAGCTGCTAGGTTTATTTGAATTACCTTTTTGCTTCCTGGAGTGCAGCGGGAAGCGATTTTTAGAACAACGGGCACTAAAATTAGAAATAATTCAGTGACATTTTTATAGTAGCCGCATGCAGGAGTGCTTGTTCTGTAGTAGTTTAACCTTCACAGTATCATAAAGCAGCTGTAGAGCTGTTTTTGGTGTCAAGATGAAATAAATTTATAATAATGTTTAGTTACTACATATCATGAGTCTTGCACAGAGCAATTTTTGTCAGTAGAGGATTTTTTTTTTTTCTAACTCCATAAGAAATCAGGATCAGGAGAACTGACCTCAAATCCGTTCCTACTGTTTTGGTGGGTTGTTTTCTTTTATTTTTTTCTCATTTTGCACAGTTGATTTTTCAGGTTGGTTGAGGTTGGCAGGGGCCTCTGGAGGTCATCCTGTCCGGCCCCCCTGCTCCAGCAGTGCCACCCGGAGCAGGTTTGGACAGGGACATTGTGTAAATATAGTGTATTGGCCCTTTCTTCAGGCAGTTTTGATCTGATCTAGCAAATACGTCAGCTTTGCTGGGTCTTACAGCCT
Organism: Aythya ferina; assembly: GCF_964211825.1. Lineage (NCBI taxonomy): Eukaryota > Metazoa > Chordata > Aves > Anseriformes > Anatidae > Aythya > Aythya ferina. Next base: position 55,440,029 of record NC_140301.1, read on the forward strand.
AGCCACCCTTCTGAACCTGTTTGGTATCAATGGTTCATTAATTACTCTGGTAGTTTCATCCGGAAGCCCTTGTCAGATGGTTTTGTTCCTTGTCAGCTTATTTTGCTAGATACTTGTTTTTGTCCTTAAGGCTCCTGCTTCAGAATTCATGTGACTTAAACATAACTGAAAAACTTTAAGACAGTTTCTAACTCTCATTGTGGAAGATGGGTTTGAAAAAGTAATCTGTCGGCACCAGAAATGCTCAGAAACTGGTAAACAAATGGAATCAAAGCCATTTTTACTCTCGTGATTTTTGCTGTAGGGTGGGGATGAATGATTCATTATGTCTTTTTCATTATTTAATTTTCTTGACGCTTGGAATTGGCAATATTGAATTGTAATAAGCCTGTAAAGATGTTCTCCATTAATATTATGACATCCAAACAGAAAGCCAAATCTTTTCTCTTTCACATGGGCTTAAAACCAGGAAAACTCCAGTTATTTGTGTACTCTGATGGAATGGAATAAACAAATAGAAGCTATTAGTACTGCTACAGTGATTGGAGCCTTTGCTGCTTCAGGTAAAACCAGAGATTCCAATCCCAAATGCTGCCTGCTTTAACCCAGGTTAGAAGGCTTGTGAAGCTGCATTGGTGCATGGAAAAAATACTTCTGGTGGGCTGTTGAGAAGCACACTTTAAATCCTGGAAAAAAGAGATCTGAAAGAGGCCCCCTTGATGCCTGTTTTGCCTCGGAAGGGAGGATTCATAAGCACATGATGTCAGGTGAATGAGATATGAAGAAGAGGCTCTTTGCACCATAGTCTTCCTCTCTGCAGTGTCTCCCATCTCCCCTATTGATGGACAGGGACCTAAATGATAATTTAGATCTAGGAGAATGTCAGGCGTACTCCAGTGTGTTCCTTCTCCTCTCATTGCAGTCTGTGAACTCACCTCATCAGGATGTGTTCACTCTGCTGCATTTTCACAGCTTGATGTGGATTCAGCAGTTGTGCAGGTTTCTGTGGGGACTGCTGTTGGCTTCGTACCTCTGCAGACAAATACTAAAGGTTGGCGTGGTGGCATCCCAGGCTCCCTCTAACTAGATTCAGATGTAAAATTGAAAAAGGCAATTTTGTGCTCATGTCAAATTAAAGAATAGTGTTTTATTGTTTTCATAGACTCAAAGTTTATAAGGCCAGAAGAGGATATTCACATGACACTAATTTTAGACGGCATGTGTGAGAGGCTTATCTTCCAGGCATCTCAAAAAGGAGGACAGAGGGCTGTTGTGAGGATGGAGTCCCCTTCCCTATAGAGGGAGCATAGAAGACACGCTTAAATCAAATGCAAGTCAGTAGGCGCTGTGAATGCTTTGGGATAAGCTAGTTCCCTCTGTTGCATAACACCACTAATAGGATGTCCCTGGAATATTTATGGTTGGGGGTGGAACACATCTTTTACAAAGACGTGCAGTCCAATTGAAAAAACAAGGCAATTTCCGGACTCTCTAAAATAAACAGGAGATTCATCACATATAATGTTGTTCACATCTCCCCTCCCTATTTTCTTTCCTTAGTAAATACAAATACATTTTTTCTGGCTTACAGATTCCATTTTGTAATAAGGCTTTGGACAAAAAGCAAAGTGACCATACTGCTTTAAAAAAAAGGTGCTGAATTTTTATGTATATGCAGATTGTGCATTAAACATCTAATATTCCAGAAGAGGCCAGTGTCTTGTCAAGTCTTAGCTTTCCAGCCCCAAAGCCTAGACTTAGTTCCACAACCCATACCTAGACTTAATTGTAAGTGGTCTAGAAAGCCAACATGCAAGATGCTGCATCTTTCAGCCTGTTGGCATCCAGGAGTGCAGGCATATTGCTGCTTGCTGCCTCATAGTTGTCATAAATCTGGGCTGGAGTCAGTTTGAGTCCATCCAGTCAGTTGTGACTTAGACTCTAACCCTGGCAGCTTGGCTCTTTCATTCAAGTGTGTTCAGTCACAGCCTTTCCCACTTAAGTTACTGGTGTGGAACAACATGGAAGCTCCCATCTTTGCAAAGATAACCGTAAGCAGTGTAGATGGGGGCCTTACTGCTGCTGTCACCATCCGTGTGGCTGTGTAGTTGATGCCTGAGGGGCTGGGATGGATGTGTGCAGCCTTGCACAAACAGGGTTTACTCCTGACCGCATACTGGAAGCTGAACAAGACCTATTTAGGAGCTGAAATTCATAGGCTTTTGTGGGGCAGGAAGAGCGACCCTGTCTCCAGGGGAGGTCTCCAGGGGAGGCGTGGAGAAATGGGGGCTGAGCAGTGAGTGGGTGGTGTATCTTGCTGCAGGAGCAGCGTGTGGAGGAGCTGGCCTTGGAGAGCAGCCCGCCAGTGCGTTCCTTGCACTGTGCCAAGGGTATGCTCCTGGGTGGGATTGATAAAAGAGGTGGATTAAAATGAAAGCAAGAAAGGCATGGGTGCCCAGGTGGGTTAGGGGAGAAGAACTGGAATGAGTGTGTTAGGAAAAGGGTAGAAAAGAGAGTGTGTTGGGTGTCTATTTACAGTTGGCTCTGTTTCAATGAGGTTTTGACCCAGTAGCTCTCTACACATGGGGTTTGCTCCTATGCAAGTGCTACTTTTTCTAACCACCTATGAGACTTGCCCTCTCTGTTTCCATCTCTTTTCTTTCTTGACTCCTTTCTTGACCATGCATTCTTTTCCTGAGTGCATTTCCCAAATCCTCTTTTTTGGACCTCTTCCTCCAGTCCCACCTGGCAGAAGGATCAGCAGGGGGGTAAGTAACCTTTGTTGCTCAGAGCTGTTGCTAGTTTTTCCAGGTAAGTCCCTGCTAAGGTTTAGTGAGCAGGACCAGTGGATCAGGGAGATTGCCTCTCCCAGTTATTGTTTGTTTGTTTCTTTATTTTTTTCCTTTTTTTTTTTCTTTCTTTCTTTCTTTTTTTTTTTTTCTCCGAAGATGTTTCTGAATTCTTTGTTCCCCCACTGGAAGCAAGCTTTTCCTTTGTTTGAACAATCAATTTGCATCTGGTTTGTGATGGACTGTTTTGGCTTGACGTGTTCAGCAGAGCTGGCTTAGAGCTTCTCAGCTCTGCAGGAAAAGCAGCCAAAATGTAATACATTGCCCTACAAGTAAAGCACGGGCCAGGTGCCTCTTGCCATTAGAAGGAAAATATTGGGGATTCTGGTTTGCTGTCCCTTCTGTTATGGGGGAGAAGTGCCTGTATGAGAACTAGAGACCTTCCCTTTTCCCTCAGCAGGATCAGCAGCCTCAAGCTTGGCTTTCTAGAGCTCTGGCAAAGGCAGTAGAGGCACTGGAGCTCATGGTCTTTTTGCCACGTCTGGCTGCCTGCTGCTCTAGACAATACTAGCCTTGCCAGGGGCTGGAGCTGGCCCAGACGTTCCTTTCCTCTGTGTTTGTTGCCTGCTGGGTCAGGATGGCCCAGAGGTACAAACGCAAGGGCACGAGTTGTATCTGGTGGTGAGCACGTCTGAGCTTCGTGCACCAGTGAGGTATCCGTAGCCTGAAAATGTCTGGGTATGAGTGGGTACAGAGGGAGTGCTTTTCCCGTTTTGTGAACCATTTATAGTCTAAGTGTCATATTATGCAAGAACCTGTCATCACTTTTTGTGTCATAGGCTCTCCAGCAATGTTTTCCATGTGCAATACTGATGCTCTCACACCCCTTTCCTCCTTGTTTCACACAAAACTGCATTCATTCTGCTTTGCCTTCTCAGGCTGTCAGCACCCTGACACTGGTTTAGCTCTTCATCCTTCATATCCTAGGACAGAGGATAAACAATAGGCAGCCAAACTTCAGTGCAAAAGTTGAAAAACTGGAAAAAGAAGGTTTTCTGGGAGGGAAGAAAAAAAAAAAAAGACTGCTTTAATGAACTGGTTGGTCTAACCACTTGATTACAAATTACCTTTGTAAAGCATCTTCATGCAGAAGGGCAGGAAAAAAAAGGGTAGGAGAGGCATCAAGGGTTTGTTGAATCGTTTGTTTTTGTGATATATCACACAGAATCACAGAATTTTCTAGGTTGGAAGAGACCTCAAGGTCATCGAGTCCAACCTCCAACCTAACGCTAACAGCCCTCCACTAAACCATATCCCTAAGCTCTACAAATATATTTTATTGGGGCTTTTTCTAACGTGCAGAATGCACGCTAATCCCCGGCAATTGCCGTGCAGGTATTCCCCGATCCACTCAAATCTCTCCCTGGTGCCTCTGAACCCTCAGCCGGGCAGGAAGATGTTTTTGGTCCTCGCAGCAGCAGCAGCACAGGACAAGGCGAGCGCCCGGCCGAGCAGTGCCACCTGCCGAGAGCGGGGAGCACAGGCAGGGGGCTGCCCAGCTCCAGACGGCTGAAGGCTGCTGGGTTTGGGTCTGGGATTCAAACTCCTCCGCCCTAGTCCCTAAATTTACAAGTGTTTCTGAGAGGAGAAGGTCCTGCCTGTGGCTGGCGGTGAAATGCGCTCTGAAGAGCCGCTAGGCTGTTGAAAAGGGAGCACCTGCTCTTTTCTTTGTCTCGTACTGACAAAGCAGCCTCCTTTTAGTCGAGATACACAATTTGCTCTTTCCAATCAAGTGTGTTTAAATATTGAAGTTAGAAAATGGAGTCATTCTGCTTGGTTAAGGGGCTAATAAGGCCCTGGGCTCTGGATGGGGCAGTTAGAAAAATGTGCTCAGGATCCAGTGTGGGGAAGGAAATAAAACAGCAACTTCTCTGGTAAGACAAGGCATCGGATGAGATGCCTCTGGAGAGCGTTTGGTGACTTTGTTCCTTACAATATAATCTTCATTGGGTGGGGGGGATTATTTCCAGGGCCATGCATGTTTTGTTCTCAGGTCACAAGGGCTGTAAATGCTTCTGTGTGGCTGGCAAAGCTGCTCCTTTCTGCTTCAGCCTCTTGGATCTTTTCATTTTTGACATGATGCTGTTTTACCTCGGATGAAAACACGGTTGTGAACATGATGTTTGCTTTTTAACCAAGTGGCTTGTCACAAAGCAGCAAGTCCCTGGGAATGCCTCTGGGTGCGCTGCTCGGGGGAGGCAGGGGAGCTGCCTGAGGAGAGTGGAGATAGCGCCGGGCTCATCCTCTCTGTCCCCTGCTGCACTTGAGGCCTCCCCTAGGTCCTGTTTGCTGCCCAGGGCACTCATAGCCTCACAAAGTCTCTGCCACCGGGTGCCACTCCACTAACATGAGGAAGAGGAGGAGACTCTGCTGGGGGATGACCTGCCCCAGTGAGCTGCTGGCCCCCTGGCCCCACAGCCCCGGCCAGCACTTTGGCACCAGGCCTATATTGTTGGCAACAGAGGTGTTTGTGTAAGACATGGGTGATTTTTAGTTCTTGCCCTGTTTACATGGGTTTTGTGAGGCAAAACTGTCACAGGAGGGAGCACAACAGTCCCCAGGGCACCCTGCTGCGAGCTCCTGTCACCAGCCTCCCTCACAGCCCTGTGGAAGCCTCCAGGGGACGAGCACAGCCCCTGAGTTTGTCCTTTCAACATCTGCCCCCTGCAGTTCGGGGTGCCACAAGGTGAAAGGACACAAAACTATTAGGGAGTGCCCAGAGGAGGGCTATGAAGATGGTGAGGGGTCTGGAGGGGAGGATGCACGAGGAGCAGCTGAGGCCCCTTGGTTGGTCAGCCCCAACAGAGCAGGCTGAGGGGAGGCCTCATGGCGGCCTGCAGCTCCCTCACGAGGGGAGCGGAGGGGCAGGCGCTGAGCTCTGCTCTCTGGGGACAGCGACAGGACCCGAGGGGACGGCATGGAGCTGGGACAGGGGAGGGTCAGGCTGGGGGGTAGGGGCAGGTTCTGCACCCGGGCTCTTCCAGGCCGGCTCCCCTCAGGCGGCAGCGCCCCGGTCCCCCCCCGTGCCCGTCCCCTTCCCGCCGCTGTCCGTGGTGCTGAGGCCGGGGCCCGGCGGTGGCGAGGGATGGGAGCGGGGCCGAGCGGCGGGGCTGGGGCGGCAAGGAGCGAAACGCGGATCGGCTGCCGCCTCTCTTTAGGGCTTGCAAATGAGAATGGAAATTAAAAGGCTTGAAGACGGAGATCCCCACGCCTCCCGGACACGGACAACTGAGCACGGGACTGCCTGCAGCCGCCCCTTCCCCTGACCTTCACCAGCCCTTTGCAGGAGGGGCTGCGCCTCACGGGGGGGCGAGGGACCGGCCCGAGGCCAGCACCGAGCCGCAACCCTCCCAAAGGGGTGCCCGGAGAGCCCCCGGCACAGGGTGTCCCACCCGGACCCCCAGGCGGGTCACATCTGCTGCTGAGGTCCCCAAAGAGCGGTGGGGGGCAGCTGGGGGGTTTGGGTCTTGGGGAGCACAGGGCTGGGCACGCAGCATCACCCGGGCACCCCCGGCTGCCCCAGGGTCTCTGTTATCCCCAGCCGTGTCACCGAGGTCATCGCTGTTCTCTCCACAGCCTGCGAGGGCTGAAGGTTCCTCAGTGCTCACAACCAGTCAGTGAAACCCAGCGCCAGCAAGCAGGCCCAACCCAAAAATGAGTCAGTGAACAAGTGAGAAACAAACGCGCCCTCAAATCTTGCAGCATCCCACAACACCTGGCCCAGCCCCAAAGACCCCCAGTCCCAGCCCCAAAGACCCCCAGCCCACATCAGGGCTGGCCCCAAGCCCGAGGAGATCAAGCGGGAGCTCCGGGGTGAGGCCCGTTAGGCGTTGTTTAAGGTTCTGACAGTGTCAGGTATCAGGGTGAAGAAAAATGTTATGTCTGACAAAATGCTTATATTTTCCGGCGGTATTAATGAGAAGCTTGCCCGGGGCTATTTCCCCATCTCAGAGGGCAGCAGATGCGGGAAGTCCTTGGGGAGCAGATCTTTGAAATTTCATCAGCATTCATGGGTGACCTAGCCTTTTCAAGCACAATGATAGACATGATAAATCATCTTTACAACGAATTCTAATTATCCTCTATATGGCCTCTCGAAAAGCAGAAATCCCACACTTTTCCTTATCGCTTCCAGCTTTCGGGGAGGGAGGCAAAAGTCTTGTGCCGTCCCTCCCTGCTGTGGCCTGCGTTGCGTGGCGTGAGCCCTAAACCCATGAGTGCTCTGGAGTCAAACTCCTCTATTAAGTTACATGCCTGCCTGTATTGAACTAAATTTAATTCCTTTCCTCTCTTACCCAATGAAATTATGTGGCGCGGTGTAAGATAGGATTAGAAGTATATCATTATAGCAATTAATACTATAATGCCTCCATGATTAGTGTGCTACATTGAATTTCATGGATTTTTGCTCACTGTTGCCTAGATTTCCCTTGGGTCCTCTAGCCCAAACCATTGTATTCTTAGTAAATTAAATGTGAAATCGCAGCAATATACTTAATAAACCTGCTATCACCTGCGTGGCGTATTAATAAATGAGTCCCGTGCAACCAGTGCGGCATCACCTTGCGACCTGGGCCGTTTGCACCGGGCTGCAGAGGATTTTTCTGCTGTGGAGCCGTCGGCTGCCCTCTGTGGCCCTCCCTGGGCCGTCCCCTGTGGGAGCCCATCGCTGCCCACCCCACACAGGCACAGGGGCTGGCAGCTCGTGGAGCCTTGTCCCATCAGGAGGGGAAGGGATGCTCTGCAGCACAGCCTCCCCATCCTACCTGGGGATGAGGACGCCCCAGGGGGCTTTGAGCCTTCCTCCCAGGGGGGCTTTAAAAGGAGCCTGTTTGAAGTGGCCCTGATGGAAACGGGGCTGGGTGAGAGGTAATGGCGGCCCCGTTATCTGCGGCAGGGCTCTGTGGCAGGGAGATAAGGTATTTATTAAGAGACCCGTTTTAATGCTTGGGGATCGCTTTCAGAGGGCCCAGGAAAAATGGACTTTATCTACTCTGTTATTATGTACAGTCGCCACGTTGATGTTTTACTTTAGTTTAGGCAGCATGAATAAAAGCTCAAAGCTTTCCCTTCAGCTGCTTTATCAGCAAGGCAGCTGAGGGCAGTGGGCTGGGGCAGGTTTTGTGTTGTGAGGGGTGATGGAAGAGAGACCTCCCCGGGCCAGGGTCGAGGCTACACTGCATGGGGCCTGCTGTGCCTGATGTGTGGGGCAGGCTATAGGACCAGATCTTTGTGAGGAGTCAGGGTTAAAGATACAGGGCATGTGGGCAGGTGCCTCAGGGCTTCCCCAATGTGGGCTTGGCTGTGCTCATCACTGCCCTCAGAAATTTCCAAGCTGTCCTTCCCCAGTGCATGCGAAATGTCACATGTTGCTCTGGGTTCTGCTGATGAGCACCTTCCCACCTGCTGCTGAGCACCTGTGTGGGACACCCAACCTGGACACCACCACTGTGCTTGAGTTGTCTTTCCTTCTGCCCTTCCCATCCCTTTGGTAACGGGGCACTTTCCAAGCACGGGGATCTGCCAGGAGCTGGGGCATGTCTCTGCTGTGCAGGGGAGGATGGTGGAGCACCACGTGTGATGGGTGGTGGGGGGCTTTGCACAGAAAGGCAGAAGGCAGGGATGGGGTTGGTGGGGAGTGAGGGGATGAGTCTGTGCTGGGTGGGACAGGGGCTGGGTCTCCCTCAGACTCCATTCCCAATGGGTTTCAGGCACTTCTCCAACGCATGGGCTTCTCATCGGCTGGAAACCCAGAACAGACGGCACATTAAATTCATGGAATTATAGAATCATTAGGGTTGGAAAAGATCTCCAAGATCATCTGGTCCAACCACCACCCTACTACCACTGTCACCCGCTAACCCATGTCCCTAAGCACCACGTCCAACTTTTCCTTGAACACCCCCAGGGACGGTGACTCCACCACCTCCCTGGGCAACCCGTCCCAGTGCCTGACTGCTCTTTCTGAGCAGAAATGTCTCCTCATTTCCAACCTGAACCTCCCCTGGCACCATTTGAGGCCATTCCCTCTAGTCCTATCACTGGTTACCTGTGAGAAGAGGCCGACCCCCAACTCCCCACAGCTTCCTTTCAGGCAGCTGTAGAGGGCAATAAGGTCTCCCCTGAGCCTCTCCTTCCTTCTCCCTTCCTTCCTCCTTTCCTTCCCTTTTCCCATCCCTTTTCCCATCCCCGCTGCTCCCCGGCCCTCTCACACCCCGGGGTGGCGACATCGAGGAGGGGGGCACCGGCCGGGCCCCCCAGGCAGCTCCGGGAGCGGAGCCGCGCTCGGCTGCAGCCCTGAGCCCCCCGCGGTGCCCTCCTGAGAGCTGAAATCGCCCCCCTGCCTCTGCCGGGAGCGGGGCGATGCTTTAGTCCGGCTGCGGGGTAGTTGCTTAGGGGAAAAGCGCACGAAAAGGGGATTAACGCCCCCACCCCGCTGCCGCCCGCCCCGACGGCACCCCCAGGAGCAAGAAGCAGCCCCAGGGGGGGCCACGCGTGGGGCCAGGGGCCGTGGGGGCGGCCGGGGTGGGAGCCCCCCAGGGAGCGCTGCCCAATTCCCCCCTGCCCGCCGCAGCCGTCGGGGGGCTGCCGCTCGCTTCCCTCGCCCGTGGCGAATAAAATTAACCAAGGGGTTGTGAAAAGCCGGGCCCCCTCCAGAAGGTGCTGCACTCCTGCTCCCTCAGCCTTTATTTATTTATCCTCCCTCCCCACCCTTTCTTTATTTTATTTTTTTTGCGCTTCCCCCCCCCCTCCTAAACAGACTCCACTACCAGCGCTTCCCTCCTCGCTCTCACCCCGGAGTAGGAAAAAGGAGGAGGGAAAGAAGAAAAAAAAAAAAAAAGAAAAAAAAGAAAAGAAAAAAAAAACACACCCTAAACCCACCCAGCAGCCGATGGGGGCAGGCGGGAGGCTCGCAGTGCGGGCTCCTGGCCAGCGGGCGGTGGGAGCCCCCTCGATGGCCGGCGGCGGGGCAGCAGGGCGCTGCCGGCCCGGCGCACCCGGGGGGCCGGGGGGGCGCTGAGCGGGGCTTGCACCGCGCTCGCTCGGTGCCGCCGGAGGAGGGTTGGGGGGTGGGGGGGTGGGGGTTTGGAGAAATTGGGGAGGGGGGAGAGCGGCACGGAGAGCGGCACGGAGAGGCGGGGAGGCTGGCGGAGCTGCCCGGCTGCTGGCCGCCTCGCCCCGGCTGCGCGCATCCTGGTAGATGAAGGAGTAACTCGCCCGCGTCTGGCTTTTTTTTTCTTTTTTCTTTTTTTTTTTTCATTTTTTTTTTTTTTTAAGGGGTAACAAGGGGTGTTGGCTATTTTATCCTGCCCCCCCCCTCCTTTTTTTTTTTTTTTTTTTTCTTTTTCCCCCGCTGCGTGCATCCAAACACATCGCCTCCGCTCAGGGAGCCGGATATCTCCACCCCCCCCCAAAAAAAAAAACCACAAAACTATGGCTTTTCCAAAACCTCCCGATGCCTCCAACGCCCCGAGGAAAAACCCCAGCCTGCTGGAGATAGGAGCCCTCTGCTTGGACTCGGAGATCATCTTCGGCTTCACCAGCCACCTCCTGCGGAGGAAAGCCAAGGTAGGGGGGCCTCGCCCCGGCTGGAGACCGGGCGGGGGGGGGGGGGGGGGGCGCTGCTTGCTTTGCCCCCGGCCGGCTCTCGGGGAGGTCGAGCACAAAGTTGGCGATGCGAAGTTGTCGGCTGCCGCTCCGGGGCGGGTTTCAGCACCACGAACAGTCCTGGAAGCTCCGCGGAGGGGCGCGGGGGCTCCGCGCTCCCCACCCGCTCCCGGGGGCTGCTCCCCCCCGGGCACCGCGGCGGCTTCGGAGCGGGCGCGGGGCGCACGGCGGCTCGGCGCTCCCGGCAGGGTTTTGGGGTTTTTTAATAGGGAAAGGAGTGGCTCAGCCCGGCAGCACGGCTCAGCCCCAGCTGCGGTGGGGAGCACATGCCTTTAGCCCCCGCCGCCGCCCCGTCTGACCTGCGGGGCGCGGGGTTTGGGGGGGTCTTCCCCGGGCGCACGAAGTGTCGGAGCCCCGCAGAGCCCCACCTGTGACCGTGCTGCCCCCCCCCGCTGTCCCCATTTGCCCCCTCGGGGTTGAGCAGCGGGGACCGTGCAGCCCCCGGGGGCGGCTGCCACCTCCCGGTCCCTGCTCTCCGCCTCCTCTCCCAAACTTTACCGGGGCTCCGAGGGGCGCTGCGGGGGCATCCCGGGGCGCACACGGCCACACACAGCCCCCCCGGGGACACGCACCCATTTAGTTGGGGAGGGGGGGGGGGGCACCCTTCAAACACCTGCTGGGCAGCGCCAGGAAAGTTTAAGCAGCCGAAGAAGGTGTCCCTAGGCGCGGGGGGACGCACTGATTTTCAGACAAATCCTTGCCCCACTCCGTGCTCAGATCACCGCGGCACCGACCCCTCGGTGAGGGGCAGAAAGCTGGGAGCTGCCCCCGGTGTCCCCCCCGCTTCGACCCGCACCGGGGCCGTGACGGTGGCGCTGCGGGGCCGGCAGGTGGCGCCCTGGTCACGGCGACGGTGGCGGCGGCGACAGGAGCGGGGCTGAGCCCCGCGGAGCTCGGGCACGTCCCGGCCCTGCCCCGCCTGCGCTCCCCGGGGGGCGGCGGGCACCGCGCCGGCACCGGGACCGGGCAGCCTTGGGGAGGGGGGTGGGTGATGGAAAGCGGCGCCTGGTGCCCTCTCTGGGGAGCAAAACTTAAAAAAATGAGATAAAATAAAAATAAAAAGTGCCAGCTACACGAGCCGGGGCGGCAGCCAAGCAGACAATTAGCTGCTAACGTTAATTTCTCCATCTGGCGGGGGCATCCCGAGGAGGGGCTGCGGAGCCGGCACCGGGGGTCCCGGGTGGCTGCCCGCCTGCGGAGGGGGGGGTCCGGGCCCCGCTGCGCCCCCCCAGCTCCTGAGGAACCCGAGGTTTGGGTGTGCAACTTGGGTCGAGCCGCTTTAGGTTTCATAGGGTCACTGCGAAAAGACATCCCCTCTCCTCCCAAAAAAAAAAATAAAACCCAAATCCCAGCCCGCCCCGTGCCGGCCCCGCTCACCCCACCCCACCCACCGCGCCCAGCCCCTCCTCCCCTGCCGGGCGAGCACTTTTGCAGCTTTTTTTCCGACGTGCTCCCGTGCTCCGCGTCCTTCCCCGGGCCGCCGTGGGGAGCTCGCTGCGCCTCCCTCTCCCTCCCCAAAGCCGGCTCCTTGGGCAGCATGGCAGGCAGCATCACCTAGCGCCCTGCGCGGCGGCCCGGTCGGAGGGGGGCAGCGACGAGATCACCCCCGAGATCCCCCCAAAGTCTCCTTTCCCCCCACCTGCCCGCGGCCCCCGAGCCCCACCATGGGCCGGCCGCGCCGCCGGGCTCCGCAGCGCCCGCAGTAGCGGAGCGGGGGCTGCCCCCCAAAGCCCACCATGAGCACGGCCACCGGCAGGAAGGGGCCGGCAGCCGAGAGCCGCGCACCGGGGGTGAGTTGTAGCAGCGCTCCTCCTCTCCTTTCCTTTCCCTTAATTTAACTTTAGGGTGAGTTTTCATCCTTTTTAATATATATATATTTTTTTCTTCTTACTTTCCCCGGAGGGAGGGTGGGAATGGGGTTCCCCCCCACCCCGCCCCATGCGATGCGGGGCTCTCAGCTCTCTCCTCTCTCCGCAGGTGGCGGAGGGGAGCGCGGTGCGGGAGCTCTCCCCGAGGAAGAGGCCGGCGGCCGCCGCCGAGGAGCGCTGCGCCAGCCGCCCGCCGCCCGAGGGCGCGGGGGCCGCCGCCGGCACCGAGCCGCGGCCGCTGGAGCGGGCGGCGGCGGCCGGGGGCTGGTGCCGGAGCTGCCAGGCTCAGCTGGCCGAGCTGCGGAGGCAGGCGGCGAGGCTGGCGGCCGGAGGCTGCCCTCCCAACGCCCCGCCGGTAAGTGAGTGCAGCCCGGGTAAGGGGAGGGAGGCCGGGACTCCCCTTCTCCGGTGTCTTTAGGGAAGCGGAAAGTTGGAGGGGGCGCGGGTTGAGCGGGGATGGAGGGGCTGCCGCAGGCTCAGCACGGGTTTGTGGGCACCGGCTGCAGGCAAATAGCCCCCCGAGGACGGATTTGGGACCCTGAGCTGATGGGTTTGGGGTGGGCTCGGCAGCGCGGGGCCGTCGGGTTTGCGGGATCCCCGCTGCTCTGTCCCGGTGTCACCCCGGGGAGCCGGGGCTGAGGCTTTCCCGTGCCCCGGGGGGGCTCTGGCAGCCCCTGGGGGAAGGTTTGGCAGAGCGGAGCTCCGACACGCAGAGCTGCACGTGTGTGCGCTCGGCCGCGCAGTTCTTTCTTTATCGGAGCTCTTTAGTATCGCTGCTCCTCTCCCTTCAGTAAGCACGTGAAAAGCTTTTAAAAGGAGAGGCAGGTGGAAAAAAACACAGAGCCTTGACACCTGGGGAGATCCTCGGGGTTAGCTGGCGGGGCAGAGAGCAGCAGAAGACGCTGTGGTTCTGGTTCAGGGCACAGAAAGTGTGTGCTGGGTTTTTGATAACATTTGGAAGTAACGCATTGTTTTCCAAACAATGCTTATCGGGATGTTTGCAAGAACGGGGGGGGAGGGTCTGAAGAGGAAGCCAAACCCTATTGACCTTCATTTTCATTCAAAGAGTTCCTGTATGATCTACAGAATTCCCATTGAATCTAAATATAGGTTTGTTTGGGAGTGCATTGTAGAGCAGTGTCCGAACGCGCCACCAGGTTCATATTCTCAGGCCTGATCCAGAGCCCTTTGAAATCAACAGGAGCCTCCTTAGTGACTCGCAGGGTTGGGAGGGAGCACTCTTTTCCACGGTGTGAAAGGTCCCACATCTCACCTCACTGAAGTCAGGACCCCTGGACCTGTTGGTTTCTGGATTGCCAGTGGAAATAAGTTTTGTTTTGTGTCGTACAGTGCCTGCTGCAAGGGGGTGCACACAAAAAGCCCCCTTCCCATCCCTGCAGCGGGCTCTTTGCAGTGATGGGAGCGAGCAGCATCCTGCCCTGAGTGGGTCCCACAGGTGTTAGGGTGAGGAGGGTGGCGAGCAGGGGGCTGATTGTGTGGTCTCCTCCCTGCCAGTCCCAGGGGGCTTCCTCCATAAGCCCTCGATGATGGGTAAATTAATCCCCCTTTTCTGCAGGGTTTTGAGGCACGCTAAGGAAAGTAATGAAATTGTCATCATCACGGTGGCAGAGCCTTGACAGACTTAGTCACGGAGTAACAGATACCTGCAGGTTACTTAGTGAGTAGCACACAGACACTCAAATTTCTTCAAAAATCCATCTTCTGACAAGTGTGAGACCTCTAGCCTTAATTGCAAGCTCGGAAACCCACTAATCCAGGCTGGCGAGCGGCTCCTCAGGAAGGAAGAGGCAGTGACCAGCCCCGCTTACTGCCTTCTGAGTGTGAAGTAGGTTAGCAGGAGATAACAGTCAGTGGTTCGGATACTCAGCTGCTGTGAATTGGCCTTGCAGTGGGAATCTGATGCAATAAGCTGGCAGTTTGAGCACTCTGTAATGTCTGTGCCAGAAAGGCAGCTTGTGTTGTTTTTTTTTTTTTTTTTTTTTTTCTCTTTCTTGTTTAATTATATAACAAGACGCCTGAAACAGCAGCTCCGCTCCGTAACAGCTTCGTGCCCATACAATAAAAGTCCAGAGTTTCTCATAAGCTCTTCTAAAGTACTGTCGAAGGGAGCAGCTCCTGGCTGAGCAAACACCAGAAGGCTGCTGCTTGGAGCACGCTGCTCTCTCAAAGGAGCTGTGTCCTTTGCCATAATAGCGGCGGGGATCTTTCAGCAGAGATTCAGCAAGGTTTCCACACCTGGTTCAAAACCCTTTGGAAAGGTGGGTGGGTGCCTCGGAGATGAAAGAAGGGCTAGTTTCCTGCTGTTGATATCTGTACTGATGAAAGAGAGAAGTTGTATTCTTATGCGTGGGGCAGCCGACAAGGGATTGAATTCACATTAGAATAAAAAGCCAAGATGCTGTTTGCAGTCTGCAGGGATAACAAATCTAATTGCTCGAGAGGGCTATGATTCATCCAGTTTATATGTTGCTGTCCTTTCAATTAGACATATTTAAAATATATAAATAATTTAAAGTTTCGGTGCTCAGATGTTGTGCATTGATTACAGAATACTGTTAGTTGTTTGGGTCTTTTTAAAGTCCTCCAAATCTCTGTTGACAGATGGTATAAAGATATACCTCTTTGCTTATGCTAAAACTCCTCAGCGATTCTCTTAAATGCAAGATTTACTGCACCCTCCACCGTCGATTCCCTTCTTCTCACTGCTGCTGTCTTTACAGTTTGCTGCCACAGTGAGGCCTATGAGCGAATGAAAATGTGATTTTTCACCCAGCAAGGATGAGAAAAACAAAAACAAAACCAACAAAACAAACAACAAGGTTTAATCTTAAATTATTCCAGATTAGCATTGTGGTGCTGCAGTATCAGCATCTGTTTCTGGGTCATATACTGAAATACTGGAGGAGAAAAAAGAAAAAAAGGTGCCTTGGTTTATCCCTAATTAAAAGTTTGGTGTGTGCCTTGCCGGCTGTGTCCCTGGGGAGCTGGTAATGGATCCCCAAGCTCTTCCTCCCAGGGCTCTGGCTGGAGGCGAGGCCAGGTCGATGTGCCTGGATGTTGCTGCTGTTGGCAGCTGTGGGGCCGTGGCTGGGAAATGAGTTGGTGGTCTCTGCCTTGCTCCCAGTTGGCAAGGAGCCTTGTCGCAAAACCACCACAACAATTACCGCTAATTGGCATCATTGTTGGCAGTTTCACAAGAGAGGCTGAGTGACTGAATGAGGATGTAGATTAAATTAGTAATAATAATACTTAGCACCTAAAATCTTCGCAGTACTTCACAAATGCTAATTAATTAATTTGCGCGGTGCCCCCGCTCAGTAAACCCAAACGTGCTGCCGTTTTTGAAGAGGTGTGCACTGGTACGAGGCATACGTCTCCCCGGGGAAGGGGACAGGCAGGGACTGTCCGACGTGGGAGATGTGCTGCTGCATCACTGGAGCTAAACTCCGTGCTCCCTCCTGTGCTGGCATGGCCTTAGGGAGGTGCAGCACCCCAGAAATAGCAGATCCCTTGTGGGTAGGGGACAAAAAGTCTCTTGATACGAGAAATGTGCACGCTAATGCAGCTACATCCACAGAGGGCTTTTCTTCTGGTGGTAGTATTTTGGTTGTAAAAAAGGGGAACAGTTACACCTACTTAAACTGGAATAAGAGCTTAGTAGTGATTTAAAAAAAAACAAAACAAAAACAACAGAGGAGGCCAAGATCACAGGAAGTTTTCTTTGGAGGCGATCAGCAAGGAGTTCACTGTTCCTCTCTGCCTGGGGGTTCAGGCACCTCATTTTGGCTGTCCCCAGCCCGAGCAGCACGTGCTGTACCTGCTGCCAGGGCAGGTGGTGCTAGTGGCAGCAGCAGGGAATGGGGAGGCACATCTATTGCACTGTGACTCCAGTTCGGCCAAGTTGTTCCTGTCTCAGTTTTTGAGAGCTTCTTTTCTTGCCTGTTGCACAGTGTTACATGAGGCACACCACTGAAAGGCACTCCGAGACAAAGGAGTGAGTGCATGCAGTTTACTGCTGGTGGGATGGAGAACATCCTCTGATAACTTAAAAACCCCAAATCCTGTGTTCTTTGCATTCCTAGTTGACCCGGTAAGCCATGGTTGGGTACAAAGACGCATCTTGCAAATCCTGGTTTTGAGAGAGTGTTGGTGACCAGGACAGGCCGTGCCTTTGGCTGCTAACGAGCTGTGAATCATTTGAGGGAGCTAAGCAAGTCCTAGCCCGCCGTGTCCTTGGCAGGGCTCCGTGTTACACCAGCTCGAGACGGAGGAAGCCCTGGCTTTCCTGGAAGAAGGGGAGGAGAGCAGAGGCTTTAGGCACGCTGTTTGCACTGGCGTGTCTCAACTCTGCTCCCACACCTGCTTCTTACCAAAGCGATGGTCTCTTGGTACACCTGTGTGCTGCTGATTGCATCGCCTGAATGGGAAATGAAGAGCAAAGTTTTGGGAACAGCATACGCTTTCCTGTGGGTTTCTCACCTGTGCTAGTGGATGCTTTGCTCAGCTCCTGGCCCTCCCTGTGCCTCTTCACTGATCCCAGGTGTTCCTCTCTGTTGCTTGATGGTAAGAGGCAGCAGGTTCCCCGTCCTTGGGGGATGCACACCCCCTGTTTGACTGGGAGTGAGCTAATATTCCCTGGCCACCTGGCTTCTGCCGAACAATTAGTAGCTGGTTGGTCCTGCACAGCTTTTCTCAGACTAGTTTGTGGCAGTTCTTGGCCCCTACTCTGAGTCTCCCACCTCAAATTCAGATCTTTTGACAGGTTCAAAAGCTGTTGAGGAGGGCTGGCAGCAAGGAGGATGGGGGAAGGACAACGTTGCTGCTCTTACTGCTTTGGAAAAGGAGGCTAAAAGGACAAAGCACAGGACTGTGGTCCTGATGTGCAGGGGCCAGGTGTGCTTTGTTACTCCTACCTTGGCTGCTCTGACAGCAGGGTGTCAGCAGGAATAGGAGTAAGGAGAGCTCCCTGACCTCTGGTACCCGTCTCCTTGCTGTTGTGTGGACTTTTGTGTGCTTCAGAAGCCAGGAGCCTGTGCTGCTCACAGAGGAGCCTGGCAGTGAGTTTTGTGTCTGTGCAAGGACACTGTGAGCTCATGGCTCCCTGAAATAGCAAGGTTTTCAGAGTACCTGGACATTTCTCTGAACGTCTGAGGTGTACATGGAAGATGCCTAAACTTTGAGAAGCAAGCCCTGACTTTTTGTGGAGTTTTTCTTCCTGTGCCCACTACTTTCTGTTGATGTGTCAGCCAAGTCTGTTGAGTGGCAGGATCACCTGGAATCCGAGAGCCCTCTATTACATAAGGGCTGTTTTCCTTTTCATGGGAGGCCTTTCTCTTACTGGTTTGACGTGGAGAAGGGATGCTGAGTGGGAGAATCATGCCTTTTACAGATTCCTCTGTAGAGGAATTGAGTTTTCAGGACTCTTTACAAGCACTAAGTGCACCTTAAACCGTTCTATATTTAACACTTCAAAAATGCATAAGTGGAAAAGTAAGGTCTCAGTTAATAAATATGAAACTACAGGGCATTTTTTTGAGATGCACTTTTAATATTTAATTCTGTGAGAGAGACTCTTGCAGAGACTTGGCTAGTGGAGTGCTTGAGGCTATGAGCTCAGATGTGGATTGCAGGTATGTTTTGCAGCCTAATAAAGGGGTTAGTGACAACGCCGTGTCAAATGTGTTGACATGAGCCCTTTGCTTCCTTCAGCCAGTGCAGCAGTCCCCGTGCTGCATGCTAGGCTGTGGAAACTAATCGTAATGAGTTTACTTTAGACATCTAGGATTTTCAAGCATGCCCTTTTAAAATACAGGTGAGCAGGATTACCTCGCTGTACAGGTGCTGGAGGCGATAGACCTCCTCACTGGGGGATCTGAAGTGGGGGAGCGGGGATTGCGCAATTAGCTCGAGGTACTGCGGTCTCCTGGCTAGCTGGGGGTAATTAGTACTGCTGCGGTCTCTGCAGCTAATGCCTTCAGCACCCTGCCCTATTAGGGGAAAGGGAGGAAACGCTTAAACCATTTCAAAATCCCAGGGGGTGGAAAAGAGCATCTGCTGCTAACATCTGAGGTTACTTTGAACCTGTTGAAATATGTAGTCGCTGCTTTATTGTTTTTGCCAAGAGTTTCCACCTACAGTGATCCCAGCCTCTGACTTTCACGGGGAGGTTGTAGGAGGCAGTAGTCATCTGCCTCCCCCGTGGCCCGCAGCAGCTGATAGTGGCTTCTCCTCTGGGCCTGACAGTGCAGAGTGTTGGAGTGGGACAGCTGAAAACACAAAGAGATTTGTATTTTCCAAGTCTAGGATCACCCACCACGTACATGGTTGCTGCTTGGGAATTCTACCACTGATTCTCCCTCCTTGGAGATTCTCAAAAGCCCTCTGGATGTGGTCCTGTGCAGCCTGCTCTGGGTGCTCTGTTTGAGCAGAGTTTGGACCAGGTGGCCTCCAGAGGTCCCTGCCAACCTTAATCATTCTGTCAGCCTGCAGTAACTGCCCTCTGTGGGTCTGAATCCTTTCTCCCCACTGTGAGGATGCTGATGTGAAGAAGAGCCAGCTAGTCCCTGGGTTTTCAGCTAGCTGATGAGCAAGTTGTGAAAAGTGAGTGGAGATTTTGTTCCACCTGGTGCAGAGGAGGAAAATCTATTTGGAACTGCATGTGTGTCCCGTGGAAGACTTTTCTATGATGATTGTGTTGTCTTTCTCAAAATTGTATTGCCTTCGTGAACTGGGTCTGTTTGGGTATTATTCACATTGAGCATGTAATTTGGGACTATCATATCCTGATTAAAAAAAAAAAAAAAAAAAAAGACTTACTGGAAATTTATGGAATTTGATTAGTCTGAATTTGTCTCCCTGTCTTCTGACTTTATACTTGCAACATTGGAATAACTCTTTTGTACTTAAATTTCTGGTATATCCCTGAATGGAAAGCATCTTCAGGAACACAGGAGTCTTGTCTCTGTTAACTGGCTATGCACGTAATCAGGAACAGGCTGATTTCTTTCATGAGTGCTTACTAATTGTGTATAATATTTCAGATGAGTGCCTAATAGGAGAAAAACTTGGGCCTTAACTTTCATGAGAATCGGGTCTCCCACTGCCTTTGCCATCAGGAGGAATTGTTCAGACACCGGATAGGGATGTAAGTCTTGAATGTAATTCCTAGGTCTGTCACTGCCTTTGTGTATAAATCTGGACAAGGTGGCTTATATACATGAGCTTAACTTCCCATTTGTCCAGCAGAGAAAGAATTTTTCTATCTTTTGTCTGTTTCTCATAAAAACTTTTTTTCGATGTGGACTCTCTTGCTGTTTGCTGGTACAACATTGAGCATCATCGTCTATTGCTCTTAGGGGGGCTGACTGCTCTTGTAATACACATAACAAGAAGGAATAATAATAAATAATAATACAGAGAAATACAGCAAACAGTGGACTTGCAAATGAACTTTCAGGTTGTGTGTAACCAGGGGCAGGGGATTTGAGGTGGGGATCTCTGCAGCAGCAGAAAGAGAAAAGAAAGCCAGGGGCTTCAGATAATCCATGAAGATAGTAACAGGGACTCCTGAAAATTGCCAGTTCTCCAGGGGGGAGCATTGAGGCTGTGGAAGGTGCTGCAGAGGATATCCAGGCGAAGTGGAGCCTGCTTAAGTAGCAGGTATCAGATCAGTGGAATAGAGAGCTATCGATGGTATCTAAAAGGGGCTTATCTGCATACTGCGCTGTGCGTCCCCATGATGAAACTAGAAAGCTGCCTTGGGGAAATGTGGTGTGTCCTTGCAGGAAATCGGGGAACTCTTCAGTGGCTTCAGCATGTCCTGCTGCTGTTTAAGTTTATGCCAAAGTGTGTTACTCATTAGTTTTTCATTAAAAATATTTTATTTTTAAATGGGGGGGGGGGGGGGGGGGAGGAAGAAGGGAAAGCTTTGTAGAGACACCCCAAAGAAAAGCTTCAAGTGATTATTCCAGGTGAAGGGGAGGGGGCAATGCCACTTTGCAGAAGCAATATATTCCTTAGGATAAATTTAAGTAAAAGCAAACTTTTGGTGCATAGTTCTTTGGACCAACTTCTTTGCTTTGAAGCTGAATGAAGGCGTAGTTGACAGATCTTCATTTTCATCTTGGAAAAAAAGTTTATCTGGTATAAATAAGCCTACCTATTTTAGGCAACATTGTTGTATGTTCTTCTTGTCACTAAGAGTCTGACTGTTGGGTTCATTACCCTAATATAGAGTGAATCAGCGAAATCTCAGCACTTGCTCAGAAAGGGAAAAAAAAAAAAAGGTTTAGGTGCACCCAATTATCCTTCTTTCTGAGTCAGGCCTTAAAATCAGTCTTTGATCAGCATTCCTGGAATTTGGCAGGCTGCTCTGAGCTTCTGCTGGGGCTGGGCCAGCATTACCATATGTCAATACCTGTGCAGCATTGATTGAAATGCTGGGCAGCTGTGGGAAAATGATCAATTTTCATTTAGCTCTTAGCAAATCTTCCCCTGCTATTGCTGAGGGATTTTATGCTGCTGGGTGAATAGGATGGGAAGTGTTCTGTACAAAGCTGAAATGTGATACTTCTGGCTAGGCTGGGCATTGACTGGCTTTCAGCATTAACTGCAAAAGTGAAGTATTAGTCCTAGTTCTCACAGCCTTCAAAAGATTATGTTTAAATGTGTTTCCTGTTTTACCACAACACACAACTTGTTACAGCATAGTTTGTGTTGCTGTCAGTGTGTGTAGATTGATCAGTGCTGGTTATACTGTAAATGGGCAGCATTTGGCTTTGTGCTTGGAGTTATTTGGGAAGTTAGGTGTAGTCAGTTTGCATTGTACGCTTTATTGCCGTATGCTGTTCCTATTTCATTGTGTGTGGTAGTGTGTATTTACTCCTTTTGGCATTGTTGCTACCCTCCTGGATCTCAGAGTACAGCAGTTTCCTAGTGTTTCATAACAGTTTCAAAAAGCTTCTGTGTAACTTCATGAAATGAAGGTGTGTTTTTTTTTCAGGGTTTGCCTGCTGCTTTTGCATCTTACATGGCTCCTGAGCAGTTCAGAGGTGGTGGCTGTGCCCATGGTTCATTACACAGCCCTTGGCAGAGCGGTGCCGCTCTGTGTTCAGAGATCAGCCTGCTGGGGTGCCTGAGGTCAGTGGCACCATGGTGGACCTGTGGTATGTGTCCAGTTCCCATGCCAAAAGAGGGCCATGGGGAGTTCTTGTCACCTCCAGACTGCACTCTGGCTCCTGGGACTCTTTGTGATGTGGCAGTCCTAACAGCTGCCTGGAATATGAAGCAAGTAGCTCATATGATCAGGAAATCTGTCCATCCTTTTTTCAATTCCTTTACTGCTTTTGGGTCGTCTGTAGAGGAACTGGTCTCTCTCTCCTGCTCAGTGTGGTGAAAGCATTCAGCTCTTCCCTTGGTAGCACTTGGGTCCTCATTGAGTACTGCTGGATGAAATATGCTGGTGTTGCGACAGACCCCCTCTTTGACACCAAATTGTCTGGAGTGCGTCGTGTAAAAGCAACTGCTTATATCTACTGCCCAGCTGCAGCCAGGCTATAGCAAACAATGGCACAGTTCCCGGGAGGAAAAGTGGCTGGGAGCCAAGCCTTATAAATGTACTTTGTCTGTGGAGTCCTCAGTTGATGCTGGTGTGGAAGCAGCTCCAGAAGCCAAGACCGCTGAGAGGCCTGGGCAACCAGTCACCAGCCCAGACTGGGAGCATCCCACATGGCCTGTTTCAGAAAAGTAAATGATTTTCAGCTGCAATAAATAGTCAGCAGAAGTTGGATGGATCTGGCCTGTGTTCAGGCAGATAAAGCTTGGCTGATGATGCCAGAGCTCTTGACATCTAAATGACTGAAGAAAGTGTAGGGAAATAGTTGAGCGTGCTAATCCATGGCAGCCAGAGCAAGGGGGATTTCGCTTTCCATGTGGAGAGTCTGCTTGGGATGAGTGTGAAGAGCATGTGTATTGGGTTTATGTGGCAAGGTTTTGGTAGTGGAGGGGCTGCAGGGGTGGCCTCTGTGAGCAGAGCCCAGCAGCTGCCCTGTGTCAGATCAGAGCCAGCTCCAAAAGGGACCTGCTGCTAGCCAGAGCTGAGCCAGTGAGCGATGCTGGTTGGGTCTCTGGGAGAGCAGATTGAAGAAGGAAAAAAAAAAAAAAATGCTGTGCAACTGCAGCTAGGAGAGAGGAGTGAGAACCAGCCCTGAAGACCTGCAGATCAGTGCAGCAGGAGGGCTGGAGGTGCTCCAGGCACGCAGCAGCAGTTCCCCTGCAGCCTGTGGAGAGGCCCCTGGTGGAGCAGGCTGTCCCCCTGCAGCCCATGGGTCCCACATGGAGCAGATCTCCACGCTGCAGCCCCCCCATGGGTGGAGGAGCCCCCGGTGGAGCAGGTGGATGTGGCCTGGAGGAGGCTGTGGCCCATGGAGAATCCCTGCAGGAGCAGGTCCCGGGCTGGAGCTGCAGCCTGTGGAGAGGAGCCCACGCAGGAGCAGGGGGTCTGGGGGGAGCTGCTGCCCACCCGTGGGGGACTCGTGCTGGAGCAGTTTGCTCCTGGGTCATGGATCCCGTGGTACAGAGCCGTGTGGGAAGAGCTGCTGCCTGTGGGCAGCCCCTGCAGGCTCAGTTTGGGAAGGACGGCATCCCGTGGGAGGGACCCCACGTGGAGCAGGGGCAGGGAAGGACCACGAAGGATCAGTGGAGACAAAGCATCAGGGGCTGACCTCAGCCCACATGCTCTGTTCCCTTGTGCTGCCTGGGGGAAGGATGTAGAAGAGGGTGGATGGGGGGAAGGTGTTTGTAGATTGCTTTTATTTTCTCACTGCTCTAGTCTGCTAGTGATAGGCAATAAATTACATTAATCTATGCTAAGTCAGTTTTGCATGTGATGAAAACTGGTAGGTGAGCTCCCTGCTCTTATCTCCATCCCTGAGGCCTTTCCATCATATTGCCTCCCCTTTCCATTTGAGGAGTGGGTGTGAGAGAGCAGTTGTGGTGGACTTCAGCTGCCCAGCAGGGTAAAACCACTGCAGCATGCCGACCACTTCCAATGTTGGGCTCTGTGTTAAAGCATCAGATTTATCTTGGTGCTTTGGCCTGGGTTTAGTAAAAGTGAGTGCTGAGTGTTAGGAAAAGGAAGTTTGGCTGACCTGGGTATTATTTAAGAAGTGTTAGCCACGCTTTGATAATGCATTGCTTTTGTACTGAACATGTGTTGTGTAGGGACCTATGTTTTTCCATTGTGAGAACTGATGCTCCAGTAACAGAGAGGAAACCAGGCTGGATCTCTAATATAGTCACCACATAATCCCCAGGTGTATGCCCTAATGCTGGGTGTGTTGTGAGGAAGAGAGGTGTTCCCATACTTGTCTGGCCCAGGCCATCTGGTCCCATGGAAGCAGTCATTAGTGATGAGAAATCAAGCCCTACAATTTGCCCTACAAGATGTGTAAGAACCCTAGTAGGGATCCAAAGTGGCATTTGAAGGATGAGGCAAGGCACAAGGGTGTTTGCCACTGTCACTTCAGGGCAATGCCAGTGCTCCTTTGCTGGTAGGCGGGTAGATGGGAGGGCTGGTTTGTCCCAAATAGCACTTTGAGAAATGTCTTAGCCTTAATAAGAACTATGGGTGTTGGCAGAGCTTTTGTAAGCTATCTTGAAACCTATTCTGTGGGTGAAACACAGGCCAGGGTTTGGCCTGTAACTGTTTTGCCTGTAGCTTGTAATTAAATATAAAGCTAAACCCAGACTCTCCAGTTAACATATTCATATCTTAGTGTAGCTTGTGTAACTGTGAACGCAGAAGTGAGCTGTTCTGCTGTCTTTGGAAGATTTTGATGCAAAGAAAGGGTACATTTGACATTGCCCCAACAAGCTCCATGAGGGTGATTTTGTGTGAATGATTGAGTGGCATGGAAGCTGTGTAAGATATTGTCCATTTGTGGGTTTTGTAAAGAGGAGATACAGTTGAAGTAATTTATAATATGCAGAGTCTCAGTGGTCTGCTGAGAGTGCTTCCTTAAGCAATTACCTGTAAGAATAAAATAAAAAGCATTTATTATTGATACTCACATTCCACATATTAAGAAATATTTCTTCTGATATTGTTAATTTTTTATTTGTAGGCTCCAAAGGAGCGTAGAGTAAGACAAATGTGATCGGGGAAGAAAAATATATGAGTTAATGTATTAAGTTTACATATTTTTCATTTGATGGATTTATGGTTTTTAATTACACCTGCATGTCTTGCATTGGGATCCCTGGGGGCCCTTTCTGAATTTCATGCTTATACTCTTATAAATATGAGATGCTTTAACCTGCCACCTTCTGCATTCTTACTGCTGCTTGACTGACCTCTGGTGAAGTTATTTTCTTTATTCCGGTTTAAAATTTGAGACACCAGAAAACAGCTAAACAATTAGAAAGCATTTATGTGATTTAGGATTTCTCAGCCTGATATGTTGTACCTGTGAATCCCAGGCTGTGAATGGGTTTCTCTGCTGCTTTTTTGCACAGCAGGGTGGACTTCGTGCTCAGCATTTGCAAGTCTGTTCAGCAGTAGCAGCACCCCAGCCTCAGCTTATGCATTTACTGGCTCCCTCAGGGCTGTTTGGCAGTGGAAAGTCATGTCTTTGCTAACAACCCTTTGTGAAGCCGTGGCTAGATCTAGGGAAGAGTGTCTTCAGAAATACATGTACGTAGTCCTGACTCAGGCTGTATGTCTCTTTACTTCTGTCTTCAGTTACCTACAGCACTGGATTCTCATTCAACAACAGTTTGCATCGTGGTTCATTTCTTGGAAGTGGAATTGGAAACCTGTGTTAACAGGTGGAAAATGAAGCCTGTTGGCACTGTGTGGTTTCAGTTGATTGACACCAGTAAAACAGCATTGGATCAACGTGTTTATTTCAAATTAGTTTCTCTACATCCTCTTTAGCAGCACATCTTCTTCATTTTTCTGTTCAGGGGGAATATGATTAGCTGTGTTGGGGACAGACAGTAATGACTGGATGTAGTTTATCCACATCTAATGGCAGTTCATCTAAGAGGCAAACAACTCAGACTGATAATACACAAACTTTCTAAAAGATGTTTGCCTTTGGACTGATGCTGAGCGTGAATATTCAGCCCAACCAGTGGCATTTGAAAGCAGTTGAAGTAAGAGGGGGTATCTAGAGGTGTTGCTTTTAGGAAGGCAGTGAAAGGACACCTGAAGAACAGAGTTGATGCTGCACCAGCGTTATAGTATCTGAGCCCCTTTTCTCAGATTTATGTTCTGTATGCTTTTATTATTCTGGTCATGACTGCTCCTAAAGAGCAAAACAGCTCTGATTTCTGCTCAAAAGAATTTAGTTGGGTTGTGGCATCCTATTGCCAAGTCTTTTGATGACATGGAAGATGTGTTATGTGCAGGGCTGGCTTTTCAGACCCACCTCAAGTTCTTCACTGGGCTTTTTATTACTGTAGGAAGGCTTGATGCTTGTAGGATTGGGTGCAATGAAAAGTAGACAGGTAAAGAACTGCAATGCAGAATAGAGGTAAACGCTTGACCCTGGGAAATGAACACAAGTGAGAATACAAAAGCATTATTCTGATGATGCTTTGGAAAATCTTCTATTTTTCTGTATTTTCTTGTAGTTTTTATTTCAGTTCTTTTTGCTGGCCCAGGTTTGGTCTGATTTTCTTTCCTTTTGTCACTGGAACAGCAGCCCTGTTTGCTGGTGTTGGGAAGTAGTCCAGGGCATCTCCTCTGCTTTCTGAAGGCTGTAGTCCAGCTTTCTGTGGAGGCAGAGAAAGGTCTGGTGCAGAAGCTCACCTCATTTAAGCATAAGGCTACAGAAGCAGCTTATCCACATCTAAAGGAGTGAGCTGAAAAACGTCTGTGATTGTTCAACAAGAAAAAAATGTAGATCTACTGAGTGAAAAATCTGCTTCTTTCTATGCCTTGACAAGATTCTTTAAGTCTGTGGAAGAGCAAAGAGTTAAGATAATCCTGATCTTACAGAGGAGTTAACCCAGAGTCTTGTATCTCAGCTGAGTACAATGCAGGAGTGTCATCACTGTGAGATTAGAATAAGCTTCATTATCTTCAAAGACTGTTTACTTAATGGTTTGGAAGCTCTGTTTGTAGGTAGAGGTAGGAAATGTCCTCAGGCAGGCAGGAGCTGATAGCGTTAAATAGAGCAGCAATGTTTCTCCTTGCATCTTTACATCATGTGTGTGCTTCTCGCAGCCTGCTGGCTGCCCCTGCTCTTGTGTACACCATCAGTGTGGAGGTCTTTAAGAGACTGCCAAGGTAATTTTGGATGCTCAGCACTGAGCCCAAGCTGTCTCTTTGTAGCTTTTGGATTATTTATTCTATGTCCTAGCACCTGAGGCCTTCATAGGTTAATTATGTGGTCAGTCTTTAGCCTCTGGTTTGTGTTTTTTTTTTTTGTTTTTTTTTTAAATTTTTTTTTTTTTTCTTCTGTCATCTGCCTGTTATTTTCTTCCAAATTTCTGTGAATCTTCAGGGGAGATGTGCTTGCAGGGCATACACCTGAGTGCCCATTGCATGTTTATCTGGGGAACAATGGGTAATAAAGGAGAAGGGAGCTGGGTATGCTGCTTTTTGGTGTTGGGCTACCAGTGGTGAGTCTTGTGGTGTGATGGATGTGGGACATGTGTCACCATGTGTCACTGGCTCTGCTGGGAGTCCCATTCTGTCATGGGAAGGAGTTGTGGAGATAAACATCCCTTCTGAAACCCTAAAGTGGTAACCACCTGAGGAATCAACTTCTGCAAATCCTGGGACAATACCACTTGTATTTTTCTTACAAATATACATCAATACCTTTTCCTTAAAACGTTGGTTAGAGATCTTTTAAAATCTCTGAGTAGAGCAGTGCTACCTAGCTTTGGATATTCCAGCCATCGCTTGTAGTCATGTAGAAGAAGATATGAAGTTGTTTTGAGCCTTTGGAGGCTCCTTGTGCAGGACTTGGATCTTTTCTGTTGTCCCATCCGCAGAGTGCCTTTTGATGGCAGTGAAGTCACTTCTAATCTCTAGTACAATTTGTGCAGCCTGCTTTGTAAAAGCTGCAATAAATTTAATTTGGAATCTATTGGGATATGTAAACGTGTCCCACATGCAAGTGTTTAGCTCTTCCATTTTTCTCATGAGAACATTACTGTAAAAGTGGTTTTAAAAGCAAATTTGTGCCTCCTTGGCACTTTTTTTTTTTTTTTTTTAAAAGACAAAGCAGAGATGCAGTGTTTTAGGCAGATATATTTTTGTTCCCAGCTGTTTTGAATGCTCATTTGATGTTAAGTCTTTGTTCAATCCAGTCCTATGTCATTAATGACTCTGGAGTAAGTAGGTATGCAGAGCCGGAGGAAATCCTGTTTCATATGTTCCTATTCTAGGAGACCCTCAGAAAGACTAACAATAATGCTGCTTGGTGAGGTAATGGGTAAACATAGTAAGAAATAAAAACGTGCTTACTCCTTACTGAAGCAGAAAAATAGCTTATAAAGCATAATGTTGACTTTGATACGTGTAGATAATCTGACCTGCTTCAGTCTGTGGATTAAGACATGAGCTACAGCCGTCAAAACAGGAGAACCTGTCCCTCTGGTTGTAAAGGAGTTGTCAGCAAATGTAAATGAGAATTAAAAAGAGGTGGGAGCCCAGTCATAACCCAGCGAAGTCATTTTAAAGGCTCGTTTTGACTTCAGTGGTCAGTTAATTCCTGTCTGAGGTGGAGGGGCATGTTGCGCAGCTCAGCACTGCGTGTTATCACAAGTCTGATTTCGGTTGCAGTGACAGGGTGGGTGGTGCACAGAGAAGCTCTCGTGAAACATCAGGTTTTTACCTCTTCATGTGCCTTTTGAGACACTGGGGGAAACTGAAAATGTGGACTTCTCCTTCCCTTTGTTGAGGGAAGTTTAGTAGGAGAGAAGTATTTGTTTTCAAGAAGTGTTTTCATAGGAGGGCAAATTTCTTCATCAGGTTCTTCAGGAAGTCAAAGCTGGATTTAGAGCTTTTGATCCTGGTCAGTATGTAGAAAAACAGGATGAGATTTTGGTAGAAGTTTTGGGAAACAGACTTTTATTTTTTATTTTTAGAAGAAAACATAAAACTGCATGATTTTTCTTGAGCCAGATTCTGTAGCAGCTTGTGTGAGCACAGTGGAACATCCTAACTCCAGCCTACTGTCACTGTCTGTGCTATGGACTTCCCTAGGGGCTAGGGCAAGTCAACTAGCAGTACAGACTTAGATGTATTTACCTATTTCACATATGCATCACTTACATTTAGGCAACGCACTAATATGCATACCAGACCTGTGTAGTTGGTATTCCTTACATTGCATCATTTTTTTAATGTGTGTTACTCTGGTGCATACACTCAACTATAGTGCCAATCTCACTGTACCTTCATATTTTTGACCGTGAAACAGCAGTGATGCCTTTACTTTGAGGAAGTAGGCAAAGTCGTACTTGTGGCACACCTTAAGATCACTTAGAGGTTATTAGCTTATTTAAATATTGGAGATTTATCTTGTTTTGCTTTATTTGATTTCTTAAATGTCAGCTGCTATGAATTTAGGATTTGCCTCTCTTGCTTGGGGAATGTCAGCTGAAGAGAAGGCAGTGGATGTGCTAAAAGCCTTGCTCCCCGAAGAATTTGGTTTGCAGTGTTTTTAGCTGGGGAGAAAGCTCAGTGACAGCTGCCCTTGGCTTTTCCTTTTCTTTTTCCCCTAAAAGTTGCCATCTTACACTGTTTAATGTTGAAAACACTGCAACACGTTTACCTGTGCAATGCCTTCCAGGCGGTGAGAGAGAACTGAGGAATGAGAACAAGCCTGAGTGTGCAGTTGGCTGGCTCTTGGCTGACCTAAGCTGATGGCTCTGTGTGCAATCCTGATCTCTGCCTGCTTGAAAGAGCTCCTGATGCAACTGCCTGTGTGATTCCTTTTGACTCATGGGCATGTGCCTTCCCACCTCATTGGTGGGTGCAGCTACTTTCAGTGCTTTTAGCTCTCCTACTGTGCTTCTGGAAAGGATGACCCGACCAGGAAGCCTTGTCCTAAGTACAGAGAACTCCTCCCTGATGCTGGGAGGGAGCTGGACTGCCTGCTTATATCGTCCATAGAGGAGCAGGCAGTCATGACTCCCTGATGTGAACGGTGGTTCTCGGTGAAGTATTTAGGCTAAGGGGGTGAAGGAATGAATATGCATTGGGTGCCACAAGCCTGCAACTGACTGGTGGAAAGTGCATAGGAAAAACTGCTTTGTAATTCATACTTGCAGCCTCTCCCTCCCTTGGGAGCCCGATAACTGCATTAGTGGCTCCAAGATGCAGAAGGGAGGGAAACTGTCCATGAACAGCTGCTTTCCAGAAACGCTTGAGATCAGAGTCTAATGAGCGTGTATCACCTCTAGTGTATCTTGCTTGTTTCAGGTTATGTTGTGATGGCAGTCCTGATCATTATCTCATATTAATTTTCTAGAGCATGATGTATGTGGATACACCTACTGCACTCAGATTTCACTGTGAGATTAGAGACATGTTTAGGAAATTAGTAATGAGAGAAAAACGTGTAATTAAAAATGGTATCAGTTTGGAAGCTCATCCATCTTCAGCCAGCTTTCTGGAAGAGAAAGGAGTCTTACACAATGCTTAGTGGTGGGAAAACGCATTTGGCTCTCTACATTTTAAACAGGAAGGAACTATTTAAATGACAGACTTACAATAGTAATCAGGGCATTTACTTGGGAACATTGGGTTGCGTATTGTAGCTGTGGGATGCTGAGGTAACTCAAACTGTATAAAGTTTAGAAGGATCTCATTATATTTGTTTTAATGATGCCTTCAGACAATTATTTTGATTTATTTGGGCCCTTTATAAAGTAATTGGGTCCTTGGACTGAAAACAACTTTTGTATTTTGAGATAGCCACTATTTAACATATGTAAATCTGACTATAGTGTTACGAGGTTGCACAGTTAACAATTTATTTGTTTCCTGAGATGTGCAATTTTATATGAAATGTCTTAAATTCAGTATGCAACAGAATTTTAGCACTTCATCCCCAATGACCATTATAAAATTGCCATATGCCTAAAAATGTGCTCAGCACAACTGTGATTCTTCTGACTCTGAATTTTCTCTCATTTTATGAAGGGATCCTTAGATCAGAATAAAATTACTCTTTTTCAGCAGTAGGATAAACACCATTTGGTTATATATAGTTCATTATAAAATACCACTTATACAGATTTCAAACAGTACACATAGTTTGTTTGCGTTCTTTATGCCATTTTCATGAGCAGTTAACAGTAATGTTGTCTTTTTTTTGGTCGTGATACGTTCATAAACTTTGTTATCTTTCTCTTTGGTCCAACTTAGAAACACCCAAAAAACTGAAGCAGATGTCAGAGCAATAACCAGGTGTACATTGTAGTACTTAGCAAAGTTGTAATTGCTGCAGGGATGTTTCCTAGTTAATGGATCTGTTTATTAAGCGGTTCTATCTGTTGTGTCTTGCTCAGGAACTTACCTTATATATGGTATTTTGGGGCTGAATCTGGGTATGTTATCTAGCAACAACCTCAGAATAACCTTGCTGAGGGAAGTACTTCAATTGCATTTTATGAAGTATAGTCTACAAAACTGCTGAATGGCTTGGCGTGCAGAGCTCTGTGTAACTTGTGAGTTTTGGTAAACTCATTAAATTTTCTAGAGTTACAAGTTTGAAACAAGGGGGTCTAGACCCAGCTGGGCCTCTGAATGTGACCAATATGTAAATATTTATCCTTGTTGACTCTGTAAGCACTCTGTTGTAACACCAGGCAGGGAGGGGGGGTAGTTGGTGACAGGCAGGACGGCTCTGTCTTCAGCTCCAGAGCAAGAGCAGAGCATTTTGGGGTGGCTCTTGGGTGGCTGACTGTTAGAGACGATGGCTGCTGTTAGCTTGGGAGCACAGCGGGCAAGAAAGGTGTGGCCAAAACAGCTTGCAGAAGACAAGCAGTTCTCAGTGGTGCTTGGGGTGGGAAGCTGTTAAGTTGGTGGCCAAGGGACCTTGTGTCTGGGAGCTGGAGGTCAGCAGCAGTGATGGAGAGTGGTGGCAGCTCCCCAGCGTTCCCTGTAACATTCACCCATGGAGGACTGGCCTTCCTGGAGGGGTGTGAGAGGCAGCGTGGTCTTTTGGATACTCCTGTGGAGACTGTGCTGTTGTGGATGGAATGGGGAAATGTGGATGTAGTCCAAGGTTGTTCACAGCTGCCCTGTGCTTTAAGCCCAGAAGCAACTACATGGTATGAAGAGGGGACCCTTGGTCATGTTCTTATGCAGTACTGCAGGTTTGGACCCAGGCCAGGCCCTGGAGCCAGGACTGGGTCTTTTATGAGCAATATTATGTATTGATGGAATAAAGAGAGAAAATCTTTTCCTAGTAATTAAATAATTGCTTCCCTGATGAAAGGACCCAACATCTGGCTCTTGTGCTCCATGTACTTTGTCATGTAGATGTAACTGTTTGCTTTGTTCCTGGCAGTAACGTTAGGTTATTAATGTATGAAGCTGTTTCCAGGTCAGTGGAAAACTGCATATAAATCCTGATTACATGTAGTTGATTGTCTTTAACTCTTTATAAGATATAATTAGTGTCCAGTAATCATATTGTGGTGCTGTTGCTGTGATTACACTGGTAGTTAGTGTGCAGCACAATTCTGGTTTTATAGAGTGGAGCTAATGTTAGCTTGATTAAAATAAAGGATAAATATCAGCCTGTGGTGTTGGCCAGTTCATTTTCTCACCTTTCTGCAGGCCAGTTTCATTGACTCCTGCAGTTCTGAGATGTGACTGCCTGCTGCCGAGTGGATTCAGCTGTGATTTTTTTTTTTTTAATATGTGGAGCCACTTTCAGTAACAGTGTCTATGATGGGAGGGAAGCAGTGGATTGCAGCAGGGTCTTCAAGGACAGTGACTTGGTACAGTGCTAGTGCCTAGAAATGTTTTGATCCTATTGTAATGAATAGCTGCTAGTTCCTGTTGTTGTTTCTGTTTTGATTGAGTGCCCAGCCGGTGTATGGTGGAGATAGGATGTTAGGGCAGGGAAGGGAAGTAACTGTCAAAAGTGCATCTCCCTTAGGAAAACAAGAATGTGGAGGCACAGTAGAGTTGGGGCTTAAATAGCACTTATTTTTCCTTGGTTTTCGTAGTGCACTGATTGTACGCAGTTTTCCACGTGTTGGGTAATGGAAAGTTGGCCCTAGAGGAAGTTACTTTGTAATTCAAGTTTGGGATTATAAAATCAATCACTGTTGGGTCACTAATTGGTGTGGAAGATAGGAATTTCCTATACAGTATGCTAACTTCATTGTTTTTTTTGGCAGTGTGTGCACAGTGGGCTGTTACAGCGATATTCTTTCCTGGTTCTGTTGTTAACTCAGGAAAAGCATCAGGTCATTTATAGCTACACCCAGATTGCCTTTTTTTTTTTTTTTTTTTTTTTGTTTTGTTTCAGAAGAGTTAGGAGGAGGGGGAAGTTTGATGTCATGTAGAAATCTGCATGTGTTGTACGAAGTTTGTTTTCATCTGTCTGTGGCATAATAGCGAAGCTTGGCAGCCATATAGTAATCGTGAAGATTGATTGCTCTTGGTGTTAAGCATCTCGCATCTCTGAGTTTATGTCAACACAAGCCTTCTTCCAGCAGCAGCATCTGGCTCATTGGCAAGAGCTGCGGGCAGTTGTTCTGATTGCTCTGGAGATGCCTCTGGCTGTCATGTGGCTGCTGCCTTGGCCGTGCTGCTTTGTTATTCTAGCTGGTCCCATTTTCATTTATTTATTTTTTTGGTTTACCTTTGATTCTGATGAATTGCTCTTGAGATTGTGGTCTTGAATAAATCTTGCCTAAGTTCCTTGTTCAGGG
The DNA here is from genome assembly GCF_964211825.1 of Aythya ferina. Classification (NCBI taxonomy): domain Eukaryota; kingdom Metazoa; phylum Chordata; class Aves; order Anseriformes; family Anatidae; genus Aythya; species Aythya ferina. Next base: position 55,473,351 of record NC_140301.1, read on the forward strand.
ACTTCCATGATATGATGATGTTAATTTATTTCATTGAGTGCTGATTGAAGCTGGAGCAGTAACATCCCAGTCTGTGCCTTCTGTGCAGGTTTTTTCTGTGAATCACAGCATCAGTCTTGTGAAGTAAAACACATTTTTGAGCATATCCTGCATGATAGATTTCTCTGAGACTAGAGTTGCAGGGGTAAATCAAATATTACCAGTACACAGCTGGTGTTCGGGATGGTGCTCTCTCCTAATCTTGGAGTCCTACAGTCAACCACTCGGATTTCTCAACTTGATTATATGGAGCAAAGTTTCTGGCCTCGCTGATATAAACTATCTCAGGAGCAAAGAACAGCATGTGTCAGCTCAGGATTTACATCACCTCAAGTGCTGTTGCTGCCTGTTTGATGGTATGTTTTTATTCATAGTACTTTAAAAACATGATTCTTTCAGAAGTACCGTGGCTTTGAAAAACGTGTAGGCTCAAGTAAAAGTGAATGTTTCTTAAAACACTGAAGTTCCTATTTACATTAAATAGGCCTATCAGGGTCATTGCCTCTTCTGGTTGAAATTATCAGGGCTGTGATGTGCAGGAGGCCAGACAAGATGGTTATCTTCACCAGCCTTAAGCTCTAATGATCTGTAGAACTGCTTCAGCACTGTCCACAGTTGGAGCTGTTTGACTAGCTGTCAAATTTTATAAGGATGTTAGCAAGGGATGATTACACACAATTTTCTGGTTTTAAATGTATATTTACATCTGTAATCATAATAATAAGGCACCCTGGGTGGCATGTATGGTGTTTTTCTGGTGACTTACTGCAAATTTGATATAACGTTATCTATTGCCACAAAACTTGATTTTAAAACAAAGGGGAAATTTGCACATAAATCTGACTCATCACCCAGCAACTGCAAACATGCACTTCAGGTTCACTTTATAGAGTCACAGAATATCCTGAATTGGAATGGACCCACAAGGATCATTGAGTGCAACTCTTGGCTCTGCACAGGACCACCCAAAAATCAGCCCACATGTCTGAGAGCGGTGTCCAAATGCTGCTTGAGCTCTGACAGGCTCCCTGCTGTGACTGCTGCCCTGGGGAGCTGGTCCCTGTGCCCAGCCACCCTCTGGGTGCAGAACCTGTCCCTAACCCCCAGCCTGACCCTCCCCTGTCCCAGCTCCATGCTGTCCCCTCGGGTCCTGTCGCTGTCCCCAGAGAGCAGAGCTCAGCGCCTGCCCCTCCGCTCCCCTCGTGAGGGAGCTGCAGGCCGCCATGAGGCCTCCCCTCAGCCTGCCCTGCTCGGGGCTGACCAACCAAGGGGCCTCAGCTGCTCCTCGTGCATCCTCCCCTCCAGATCCTTCACCACCTCTGTAGCCCTCCCCTGGGCACTCTCTAACAGTTTTGTGTCTTATTTTATGTTTTGTGGTGCCCCAGACTGGCCGCAGCGGCTCAGAGCAGGCCAGTCCCTCCCCTCCCCGGCCAGCAGCGCCATACCTGATGCACCCCAGGGTGCAGTTGTGCCTTTCTGGCTGCCAGGACACGCTGCTGGCTCACGTTCAATTTGCTGTCAACCAGAACCCCCAGATCTCTTTTCATGGGGCTGCTCTCTAGCCTCTGGTGTCCCAGTCTGTACAGGTATTCAGGACTAAAGGTGCAGAATCCAGCACTTGTTTGTGTTAAACTTTGTACGTTTGACTGGCCAGCCCTTTAATTTGTCAAGATATTTCTGCAAGACCTTTCTACCCTAGAAGGAATCAACAGCTTCTCCTAATTCAGTGTCATCTGCAAATTTATCTTGGTGTACTTTTCTTTTGCACTCAAGTCATTGAAGAGAACTGTCCCTAAAATGGAGCCCCGTGGAACTCCACTAGTGACTGGCTGCCAGCGTGATGTAACCTCGTTTACTATAACCGTTTGAGGTCAACCTGTTCACCCGTAATAATTCGTATTTTTCTGTATGCTGGATACTTTGTCCAGAAGGATACTGCAAGAAACAGCATCGAAAGCTTTTCTGAAATCCAAAAAGATTACGTCAGCTGGTTTCCCTTGGCCAACTAGGTGGGTGATCTTATCATAAAAGGAAATTAAGTTTGTTAAACAGAACTTTCCCCTTGTGAACCCATGTTGGCTGTTACCAACGGCTGTGTTGACTTTCAGGTGGTTTTTGGTAACTGTCAGAATAATCTCCATAATTTTACCAGGCACTGAAGTGTGACTGATAGGCCTGTAATTACCAGGGTCTTTTTTCTTGCTCTTCTTGAAAATTGGAACGTTTATCAGCTTCCAGTTGATTGGGATCTTTCCAGGTTCCCAAGACTGTTTAAAAATAAAATAATTGAGGGAGGTCTTGTGATGACATCAGCCAGCTCTTTGAGTACCTTGGGATGAATCCCATCAGTCCCCATAGACTTATATGTATCCAGCTGGAGCAGCAAATCCCACACAAGTTCAGGGTTGACTGGGAGTTAGTTGTTATCACAGTCATGGTCCTCCATCTTGGGGTTCATCAGTGTTGAAGATGGGTGAAGAAGGCATTCAATGTTCTACTTTATCTACCTCCTTGTGTGAGGTGACCATCCTCATCAAGTAATGGACCAATGGTATCTGTGGTTCTCCTTTTGCTGTTAACATATAAAAAAAACAAAAACAAACAAACAAAAAAAAAACAAAAAAAACCAGCTGCCATTATGAAAAGGAAAAACATGTTGGTGAAGGAGTGTTTGTTGTTGATTTGAAATTAGGAATGGGGAAACATGAATTTAGGAGGGAAATGCTGACTTGGTATTCGGTATGAATGTTGTCATCGCTTTCCTTAGGGTCCAAGTCTCACTGGGGCTGTAATTTCTCTTCTTAAAAGAAACCTTTCCTCCTCTGTACTTGGCCTTTTCCTGCAGGGGATGAGGAAGCTTCTCTTCCAAATGTTTCAGAACACAAAATAACCACATGTATTATGTAGTACCTTCAATTGAATGAAAGTATAAATGTATCCTGTGATGTTAAGCATTGTCTGTATTTGTGGAATTTCTATGGATGTGACATTAGATACCATAAATGTTTAAGAGCCCTGTAAGCGTGACTGGTAGGGTGAGCTAGAGTCTTTCATCTCTTAGCTGCTGGTTTTAATAGGATCTGGCTTGAAGAGTGCTGAAAGTTGTTGCCAGGTGTCTGATTGCTTCTATGTCTCAGGAGATAAAACTTTTTTTGTGAGGAGGCTGAAAGAGTTTACAGAGGTATTTTAGCCAGCCACCTATGGGCACGTCTACATGTATGTGTATTTTAATGTGTTCATATCTCATGTTGTAACAGAGCTTATTAACTTTTCTTTCAAGATGCCCTGAGTATGGGTAGAGTGGCTTTTCGTCTGCTTGTGGGTATAACTGTGTTGATTTATGTTTGTAGAAGAGACACCTTAGGCAGAGGGAGTTGCTTTTCTTTGATTATACCAACCCTCTGTGTGGGGAGGGGTTGCCCAACCATCCTGCAGGTTTTGGAGGACCTCACTGGGGCTTCTCACCCTTGCTGCCATAAGGATTATAGGATCACAATATTGTTGCCCTGCTGGGCTGAGGGGAGAGTGAAATAAAAAAGGCAATTTCTGGCTTGTTATTTAGGTTGCACAGAGAATTTACAGTGCCTTTCAGTGATCCTGTTAGGTGTTTTAAAGGTACAAGGCTGGATACGTGCTTTCTTGTTTACAACACAGTATAGCCACTGTAAGGCTTGTGTTAGAAGTGAGTTGTGCATAAGCATTATCTAACAGCGTTCTGGTAAGAGCTGTTGGAGAACAGTAAGATCAACAAAAGCAGCAACAACAGTACCTTAGTCTTAATAACCTTACTACTAATTCTGTTCTTACTATGTTTTTTACACAGTGTCTTACTGTGACGCTGCTACTGTCTCATGGTCCACAATGTAGTAGGTGCTGAACTTTTTGTCTAAAGAAACTGTTGATATAGGAGAAGCATGTAAGTAAACTACAGTCACAGAACACATGGGTATTTAAAGTTTTCAAGGTTTTCAAGAGCTCTTTAAAAAGCTGTATCTTATCATTCTTTGTTCAGTGTATACATTTGAGTTTTTGATATCTCCATCCCTACGTCTCTTTTTTTTTTTTGGTTGGGGAGTATTCAGAAAAAGCCATACTTTTCTTTTTGTGTGTATATGGTTATTTGCTGTTCATGAAAACCTGGTAGAAATATCTCAGGGCTAGAGGAATAATGGGTATACTGAGTACATCTTTTGAAGGTGTTGTGAAGTGTGCTTGTGATAGAGTCTCTAGAAGCATTTGGACAGATAAGCCTGAAGATGCCTATGGATTAATCTTTCTTATGCCATTCTGTTGTCAACATTTCTACTTTCTAATGCAAGGTCTTAGCATCTTAGTTGAAACCAATTGAGAACCATGGACCTTGTTTCCATCCAAATATAGAGATATGGAAAGCACCTGGACTCTGCTTTCCAACAGATAGCTGATGGCAAGTTTTTGAGTTTACTCGCTGAAATCCTTCTCCTGAGAAGTAATAAAAATGTAGAATCCATCTTAAAAAGTTGCTGTATGGTGAATAGACTGGGGAGAGATGTGATGTCTTGCTAATGTGCCACCAAATAAGCAAAGGCTCTAGAGCAGACTCTTCAAGGCAGCATGTGGCCTGCTTGTGGCTGAGGAGTGGAAGTATACTTCATCCTTTCTTTTCGGTTAATCCTATTCATCCCTGCTCAGAAGTTTCTTTGCTTTTGTTTTCTTGATTAAGTCAAAGCAAGGAGAAAAAGGGAAAACTCTAAACCACTGCAGTACTGCTTAAATTCAGATGGAAACCCAATTATTTTCAGCCAACAAGTCAGTTTTTGGTGAAACAGTTAAACTGAAGCAGTGGCATTTTAATTAAGATGAAGAATAAGTGTAACGCACTTTGTTTCTGAAGACAGACTGTCTGGTGTGCTAACTACGCACTATATGCAGCAATTTGTAGCTTGCAGGAGGAATACACAATGGGCAGCCCTTCCATTCTGAAAGCTAAATCGGTTCTGTATGGTCCTCAAGTATTCATTTACCCCACGAATAATTGATAAAATGAGCAAGTGAAAGAGACACTAAGAGGGTGTGATCCAATGCCAAGCACTGGTTTTCATAGTTGATTTTAAATCAGCATTATGCTAATGATGTTCATTTGGAAGATGTGTCCACTCCCTAACTTCTGCTGCTGAGCGTTCTTTTAATTGGATTCAGATGGTTGGACTGAAACAGTTTTAGGGTTAGTATACAGATGTCCTGAGTGCTCCAAGCATTTTTTCCTCTATCCAGTGTTTCAAAGCCAATATTGCTTTCACAGAGGCTGGAGTCCAGACGTTCCTGAAATCCCACATTAAAGGTCTGTCTGATACAAATGGGCACGCTTCTCCTGAGACAAATGCGGTTACAATCACTTAAATGTGCTGAAGATCTCATCTGGAGTGTTAACTCCTCTCCTGGTCCACTGGGCTGTCTGGACTGGGATGCTGGTCTCTGGCCAGTTCATCAGGAAAGGAGTCTGTCTCGCAAGAATTGCCATTGCGGTCTGGTTCTGAAAACACAGGCTGATGTCTGAATAGATGCAATAGTGGAAAGAGCCTTTTGTTTTGAGTGAAATGATATCAATAGATAATGTTTCTGAGGCGGTTTGACAAGGCAGTGTGTTCTCTGTGTGGTAGATGCTGCCTACATTTTCATTCCTGTGCTGGAATTCAGAGTATTACTGGAAAAGGTTGACTGAACTCAGACTGCATGTGGAGTAGGTATCATTCAATGTGGTGAAGGCATCAGAGAGCATCAGTCTCCAGAACAGTCATTCTAACACTTTTCATGAGCTCATAGTTCATCTTTTTTTAAAGGCAAAAGAGGAAAGAAGTGACTTTTTATAGAGTCTAAGCAGAGTTTCTGTGGTCTGAGTTGCCATGCTTGTAGGCTAACCAAAATTTACTCCTCAGTTTAAAAAAAAAAAAAAAAAAAAAGAAAAACTACTTATATTTTTTAAATGTCTAAATTCTATCAAAAGTTTAAGTATTGTGTGATGATGAGCATGCAACTGTTTCCCCAAATGCTCGCTGCTGTGCTAAATGATAATACCATGATGAAGGTTTAGAAAGAGAGAGAAAAACACAATGGGTGTTGGAAGACTGTTTTCATATGAACAAAATCAGTTCTGAATTTGCATTGTGAAGTTACAGTAAGCCACAGACCCGAGAGGGAAAATTAAAGGATTACTTAAAACCAACAATAAACATGCAAATTAAAAGTAATCATTTTTAAATGAAGTCATACGCTATTAAAAATAAGCACAAAATTACATACTAGTTTGGATGTGTAGTTTATAGAATACACAGAATGTTAAAATTGAATCAAATTAAGAAAAACATTTTCCAAAGGCAAGTAAAATATCTGTTTAATTAGATCGTAAAGAAAGGAGATTAAAAGTAATATTTTGTAATACAGTAATTACTATTTCTCAGAAGTAGTCAGGTTCCTGTGTGTTGATCTAAATTTAAGTGTGATAGGAGATCTCTTTGGGGTCTTTTGTTTTGTGTGTGTCTTTAATTATTTTAAATCACAAGCACTACCTTTATTTTGTTTTCGTTGCACTAAACACACTGTGTGGCTGTTTGCTCCCATACTCTGCTGGCTCGCAAACACTGATCTCGGAGATCAGCTCATACCCTCTGGTTCTGGGAGGTTAAAAGCCAAATCATTGCAGGGGACTATACAGAAGATAACAGGAAAGGCCCCTGAAACCATTGGGAGCTCGGTTGAGGTGCTGATGGGAGTCTGAGATGTAAATAAACCAGATTGCTCTCATTTCCTCTTTCCACTGTATTATGCATTCCAATAGCACTATTCATCTTTATGACAGACACCTATTGCTTTAACTTTACTGCGGGCCACTGAAGTACATTAAAGTGGGCAGGAAATGGAAATAAATAGAGTTCAGTGGAGGCTTCAGAATAACCAAACATTCTGCAGTCATTTTTAGTGTGGGGTCATGTGTGTTTTAGCAGACTGAATGTATTGCTTGACTTCTGGTATAAAGATGGCTGCTGTTTGAAGGAGATGCAGTATAAAGTAAGTGTGCTCTGATTGATATATATGTATGTATCTTAAAATCTTTTTTTCCTCGAACTCTCTGGGTCGCCAAAGATGAAAAGAAATAAGGTTGAGTCTCAGCTGGGTAGAGTCAATGGGGGATACATCTGTGTGCACTGCCTCAGGTTGTGGTTAGAAACAGAATAATGGGATTGGAGATCTGAAGAAATCTTGCCGGCTGACAGCATAGGTGGAGGACCACAGTCCATTGGCTTAAATTAATCTTTCTCTTAAAGGTAGTGAGATGTTCAGGTAGAGAGACCAGATGGAGTTTGGCCTTAAAAATGCATCCATTTGTTTCCTAATTCATTTATATTTTACTTGTTTTGGAAATGTGTATTGCTCTCCTGCTTATTCAGAGGTCTGGATGCTTCCACAGACAGCTAAGTCACACTGCATGTGCCAGATACCCTTGGAAGAGGGGATTTCCAGTGAATTCTGTTCTTGTGAAAGCTCTGTGTGTTTATTTTTCCTTGATTGTTTATACTTTGATAAGACATAGGTCAGTAACTGAATGAATTTACAATATGGGTTACTCGAAGACTTAGAGCTCTTATTTTCACTCCCTGGAGATAATCAGCTACTTGGAAACTATTCTGTTTAAAAATAAAAAGCTATTAACATAGTTGCGTTTTTCCTTGATTACATTGAGTGGTATCTAGTTTTGCTGAGTACTGTGTTCTTTCTTCTCTTTTTCTGACAGTTACTTTATAGTCAAAAGCAAGCATCAACCTTCATCATATTTATCAATGTAGAGGATATTAGTGGATATTCCACAATGTCATGTAAGATAAAAACTAATTTGTAAGCAGCACAGCAGAAATTGGGAAAGACAATTAAGACAAAAAATCATTATCATTGATCCTTTTGCACTGGGAATGTACATTCCTTTCTCCCAAAGCATCTTTTAAAAACGTTGTTTGCCTAGGTCTGCATTTAAGGATATACTTTAGTGTAACATTTAATGCTTTTTCTTTCTTTTTATTTGTCTTTATATCAAAATTTTAATTTAATTGGGAATACTGCTGCAGATATTTTGCATTGCAGAAACCAGCAGCAGGCAGAATTACAGGTAATTATGGGGGATGGTTGTTGGCAATTTGACTTTTCATCATTTGTTCATCGTCATTTGTTCACACTCTGTGGATAGTTCCTCACTGAAAGGATTAGGTTACAGATGGGTGGGTGGGTATTACTTCAGTGACTTTAAGTGAGAATCCAGATGCTTTTCTGCATCCTCTCCTGTTGCTTAGTTTGGGAGTTAGAAGTCTGTAGCTGCAGGTAAGATTTAAAGTTTCTATCCTTGTTTCTCGTTTGCAAAGCTTTCTATCACTCTCTATTAACAAAACAAACAACCTAAGTGCAGGCTTTAAAAGCTTGGGAATTTACAGACTGAGCTAAAATTTCAAGAGAATCTTGAGTTTTGTTTAAGTGCATGTCACTCAAATGGACTCAGGCTCTGAAAAGAGTTGAGCTCCAACAAGGTCATTTGGTGTTGCATGCTTTTGGAAACCTGGCTGTTATTTTGGTGCCTAAGCTCTAGTGGGGATTTTCAGTTATTGGCCTTTGGACACATCACAGTTGTTTTAAGTATGTCTGTAGTTTCAAGGGCAGTGGTCTCAGGCTGTAGTGTTTTACAGTAGAGAGATGCTGGGCTTTGTTTGTGCCCCACATGCAGCACGTCGGTGTTAGCTGCATCGCTGAAAGCCTGCTTGGTTCTTGCTGGATTTCACAGGGACAAAATGCAGCAGTTGAGTCACACACCAGAGAGTGATGTGTGAATTAAATATTTTTTTTTTTCTCTGTTACAAGTTACTGGATATGTTCTCAAATCCGAGCTTGTTCTACCTACTTCTGGTTTCAGAGAGAAAGCCTGAAGGCAAACTCCAGGCTAAAAGCATCAGTATTGAACTACATGGGTATTTCAACTATTATTTCTAGTGTGAGCACAAGCCTGGTTTCCCACATTTGTCTTTCCCAGTTCAGCTAGGAGCCGCTTACAGACCAGGTCTGTGTCCATATTCTTGTGTGAGTAATTTGCGTGTGTGTGCTTAATCTTTCAGGAGCTTGCAAGGTCACTTGTGTATGTTAAAGCTGTGTGCTGAGGAGCACTGGTGAACTCAGGCATTTTGAAAACTTCTTATTCACATAAGTACACACAACTCTCTTGCTGGGGGCTTGCAGGGCTTCCCAGTGCGGTTGTCCATGGTGGGGCCTCTGGTTTTGCTCATCTAAAAATCTGTAATGTTGAATATCTAAAATTTGTATGCAAAAGTTAAGAGGGCAAGACTGAAATCAGGCTTTTGGTTTCTGTAGTGGGAGGGGAATCTGAATGTTACTGCATGACAGCATACTGCTTGCCTTTTTTTTGAGAAGATAAGAGCAGTGTCTGGAAAGTTAGCGTGAGGAAGACAGCACAGTTTGTTTATACTGTGTAAGAGTGAAGGAATCATAGTCTTTGTAGTACAGCAGATGAAGGTGGTTTTGGAGCACCATATGGAGTAGAGGCTCATACGTTGTACGCTTGAGTTGTGTGCCAGTGCCCTGCTTTGGCTGGCTCACCTCCCTGCTGGCAGAGCCACGATGAGGGTGGCTTTAGCTGCTCCCTGTGCCTGTAACACATTTGGTCACAGCGTTTTATTTCTTTCCTCTGTAAAACATGAGAGGGCAACTTCCATCCAGCCTTGTTAGGGCACGAGCTGCTGAATCGGGGGCTCCCCAGGACCAGGTGTTGTCACTGGGTAGTAAAACCTCTTTAATGGGGCTGGCTTAACTTTTAAGTTAGCACTAATGTTTTTAACAGCAACTTGCGTTTCCTCTGCCCTTCACGCCCAACCATTAGCCAGGTGTTTGTGTCGCGGGGAATGGAAAAATAAAAGTAATCTAACCACACAGCTGGGCCCTTGGTGAGGAAGGAGCTGGAGGAGGGAGAACAGCCACAGACACCAGCGGGGCAGTGGGCTGCAAGACTGCTTGTGAAGGCCTGGCAATTGAAAATGAGACAGCTTTTTATTTTATTTTATTTTTTTTTCCTAAATATAAATTCATTGGAAGGTTTAAATCTGGTATTAGGTGTGCTTGTATTGTTTGTTTTGTGTAATTTTTGAAATAAATCAAGTTTCCCTCCCCCTTTAACATGGCATCCACACAGTTTCCTTTTAACTGCAACACGGGCCTGACTCTGATCTGCCTTACGCTGTAAACTGTGTTTATGGAGCTAGAATTGGGGGTCATTAATTTTCTTTACATCAAAAGAAAGTCGTTTCTTTTAAATGAGAAGCCTGCTTCACCTAGTAATTCGCTTTAATTGCTCATTTGAAACTTTTGACATTCGATAGCAATTTAAGCGTTGCCAGATGAGGCCAATGCAGGAGGGAGCTGCAGGTGCTTCCTTGGGTGCCAGGCCTCAGTCACAGCAGCGAGCCCAGGCCGCAGCTGGGTGGTGTGGCACTGAGCTGGGGTATTTTGGGGTCTCTGTGTGTCACTGCCGTGTGTTGGTGACTACAAGAGCGTGCTCGGAGGGATCTCTTGTGGAAGCCTTTCTGTGGAGTGCAGGGCTGATTGTTTTTCTTGGGAGCTAGAGGGCATGGTCTTTGGTTTGCCTGAGGCTCAACAGTGCTTGCAGGGCTGTGTTGTGATATTTTTCCAGTCTAACCAACAGCACTTTCTGCTGGAGGGCTGCTGGGTTAGAAAAAAGTTTCTGAATTATTAATAACTACTTTTTTTTTTTTTTTTCTTGACTAATATGTGTTAATTTAGTGTTGCTATCTTCTGGGAGGCATGGAGGGAAAGAATTTTCTTAGGAGGATAGGCAAATGGTGCAACTTCAAAGGCATTTTTACCAGGATCTAAACCTCAATAAAGAGAAAAGAGGCAAAAATGAAACACTGTTTTTCACTTGAGCTTGTGAACTCCTTCACTAATGTGAATGCAATGTATTGTTCAGTCTGCAGCAGGAGTTGCTTTTCTTTGCCTGAGAGGTATCTCCCCCTGCCCCCCCCCCCCCCCCCAAGTAAACAATAATTTAAATTATCAAATTATCGTAGGAAAACTAACTTTTGTTAGTAGCTTTTGGTAGTGGAGTGATGTGATGCTGGATACACACAGTAGTTTATATCAACACAATACTGCATTTTGCAAGATAGCTCAAAAACTATTGCAGGAACAGTCAAGTAGATGGAAATGAGCTAGATTTGCTGCTGCTGGAGAAATTGGTCAGTGTTTTAGGGTTTTCTGAATTCAGAGCAAAGGGAAATAGCGCAGTTAAAAGAGAATAATGAGCAAAGCCGAAGTACAAGTGCCAAGACTTCTTAAGAGTTTTATTGATGTATGTTGTAATTAAAACCAGAATTAGTTAGTTTTCTAATAGGACATTCATTTCCTAGAGAGCAATTGCAGTTTGGCATAAAGTAAGACATTTTTAAAAGAAATACTGATCTAGGGATACTTCCAGCATATGTAGAAAGGCTGGCTTACTAGCTTTGCATGCCCTCATTATGAACAAGCAAATTAAATATTTTCACTTAAAATAATTATACAAATAAACCTTTGGCTGTTCTGTGATTTCATTAAAACCTTAATTGTTTAGAGAGCTTGACAAGAGTGTGTGAAGTTTGGTCAGTTTTAGTGCATGGCATTCGTCTTGATAGCAGATTTACAGCAGGGCTGGCTTTAATCTCCTGCCTGATCTTTACAGTAGCAGGCTGGGGATGAGAAGGCGTTTGTGTGTTTCAGGAGATAGGTAACTCTATCTCTGAACTGGAAACACAGACCTGGGTTTTAAAATTTCTGGACAGCCTTAAAATGAACTAGCAAGGGGGAGGGGGGGGGTGTTGGGGGAAACAAAAATAGGTGTTGCTTTTAAATCAGCTTCTTAGTGTGCACATTGTCACACCTTCACACATGGCTGTAGCCTCAAATCTATTTCTCATCAAAGCAACTGTAGCGTAAGGGAATATTGCTACCATCTGGGTTTCAAAGATCAGAAATAATGGTCCTCGCTAGCAGAGGAGCCAGCTGTGGGCAGTACCATGTAAACTGTTTTTTATGCCACTTGATTACTAATTTTTGAGGGTGAGGACAACAAAACGTTTACCAGGTCATATACCAAGATTTATGAAATACTCCAAAGTCTCGCTTTCCTGGATTTAAGGTGGTGGTATACCTTTGAAATTTGTTATGATATTTGTAGGGTTGGCATCTCGACTACTGCTGAGGTTTTCTCTTTCTGTGTTGTTTTGACTCAGTATGCTTTCTTTTTTTTTTTTCCTGCCTTTCTTTAGGACCCACGATTATCAGCTTTAATTTTTGACAAGCTTCAAGTGCCTGACTATTTACAGAAAAACAGGAATGAAGGAGAGAGCAGATGCGAAACTTGTGCCACTCACTTGAACCAGCTGAAGCAGGAAGCCATTCAGATGATGCACACCCTCAGTCAAGCCAGCTACCCAGAAATGCCCGACCTCCCACCCGGTGCCACGGCAGTGACCAGCATGGTACCAAGGGTGGTCACTGTCTCTTCGCAAAGGGACCTGCCACTCATTGCTGGACAGGTGGGCAGACAGCCTGGAAAATCGCCGAATCTCTTCTCTGGGGCAGAGAGGAAGAAGGGACTTGGATGGTCTCAAGGCACGGGCGGTTTTCCAAACTCCAGCGTTCAAGTCACGGTGGCCCCCAGTGGCCTCAGCGGTGCTCTGAGTTCGGTCACCATCCAAGCTCAGCAGTACCTCGAGGGCATGTGGAGTATCTCCAGGGTGAACAGCTTCCTGCCTCAGGCTTGTCTAGTAAGTAGTGATAATGCAGATGCACAACTTTTTTGTGTGGGTAAAGACAAATTTTGAGATGTAACTATACTTATCTTAGAGGGGGGGATCAGCTAATAGTATACTAAGCCATGCTTCAAGAACTGAAGAGCTGAAAAAGAGCTCTGAACAATGTTCTGTCAGATGTCACAAGGAATTTGTTTTCTTATCTCAGATGGCAAGATCTTTTCCTCAGATGTTTTTGCACCTATTTTAGTTTTACGTATACAGGTGCTGTTATGTGGCTGTCAAATACCCACTGACCTCTTAGAAAAACGTAAAAGGCCAAATTTGTCACATAAGAAACCTGTGAGATTCATGGGAGTTATTTCAAAGATGAGGTTGACCCTCAAGTCTAGCACTAAACTTCTAAGGCTGTGTTCAATTCAGCAGATGGTGTTGATAGACTGCAATGGGGAGGATTAATCTTCAGGTTAGGCATGTTGTGAAGCAGCTTGCTGTGAGGGAGGGTGTTCAGAAGGTTGCCTCAGTGCCACATCCCTGTAAATGTTATTGTACTTGGATTCTAAGTGTTAAAGTTGGGTTTAAACAATTCCTGTATTTGTTGTACATTTTAAGATTTTTGGTGAGAAAGGAAAAAGCTTTATGGAGGTATGTGTTACCTTTTAAAAGCAAGTTCATTACAGATTTGTGACCGTCTATGGAATGCTGCGAAGAAGAAAAGGATATACAAACTGGCTTTGACTATTTATTCCTAAACGATTTTCCTCTGATAGTCAACAGGAGAGTGTGAATAGAAGTCATTCTTTTCACAGACATTGCTGCAGATCTTGCAAGACCACAGATCTTGGTGCCAGTCAGCTCCAAATTTAACATAATGCCTTATGTACTGTTGTATATAAACACTGCCTAATATTGCTTGGTAGCTTCAGCTGGTTGAGCTCCAAAATCATCAGAGAAAAATGTTTGAGTGCTGTTGTGTAACATCACTTTTACAGAGTGGCTGTTGTTTCCTTCCTGAGAAGCCTTGGAGATGTAATTCCTCCCATACTTCTCTTTCATATGGCAATTTGTGAATGCACACATTTCCCACCATTGAGGGGACCCCACCTAAATCCAGTGAATTTTCATTGATGTTGGATCAAGCTCCTTGAGGAAGAGGGAAAAAAATGTCCCATTCAATTCTTCGTAGTATGTGAGGAACTGCTGCTGTGAGTGCTGTTCTCTGCTCATTCCTCTTCTGCCCTTATTCATATTTTAAATAATTCACTAACTGCCAGCTCCAAATTTCTTCCTGCTTAACTATGCTGACTGATAGATGTGGTTTCCCCTAACCACTCCATTATTCTATGATAAAACTGAGCTACCTCATTTAACCCCTGTGAAGGAAAAAATGTGTATAATGCAACAGAGCTTAGGTGTGATCTAGAAATGTGCAAAAAAGCTCAGTAGCCTGGAAAACAGTGACCTTTAATTGAAGGACAAACACTGTTACACTGTGAGTGTTGGAAGCTGCTTGGATGTGATCCAGTCATCTACAAGAATGTGTTAGATTTAGAAGCAGCTTTTGGAGAGAAGTTTTTTTTTCCTCCTTATTTAAGACCAATATGTCTACTGAAGACTCAGTTGTTCATCTGTACCTGAATTGTCCTTTCTGTATCTCTCTGAATTCTCCTACTGCCTTTTGTATTATTAAGACCCCTGTGTCTGATGAAGCTGTCTGGGTGGATAAGGCAGAAAGTGCCTCCCCATCACTTTTCCCTGGAGGAATCTCAGGTGTCAGAGGAGATAAAGTTGGTGGGATTTCAGGAATTAGCTGGTCTGTCCCTAGTCTAGGACAGCTTCCACTGCAGGACAGTGGATGCTGTCTAATGCTTGTTTCACCCCATCTTCCAATTTTGTGAACACTGGGATTTCTGAAGTTCTGATGATTGCTGACTCTCAACTTTTTTTTTCCCAATTAGATTCTTTTTTAAAAGTTAATCTCTGCAGCTGTATTTTAAACGCATGATTCCAATTGTCAGATAGTATATGTGGAAAAGAGTTCATTCAGTTCCTCTTCATAGCTTTTATTTTCTTTTGTATTCAAGGTTGATTGTCTTGTTTCTCTTCAGTCTTTTCCTCAACAATAAAACATCATTAGCATTCAGCCTTTCCTTGTTACTCATGATTTCTAGACTTCTGATGACTCCTGTAACTCTCTAGATTGCCTCTTTTTTTGGCTCATGTCCATCTTGTATTCCAGTGCTCCAAGCAGGATGTTTTGTTACAGCTGAGGCCTCATTGAAATGAAGATGTGGATGGATAGCTCTGAGTTTTTGGTGAACTCCCCAGTTTCCCCAGAATCGAAGAAAATCTGAGTTTTGTCATTGTGGAGCAAATCTTCAAAATATGGAGCTGGAGTAAGACAGGAACTGGCCTGGTTAGAGGAATTCTGGAGGAAGGAAAAGAAATGCAGTGAAAACAGTGGCAATAAATGTATTGTTTATTATGTGTAATGTGACCGTGTTTTGAAGCCCTCAGAATAACTGCATAAAAGAGTAAAAAATAGCCCCTGCCTTGAGGAGTTCACAATCTTAGTTGTGATGCAGGTTACTTTGACCACTCTGTAAATACTCCTGTTTCACATGGAGTCTGTAGATACCCCTTTTTTCCCCTCACTGGAGGGTTCTTCATGAAACAAGGCTGTACTCCTTGGAAGGGAACTGTTATCCACGTGCTTCACATCTCAGTGGTTTAACTTTGTGCTACACATGAAGCAAGCATGATTCATTTTCTAAGGGCTGGATGACAGATGCAGATGAAAGCTGGGATTTATCTTGACTATTTTCAGCTGCCAAAAGGACAGGTGTTTATTCTAAGCTAATTACTGAGGCTTCCTTAATAGTAGTGGGAGAGCAACAGGCACCTCTAAGAGGCACTTTATTATTCTTGTCTTGGTTCATTCTGGACATCTGTCTTGGCTCACCTTGTCTGCTGAGGATGCCTGTTGCTTTCTGCTGGTACCAGTAGAGCCCAGCTGGGTAATGTGGAGCAAACCCTGCCTCAGGCAGCTGGTGTGGCATGCTTTGTGCCCAGTGCCTTGCTAGGGTAAAAATGCACCACAGCAAGCGGCTGCAAAAATGTTAGGAGACCTTGTATCTACAGATGTTTCTCCAGGATCCATGCTTTTTTATTTATGGCCAGTTTTAATAGTGGTGATATTGGAATTGTCTGTGGAGAGAAAAAGATGGCTTGATTTCTGCTTATCTCCCTTCCCAAACTCGCATGTATTACCTTGTAATGTCACTTACGGTTGCAAAAACACTTCTGGGCTGAATGTTTGGGGTCAGAAGTGCAGGACGTCGTAAATTTTTAATATATGTTTGGAGTTCAAGTGTGAAAATCCATTATATAGATTATAAATTTTTTGAACAGGAATGCATCTTCAAAGCGTAGCGTGGGTGCTGCTCAAACCGAAATAATAACTGTGGGCTTCAGGAGCCGTGAAGAGGAACAGTAATTAAGGATCTGGAGGAAGGTCCAGGAGGGGAAGACTAGGATTGCAACCAGAGTGCAAGAGGTGAAGATGTAATCAGCTGCTTTACCCAAGTGGCCTGTTATGAAAAATTACATAAAATAATCACCAGTAGCAGTGATAAGTAGTTTGACCAGACAGCGAGCACTGTGGAGGGGAGGGAGCTGACATAACTCCATGTAAGACAGCTGATTTGTAGCGGACGACTGGCAACTGTAATTAACAAATAGTTCTATATTGATGTTTTTAATTCTAGACCTGACAACTGAATACAAGGTTACTACTCAAATGAAGAGGCATGTTAGCAGTGCTCATCATTGCCATGCTGTTTAACACAAACACAGAAGTAAGGGGAATTTAGGCTTCCTACACGTGTTGGAATCTGGCTGAGATGTAGAAAATGAAAGCCACTGAATATACATTGTACATCTATTAAAAGTATCTGCATGTATTGCTTATTGTAGGAAAAAGAGGTCCAACTGCATGCTTTGAATTGACTGTGTTATTAGTACGCAGTATTATATTGAACACAAGTGGTAACGTAGCCGTGCCATGTGCTGTAAAGACATCACAGTGAAATAGGGCTTGTTTTGCAAATTGCTTTTTCTTTCATCTTATGCAAAATGAAATCCTTGACACACTGTATTTCTAGTTTGAATATACACAAATGGTGCTAGTTGTAAGGCAAAATATTGTGTCTCCTTAAATCTTTACTGGCTTCAAAGTTGCTTTAAAAATATATTAAAAAAATACTGCATTGAAAAATAGGAAAAGCTGCAGTACTGGAAAAGTGAAAGTTACTTCGGTAAAAATTTAAAATATATGTATATAAAACTGTAAACTTATCAGTAGTCAAATACATGTCCCTGAGAGTATTTGTAAATTTAAAGTTAGGTATAAGTTTATTGAGTGATTTTCTTCAACTAGGGGTGGGGAGGGTTAGGGGGTGAAGAGTGAGAAAGAGGACTTAGCCATCCATTTGCACGTGCTGCGGGTATGCTCTAAAACTAAGGGAGTTGCGTTCTTTTGTTTTATGTAAAAAAAAAAAAAATAATAATAAAAAAATCTCTGAAAGTTGTTTTAGCCACAATTTAAGCTTTCCTGGAGTTCTTAGGAATCAGTCTTCTGCTTACCCTAATGTAAACCAGATGGATTCATTTGGGGATAGTTCAGCCCTTGTTGACTTTCCTGAAATCCTCTTTGTTTGTTTATAGCAAGGATGACTTACATTTTGCTTAGAAGAAGAAATAAAAAGCTGACTATGGAGAACAGAAGAATGAGAAGATTTACTTTCCAGCATTTACTTTTTTACATTGATAAATGTCATACCAACATTTCTAAATTAATATTTAAAGTCTTTCTTGATAGCTTTCTCAGTGACCTTTTATTAATACTATGCGTGAAATATATTTTGTAATGAAACAATTAAAATATAGTGCTTTGACCATAAATCTTGTCTGTAAGACGTTTGGATGACTTTGAGCTTTGAGACATTTCTCAGACTCCATGGATAACATCTTGGCTCTGCGGAAGTCAGCAGCAAACCCCAGACTGGTAGTGGGGTCAGAAGGACAGAGGTTTTTCTGTTTTCTCTTTAGCTTTAGTGGTGTTGGTGCTACTGCCCTTGCAGAGGAAGTATATAAAGGAAGGAGGGGAGGGGGTGACAAAGAAAAATCTTCAAAGCTAGCATTGGTCACTCTGTAACAAGTCCAAACAGCAGAAGGAAACCTTTTGATCCAAGTTAGTAAATGCTCTCTCATTAACTTAATTTTATAGCCCCTATGCAAAAGACCTTTCCTGAGGCTGTTGTGTCTCAGATGGGCAGAGTTCCCTTCCTTAGCACTTCCTTACCTTAGTGAATGCAGAGGGAGAGGTGTGATGTGGGAAGACAACACTGCTACCAGCACCTTACATTGAGTTGCAAGAGAGGCCTTGTCTTAGCCACCAGGTAGCAGATCAGCCTGGAAAACAAAGATTCAGCCTTGTACATGCACATAAAATGTAGCCCACTGTTGTGTGTGACAGCTACGGGCTCTTTTTTCTAGATTGCTCCCAGTGTGGGATGTGCAAGATGAAAATGAGTTTGAAATGACTTTTTAAAGTATAGCTCAGGTATCAGAATGACTCAGGAAAATGGTAAGAATTGACAGAAGGGGTATTGGCTACAAGATGGAAAGGAGCATTTCTGTAGGTGAGGGTGTGAATCTTTATAGTGTGTATTTGAACCTGCCATAGTGTTGGTTTTACAGTTGTGGGACAGGGTAACTATCCTCAGGACTCAGACCCTCTTGAGGCTCAAATTACCACCTGAAAACAGTTCTTTTGATCCTTCACCCCTCTAGGCTAAGCGGTTATTATTACAGCTCTCACAGGGAAGCAAGTCCAGACTAGCTTTTGTTGACAACTGAAGTCAACAAGCAATAATAAAGAATGTTGGCCCAGACTTCACCTATACTCATCAGGGGCAGATTTAAGACAAGCAGATTTCAGAGGTTATTTGCAAATGATAATCCACAGAATTTACCTTTGTTGGGTCTCAGGTTATCTCAAGGCCTATTGCTGACATTAATTGCCTTCAGACTCCCAGAGGTTCTCTGTAACTTCTGAGGAGCTCCCGGAGAGCATCAGGGGTTTACACACTGCCTTTTTCAAAGTAGGAGGGAATTTAGGTCCACAGTCTCTCTCATCTGGGAAATGTATCACAAACTACACTTAAAGAGAAAATAAAACCTTTTTTTTACCCCAGGTTTTAAAATTATCAACTCTTCCACTTGAAACTGTTTCTTTAGGAAGGCCTCTTCTGTTCATCCAGGTCATTTCAGTTTCTTTTGCTTCCCACCAATATGCTTAAACTACGCATATTAACTGAATGTTAATCTATGCATCCCACTCCCCTCAACATTAGAAATCACCTTACAAGAAAGTTTCTTACATTTTGGCTGGAGCTCGGAAATGTCCTCCAATAGAGTAAGGCCGTATATCTAATCTGGAAGCGCTACCATTGTTCTGCATTGGCTATGTTGGTTGTTAAGTGTGGGCTTCAGTTGGATGATGCCATGCAGTTTCAGAGGTGAAAGCAGCTGAGGAAACAGATAAATTGAGGCTGAGCTCAGACCTAAGTCACATGAAGACCAGTGGAGGAAAAGGCTTTTGCGGAGGTCTCTGTGCCATGTGGAAGGAACTGATCTGCATGGCTGGATACAGGTGTGGATTGCCCAGTTATCCTACATTGTGTGAAATAGGATTAAGCATCACACATTTTATTGGAAAGCACTTTGAATTTAACATTTGCTCCATAAGCTGAGCACTGGTACGATGGTATATTGAGGTTGAGGGACTCCAGGTGGTCATGCTGTGCACAGTGAGCATCTTTTGTTTTGCAGTATGAGCAGCTGAACACATGGCAAATACCGATGCTGTTACTTGCAACTGGAATCACTGAATACCCTGAGTGGCAGCTTTTGAAAGGAAGTTTAAGAAGCATCAATATAAAATGTATCTACATTTCTATCTGGGCACTTGGGAGAGAATTTATGATGTATAGATAGAGTTCATAGATGTTTTGAGCATTTCATATGTGTGCGTTTAATGGAATGGATTGCCACTTTACTGAACATAGTATCAAATCGGCTCTGTTAATTGAAAAAGATTTTTCACATTATTGCTAATGATGTGACACAGTTTTGTTAGAGATGGTGCATAAAACAGTTCTACTTGAAATGACATTAATGTATGCATTTAAATTCCTTCTTTTCCATTTATGTGCATTATTGATTTTATTTCATTGCTGGGGAGATAATGGATTTATAATTAGAGTACAGTCACTGTAATCAATGATGAGATTATTAGACTTATAAATAGAACTTTAAAGCTGCGATGAGGTAATTTCCCAGTGTAACGAAGGATCAATAATTAGCGGTTTGCTTTGAATCTTAAAGTAGTACTTGTAAGATTTGAGCATGAAATACTTTTAGGGAAGTGAGTCCATATAAATCATTATAAAAATTGATGTTGCAGTTTCGTCTTTTTCTGAAGATGGCCTATTTTTATTATTATTGCTTTAGTTTGATGCTCGAATGCTTATGAGTTAATTCCTTTGGGTTTGCACAGCTTCCACTGTCTCTAAATTGGACAAGCTTGTTCTTTTCTGATAACTAATTTGAAGGAAGTGTTTGAAAGGTGCCATAGGTAGGAGCCCATTGCAGTATTTTTGGTGCTGTTGGGCAAAGATCATGGATCTGCTATTCAGAGGTTCTCCCCCTTCTGCTTCTCAAAAGTCAGGGTGGTAAAGTTGGTCAAGGCAGTCAGCTGTTGTAAGGAGAAGATAGTGAGAGGATGAAGATGGGGAGAGGGGGCCTTTATGATGCCTGCCTTGGGAAGAGTCTGAGTTTAGCAGATCTCTGCAGAGTAGCTGTGCAGATATTGTCTTCCTTCTGATCAACCTCTCCTGATGACTCTGAAGTACTTGTGGGGCCCTATGGGAGTAGCACAGCCTCCCCCTACTTGTTAAGCTACGAAAGACTCTAGTGAAAAGATGGATGGGAATGATAAGAACATAAGAAATATCCTACTGGGTGTGAGCTGTAGCACATCTTGCCCAGGGCTGTCTCCAGCAGTGGAACTACAAAAGGTGTTTAGGGAGAGCTGTGGAGCCCGGCTGCTTTCTGTATTCTGCTCGTACTCTCAGCCTGCACAGCTGGGGAGGTCTCAGGGACACAGCTCTGTCTGTTACCTCTGTCACTGTTTATAGGCCCATTGTCCAGGATATTTCATCCAATTCCTCTCTGACCCTGCTGACATTCTGTGCCTCCTTGACCACCTGTGTCAGCAGGTTCCATGAGTTCACTACCCTAGTACAAAGAAGTACTCATTTTCTTTCATCACTTTTAAACTTACACCCAATTAGTTTCATTGACTGTCACCTGTGCCTTATAATACAGGTTTGGGTGAACAGCAAGTCTTCATTCAGCTTATCCACCACCTCAGTGACTTGTTAGACCTCAGACAGAGATGCCTCTCAGCCTTCCCCTCTCTAAGCAATAGTCCAACTCTTTCATCTCTCCTCCCAAGGCAGCTGCTCCATCCTCTCAACCATTTGACAGACTTGTTTGCCTGTTGTTTCCACAACTCCACTGCCTTTGTATTCACATGCAGGACTCCAACTGCACCAGCTACTCAAAATGTGGACCCCCTCCTTCTTTGTTCTTAGTACCCTGCACTGTGATGTCCAAAATCTGGTGTTTTCTTAGTTGCTGCTACATCTTGAGCTGTCAGTAACTCTTTTTTTTTTCAGAAAAAGTGTTTTTTTTTTTTTTTTTTTTTTTTTTCAGGTTTCAGAAAACTGCCAATAACTCTTAGATCTTCCATGAGTTGTAACTGCCAGATCTGAGTTCAGCACTTGCAGAAGATCCTGAGTTGGAAGGGCTGCGATGAGGTCACTTCTGAGCCCTCACTAGGCTGAACAAACTGGGCTGATCTCAGCCGCTCCTCATTCATCCAGACCCTTCACCATCTTCGTTGCCCTCTTCACATAGCTAGGGCTTGTATCTCTTCAAGTGAGATACTAGGCAATGGGTGCCTTGTACTTAGTAGCTGTCAGGTAAATTGTTCTTGAGGGGTGCTTTCTATAAAGCAGTTATATGTGACATAACCACTTCAAGTGTGATTGAAAAAGAAATTAGGTATGACAGTCTTCTGGCCGCATTTGCCTTTTATTTGCTGACATTATATGTCAATCATTGTAATAACATAATAAATATAATCAAATTGTAATAATAAGGACCTGTAATTCTTGGGAATGTGATTATTTCATTCTGCAGAATAGAGAAAGCAAGGCATGGTGAAACTTCGAGTTGCCTAAAGTCATCGAGAAATTGTATTTTACTGCAGCATAAGAAAGGTGGCACAAGTTCTCCTGCTTCAAAGGTCTGTACATGTCCTGTACTTTGTTGTTAGAGATGCTTCTGGCCTGTGGAAGTCAGTCCTAATGGAAAAGCATTTGTCTTCTAGTAGGAAAACAAATCCTAAGCTAATGGAAATTTGCACTATTGTGAGCTTGTTAATGAATTCCTTTGCTTGCTCATATCAGCCTCTGACAAAAAGCAGGGATTCAACTGTATTTCTCCATTTGAATAAACAGTTCATTTTTAATTTTGACCACAATGGTAAATTAAAATACCCTGAGCAGTACACAGCTATATATTTTGGCTTTGGAGGCTGTAGCTATTGTAACACATGTCAGCAGAGACGGCTTTGAGCAACATTTTCTGATGCTTGCCTTGAGGCATTAGAAGAAACAGTTCCTCTAGTCTGGTTGCTTTAAACTGACTGCACATGTAAAGTCCTGATTTTGAGTGTGTTTATATGCAGCAACCTCTATGCCCTTCCTGGTACCTCTTTTTCATGTCCCCCAACTTTCTAAGTGGTGGGTTTACATGTGCAGATAGAGGTGATATTTGTGTGATTGGTGGTTAGAGAGCTCTGAAGGAGGATAGAGAGCACCTCTTGCTGCACTGTTGTTCCAGATGGTTGAAATGTGAGGCCACTTGTGTGGGTGCTGAAGCTCTGTCCATAAGGCTGAGTCAGAATAAGAGGGGATGGTGTCATTGCAGAGGCTGAAGGGAAGCGGGAGGGCTGCAGGTTCATCACTGCCCTCGGCATTGTAGTGCTACTAGAGCCCTGGCAGCGGAGACTTTCCAGCCTGGGAACATGAGAAGACTGAAGGAAGGAATGGGTGCTTTGGAGGCAAAGGAGGCTTGCCCACAACCTTCATAAATATCTCCAGGATCTAACAACACAGTTTAGCTGAGGAATGAGATCAGGAGCCCCTGGTCAGAGGGGAAAAAAGCTACCTCTTCTTCCTTGTACTGCAAAAGACATCAGTGCTGGAAGTACTTTGGGTGTTCATCTCCTGCAGCTGAACAGTGATGTCCTTCCATGAAGCACAGACTGCTCATGATTTCAGATAGTAAAAATCTAAAACCTTAAACTGTGTTTGTAATTCAGGTATTAGTCCAAAAAGATAGGGCTCTGAGGTTGCCTTTGGGTCTCCTACATTACTTTCCTGTCTGGTCGTAAACGGGCCTTCCTATTTCTGTTTAATTCTACTTTTCTGTGATTTTCCCCTTCTGCCTCATCTTATGAGATCAACAATAAGCCAGGCATTAGTAACTCTCATAGAAAACCTGGGCTGGGGGAAGGGATGTTATGCTCTGCATTTTATGATCATCGTGTGTTCAGTGCGACTCCAAGTCTGAAAGTACAGGTTTAGGCATTCTTGTTACCACATCGCAGCTGCAGGTTATAAAATGACTTCGGTAGTGTATTGTAGTTATAAAATGCCCTAGCTATTTTATAATGAGCCCCAGCAGAAACATTGTCAAAGGATAGTAAAAAGTTTATCCGGAACACGTTTCACTTCAACCTGATGTATACTGCACGGTTAACTTTATGTGATGCTGGTCAACCTGGGAGGGAGACATTTCACGTAGACGATGTATGCAGGACTTATCCGCGCTTGAGGGGAAGGAGGGTTTATAGCATGAGCATTGCCCAGGTAGAGATTTACGTCACATTTGTTCCAGCTAGTAGGCCATAAAGATTTTAGCATAAATCATGTAGGGGGGGAATTATTATTATACCGCATACAAACAATAACCTTAGTATATTGTAAAATTGTTAAATCAAACAGTTTTTACAGTTTAATTGGCTGTGACGTTCTTGTCTAAAAGTGGAAAATAGCAAGTTAAAGTGAATACTTAACTCACGGACAGACCAGCAGAACTTTGAAAAGGGGTAAAACCAGCCTGGGGGTGGGGGGATGCCTCAGCAGAGACTGAGGCTTGATCTTGCTAGAGCTTCAGCAGCAATTCTCTAGTGAAGTTCTGCTGAATGCTTCCATTATAGAACCAATTTTTGGAAATAAAATAAATTGTATTGAGTTCTGACTTTGGTTACACTGATGTCTATGAGACATATGCCTTTGTAATTTTCTCCCTTCCCAATTCTGTGAATTCATCCTTAAGGACAAAGTATTTATATGTATATTTAGACATTGTATCTGATTACTTTCTTTTGCAGATCTATCCAGACTTCTGATTTTCCTTTACAATCACAGTGCTGCCCAGGGAGCGATCTATTTCTCTCTGTGTGGATTTTTATCTTACTGTGTTTGCTTTTTGCCTGTCACCAGGCTCACATTTTGCACGAGTTGCCTGGACAAAGTGACAGCACCTAATTTGGCTTTTGTTGGATCTGTGGACAAAGATCAATGTCCAGAGAATGGAAATACTCAGGAAAGTGAAAATGTTATGGCTCAGGTTTTGGCTTTGCACTTCAAACTTGCTAAGAGCTTGTTAGAGTTGTAATTGCCCTTTCGATGGTAATGACAGCATACTGCGTACCTGGAAATTAAATCTATGGCCAACCACTCTACAGTGTGATTTAGACAAGCCTGACTTGTTTAAACCTGGGCAGATGTTTCCTGCCACCTGGTCACAGCAGGAAACCTGTGTGCTGGGAATCGGGGATGGGGCAGGGGCTGTCCTGCCCTGCCCAGCACATCTCCACAGCCCGAGGATGTCAGGTTGCCTCTGTCTCTTCTTGCCCTCTCCCTGAGCCTTCGGGCGATTTAACCAGGAGCAATCTGTGCTGCGGTTGCTTGCTGCGGACCTGCCAACCTCAGTTGCACGTGTGGAATCTGCCAGCCAAAACGCTGCCCATCCAGCTGCGCTCCCATGCCCTCAGGATGGGCATGCCAAAACCCTCCTGTCACTGACGCAGGCACTGATATGAAGCGCAGAGACATTGGCATGCATGAACCTGCAAAACACCTGGTTGATGTTTTCAACCCTTGCCCTTGCTGTGCTGTCACTGGTACCAGTTCCTCTGTGGCTTCGGAGAGAGTAAAGGGAAGGGGCTGTACAGAGAAGTTTTGGAAATCCTTCCTTTGAGGGTTGGCTGGTTTCCAGAGGGTTAATGGATTTTGTCACACCCAACTTTTTCTTAGAAAATAAAAACCATTAATCTCTGGATGGAGGCCTGTGACGTTTAAAATATTCAGTAACACTTTATAGTGACAGGGTTGTGATTTCTGTGTTTGATCATGAGTGATTTATGAGAATTTAGTAAACAGAAGCGCAGTTCCCTTTCAGCCACATGCTGGAGTCTTCTCCCTGTGCAAACTTGTGCGCTTAAAAAAACCCGGCAGAGCTGCTCCTGTTCCTCTAGAGAAATATTTTCCACAGGCAGTTCCCAGAAGAGCATGGATTGAGATGAGGGAGTGGTGTGAGGTAATTCCCATGCTTAATTTAAAAACAAAGCTCACTTACCTCACTTGTACCCCTTCGGCATCGGTAAGTGACACAAGGAGAAACCATACTGTGACAAACTGGAGTGTGCAGGAGGGTCCCATTATCTGTGTTTAGTGTTTCTGCCTCAGGGCAAATGACTAGGACCTGATAAATTTCCTCATACCTGAACTGGATTTTCTTGAACCAGTAACAGTCCTGGTATGCAACTGCAAGGAGCGATGTGCCCATGGAGCTGTTTCTCCTAATGCTTCTGTGTCCTCCCTGGTTTGCTGTTGTTCTCAGGTAGACTAATTTCTCTTCTTCCCCATGATCCATCTTTGTCTTTCTGTGCTTTATTCACATGGGATGGTGCTGGTCCCCTAGGGCTGAGGTGGGTCAGTCTCAGATGTCCCATTTTGCAGAAGTAATGGAAGGACTTAGGAGCCTAAATTTAAGAGCAAGTCTGTGGGATTGCAGCCTGGAGGTGTCTCAGGACATATCCTCCTGGGTGGCCGTGTACCTGTTTGGTCCCCGTGCCAATGGGGCTGCCAGCCTGATTTCCACAAAACCTGCAAACCATGCACAGAGCTGAAAATGGGCAAGATGGGAATGTGGCCATCAGTGTTTGGCCATGTAGCCATCTCCCATTTGGAAAGCTGAAGTGAGCTCCCAACTTATTTACCCATGCTGAAATGTTGCCTTAGCTAGGGATGTGCCTGTAGGAGGGCTGACCCTGCCCTCCTCATCAGCTAAGAGATGTCGCTGTCTCATAGCGAGCTGAACGTGGTTGTGCTGGAAAGTGCTTCCACTTTGTATGGTGCAAGCAGTCCTTGAATCTTAAACTTGGAAGATCTTGTTTGGCTTTTTTTCTAGCTTCTCACTGAGAGGTAGCATCAGTTTTCCTGCAGTGTTTAAGAATTCTAATTGAGTAATTGAAGACTTAATGAAAAAGGTATGGATTGTTATCCTCTGCAGTAGTCCTATGATGAATTTATCTTGCACATCTTATTTCGCTTTCCTCTCTACAAGAGTCAATGCATTCTCCTTAGCTTCCCCTCGTCCTCCTTCGATATAAATTAAATGCATATAAGTGTGAATAGTACTGCCAAATTTACCTAGAAATTACAGTATGAGTTTTAGAAGTGTCTAATGATTCTGGGAATGGCAATTTACAGACATCCAGTTTAGATACTTTGGCTAGCAAACTGGTGTTTGAAAAGTATAAACCATCTGCTATCTGAAAAATGAGGTTTGATTTGGATATTTGAAGTTAGATGCCTGATATATCCGCAATCATTGGTCTCTTTTAGATATGTAGGCTTTTAAGTTCTCATAGAAGTGGAAAAAGTGCTGAAGAAAGCATGTGTGTTATCAATTTCTCATGTTTTTTTGTTAAATGTGAATAGCTTAATAGGAATTGACCTGTCAGAAGACAAGTAGAGTATTTACAAAGAAGCAAAACCTGGTCTGGTCAACAGATTCCAGTCAGTTCTTATAAATCTAGCCCACTTTGCTGCAAAATTCCCTGAAGTTTCATGCTAACTCTACAGATTTTAGTTTTAACTTCAGATTATGCTGTCACTTAGGTTATGTATGAGTATGGTTGGTT
Source organism: Aythya ferina (assembly GCF_964211825.1). Lineage (NCBI taxonomy): Eukaryota > Metazoa > Chordata > Aves > Anseriformes > Anatidae > Aythya > Aythya ferina. The sequence goes on from NC_140301.1 coordinate 55,500,633, forward strand.
AGAAGCACGTTGCTTTTGCATTCCTTTTTCAATATGTTATGTAAATGTGCTTTTCTTTGTTTCAAAATCCCGCTGTCTAATGTAGCCCCATTAAAAGTGAATGGAAAAATACATTTGGGGAATTCAGCTTGACCCTGTAATTTTTAATCTGAGACAGTGCACATGATGGAGGGTTGTGGTTGTCTTCCTGGCAGAACATGTGGGAATATTCAAGCACTAATGCTAGTCTGGCAGTGGCTGCTGGTAGGGTTTCCCTCTCATGCTGGCCACTGGGCATGGCAGGCCCTTGGTGTGCCAATTTGCAAGCCCCACGTACCAGCTCCAGCATTTCTCACCCCTTCTCTTCAGGAACGAGTCTTGCTCCACCTTGCTTCATCGCTTTGCTGTATAACTCTACTTTCATCACTCAAATTGCTTAATTAGACAAAGCCCAGGGTGAAGCACAGCACTGTGTGCACCAGTATGGACACTGGGCAGCCTGGTGTTAGAGGTGATGCAGCAGCTTAGGTCAAAGATTGTAAGTCTGCCTCTTCCTTACTGGCATTTGATTTTCTGTGACTCGTGTCAGATGTTCTTGTGCTGGTTGTTCTCCTATGCATCTGACGCAGGTTGCTTAATTTGTACATTGCTAAGCTCATAGTAAGCTCTGCTTATTAGTAGCGCTTTGCATCGGTTTAGCAAACTCAGAAGGTGGCGTGTTTGGATCTTTCCCAGTCTGCTTTTTTCTTTTCCTCGTGCCATATACTTTCCATAGTTGGTGTAGGTCAGGACCATACATTTGCTTCTTCATTTTGTTCGTGCTCAAGTACCTGTTTCATTCATCACCTACCTCACAGTCCTCCTTGCTCACTCATTTAAATTTTAGCAACTAACCCCATGAGCAGATCTCATCCTTTTCCAGGCATCTCAGTTCCTGGCTGTCCATATGTGATGGTTTAACACCAGTAGATCATGGCAGGGATAGTTTTCATTTTCTGAGTGTGTGTTGCTGGCATACCATTTCTGTGCCATTCTTGACCTCTAGTGGTGTTCGGTCTCTGCTTTTTTACCTGCATCGCTAAAATATCTGTTCTCCTGAGACTTCTGTGTGACAAAGTGAAGGGATTTTGTAGAGGGTTATTTAAAGCTTCAAGTTAGGCTTTTAGCACAAGTAACTTCACCAGGATTAAGTTAATCTGTGTGAATATTGTTCTGTGTCTCAGCCTCAGATCTCTTAGGTGAGGTCTATAAAAGCGCTTTTTGGTGTGGCAGTCTAGGGTAAAGCATTAGTCAGCCACTCCATAATACTGATAATAATATTAATCTTTAAAGAGCAGACGTTTGGAAGAGCTGAGTGCACTTTCTTCTTGACTTCTCTGGGAACTGGGAATTCAGCACTCAGAACCTATGGGAATGAGTCCAAATGAAACTCCAGACAGCCTTTCATGCATCAGTCAAACACTGCTTGGCTGGCAGAGTTTTCTTATACTTGATACCGGGGTTACCTCAGTTCTCATGAGAACAACTCTGGTTTTTCATTGTATGAGGAAATTGAGTGTGTGTGTAGCTGGGAAGGCACTGTTCCCGAGTCTGTGTATCTGTGGTTGTAAAACATGATCTATGGCAGCACAAAACTTAAAATTTGGTGGCATCCCAGGAAGTACTTAATTGTGTTTGTGCTTCATTACAAGGCTGTCTCCTTTTCCGGAATTTATTTTAGCTAATTAGTTGGAAATGTCAAAGTAGTATTTCAGATGACAGAAATATCATATATTATCATACATGAAGCAATTAACTCTTTTGACAAATATTTATTGTGGTGTCGTCTTTAATTAAATCCTCAGTACTCCTAGACAGAGAGCAGGTTCTCCCTAAAATGAGTCCTTCCCAGCACTGTCAATGAGTATTTGACTGATGGGACTTAATTGAACTTGATTTTGAAAGAGGTAGTGGCCTTGGCATGATGATGTTGACGTGACACAATTTCACAATACAAATGTCTGATTTTTTGGCATAATCCCCAAACCACTACTTCCTTCCAGACTCTGTCTCAAATACCACAGATAGGTTATGCTGGAGAAGATGCATCTCCAGCCACTCCTCTTTTCCCACTGGAACAGTTTGCAGGAGACAAAAAAGGCCAGGCGCTTGTGCTGCTAAGATGGATAATGTAGACAATACATGTTCTAAAAAATCATTTTTTTTTATTTAGTTCCTGGGGTTATTCATGTGGAAACAAGTTACAAATGTGACCATTTGGTTAGTTCCTCTTACACAGATAGGTCTCGTAGATGATGTGCCACTGAGAAATAATTCCTGACAGTTACAACTGAACCAGATAAACAGTTCTGCCAGCTCCCAAATAACACCGTAAAACAACGGGTTCTGCTTATCGTTTTCCATTTCTTCATGCCTGTCAAACTATTTAACTGCACGTTACCCATCACAATAGGTCTCTGTGTTATTCTGCTTGTCTGTTACAGTCATGGTTTTTACCTTCTCTGGTGCAGGACCTTCTGTGGTACGCCTGTCCACTTGTGTCTCTCCTCAGCCACTGTTGGTCTTCACGTTTGCCCTTGCAAAGACACTCTTTGGAAGCAGTGCATGTAATTGCTCCGTGTCATGCAAGATTATTAACCTATGTATTTTTTCTTTTTGTTTCTTCCAGGCAGAAACAGCATCAGAAGGTGGCCGGGATGGACCCAGCGTTCAGGTCAGCTCAGGGCAGAACAACTCCGACCCCATGGGAACAGGTGGCTCAGTGGCCTCCCAGAGCTTGGTGGCTCCAGCTGGGGTCTCGGCAGGTACCTCAGCTGCGGCTTCATTCTTCATAAGGTAGTTTGTCATTTTTCTGTTTTCTGTAAATGCTCATGGGTATTCAAATGGTTGTGAAATGCTTTGAGTCTTTGCTGCAGGTAGAAGGTGGAGCATTTGGTGCTGGTTGCTGAGAGGTGGAATTAGTCTTGTGGTTGTGACTGTAGCTTTCCACTGCTATAGGGAAACAGGGATGTGATGGTGACATCCCCTTTCTCACTCTGGATGCCTGAGCAGGAACCTCATTTGATTGAAACCTAATAATATGTGCTGCGCTGGTCTTTATCTGATCCTTAACTGATCTATCTACCTGTAGCCAATCTGTTTTTGAGTAGGTTTCCTTGAAGCAGAAGCTAAAGTAATGAGGCTTTTACACTCTGATCAAAAATAGGAGGTTTTTATTTAGGTTTTTATTCAGTAGCATGACTGGATGTGCAAATGGAGGTGTTTTTTTTTTGTTTTTTTTTTTTTCCCCCACAGTTGGTAACAACAGTTAAAACAATTTAAGACATTAGTTTTTTAACAGCAGCCTAGAACAATCTTTCTTTTTTTTATTCTTGGGTCTTGTAATGAAAATAAGCTGTTGGTTTTGTTTGTGAAATGTTTGTTGTAATTAGCACTGTTGATTAAATGCAATGTGCTCTCAAGCAGATGGTATTTAAAACAACAAAATTCAGGGCTTTGTACTTGCATTCCAAACTCCTTTTTTAATTCAGAACTGAGCATGTTTTTAGACAATATTGAAAAACGTATGTCTGTGAATGGCATTAAAGTAAAATTTATGCACTAAGGATCATTTTTATCATGTAAGCATGTAAAAATTGTATTGTTTCCCTTTTCTTTATCTTTAATTCTTTTTGCAACATTAAAAAACAGAAAAGGAATTTTAGTGTAAGTTATAATCTGATCTCAAAAAGAGCTTGGCTTCCCAAGTCCTGTTAGAGGAGACCATGGTACAATGAGTCTGAACCATTATACGCCTACATACCACTGTGCCTATGTACACAAGAAACTGGGAAGGGTCTACCCAAAGTGTTGCATGTGGAAGTTCTAGCATTGAGTCTATGCCTGCAGAATTAAAATCAACACAGAAGTGGTTGAAAACAGGGAATAATCCATTTGAGATAGTTACCTGAACTTAGTGGAAGTAGAGAAGAAAGTAAGGGGAAAAGCTCAGTTAGACACTAGTGACTTTGTTGTGTTTTTTTTTTTTTTTTAGTTACCTAAACAAGGACAGATGAATCCACTCCAAAGTACCTAGAGTGGACAGCAGCACAGCTTTTATTACAGTATTTCATATTGTGGGTATGAACAGTGTGATTTAGTTTAAACTACTTTTTTTTTTTTTTTTTTTCAGGGTGAATCTGTATGTTTTAAGCTAATGTAAAGACTAACTTTACATTAGCTAAGCTGGAAAATTCAGAAAATAAAACAACGCCCTTAGAATTGAAAGAAATAAATTGGTGCATAATAATCTGAAATAACATCCGAATCTTTTCCTCCCAGTGATAATTCTGCCAGTGGTCAGCAAAATACATTTCTGGTTTTGTTGTAAAGAGATGGATCTTTGCTAATGATTGTCATTGGCTTAATTCAAAGATTCTTGAAGTCAACAACAAGACTTCAAATTACATCACTGTATGTTGGATCAGGCCCTAATTGCTTCTCATGAATCTGTCTTTGCCCTGAGTGAGCTGGAGTTTTATAGCTTTAGCAGCTATGTGCTAGCTAAAACATTTTAAAACCCATTAGTGCATTGCTTATTCCCTACCCATGTTTCCTCTGTTCAAAATTCCCTTCAAATTTTAACCAAATAATAGCGCTGGCTGATTTTTTTTTATGTTTTTTTTTTTTTTTTTTTTCCACAAAGCACTTGTGCGTTTCTTTCTTTTAACAGTTATCAGTTATCTGTAGTAGTTTTGTAGCATTTTCATGATCTTTAATCACAATGCATTGCAGCATTCATTTCTCAGTCTTCCAGAGCCCATCTAGGAATCTTTTGTTCCCTAAAAGCAAGCATTCAAGAAATGAGTTCAGTTATTGAAAACACAGACTGAAATGCAGAAAATCATATGAAAGTGGCGGGAGGGAGATTCAGTTTGATCCACGGCAGTTGTGCATATGTTGATCTGGTTCTCTGGTGGGTACCATTGCCTAGTCCTGGCCAGATGTCTCCATCCCCATTGGCCTTAACCTTCTTCTCCTGCTGCTCCCGCTTTGCTTCTGATCCTCCTGCCATGGGGACCTACAGAACAAAGCTTTGATGCTGCCTCTTCCCCTCAGTCCTGAGGTATGTAGTTCTCAGGACAAGAGGAGAGGAAGAGGAGGAAATCTTCAGGGGTGAAGAGAGACAGATGCTAGCAGAAATTGGAATAGAAGGATATCAATGGTTGCAGTGATTTTCTTCAGTCCTGATAGGATACCATGTTTATTTCATCTAAACTTTCCAGTCCCATCTCTTCCATCCCTTTGCACCATCCAGTTTACAGCACTTGGTGGAAGGTCATCCCTGCCTTGAATCCTTTGCAGCATCATCCTCTTCTGTCCTTCATCTCTCGTTCAGCTAATTCTCTCCCAGCAAGCACATTGAGATAAAAGACCAAACAAGCACCTTGAGATAAAATGGCAATGGCATTATGCTGCAGTACCTATTCATTTTAATTTCTAATTCTTTCCTTACCATCCTTCTCCTCTCAGCCACTTAAACTGTGAACTTCATAGCAGAGCCAGTCTGTTACTTGAGTTGTGCAGAGCTTGACACATTTTTTTTTTCTTGTTTGCTACTGGAATAAATGCAGTTAACATGTTGATGATTTTGTACACACATTTTTTTCTAAAATCCTTCCCTCTTTTTGAACAACTCTACTGAGTACTTCCATCTTCACAGGAGTCCTTCTGAAAAAGGGACTGTAGATGGGACTTTACCTTGGGCAAAAGGTAGTAGAAATAAACTAGCATAGAAATAAACTAGCTAGGCAAAAATATGCATGTGTATTAACTCTCAGTGTATTGGGGTACATGGTTAGTTACTTTGGACTACAAAGTCTTTGTAAGTTTCTTGTGGAAGCTGCATCTGTGATTTATTTAGCAGCAGTAACAGTAGATCCAGAAATTTTCACATGAATAAAGACTTCCAGTTGTTGTCTTCATGAAGCAGCATTAACTGTGTTTGTACAGGTCACAGCACAATTAGCTTTTGGGCTGTGGCATGGTTTGCTGGCAGCAGATAAATGTCTATTTCACATTAAAACTAGAGTCTCTATTCAGTGGAATAGCACCCTTGAACTCTTGCTTGTGGGCTGGCTTGTGCCTGGGAGAGGAGGAGGTCTGTGCAGCTATTTTTTGGTTTGCATGTTTTTTTACTCCAATTTGCTCCTCAGTGAGAGTTGTAGCTTTGTGTTTGTAAGGTCACAAACTCAAAAGACAATACAGAAGGGTTTATGTCCTTACATGGATAGAAAAAAAAAAAAGAACTACAGCAAAATCTTTACCTACTGGTGAGAGGTACATGTAGTTAAAATTAATGTCTTTAAGATAGTCTTTGCTGTGAATGCATTGGTTTTGTTAAGCATATGTGAAGCCAAAATTTACATATTCATCCAGAGCTCTTTCTCATTTGAATGTCATATTTAATTTCTTCAAGATTAATTATGTTGTGCTTTTCAAAAAAAAAAAAAAAAAAGGAAAAGCATTTTATTCATTACCTAGAAATGCAGAGTGTCTAGCACAGAAGTGCTAAGTATTCAAAATCAAAGCCAAATATTAGAAACAGCAGACAGAAGCGTATTAAGAAATTAAATCAGTTTTTAAGCCTTTTTCCCTCACTCTGATCTGTCATAGAAGGAGAAAAGCTTTGATTAACGTCTGACTCTGCCACACGAGCAAATTGCCAGACATTACTCAATGGTCGTGTTACTGAAGGACTGGAGGATTTAGAAGAAAATGCAGCTTCTCAGTAGGTCACTGTCGGAATGAGAAAGCCAGAGCAAAAAGTACAGCTCATGGGCATTGATGGGTGTGAAGAGGTTCCCAGTTTACCCTTACAATGCAGGTGACGTTTAACCTGGTATTCCTCAGATTTAAGAAAAATGGGGGTTGCTTTGACCATTGGCATGGAGTGAGTGATGCCTTGTTGCTGTAGTGGCTCCATACTTTGAACCTGTTTCCAGGGCCTTTTCCTCTTTTTATTCTTCTCTTCTCTCTCTCTCTCTCTCTCTCTCTTTTAATTTTTATTTATTTATTTTTTTTTTGGTATAAGTGACCTGAATGTGCAATTACCAAGTGAAAATAGGCAAGATAGTTGTAGGGACTCCTCTGTGGTCTGAATTCTCTTATGCTCACAGCTAAGTAAATATTGGCTTATTGTGGTGGAAAGCTGTAATAAGCTGTCAGGTCTTTTGTCAGGCAGACACCTGGGGAAGAGAGGCTGTGGTGTTTCCACAAACAGGCAGAAGGGCAGTGAGGAGGAGGAGAATGGGCATGCACTTTGGAAGAGGTTAATTGCCTAAAAAGAACATACCACTCCCTTGGGAGAAGAGTCAAGGATCCCTAAAAATTGAAGCCATCGGGTGATTTTTGCCTTTGGTGGCTGAAAGCAGTTGTGGCAGTGCTGCCTGTGCTGCTGGCTGGGGTTGTGGAGCTTTGGTGGGAATGTGGGTGTCTGGCCTCGGTGCCCCAAGGCATGCTGGAGGGAAGGTTTGAGCAGTGATGGGGCAGCTAAGAGAAGTCAGAGCAGTTTGGAAGGAATGATGTATAGAGCCAAGAAACCCTGAGCAAGGTTGAGCAGAAGACAAGCTGTATTACATTGCCTTTCTTAATCATCTTTGATAATGGATTATTTTTGTGTCTTTTCAAGCTGGTTTGGTCACAAGGTTGCACTTGCTGCCATGGGACCGCTGACTTTGAGGCAGGGAAGGAACTGTGTGTTTGCAACTGTTTTCCCTCACATCTGCCTGCTTTTGTTTGATGAATTACTCTTCCAAACATAGCACTCAGTATGCGCTCAGTAGTTTCTAGGTCTCTATATCATTTGCAGTGTTGCTGGGCTTTGCTAGATTAAAACCAGTTAAGTTAATAAATCTGGAGAATCATGATGGTGAGTCACACCCATTATCTGTCCACTCTCGTCATATTCCTGCGTGTTTAGGAAAGCTGTGTCAATTTTAGACATGACATAAAACATGACACATGATACACTTTTTGCAAGCAGCTTTTCTTAACAAGACATAACATACAAGCTCTGAGTAATGTAATTGAACATCTTAAGAGTTAAAATAAGCATAGTCTTTTTCTTGATTCATGATATTCCATCATATTGTAATGCCTGTGAGTTGTGGATTAAAGAATCTAATTATTCACTAATGAGCAGTAATGGTACATATAAACTAAGGGTCACTATCCTATTACAGGCACCTGATGGTTCACTGATAAGCATTTGGTCATTAGATTGACCATAAAATATAGTCAATAATTGAGGTTACTCATAGAGCAGACACCTTATCAGCTCTAGGCATGGTGGGACAGCTTGTCAGTACTCTGTGTACTGATTGTGCTGTGACTGAGCATATGATTAGGGTATTGAAGCAGTCTGTATCTAACGAAACTGCAGGAAAGGCATAGCAATATTAGCACAACCACTAAATGACTAATGTGTTTTTGTTCCAAGCCTCAGACACTTCAATTAGTTCCAATAAACTCTGATCTAGTGTAGCGGTAGGCAGAGGATTCAGATATTTTGTGCACAAGCTTTCATTACACTAGTCAAAATTTGTAACGTTTCGGGGACAGATGAAATCTGCATGGCTTTGAATGAAAAACGATGGAAATAATAAAGGCTGTCATTACCATTTTTACTTCACTTTTTCAGTTTTATTTTTGCGTTTTTTTTTCAGATTCGGAATACTTTCTGAGACAATAGCTGCTGCCTGATTTAAAAGATGAAGCTGACAGTAGCAAATTAGATGTCTACATGTTCTGCTTTAAGATCCGCTCATGCAGTTCATGTAGGCTTGTGCATATACGTCTAAAGTTGGAATGTTCCTTAGCGTTTTGTACCATATGGAACATTAGTCAAATAGCCTGCCTCTTGAAGGCTTTTGTGGAGATATTGATTTTACTGTGCTTCAAACTGTTGCTGAGAAAATAACCTCAGAACCATTCTTTTGTGATTTTTTTTTTTTTTTTCCGTGAGGATGCCTTAACTTTCATAAATTATTTAATATGGTGAAGGATGCAAAATGCCTTTTGTCTTTCTGAACTGCTGTTCAGGCGTCTGTGATGCGACCTTGGAAAGTAACCATAGAAACATGTTAAAAGCATCAACTGAAAATCAGTAGTTCGGTTTGACAGTGATGCAAATTCTGTGAAAGAAGATTATGATGTATTAGGAACACTTGAGGCATATATTACCGCTAACCTGTTAAACCTGATTATTCCATGACTATCAGTACTTTCAGAATTTAATGCAGGGGAAAAAAAGAACAAAAAATTAAACATACATTTATTTTTTTTAAGTTGCCATGTTTAAGATGTTTTTAGCTAAAGCACTTCAGCCTGCCATTCTCTGTCCTGTTAAAAGCAAGAATTATATTTCTGCTAAGCTCATAATGTAGTTCACCAGTTTTCTGTATTTAATAGCTGTAAACTTTTGCCCTGTACCCTGCTGGGATGTGCTGGTATCCCGGCTTTGTGCAGAGCTGGCACAATTTAAATCTCTTTGACAGCTAAAGTAGATAACTGGGTTATGAATAAGTAGTAGTTCACCAGAAGGTGAAGAAAATGTGTGACTCATTGGGTCCTGAGCTAGACCTTTTAGTGCTGACCTGTGGTAGTCAGGCTAGTTTGTGAGGCTGAAACAGAAGTGCCTGTGATACTTACGGGTAACTGTAGTAAATTTTTTGCAAATGACGAGTCAAGGGAAGATGCAGAGTCAGTTGTTAAAGCTGTCTTGTTCAGAGTAGTCCACACCCAAGAAATCATGTTGAGGTGTGTGGGAAAATTAAATTTGTATTTCATTTTAATTTTAATTAATTTTTTCACCCAGGAAAGCAAGGTACCAGCTCTTTCCAGCTAAGACTGCCTTGCTGGCAGAGATATCCAAAGAACTGTACATGCATGGTTTGTCTCCACTTCACAGCGTCATGGCAGTATCATGGAAGCCACAGAGCTCAGGGACACAACAACTGTCTGGCATTAATGCAGCACAACAGCCACTCGGAGGAGCATCAGTCCTTCTTCATTAAATGCCCTACTGTGCCTCGCTTTCTCTTGCTACCATTTAATGGCAGTTGGGAAGGGTTGCTGAGCAATCCGTAGCTTGGGGGCAGAGATACAGATGTGCAGGTGAAGTGAAGCATACAGGTGTTTTAGAGGGAGCCAGATGTGTTAATTCCCCCTCATGAATCTCTCCTCAGAATCTGGAGGGCTGGAGCAGCCTGTTCCCTGCAGCGTTGCCTCACTGCATGCTGCTGGAGGGGGAGACACCTTCCCAGACACCTTCCCAGACCCCCTTTCCCTGCTGCATGGAGCTGGGGAAAGCTTGAAAGCCCTCACACAGGTGTGCAAATGCAGACGGAGCAGGTGCCACCAGACAGCTTGCCTCATCCTGTCGGTGCCATGCCGTGGCTGCTGGAATGCATTTACCGGCTGTCCCTGGGGTGCAGACATGACCCGTGCCTAGCACAGTGCTATGTGGGGACAGGAGACGGGGCAGGGTGTGTAGCATTGTGCAGTATCTTGTATCATCTTCAGGCAGCTTAAGCTTTTCTAGTTGCTGTGGCAGCATAATACTGCCTATAATTAAGGCCAAACAAAACAGTGTATGCTTTAGGTATATCCCATTTCGCTTTAGCCCATAAGGAGGATAAATTAGAAGATAAGCCTGAATTTAGTAGGCTTTGTTCCTGGAGACAGAAATGACTCTCAGAGCAGCATGTTTAAGAGCAGGACATCATTACTGGTATCATTGCTAATACTGCATCATCCATTTACATAGTGCTTTATCAGCATATGGTAAGCCAGGTTCCCTGCTAGGAAGAGCTCGTCCGTGAAGACTGAGACTGATGAGGCAAACTGAGATGAGACAGAGCTGTAGTTCAGCAAAGGGAGGAGTTAAAGAAGTTGAAGCAGTTGAGAAGAGAGGGAAGGTAGAGCTTTGGACATCGGTACTGCTGAGTTGAGCACTGCTGAAAGCATGAAGAATGTCCCAGAGGTCAGTAGATTGGAGATCGCGATATAGCTAATTAATATGGTGAATTGCAGTGGGGAGGAGACCCTGAGTGCCTCAGTGTGTAATGTGGGAGGTTCTGGAGCACCAGAGGCAGCCCTCCAAGAGGTGAAATGACTTTTTTGAGCTGCTCTAGGTGGCTCTATTATGACACTTGCAGCAGTTGGGTGTTGGGTTAGGTCTATGTTCTGAGGTGTTTGTGATGCTCAGGAAGAAGAGCAAAGCAGAATAATTTATTACAGATGTGCTCACAAATATGTGGTAGGTCAGAATTTGTGCCTTCAGAGCTGCCCAAGTTTGAATTTATGGAGACAGAAGTGAGTGACAGAGTGTGCATGTGAGTGTGTGGATAAATTGTGGTCTGTGGAAGGGGTTTTAAACTAGGGGAAAGTCTGAAGTATTTATGGATAATCTTGTCTGGAGTCATGCAGGTATTCCTATTGTCCTGTTCTCTGATCGTCTGCTTTCCTGAACTTAATATTTTTCCTTTCATTTAGATATTTTTCATATGATTCTTTTTGTATTTTCTCATTCATCCACAGCTGAATGCATCTGCTTATGCAGTTTGCCTGAATATGTGGGATTTCAATGTTATCTAGCTGCCTGAGCCTTTTTTTCCCTTTGTCCCTTTCTTTGTGCCCTTTGTGTTTGTCGAGAGGAACACCTCTCTGACATCCCCCATCCCAGCCCTTCCCCTCTGCCTGCTGCTTTGGCTCCTGGACTCCTGAACATCAGTGCTTGTTCTGACCCTGTTATTTGGGGCTCCCCAGCTTGGCGGCCGTGGCAGCTGCACTGGTGGTTTTGCTGCAGCAGGAATGAGGCATTCCGTAGGTAAAATGATAATGGCGACTTTCCTGTGGGGCTGTAATTTGACAGTTTGCACCTGTCTCACAACTTTATTGGGGACTTTCAGGCTCTTTCAATAATACACTTAAGTATTTTAATGCTTTATTAAGACAAGACAGATTTAGCAGTCGAAGTAGTAAAATCAGGCTGATACTTACTTGAGTATTTAGGTCTCGTGGCTGTCTTGCAGTCACTCTGATACTTGGTTTACTGTGTGTTGGATGTGGTTTGTAGGGCAGGTGGATTTTCAGCCGACATTGGCTGTGTTCTGAGCTAGACCACTTTGCTTGCTTGTGCTAGTAGCAAAATGAGACACTGTGTGTTTATCACTCACAACAAACATGAAAGATCAAGGCAAAATATGCACCAGTTGCAGAGCTTGACCAACTGTAAGATCACTCAGAAAGTACTTTCATATTCTAAGTAGCAGTGAGTTTCATCTTTATAAAATTTCCCTAATTCTTCTTGTCAGAGGATGGAAGGTGTTTTTTTTTGTTTTTTTTTTTTTTTTTTTTTTTTTTTTTTTTTTTATGGGGGGGAGGGTAGGACACTTCAAAGAGCTTAGCCAGTACCTCACTCAGCAGCAGTTAGTGCTTCTCTGCCCATTGCCCTTGGGGTTGCTTTCAGCTTTGTTGAGCTTTTTGTGTCCTCGCTTACTTGTGGAGCTCACTTACTGAGAAGCAGTGCCCTGTGGAGTTTTTACTGGAAAGAAATGACTCAGTGGAAGTTAATTGGCATAAAATGAATCTAATCTAAATGTTATTAGTGAAGCTAGTTGGAGTCCAAGGCGAGCTTCAGAACGTTATTTGGTAATACGTCTTCAGCAGGTCTTAAGGAGTTGCTTCTTTCTCCTGAAATATGAATCTTTGGGTCACAAATAATCAAATCTCTCCATCGGCAGTGATGGGAGAACACGCGTCTTACATTTTCCTGGTAAGTGCTATTTTAAATGGTGCTGCAATTTCAGCCTGTTAAACCTCTGAGAAGCATTGCTTCAGAACTGAAGTCAGTTAAATAAATCACAGGAACGCTGGGCTTTCAGAAGCCCATGTGTCCCTCCGCTGTTTAAAATTACTCATTGTGTGGGCATATGACTTTGGTGGTTTCCACTGCATCATTTAGTGCTGTCAGTGCCCATTTAACTCCAACACTAGGAATAAGTAAATGCCCCCCTGAGAAGTTATTTGCCTAGCACTATAGGTGTCAAGCCTTTGGCTAAGTATCTTAAATAAAACCTGGCTGAAGGAGGAATGGGCTGTCTGTGGATTTTCTGGATGTGTGCTGAGATGTAGAAGAGAGGGAGCTGGAGGTGATGAGAAAAGTATGTCTCTGGGGATGATGTGTTGGGGTAAACCCTAAAAACATAACCATCCCCTGAGCTTTTATATTAATGGAGGCTCTACAGTCACATATCAGACCCTGATGTGTGACCAGGAATGAGAATATCCCGCATTATGTGGACCTAAGTTCAGTCCCCTTCTTTCCTGTGTGACATTTGACTGAACCTCATGCTTCGGATAAACCCTGGGTTATCCCCGTGCTGCCTTTTCTCTCTCATCCCTTCCAATCACAGATGTGCCTGCTTCTTCCCTGGAGCAGCCTGAATGAGCAGAATGCTTTTCCTTTCCATACCAGATTGTTTTTGATGAATAGCATGGAGTGTAATATCCTTTGTAACAAAAATAATTTATTGCCTGATAAGTCATTTTGATACTGGCTTCTTTCTATATATTGGGAGCTGGTATTGCAGGGAAAAATGTTAAATGATCTATTTAAGTAATTACTTTAATAATGAATGGCTAGTTAGCACCATTGTTTCTGTTTCATTACTTTTCAGTTTAAAAAATGGCTTTATTACTTTTTCTTGATAGAATACAAATGAGAGTAAAATTTTGCTTTCCTCAACCTGTTTCAGGAGTCTGGGTCTTGCTTGCAAATAAGTGCAACTTTTTTTTTTTTTTTTTTTGCCTAAGGTGTGTGATTGATGTGGTTCTGCCTGCTTTAGCTCGGTTAGTTCATTAGACAGAGTGAGACAACATTGCTGGCATTCAGGTAGCTTTTCAATACATAGCCATCTATGCTGTGTGCGACCCAGGAGCTGACATATTTCTATATTAGGTGTTGACAGCCTTGCTTACATAAAGATTAACCTACACAGGTTTTCAGCAGTTTGTCATATGGTACAATTGTAAACAGCGAGCATAGAAGTACAGCAATGTGTTCATCTGCTCTTGCTTTGTTTCACATCATTAGTGAGCAGAGCTGGAAATGGTATGTGGCAGGCTGCGGTGACTAGCTGTTATTCTGGTGTGTATGGATGTCAGTTCCTGAGCCTTGGTTCTAGCTACTTGAAGAAATGTTCCTTGGCCAGAAGTCTCTTAAATTTGCACGCTGAGGAGAATACAGAGCTGATGCCACTCATGACAATTTTTATAGTGACCTCAGAAACTGCTGGTTTGGGAGAATAGAAACAATGGTTGGAATAAAAGTCAGTGAATGCTCTTTGTCAAGATTTGCTCTTTGATGTTTCTCAAACATGGAGAAAAATCACAGAGAAGAGCTGTGAGAATCCCTTCTTGGATTCCTGTATGCAAATCACTTGAATGCTTTGAAAGTGGGCTGGGTTGGTTGTTTCTGTTTAAATAGTAGTGTGTAGTTGGGTCTGTACACCATGGGAAAGCTCTTCTGATGTCAGGGGTACTCTGCAGTGTTGTTTTTTTTTTTTTTTTTTTTTTTTTTTAACTTCTCATCTTCCAGAGGTCTTTTTCAGTCCATCCCAAAGTTGTTTTGCCTGTTTTTTTCTGTGTGGTGCCTGAATTCAGGTGGATCTCAGCTACTGCTCACCTGTCCATTAAGCCTCGATTCTAGACTTGATGAAGACGTGAATAGAGTAGAAAGAAAGCAACAAGGGTGATCAGAAATCAAGGACACTTGACCTGTTAGAAGAGGTTGGAAGACCTGAGGTCTGGAAAAGAGAAGGCTGAGGCACAACAGAAGTCTTCACACAAGTCTGCTGCAGCAGAAGGGAATAAGCTCCTCTGCATGTCGGCTGGGGAGGTGAAGGGGGAAATAAGGAACATAATGCAGCAAGGCAGATTGTTGAGATACATGAGGTGTGGATTTTATAACAGTAAGAATAGGTAAAAACTGGAACTGGCTGCCTCGGGAGGCTGTGGACATGCTTTCCTTGAAGTTTGTAATAACAAATTGGAGACACATATAAAGGGGAAATATTAGGTGAAGTTCATCCTATGATGGAGTATGGAGAAAGCGTAGAAGGTGATGTTGCTAGTATGTCAACATAGCTGATACATTTTTTTCCTGCCTTGCTGATTTTAAGAAGAGATGGTAAGAGAAAATTAAGAGGTCACTCAGAGTGAGAGGCTGACATTCAAGCCTGAATTGCAAGATTATGCCATGTGCAGGAGGCAAAGCATGAGCTTAATCTCACATTGGAGATGCTTTCTTTCATAAGGTTGGCTTGGTAATATCTTCACATTGGTACTTTTGGTTTTGGTACTTTGGAATGTTTTAGAATGACGTTTTTCTATTGAAACTTTATTACCATCAACCATTATAAAAATGCCATTGCTTGAGGCTGTGCATCGTGATCCAGACAAACTAATTATTTATTGAAGAAGGGAACCACCAAAATTAGGAACATCAGTTGTTTTTCCCGTTAGTGCTTCTGTACAGTGTTGCTGGGACAGCTAAGCAGACAAACATTTGGTGCTGTGCTTGTGTAATGACACTGAAGTGGGAAAGTCAGAAGATGCTGCTGAAGCTATGCATGCATTACAGAAACCTATTAATCTTGTTCTAGGGGGAAGAACAGGCCATAATCTAAACACTTAATTCATATTTTATAACTGATGCCTTGGACAAAATTTATTACAGAAATAGAGATGATGCCTTTTATTCTTTTCCAGACCTTCATTCCAGACAGATTTAGACATTCCCAGCTTTCTGTTTAAAAATGGCTCATTCTGAACTAGATTTTGTTATCCAAACTGCCTGCTGTAAGTGGAAACTGATACCTTGCTTATTTTTAAGTTTGCATGGAGTTTTGGGCAGCAACTGCACTGTTTCATTGTGCTATCTTTCTAATTTTAGAAGCACAAATCAAAAGTAATAAGAATAATAAAAGTAATAATGCCAACCAAGTTCATTCTGTGAGTTGCGGAAGACTTGGGACAGAATGCTGCAGGGTGTATTGTAGGACATCCGTCCATTTGTTGTCTGTATTGATGAGTAATTAAGGAAACAATAACTGGAACTGCAGATACAATGACGGACTGACTTTCCCACTGCTTCTTTTGGAGATGGCTTGCAGTGGGAAAGGCTTGGGTTATGTGACAGAGGGGTGATGGCTGTGTTGGGCTGGAAGCTGGGAAAGTTCAGAAGAATCCTGCTGTAGGGCACAGACTGATACCCAGTGCAAACGTACACCCAGAATTTTGCAGACTTTGTGGAGGGTTCAGAATCAGGATAAGGTTTGGTCCTGAGATATCCGTCAAGGTCAAACCAAAACTCCTGAGTTGAGTGTACCCTCAAGTAAACTCAAGTTCCCACTTAAGGCTTGGACTGTACATTTCTTTGGCCTTGACCTGCTCGGCGAACCCCTAAGCATTCTCACAATATGAATAATGACAGTGATCTCTGAAAGATAAGGCTGGCTAATAATGCTAAAGCTATGTTAATATGTAACGGCTTATGCTGAAATTAACGTGCAGAAGTTTTCTTTTATTATTTTGTCAGTGGAGCTTAATTGGAAGCAGGACTCCCAGTTCTATTTCTGACTTGTGTCAGTTTGTCTGCAAGCCCACCTTGTCAATTAAATCCTCTGCATCTGTCTCAGTTGACTCATTTCTAGTATGTGTCTCAGACTATATTTTGCATCACTCTTCCTTATGTAGCTTAATAAATGTTTGCTTAACACTTTGTGGAATTCTGTAAGTTTGTGTCGTTGTTAAAGTTTAAATTCAAGTTTTCTTCTTCGTGAAGAAATTATGCCCAGAAGGAACGCTGTTCTTTAGGGATTTAAATTGTGCTGTTTACTTTCACAGCTATAATGTGCAGAACGTGTACAGTGAATGTAAGCTAGAAGCAGCTTGCTGTACAACAGAGCATCTGAAATGTCACATTAACTACACAAACAGAATTTAAAATATTTTATTTTTTTTTAAATGGGCAGGCTTTGTAGCTACTGTTGTTGAACACTGTTATCCCCTAGATGCTGAGCATTATGTAATTGATCTGGCCATGTTTTTCCTCACTGGTCTCATCCATGTATGGTAGAAAATCTAGTAATCTGCAAATTGTGTTGGGCTAAAGAACAGGTTGCAGACTGTCCCTTGCATTTGCTATTTGAGTGCTCCTACATGTGCCATATATTAGTTTTATTTTCTACCATGACACCTAGCTATGAGAAGAGAACTCTCTAGAGCATCTTAAAAGACATCTTCTATTAGAGATGGAAAGAGTTAAGCAAAATGTAAACAGTAGATCTCACAGCTAGAAGTAAAAATAATATACATGGGTGTCTCTGAAGTTTTAATTGGAAGGGGGCATAAGAGAGAAAGGCTTAATTTTCTTTTCAAGAATGCTTCATGGAAGTGAGCTAGGAGGTTGAATGGGTAAAACCTAAGGTAGGTGGAAAGTGTGCATTTGTGAAAAACAGTTTACTGTAACACTGAATTTCTGCATCCTGTTCTCTAGTGGTCATAATTTTCCCTGTGGGGAAAAAGAAATTGATATTGCAGGAGGTCAGACAGTCCACCATGGAGAGAAAGGTGGATTTAAAGGCCTCATGTGAGAGACTAAATTTGAGGAAGAGATGCAAAGAGGCACAGCACCTACAGAAAGTGGTCTGGTAGGATCCCAAACTGTGCCCTTCTGGTGCTAGACAAAAAGGGCCCAGATTATGAGAGCTTGGCCTTGCCTGTTGTCATGGGACAAATTCCACCCGAGGAAAGGAATGCTGGAGAAAAAAAGGATTGGAAACTCAGGTGTAAATTCAATAATGGGTTGTTGGAAAAGGACTGTAGGAAACCCAGCACTCTGGAGTGTCTCCGCAGTGGCTCCCTTTAAGTACGTATTCTCATGATTTTTACTGAAGTAAGGAGTTTTATGCAGTTGGATTTTGTTTCATTTGGTTGGGCCCATGTCCAAACCAGCCTGGCCTGTATTTTGGCCTAATGAGTACTTGGCTGGGATACCACCAAGTATATTGCTGGTGCTGCAAGGAGTGCATAAGGATTGATGAGCCCTTCTGTGGTTCTGTTTGCCTGGACCAGTCCAGGAGCCCAAGCACAGCATAGGAAGGCTTCTGCCCAACTGGCTTTTGCAAAAGTTAAAGAACTGACTGTAATGTTTATAGGAACTGGAGATGACAGCTATTTATGTTCGTATTCACAGTCTAGAGTTTGGTTATATTTTCTCTTGCACCAGTTGCTCTATTCTTCCACTGGCTCCTTAACTTACCCATTTTAGGGAACAAACAAACAAATCCAACAAGCTGTTTGGTACTGCTGGTGCACGATGTCTGTGATGAGAAACAATCCTGTTTTGATGTCAGGTAAAGTGATTGTTGCATTCAAACACAGAGAGCTTATAATTAAGCTTTGTGCACCACTACTTGAGAAGAGATGCTTTTTAAATATGAACTGCATACATTGTTATTAGTGCTGTTGGCCTGTTGCCTGTCAAAGCAGCAATTATTTTCTACAACATCTACTTCAGTTCCTCTGCTTTTTTGGTTTCCTGTTATCCCACATGGACATCTGCACTCCCTTTGCCAAATTCCTCAGTACATCGTGGCACTTCAGACTCATAGGAAGAGGATTTATCAGCACAATAGCAGTTGATTGCTTTAGCTAGCATATGGCACTGTCCTTTGAACAGTGGAGGTTGTAGAAAGCATGTGAATCCTGATGGAAGTAAAGCAGTTTGAAAGGTGGTCTGCCTTGGTGGGAAAGTTAAGATAACTAGTAGTGGATTTGGTGTCATCTTAAAATGGTCCAAAGCTGTGTTACTGAGCTATTTTGAGAGATGTTATACTTTAATAAGGCTGACTTTTCTGTTTATTTATATGTTTTGCTTAGCTTGTCCTTTTTGGGTGCATTTGCTTACTTACGGTTAGTGCTTAGTTAGGTGCTTGAATAAACAAATCTCGAGTAAATTTGTTCTTTGTATCCCATTCTCTTTTACATGTTTCCCAGAGGAACTCCTTCAGCCAGATCTATTGAAGGAATAATTATTTCATCAGGATTTAATATATATCTTGATTGCACTTTGAAGGCATTCTCTTGAGGAGTTTTTATCATTTCAACAAGGGATCTTAGCATGTAAACAAGGAAATAAACGTTACCTTTCATATTAATCAACAAGATGATTAAATAATAACCACAATTGTTAATTGGTACTTGGAGAGAGAAAGTAATGACTGTCTTGAGTTCCACAATGAGAGTACCAACAGTTAGAGACACTTTTCTGCACGATAAAGCTGCATATTTAGGAGGCATTACGATTTTAATGTGCAGCTGCAACCCTAGTGAAGTTGTGCAACTGTTTGCCTGGTGTCCTGTTTCAGGCATATGTTTTCATACTGAAAGAGGTATTAGCAAGGGGCTTAGGGGTTTAGGCAGTTAAATCAGTTCTCATTGCCATTGAAAGCCTGAGGTTTTGTGTAAATTCATGCTTGCAGTATTTTGCTTCACCATAGGATACAGTTCCTGCTGGTTTCAGGATGCAGAAGGAGTCAAAAGCTGTTTCTTTCCTCAGAGGCAAGAGTCCAAATTGTCCCTCACAAGGTAGTGGCTTTTGGCTCTGAGTTTGGAAGTAGGGCCTCATCTTTTCATCACACAAGTCTTTGTCCTCTTCTAAATATTGCAATGTTTGAAGAGGGGGAAGGAAGTGCACAGGGGGTCCACAACTCCTGATGTTGCTGAAGGAAAAAGGAGTTTAACACACAGGTCGGGGAACATAGAGCTTCGGGCTGGGAATTCTGCAGATCTGTACTCTGACTCCTGCCCCTTGTACTTAGCTGTGTAATCCTGACCCAAGCAAGTAATTTTGTTCCTTGGACACAAGTTCTTTGTAATGTAACTCACTTGAAGCAAGTAGTGCTGCTGGAAGCAACTGTGCCCTCCTGCTCTGTGCTCCTTTTTGCTTCTGACCTACCATGAATATAAGGAAAGGAAGACTTTCCTTCTCTGATCGGTTTACTAAACTGAGGCAGCCTGAGGCTGCATCATCACTGCAGCAATTCTGGCAAGGTTAGGGGTCTAGACTTACTCTGAATTGGGGGTGACAGCAAAGTGCTGCCTTAGTTTTTTTCGTTTGTCTTTGATTATAATACTTCATAGATACTGATGCCAGTTCATTATCACTGAAAAGTACTTCGAGATCCTGGGCTGAAAGGCATGATGAAAATACGAAGTAGCCATTGTATAAAGAGACTTTTGTGGTCATATACTTCTAAACTGATTTATCCAAAGGCAAAGGCTTTTATATTGCAAGCATGGGCTAGAGCAGTGCTTTGCCCCCACTGAAGACCTGTTGGCATCAGTGGCATGGTCTCAGGTCACCCACAGGTACCAGTAGTATAACACTTCGCATTTTTGCTGACTTAACAGTCATTCAAAGTAATGCTGTAAGATAGCATGTTGAATTCTTTTATGATATATGTCTGAAGGTGGTCTATCTACTGTCAGTCTCAGGGTCAAATCACATACATTCAGGTGACAAAACTCTCCTTGGCTTTGACAGAGCTGAAATTTCTCCATTACCGCCATCCTCAGTATCCCAGTGAGTGTCACTAACACAAATATCTGTTCCATGCAACTCTGCAGGGTGTTTTGTCCCATGCAGGTTTTGATGCAGAGTCCAGGTTTTGATTTTGTTTCTTGCTATTTTTGGTGTTGCTGGTGGGGAACAGCAGAAAAAAATGATTTTGTTTCAATTCTTAATCATATGGAATAACGTTACAATTTTAATTGCATGTTTTAATTTTTCCTTCTTCTTCATCTTTTATGTTTTGAAATTTTGCATTTCAAAAGCAGGATCATTATCATTTAGAACATTAAAGCTTTTCTCTGTAATAGCTTTCCCTTTTAATGTGGAAGAATGGAATTGAGGAGGAAAAACCAATCTGTCTTGAACGAAATTCTCTGTTATCTAAGGATTTTCAGTGCAGCCAACAAGATAGGATCTTAGGCTCAGCTGACTTGGAGTGTCATTCTGTGTCTTGAGTAACTTGTAGCGTACAAAGCATCACTTTTGTAATGTTATCACCAGTAAGATCCATGCAATCCTGCCAGTGACAAGGGGATTATTTCAGCTTTTTATGATGTCAGTGAGATTTTAGTATTTTAAGATTCAGCTGTTAAGCTGTTTCGGGGAAGAGGGGAAAGTTAGATTATAATTGAACCTCTGTTGAGGGAGAAATTAACTGAATAATTTGCCTGTGTTTTTTCTACCCGCATTTCCTTCTATTAGTCTCCTGATGTTTTTTCCTTATGAAATCAGGTTAGAACACAATGACTTGATTTGTTAAACAGGCAATGATGCCAATGAACATCTGTTTGTCTGGTCCAGATTGCCATTAACACCTAGTAACATTGTCCTTTCTTGCTATTATTTTTATACAGAGCAGCACAGAAGCTTAACCTGTCATCGAAGAGAAAGAAATACCATCCACCCCTGCCACACACACACGATTTCTCTATTTATGCTACTAACTTTAGTGGCATCCTGCAGCTCTGTCCTCCCCCAGCACCACCATGCCTTCTGAGAGCTGTGTCCAAAATCAAGGACAACCCTGGCATTGGAAAGGTAATTTTGGATTTCATTTTTTAAAATAGGTTTATAGAGTAATTTTAATGGGTCTGGAAGATTTCAGCCTAGAACAGGGTTGGATAAGCTCAAGAGAATGGTCTTGGGGTATATAGAGAGGCACATCTGTCTGAATGTGCCTGAGAGCTGTAATTTGTTGACTTTGTTTGCAGTCTCAGAGCAGATTCAGTGCATACATGTTGGCTTCATTGAAGCTAGTTAACATCACTGACAACAGTATCAACAAAGGTTGTTTTGTCCTTTCCTATGTTAAAGTTAGAGACAGAATTTATTTGACTTCATTGGTCCAAAACCAATGTGCATACAGGTGTCACCTTTGTCAGTAGTCTCTCTTACTGGCAAGGCTCAGCTTCTGGTGCCGTCTGTTTGCTTTGGATTAAGGAGATAGACAAGGGTGCTTGGTTTCCCTCTGCTTTACATGTCAGTGTAAACCAGAAGTAATTCTGTAGAAATCAAGTAACAGGAGAGAAATAGATGTCTCTCCAGCTTGGGAAATCCAGCACCTTTCAAACTGTAACATTTGTGCTAATTTTATTTAAGATTAATTAAAATACAACCTAATTACTTAGATCTTTATTCATATTTATAACTGTTTAATCACCCACATGACAGAGTCTGAATACTTATTTACATAGGTTACAAGAGATTAGCATTTGAAGATAGAATTGAAGTACCTTTAGGCTGGACGTCAGGAGGGGGTTCTTCACAGAGAGGGTGGTTGCACACTGGAACAGGCTCCCCAGGGAAGTGGTCACTGCACCGAGCCTGTCTGAATTTAAGAAGAGATTGGACTGTGCGCTTAGGCACATGGTCTGAACTTTTGGGTAGACCTGTGCGGTGTCGAGAGTTGGACTTGATGATCCTTAAGGGTCCCTTCCAACTCAGGATATTCTATGATTCTATGATTCTACCTAATGTGCACAGGAAAGCTAAAATATGCACCTTGGCTAACCATATAAATCAGCATTAACATAGAGATCATCAGCCTAAACACTTGCAACTGACACTCTTGCTCCCAGAGAATACTCTGTATTCTCTTAAGCCAATGAGTTTGTGATAAATAGAACACAAAGCTGTAATTGATGCTATCTTTAAGCACGTAGAAGTACTGATGCAAATGTATTTTCTGCTCCTGTGTTTAAAAGTGTGTTAGAAAAAAGGGTACAGTATTAAATGGAGGAATGCAACAAATGTGACAGTAATGCACAGGTTTTCAAGTGGAAGAAGAGTTTGCTAAGGAACATCCTTTCTGTGTGTATATTTTGGCAGAGCCCACTTGTGCCTGCCTCTTTTCCCCAGGGTTTAGCACTTACCTATGGCATGAGGAATGACGGAGCAGTGCATTTCTGAGGCTTCCTAAACTCTTTGGCTTAGGAAGACCTTTAAAGCATGCTAATATCTCCCTGTGTTGGCAGGTCAAAGAACTGTCTCTGTACTTCATCACACTCATGTGCCTACAGCTATGTGTAAACAAGGGACTTCAGCTTTTTTCCTGTGCTTCGAGGGTGGTCAGTGGAGTTTATTACCATGACTTGTGCCACGTAGAAAACTCAGGTTTATCTGGTGTCTTCAAAAAGATCAAAAAAGTCTAGTGAAGATCAAGTGAATAATCCCAGATGGTAGGAGATTATATGCCTTGGGTCGTGTGGTCTACCTACCTTTTTCATCAGTGAGCCCAGAAGAGGGCTTTCAAAGGGAAAAGCTCCACCAGAATGCAGAGGAGCAGGTCAGGAACTTGTGCCAACCCACAGACCAGGGATATGCCCACCTGCTCAATTGTGTGATCTTCTCCTTCATTATGGGATATATATATATCTATATATGTCCACATATGGTGTGCTGGCAGTGTGGGTGACTTTCATGGATCAACAGGCAGTTGTCTGACCCTCAGATGTCTTTGCTGTGTAAGCTGAAATCATTATTGAAGGTGCTGTTTTGGGCCCAGAGTTCTAGCTGTGGACTTCTCAGCACATACTTGGCCACCATTTGGAAAACCCCTGCACAGTGCTGTGAAGTGCTGTGCTGGAGATAAGAGCTCTCTGCTAATAACATCAGCCCTTTGGTTCTTGAGTTAAGATTTAGAGCGTGCAGTGGTGACAGGGTCTGCTAGTTACTACTTGTAATGCTCCTCAAAATATAAGGTAATAAGGCATCTTCTCTAACCCCTCTAACCCATAGTTTAAAATGTGCAATACCTCTTAAACATCTGTCTTTACCCATTCCTCTTTTGCAACTTGATAAATTACAGTGTTTACCCATAAAACAACTCTAACGATGTAGCTTTTTTTTTTTTTTTTTTTTAATGTTACTTTTTGGTCCCTCCTCTTCTAACAGCTTTTCACTTTACACTCCTTTTGGTTTTCTTTTTCCTTGTATTTTTCAATGATTTGTAGAACAGCTTTGGTTACAAGGGACTTTGAAAATCACCCAGTTCCACCTCCCCTGCCCTGGGGGATCCACAGCTTCTCTGGGCAGCCTGTGCCAGTGCCTCACCACCCTCTGAAGACTTTCTTCCTAACATCTAATTTATATCTTCCCTCTTTTAGTTTAAAACCATTCCCATTTGTTATATCACTGTCTGCTCATGTAAAAATCCACTCTCTATTTTATAAGCTCCCTTTAAGTACTGAAAGGCTGCTATAAGGTCTCCACCCCTCTGTTGATACAGCCCAGGATGCAGTTGGCCTTCTGGGCTGCAAGCACGCACTGTTTGCTCATGTTGAGCCTATTGTCCACCAAAACCCCCAAGCTCTTCTCTGCAGGGCTGCTCTTAATGAGTTCTCCCAGTCTGTGCTCATGTCCAGGATTGCCCCAGCCCAGGTGCAGTACCTTGCACTTGAACTTGTTGAACCTCATTAGGTTTACATGGGCCCAGTTATCTAGCTTGTCCAGATCCCTTTGGATGGCATCCTGTCCTTCTGGTGTATCGACTGCATCGCTCAGCTTGGTGTCATCTGCAAACTTGCTGAGGGTGCACTCGATCCCTGTCAATTGACGTGACTCCCAGTGTTGTTGGTAGAGCAGCCTGTCCAGTTGTAAGTACAAGATACACATAGGGGATAGAAGCAGTGCTGGATTCTGGAGTCAATTTTTCCTACTGCAGCATCTGTGGCTGTGGCTGGCTCATTCACTGGTTTGTGTGATTGTTCCCAGATCAGCAGTGTGCCTGTCCCTGTTATTAATGTGTGGTTACAGTGGGTCAAACAGCTGGTGAGGCAGTGTTTTCCTTCTTTACCTCCCAGCTTTCTGCTGTTTTGTCTTTTATGGTTTTGATGTGGAAGCCTGGTTCCTTGCTGGTATCTGCTGTATAGTGATAATGTAGCCATACTGATGGGCTGCACAACTTCGTCCTACTGACCTGAGAATGACACACTGAGGACCAGTCCTTATTCTTTGAGGGGCTGATTTCCCTGAATACAGATGGCTTGACAAGTTTTAATGGCCTTCTTGTAGCTTCTTTTGGAACAGGACAAGATACCATAGAGAAATGCACCTTTTTGTATTGTAAAGGGAAGAGACAAAATTTAAGGAGAAAAGTATAAGTGATGTGAGGATGAAAAATGGAAACAAACTAGAAACCCATGAAATGTCAGTGATACTTCAGTGGGGGTAGTGTAGTTTCCTTCATGACAAGTTGAAGTGGTGAATGATATGTCAACTGTGTGGAAATACTATTTATATTGAGGGAACTAATGAATAAGGCCAGGATCCTACAAAGACTGACTGCTGCTGTTACAACACACTCTAAGTAGTCCCATTTCTTTTGTAGATCTAAGTGCATGCGTGAGTCCATGCTGAAATATTTATAATGTCCAATATGATTGGCTTTCTATATATCCATGGCTGTGGTCATTTTTAACTACCCCCCACCACTGGTGCTCAAGGTTGTCTTTTAGGTGGTATTCAACACATTTTAAGAGGCACAGAAACAGTGTGTGGAAAACGTGGTGTTGCTTCAGGGCCAAAATGGAAAAAAAAGGCTTGAGAGGGAATCTGGAAGCATAACCCAGTAACCCTGACTTTCAGGCTGGGCACCCAGGCAAAGTGGTTGAAGCAATAATAAGGATCAAAATTAGCAGGCAGGGATTAATATGATAAATTGGGGATCAGTCTGGGGAGCATTTGTAGCCAGAACACATATGATAGAGTTCTGTAGAAGAGTCAGCGAGCATATGAATAAGGGTGGTCTGTTTGATTGAGTGTATTTGGGTTTTGAAGAAGCTTTTGACAAGTGCCCTGACCTAGATTTCTTAGAAAACCCTAAGCTGTCATGTTATTAATAACCAGTAGGAAACAAAGGGTCAGATTCCACACTGGAGCAAAGTTAGCTGTGTCATACGGAGATCCATGCTGTTTGGTGTCTTCCTAAATGATTCGAGTGAGGTGGTGTAGCTACCTATTCAAACTAGTCAAAGCTAAATCTGACTCTGAAGACTTGTAAAAAGTCATCTCGTGGTACTGGAATTATTGAGATGATAAAGAGGCAGATGAAGTTTAATGCTAATTAGCAGAAGGAAAAGCAGCTCTAACTCCACGTGCACAAATGGTAAGTTGTGAGGAAATCAGGCATGACCATAACCCATTTTACCAGCCATCATGGAAGCTACAGCATTATGTTTGTTACCATGAGTCTCAGCTTCTGAAGAAATGCTTTACTGAGTGTCCAGGAGGCAAGAAGAATAAGCATCTTTAGTTGTAAAGGGTCTCTTAACAGTACATGATATAAAGATGTGTTCCTCTTCATGCCCATATCATTTCAATAAGTCACTGATTGTGTTTACCTTTACTGGCTTTCTTCATTACCATAATAAATCTCAAGAAGTTTAATAAAGGATGGTAAGAACTGAAGAAATGTGAAGACCTCCACTCCTCTCCCATGTTAATATCTCTAGAGAACCTTCTCAGAGGAGAGGTCTTCCCCTGCAGGCAGGAGCAGCTTTGCTGCCAGTATAGGCCTGGACCTAAACTTTTTTTTTTTTTTTTTTTTTTGAAAAACAAAGCAAACAAACAAACAAAAAAACTTCACCAAACATCAACATCTGTATCTGGAATTTTAAGTTCCTTATTTGATGTGCACTTTAAAAGCTGCCCTACTATGACTATTTGCTTATCCTGATAAAGAAACTTGTTTATGGCCAAAACACAGCTTCAGTGGAGAACTTTCCCATACATTAAGTCCTTTTCATTGGTTTCAGAGTTAAACACATGAAGAAAAGCTATTCTGATCTGAAGTAGAGGACAGTGGAATCTAAGGAAGTCACTGTACTGAGCATAGGCAGCATCAGGACTACCTTGGTGGTTTCTGGTGTAATTTGGAATCAGTCTGGCTGACAGGTCCTGTCACTGTTTGTGGGACCCTGTCTTAACTTGTGAGCTCAGTGGGTGTTCAGGGGAAGGAAGTGGTTTGAATTCTTGCTTCTTCTTGCTATGTGACTATAGCAGGCAGTAACTATGTATTGTCAGAACTGCTGGAGGAGGCAGGAATGTGAAAAGACTGTGATGGCCAGAACTTCCACTTGAACACAATTACTGATGTGAGCCCAAGGTCTAGAGTTGTTCGTTATCTACCATCATCTCCATGCATATCATACGGTTCTGCTGTGATGAAAAACTGCTATTAATTTTTGTTGTTAGTGACTTACTACAGCAGACATCCTATGTGCATCTTTTGCAATTTCTAATTTCTCATTGTTTCAAGTACTGTCTTTGGAAGGTGAGTAGTAAATGTCTTATTAATTTCTTTTACATTTCATAAATACCATTTTTTCCCTTATCATAATTTAATCAGGAGTGTACGGATTTGTCCAGCGATTCAAATCTTTAATTAACCTTTTGCATAGTTTTCTTTACTAAGAGTGCAAAAGACTATGTACTCTTCCAGGTACTTGAAGGATTTTTCTGCATTCAGGAACACCAAGCAGAAAAAAGTTTAAAATAAATAAAGTTTGGAACTGTGGGTCTTTCTGGCACCCGTGTTTTGTATGATCAACCTTAATCAAACCCTCACACATGTACAAAAATCCTACTACCAATACAAACTGAATACTGAGAGGAATTATGCTCAGTACTAATAAATGTTACATAGCAAATTTCATACCTTTGTCTTGAATGTGCCAAAAACATCAGAGTCCAAATCATTTAGCTGAATCCTACTTAAAAGGCAATGATCCAGTACAGTATGATTCTTGTAACTGAATCATTTTTGTGGTCTCTCTGGGTGTTATTAAATTTAATGTCAGAATAGTAGGAAAGACGTCTGAAAGCCATTTAATATTGTCACTGGAAAGAAGTTAGATTATGCTCAATTTCTGACATTAATGTGCTACTTAAGATAATTTATCATATTGTGGTATTAAAAAAGACATCCTTTTTGCAGTGGCTGCTGTGTAGCATTCTAATTTGCTATTTTTCTTTAGCATGGTAGGAAGCCTTTTTCATGCAAAATGTTTTTTCTGCAGTTCTATTCAGCTCATTCTTTATAATACTGCATCACTTACAACAGCAGCTTTAAGTGCTTGTCTCTTTCAAGGATCCTGTCAATTTTTTTTGTTAGAATGACAGAAGCCTCCTATGTGAGACAATTGAAGTGGAGCATTTAAAGAGAACCTGAGTTGTCAGACGTGTTTCTTGGACAGGTATATACATATTGGTCTCCATTTGTGTGTTTTAGACATTTAGTTTCATTTATGCTTTACCAAGCCAGAGCTAAGGTACCGCTAATATGATTTACTGATCATGTAGAGTTTTCTTAAGTGTGCTATATGTCCCATTCACTGGTTCTTAGAATGGTTTGATGATGGATAACAAATAGGTACTTAATTTTGTCATCTTTATTGCTGCTTGTTTCCTAATGACTAGAGTGTTATATCTGATATAAATCACGTATCATACTAAGTACTCTGCAATCCATGTGTAGGACAAGGTGCATACATTCCTGCTGAAATGTATTGAACTACTTAAACAAAAAAATGTGAAAGATCAGATTAAAATAAACAATTTCTTCTATTTTGTTTTCACATTTTAAAAATAAAATACTTTTCTTCATGTCTCCTGGGAGTGGAGAATCAATTCTTCTTTAATAGAGTACAATATAGAAGTGATTTTTTTTTTGGCTCTCCCAGGGGAGCTAAATGGTCTATGCTAGCGTAGCAATTTTGCATATAAATTTGCCATCCACTGGTAGTGGCAGTATATGAAAGGCTTGTAAGAACTACCCACAGTAAACCAATTTAGCAAGGGTTATATATCTGTCAGTTACAATTAAATCCATGAAAAATATTGGCTCTGAACTAGGACTTTTGTAATTTGATTTACATTGTAGTTGAAAAACAAGTGATTTCATTGGAAAATGGCGTTCAACTGAATATGAATTCTTTGTAATTTCTTGCTGAGAGTTCTTAATTCAGGATGGTGGATGTCTAAGCATAGTTATGGAATTAACCTGCTGTTATACACCATTTTGTGAACATTGGACAAAATTATCTTCCTGGCTACACGTTGCCTGTCAAAAATGTGTGTTTCAAGGGAATATTTAGTGTCTATTCAAATTTGATATAATGACATTTATTGCTAAAGACCAAATTGCTTGTTCATTTAGGGATTATGATACTCCTGTAATGTAGAATATGACCAGCATTTATGGAATGGACTCCCCTATAGTGCCAGTGCTTTCCCAAAATACAAAGTCTGAGCTTACTTTTTGGGGAAAAAAAGCTTGAGCTCACGTATTTTAAAATTTTATATGCTTTTTAATACATTCCTTCTGTTTTTTCCTTGTAATTCTGTTTAATGTGAAACTTGACAACTGCATAAGCATTGAATGCTAACAAAGTATCACTATAAACACATGAGCACTACACATCCATTCAGTTCTAAGGATGTACCATATGTTACAGTTATGCCTGTGCTAACGTATTTGGCTCGGTCAGGGTCTTAATTTCCTCAGTGTTCAAAATGCCATGGAGTCTAGTCATTACTTAATAAGTAAGTGGTCTTTTTTGTCTACATGTCTGCCCCAAATTAAACCGTGTAGAGTATTTGCTCCAATGAAAGTCAAATGATGAACTTTTTGATGTATGCAGTAGTTTTTGTATTAATCCTTTAAAACATATAGTAGAGGTCTGTGACAGTCTTAGGAACAGAATCCACATCATCTGGTTCTTTGTTTCAAGTGTGATATAGTTCTTCCCCTTTCTCTGGTGTCAGTGTTGATAGCCCTTCCATCTCTCTTGATTACAGGGCAATAATCAATGCGAACCTGACTGTCTTAGTCTCTTGGCTGTTTCTGTCTAAAATGGTGTAGGATTGTGTCATTCTCTCTTTTATCACTGGCTCTTTTCTCTAAAAATTCAGTCTTGGATGTGATTTCTTCTGAGATGACGCTTGCCTCACTGGTCTTTGAGGAGTTGTGTTCATTGACGCGTGGCTTTACTGTAGCTCCATTCAATTCAGCATATCCAAAATATAAGGGCTGTATTAGAAAAAAAAGTGCTAGCTTGCCTCTGGCCATCAGTCTCACATTCATGTCTTGCTGTCAGAGAGTTGCCTTGAAATTTGGTTTTCACGGCTTTTTGGTCTGTCTTTTACTTTTCCCAAACCTGCTTTTTGACACTGACATATCCTTGATGTTTTGCACTATCTTAAGCAGTCCTGCTGTCACTCCCTCATCCTGCTCTCTTCAGCTCCAGCTGGTTCAATATGTGGGGGGAGGTCTGGAAGTCCCCAGTCCACACGAAGAGGGGTATCCACTGCTCTTGGAGGAGGTCGCAGCATGGGAACAGCAACCATCACATGGGGATGGGGTAGAAGGTCTCCCCTTGGAGACCCCTAGGTGTGAAATGGAGTAAACAATAGCAATGGCCTCTAAGAGGAGGAAGGGCTTGTATTGTCCAGGATGTGTGTTCCTCAGTTTTTGAGAAGCGTCAGTGTTTAGTTCAGAATTGTTACAGGCGCATGTATATTTGACTTTAAAAATGGTCAAAGATGTCAAGTCTAGAGTTTTGGCTCAGGACTCCCACAGATTAGTAGGATTTGAGTGTGCTACGTGGATCTGTCATTCTCTGGTGTGTTATTCTCCTCATCAGCCGTTTCTAAAACTATATGGAGTTTAGTCGTAGCCATTGTCCTTCACATAACTATTTTTTTTCCCTCTCTCTGACTACAAATTATTTTTTTGAGAAATCTACCCTTTTTCAGTTTGTCTCCCCTAACATTCTTTATGCATGCATAAAACAGTGGTATGACTTGTATGAGCATCCATTTATGTGATTTGCCCTTACATGGCTGCAGAAAGTGAATTCTAGCTTGCAAGTGTTTGCTTTTATAGCCTTTCTTTTCCCTGACTTCCACTGCAGGTTGACAGATAGACTTAAAAATAAAAAAAAAAATCCTTGATTGCTGTGAATCTTTCTTCCATCCTTGCCAGTGTTGGTTTAAATTACGCCCATTGTTGTGCTGGGTGGGTGGGCCTGTGACCTTATGCCACCCATTTCCAGGGCTTTTCCAAATTCCATGCGCACATATTTATTTATTAAATTCTTTGTATTTTATCAGCGTATTCAGGATGTGTTTACCATCTTCTTTTCCAAACAGTTTTAATTTTAATAGGATTTCCTTCAGCAATTCTGCTGACCTCCTGGTTCCTGCGGAAATATGAATTTGGAAAGTTCATTTGAGTGTTAACCCCCAGTGTACAAAACTCCCAAGATTAGAGTCAGTTAATTACTGAGATACTTCAGTGAATTGCATGATTTAGGTTGTCTTCAGGCACTGAGGAAAATGTTAATAATGTGCATATACCATAATGGTTTTTTTTATTTTTATTTGCAAAAATTGAACTGATACAAACCTGTCCTATTTTCCTATCAACGTGCTCATTAAAATTGAGCCTCTATCCAGTATCCAGTGTCTCCGAATATGTATGTACAAATCCTTGTAACCCTTATGAACTTTTTCCCTGTAATTCTTTTTTCTTACTCAGCATCTGTCTGTGACACTGAAGAAGAAATACAGAAAAGAAAATTACAAGGAGTTACTAAAAATGCACGGTTATAACAGAAAAAGTTGTGTCGTACACATCACAGGACAGATTTCTAATCTTAGCTCTCCTTACAGAGTCTAAATAGTGGTCAGGGCAGAGATGCCCTGAGCCTGAGATTACTTTTCTGGAATCACGTTATTTGTATTGTTTTTCTTTGCTTATTTATTTATTTATTTATTTATTTATTTATTTATTTATTTATTTATTTTTAATTCCTGTCCCCCTCTTGACATTCCTTCTAGGTCTCCTCATTGTTTTCTTTCAGACATCTTGCATTTCCCTTTCTTCATTTGTTCTCCTCTAAATTCCTTCTGTGAAGGTTTCTTCACTTCCTACAAGTGCTACCGGTAGCTGGTACTGCTGCAGTTGGAGCTGAGCACCAGAACTGGCCACACTGCTGAGTAACTGCCCACAGAGGATGTAATTCTGAGTGGGCCTGAAATTCTTGTTATTGCATTTAGTTCTAGTCATTCATTTCATAAGCAAACAAAAGCATTTGAGTGTGGTACAGCTACTGCTGTTATGTTGTCTAGTCACGGGCCAAAGTTACTTTAAGATTTATGGGTTTGTGAGTTTTCTTGAGTCCTTCCCTCACTAAAAACCCTTGTATCTGGTTGATTTTCTGCACTGCCAGTTGCTATCTCTGCAAATGAGCGTGCCTTTTGTATTAAAAATAGATGAAGAGACCCAGGAGAAGGTGCAGTTAAGTTGATCCTTAAGGCAGGAACCATGCTGGCTGTACAATACTCAGCTTTTTCTGCCGTGTTCCTCCTATCCCAACACAGAAAAGTACTGGGTTGAACTTCAGAGCTGAGAACACAAACCTGGCAATTAAGATTGTTCCTGGAACAAAGGAGGGCTAGAATAATAAAAATATCTTTCTTCTACATATTGAGAAGCATGTGCCTGCATGTGGGACCTGCCTGCACTTTAGCTTCTGCTTTTGCAAAGCAGTAGGTTTGAGTAAGCTTTATTCTTGTTGGTACTTTCATTTCTGAGTGAAGTCAGTGCCTAGCTCAGCAGCTCAGCATTGTGAAAAAGAGTGACACATTATAACCCTACAATTTCTGATAGGTAGCTTTAAACATTAAGCCATCACTTGTAGATGGATTTAGAGGGCAAGGAAACTAAATTTGAAATCTGTTTTTCTACTCTGCAAATCAGCATTTATACACAAAACACCAGAAGAGGAACTCCCTCAAACTGCTCTTTTCTTGCCCCCTCCCATTTGTCTTGAAAGCTCATTTTCTCTGTGAAAATGAAGATGACCCTTGAGGCCCATTAAGAGTTGGTATCTGATACCCTTTGAGAAGAGATTTTAGTACCTTTCTGCTTCAGAGAGATGGTCTCAAAAAGCTGATTTAGCACACAAGTATTTTCTTGGGGTAAAGTCACCTTTTTGTTAGGAGGAGCAACACTGATGGAGGAAACTTGCTGTTTAGGTCAGGAGGAGACCAATTTTCTTCTTAGCCAAGCTCTGGCTGCTAGAATCTAATAAGTGTAAGAGAAAAAGGATTGTTTAGGGATTTATTTTTTTAAATAGCATATATATTAAAATTATTTTTAATCAAGTGACTCAGAAGTGGGCAATTGTATGTATGTATGTATTTTTCCTTCTTTTTTTTTCCTGAGGGCAGTTATTTTTCTGAGCACCTCGGTAGCATGTCAAGGTTGAGCTAACAGGCTAATACACAAAGCTGGCTTCTTGGAGCTTTTATGGGGAAACAGCCTTGAGTCTGTCACCTCTGATGCATGGTGCTTTTGAAGCAGCTGTTTCATTTATTCTAAGGTTCAATTATTTTCTGGGACTACGTTTTCATATTCATATCAGCATAAAAGTGAAAAGAAAAGAAGGGGGGACTGCTTGAGTCGGTGGGTGGAAGAATTTGCTGCTACCTATGGTGGAGCCTCCTGCAGTGTTTACTGGGTGGGTCATTTGTTTCTTAAGCCCTTTGTTTGGAAAAAATGTTGGGGAAAAGCTTTTATAGCCCCTTTCTGAAAATACTTTCTGTGATGATGCTCAGCCATACCCCTGAGTGACTATGCAGGGGATGCCTGCGCGCAACTTAACCCCCCAGAAAGGAGGATCCATAAAAATGGAACAGCTGAGGAAATTAAATGAAAACCTTCAAGTTACCTGCCATCTCTAGTTGATAAAGACAGGGACAGTTCAGCATGGTGTTTAGTGCTGTGAATCATTCTGGTCTGGGCGCTACATTTCACTTGCACCCTCTGGGTGCAGGTGTGCATGCTATCACCTCGTTTTGTCTGGTATGAAGGGCAGTCTTAGAGGTTGGCTCAGCCTGCTCCAGTTTGTTGCAATGCTGGGAGGAGTGCATTTCCCTCTTGTGCTTTGCTGAAGCAATTTTTCAGCTTCGGTTCTTTCTTTGCCATTATTTCTCTGGATGCAGGGCCGATGGGGAGGTGTTAACTGCAAAGTGCATTTCTTGTGAAGACAAAAAATGTGGCAGCATAAATGCACACCATTCTAATGAAATAATACTCTCAGAATGTAGAGATAAATTTTTCTGGCAGATTTAAGGTTAAATTAGCGGTAACAAGTTAGAAAAACAGGAGAACACGTCTCTGTTAGCAGTGTATGCTCTCCAACCCAGCATCCCCATGCAACATCCACTTCCATGCTAGAGGCTGGCCTTAGATCAGCAACTGTGATCAGTGTGCTCTACTTGGAGGGTTCACCTGGCAGATTTGTAGAAGGAGGGGGGGGTTGCTATCTGTCACTCCCCTTCCAAGTCAGAAGCAGGCACTGTAAAAAGAGGACTGTACTTCATTAGGGTCAGTAGTTGCATTGCAGAAGATGCACATCCTGATGGGTGCTCTGAAGAGTGCGAATTGCTCCAGCTCTGCTGCCTGAGGTGCATTACAGCCACGGAGGCTCTTCACCCAGAAAAACTACGTTTAATGCTGGTGTTGGAGAACATGTGGTAGTTAGATAAGGACCTAATGCTGTTGTTCAGCCTGTTTTTGAAACTTTTTTTTACTGGCCAGGGAGAGTCGCTCTGGCTGAACATTGCTTTCCTCTACGTT
The DNA here is from genome assembly GCF_964211825.1 of Aythya ferina. Taxonomy (NCBI): domain Eukaryota; kingdom Metazoa; phylum Chordata; class Aves; order Anseriformes; family Anatidae; genus Aythya; species Aythya ferina. The sequence goes on from NC_140301.1 coordinate 55,535,438, forward strand.
TGATCTACTGGGCAGTGCAGAATTGACGATCGGCAGAGTGATTCACTGCTCCTGTAATAGTCATTTGCTGCAGCGCCAGGTGTGTAAAACACACTGGTTCTGGCCTGGGAGCATTTCATAAGGATAAATGGCCATAAGTGGGTGTGAGGCAGTATTTCACATTTTTTCAAAATAAGAATATGATTTCCAGGAAGCTTAAAAGAAGCAGGTGTGCAGCCTTTGCTGAACTTGAGTGAGACCCGGTCACTTGGCTCCCATAAGCTGCTTGGGAAATCACAGCCAACATGTCTGAGCTGTCTAAAAATGATGTCTTAAAATGCCATGTGTAGGAATAAAATGTACTTTGTGAGCAGTTTCTTTTCAAGATTTTGGACTTTTTAATGCTTTTTTTTCCTTCCCTTCTTTGAAACCGCCATTAAATCTTCAACTAACCACTAAACTACCTAGCAATAACAGCATGAAGGCATCTGCCTGGGAAAGCTATAAGAGAGGCACCTGTTTATTAAGGGAACATGAAAGTGGAATTGAAAGTTTCCAGATTTAGTTTGAATGCACTAGCTCTCTCAGCTTTGTGTTATTCCCATGGATTTTGGAATTGATCAATTTGTACTTTTGGTCACATTAAGTACACGGAAGGTAGGAGACCAGAGTTTCCTTTTCTTTAGGCATGGTATTACACCTACAGTGGATTATACCTGCTGATCAGACATTTAGAAATAGAAATGTTGAAATTGGAACAGAGTCAACAGAAAGGACAAAGTGCACCTTTAAAAGCTAATTCAGTGCAGACCCCAGGGTGGAAACCAGTCTGGAAAATCTGGCTCTGATTTTGTCCCACGGTTGTCCTGACATGCCTAAATATTATAAATGATCATGTCTTGGGAGGGGGAGCAGGTTTGGGAGGAATGCTTTGCATCTGTTTAGCTGGGAACTAAAGTTGTCAATTTCTTATGAACTTTTGCAGGTGAAAGTGATGGTAAGAATTTGTCCTTCTCAAGGAGCACATGAAACATCTGAATCCATGTCCTTCCTAAAGGTGGATCCACGAAAAAAGCAAATCACTCTTTATGATCCAGCGGCAAGTGGGCCTTCCAACATAGGTCATAGGAGAGGTGTTGTTGCTGTTCCAAAGATGTTTGCCTTTGATGCAGTTTTCCCCCAGGATGCTTCACAGGTATTGAAATCACTTGCATAAACCTCCTGAGTCTTCACTGAATTTCTTCAGTGAGGCATTGGAACAGGCTGCCCAGGGAAGTGGCTCAGTCACCATCCCTGGAGGTATTCAAAAGATGCATAGATGCAGTGCTTAGAGACGTGGTTTAATGGTAGACTTGGCTAGGTTAGCGATTGGATTTGATGAATTTACAGGTCTTTTCCAACCTAAATGATTTGATGATTCTTATGGCCACTGTGTTTAATATGCCTTAAGAGTACTGTCTTTTTCTGGGGATTTATGTTAAAATGAGTTGCCTTAATGCATAGAAGAAAACACAGTAATGAATAGACAGGTGGGTAAAGTCTTACATTTTCATTTTAGCCAAGATGTAAAATTAAGGAGTAAAAGCTAGGGAGATGGATTCACTGACTAAATATTCTTGCATTTTTCTTGTGTTAGTGAAAGACACACAGCCAATTTGAAGTTCACTTTTCACTCCAACTAGGTTTTAACCCACTTGATGTCACAAAGAATGCCCTTCTCCCCTGTTTTCAGTGAGCAAGGAGCATGTCCTTAGCATTGACTGCTGAAAACTGCTGTTAAGGGAAGAGATACAGCTAACCTTGTGGTACTATTATACCAAAGTAGTTAGGGAGCTTTTATATTTTCCTTGCCTTTTCCAGTTTGCTTATTCTCTGTTTTTGACTGATTAATTTATCTTGATTGTGGTACTGATGGTGCATGCCCCTCACAATAGTGATCTCAACATTAGTCTAAAACTTAGTGGCTTTTTCTTACAGATGCTAAAACTCCCATTGCTAGCCCTGCTGCAAAGTGGGCTGGGCAGTCGCAGCCACCTTCTGTGCTGATTTTGGCACCAGCCTTCTGGATTGTTGACACATGGTTTGGGCTAGGCTCTTTCAGGTGCTTGTTGTGGACCTTTTGGGTGGCCTGTTCGTGGTGATTCTGGGTGGCGTTGGCCAGCCAACCACTTATATGCAAGCGTCGTTGCTCAAGGCAAGCTCACTGCTGTGCACCTGCAAACGGAGCCTTATCATTTCACTGTAGTTACATATTTAACACACACCACACACACACAGCACTGCCCCACACAGTTGCCATACCTAATAGATCATCACATTGTATGCTTGAGACCTTCACTGATGTGGATAAACTGGTTTCAGTACACCCAAGTATTTCAGCAAGTTTTCTTTATTGATGCTGCTGTTTCCCCTGGAAAAGGAAAATGTGATGCTATGAAATCTCATTCAGGGATCTTAACTTATTTTCTCCAGTATGAATGTTTTTTTAATTCCTGTGAGCACTGTTGAGTAGCTTAATTTCAGTGAAGTTGCTACTATTGCTGAATAGCCTTGGCTAAGCTATTATACCAGCAGGAAGCCTGGTTGGATAGCATTCAGTTTGCTATGTTAGTCATAGAATCAATATTCCAGGAGAATTGGTTTAATAGAATTGAAAACTATTTTAGGCTGTAGTAGCAGATCTTATTATTTTTTTAAAGATAGCATAGTTACTAAAATAATAGGACTGATGACATAAAAATAAGGAGAATATTGTGGCTCAAAAACATTGAGCCATTCATTTCATACAGAAGAGGAGTTATAAGAAAAAAAAATCAAACAAAAAAAAACAACATAGCAGTATATGCTTTTACTTATTTGTCTCTAATCTTTCTTTCAGGCTGAGGTATGCTCTGGAACAGTAGCAGAAGTAATCCAGTCTGTTGTGAATGGTGCAGATGGTTGCATATTTTGCTTTGGTCATGTCAAGCTTGGTGAGCTCCCAAATTCGTTACAGTTAATTACTATGTCAGTCTGGTAATTACATGCTGTCAGCTCCTGGAACAATAAACCTGGAGTATATGAATAGATTAGAATTTCTTTTTAATTAGCTTTGCAAACTTATCATGGTTTATTTCTACACTGGGATTGTAAGTTTTAATTTGAAAAAGTAAAATGTAACATCAGATTAGCTTATTCAAGAGCGAGTTTATATATAGGTGCATTGTGATGAAAATCAAAAGATCAGAGATGTTTTTAAAATTTAATTTGCTGTGGGTCTGAATTGCAAAAATGGCAAAAATAATTGAATAAATAGTAATGGATTAATAATTGAATACTTTGCATTTTTGCATGTTATTTCCCATTATCAGTGTAGCACATGGCATTGCATATAATGTGCAGTAGTAATACGAAGAAAAAGTGTCTTGTACAAGAATGGTGAATTAAGTTCATGTTTGTCTTTTCATTCTAGGAAAATCTTTTACCATGATTGGGAAAGATAGTTCCACACAAAGCCTTGGTATCATCCCCTGTGCAATTTCTTGGCTCTTCAAATTAATCAATGAACGTAAAGAAAAAACTGGGACACGTTTCTCTATTAGAGTATCTGCTGTGGAGATCAGTGGCAAAGATGAAAACCTTAAGGATTTGTTAGCTGAAGTAGCCAGCGGCAGCCTTCAGGATGGCCAATCTCCTGGAGTTTATCTGAGAGAAGATCCAATATGTGGAACACAGGTATAATGGATATCACAACATAAATTTTCTGAGTCTGACTTCCATAAACTGTATTTCTTTTTATCTGACAACAATAACAAATAAACTGACAACAATTTATCTGACAACAATTATGAAATTTTTTAAGACAGTAAAAACAAATTTTTGGTTTTAATCTATAAGGCCCGCTCCCATGGAGTAAATATTTGTTTTGTTTAAGTTCTCAAGAGATTTATCCAGTTCAGGTTAAAAAAAAAAAACAAAAAACAACACAAAACCTCTTGTGAAAATTAGCTATTCTCTTGTTTATATTCCAGCTTCAAAACCAAAGTGAGCTAAGGGCCCCGACAGCAGAGAAAGCTGCATTTTTTCTTGATGCTGCACTTGCTGCCAGAAGTACCAGCAAACCTGAATGTGAGGAAGAAGATAGGAGAAATTCACACATGCTCTTTACTCTTCACATATACCAGTATCGCATGGAGAAGAGTGGCAAAGGAGGAAGTATGAATCTTCTCACCATGTTCTTTATTTTTAAATTACTTCAGTTTGGGCTGATTTAACAATAATTTGCAATAAGCTTAAAAAGAAAAAGTGAAATGAACCCTCAAGCCAGTCTACCTATAACTTCAGTAGCTGTAGCTAATACCTGGTTTCCTCACTATTAATATTTAATGTTATCATTATCCCTTGCTGTATTCATTATTTTCTTCATTTGAATATGTTTTGAATACCCAGTCTGGCTTAAGCTCATGCAAATACATGATGTACAACTGGTTTTCCCCTTTTTGTTTTAGTGTCTGGAGGACGCAGCCGTTTGCATCTCATTGATCTAGGAAGCTGTGAAAAAGTGCTGAGCAAGAGCCGAGATGGAGGAGGCTCTCTGTGTTTGTCTCTCTCTGCCCTGGGCAATGTAATTTTGGCCTTAATTAATGGTGCTAAGCATGTGCCATATAAGTAAGTGAATTATTGCATGTATTAGCGTAAATTTGTGGCTGGTGTTACCTTAACAATGAATTACATTGCATCAACAATTCACTCTTTACCTAAGATGATATTAAAGGAAGTTTTGTCAGAGAGAGATCTGTCTTCTAAGGTCTCTTACATATTGCAGATATATCTATTTATCTACCTGTGTGTGTGTGTATACATACACAGAATGTTTAGGGGTCACATAGTAACATGAAATTCTTACTTAAGTGACCAAAAATTGTATGGTTATTGGCATATATTTAATTTGAGTGTATGGTTAAGATGATTTGATTGTTGAAAAGTGCAGGGAGAAATGGTGAAAATGTTTTTTCTTCTCTGTCTGCTGTTTTCTAGGTCTTGGATTTAGACCTATCTCAACTAGCTGGACAGAAACAGTAAACACTTCCAACAAAATTTCATAGAATTTTGTCTCCTTTTACCAAATTTAGAAATGATATTGAAATTGAGAAAAAAAGATGAGCACCATGTGGCACAGTTGTTTAGCAGAAGTGAACAGTTATGCATATTGCTTTGTTGAGTGTACTTGAAAATAATGTTATGTTAAACACACCTGTCAAGAGCCCCGCCCAAAGACCAGATTCACAATGTAAACATCCCTACCAGAAGTTGGCCTTCTATCCTTAAATTTAATTGCTACTTGTCTTTATAACATCGTCCCTTCATTATCAATCATGTCATTTCACTTATTTATCTAGTGTTGCATCTTAAACAGGTGTTCTTTCTTTCTCTATTAAACAGAAAGTAGATAACTTCCTCAGGCTAGTTGCTACATTTGTGGATGGAGTACAGGATAGATGGGTTAGAATAGGGAAGGACAGATCTTCAACTTAGTCACCTACTGTGATTTGGTGAGCATAAACATGATGGTAGTTCCCACATATTGAGCCAGCTCGGAGTTGTGATGGAAACAGCCTCCAGGGAGCCTTGGGTACATGTGTTGGGGACCCATGGAGGACAAAATGTAACTTGTCTTGTTGGCTTTGCTTTCCATAGCTGATGATTGCATCATCAAGAGAGTCTTCAGAGAGAAATTTAGCTTCCCATTTGCTATGTCAGAGCAGAGCACAGCAGACAGAATGGAAACTAGATTAGTTAAGATGGCACTGATAATATTTATCTGATATCTAATGTTATTTGTTTAGGATTTTCATACTGTTTCTGTTGACTTTTTTTTTCTTATCAAAATTATTTGCACAAAGCTTACAGAGCTTATATATTCAGATGCAAAGTCTGCTCAGGTAAAAATAAAGCAATTATGAGCTGCTTGGGTAGTAGACCTGAAATACCTAAACTAGTTATCAATCATTTTACAGTTGTGTCAAGTAACAAATAGAATGACTTATACTACAAATACACAGGCAAATAAATTGTCAAAATGCTTGTTATCTTTGTATGTGTGTGTTTAGACACATTTTAAGTATGGTCAAATAATAAGAGAGATTTCTTATTAGCATGTACCATAGTTGCATATATCTTATGAGAATGAAAGCACAACTTGTGGTGTAAAAATCTGAAAAAAAAAAAAAAAAAGTTATTTCTTTAAACCATTCTACTGTTCTCAATTGTTACACAGGGACAACAAGTTGACAATGTTGTTGAGGGAATCACTTGGGAACATCAACTGCAGAACTACTATGATTGCGCATATTTCTGACTCCCCAGCCAATTATGCAGAAACTCTCACCACCATTCAGCTTGCATCACGAATCCACCGAATGAGAAAGAAGAAATCCAAGGTTGGTGCACAAACAAGCTGCAATTAATTCATCTGAAAATGAGTTTTCCTTGCCTCTCGGTGGGGGAACGTGGGATTTCTTGGCGGTAAGAAATAATAAAAAATGCATAAAAGCTCAGGAGAGGAACTGACAAATGACTTGGCACCAAGCCATTATCCCACCCTCAATCCTTAATCCTGAAATTCCCTTTCTTTTTGTTCCAAACGTATTCTTTCTTTGCTTGTATGTGGAACTATCTCAAAAGCTTCAATTTGTGTTAGTTAAAAAAACAATAAGAAACAGAAAACTGTTGAGAAGAAAGACAACTTATAATATTTAATGTAAACTATCTGAAAAGGTGTGATAGATTACTCCTAATTCAGTAAAATCTATGTAGCATGACCTTGTTACTTTAATTCACGCTGTAATATTTTTCCACTAGATGTAATTGTGATCGTACACACAGAGCACAGACTATATTAGCAAACCTACCCTTTTTATCAATAACATGCATGTATATATACCTATATATCAATTCATATTAATAATTTTTCCCCTTTTTGATCATTTGCAGTATGCATCCAGCTCGTCTGGAGGAGAGAGTTCATGTGAAGAAGGACATGTCCGAAGACCTCCCCATCTCCGACCATTCCACCCACGAACTGTTGCCCTTGACCCTGACCTTCCTGTCCTCAGCATATCTAGTGATCCTGATTATTCTTCTAGCAGTGAACAGTCCTGTGATACTGTCATCTACGTTGGTCCCAACGGTGCAGCTTTGTCTGACAGGGAATTGACAGATAATGAAGGTCCTCCGGAGTTTGTTCCCATAATCCCATCCCTGAACAAGAAGAGAAGTAAAGATAATTCTGCTACTGGTAGGAGTTCTGACAAGGACCATTTTAAATGCAACACTTTTGCTGAACTGCAAGAAAGGTTAGAGTGCATTGATGGAAGTGAGGAACCCGTCAGATTTGCTTGTGGAGAAATCTCTGTTGCATCCAATTGTAGTCCATTGCCTGGAGGTACAGAAAACGCACAATCTAAACTGATAAAGGAAAAAATATCTCCTCCTTCTGGAGGATTTAAGAAACCAGTTCCACAAGAAACTGCATCTCCAAAAAAAGGACATAACCTTCCTTTCCAGACTGTTGCTCCAAAGGGTGGCAATGGTAATTGTCATGAGAAGAACACACCTCACTTGAAAACAGAGCTTTCCAAGCCACAGAGCAGAGCTGACAGCAAAATAACAGTACTGGAGGGAGAGAGAGAGACAATCACTGATTCCCTGCAGTCCTCAAGGTGTAGCCCTTCAAGGAATCTGGAGCAGAATAAAGCTGCAGCTGACTGTGTCACTAAAGAAAAGTCCTTGTATGCGAAGAGACCCTTGCCAAGCCCAGCACCCCCACCTCCACAGCAGAAAGAGCAGGTGCTGGGCCCCAGTGCTCAGAGTTTGGAGCTAGACAATAGCAATGCAGTTCGCACTCCTCCTGTGGGAATGAGCAAGCAGATGGCAAACAAGCCTGAGCAGAACCCCCAAGGAAGTACATTTCTGGTTGGTAGCAATGCCCAGAATCAGTCAGGTGCTATAGAGGTACACAGCTTCCGGTCGGCGTTCAGAGGTAAATGTTTTGATCGGGATATACTAACCACCACGGTGACTTTGCAGCAGCCTGTTGAGCTGAATGGAGAAGATGAACTTGTTTTCACTGTGGTGGAAGAACTGTCCATCAGCGGGATTATGGATAATGGAAGACCTTCGAGTATCATTAGCTTTAACAGTGACTGCTCCCTTCAGGCTCTCGCATCAGGTTCGAGGCCAGTTAGTATTATCAGCAGCATAAATGATGAGTTTGATGCTTATACCTCACAGGAAACTTCTACTGGTGTAAATATTGATATTGTTGTGCCCTTTGCTAAGGATCCCTTTACCAGCAGCAGACGTTCCTCCATCAGTTCATGGCTCAGTGAAGTCAGCATCTGTACAGTTGAAAGTGATGGAGCTCAGTCTAGTGACAGTTTTGTTGCTCAGTCATCTTACAGCTGTAACAAGTCTGAGGAACCATTCAACTTGGATTCACCCAATTCATCTGTCCCCTTAAAAAGCGCTCTGAATGACAGTGGATTTTGCTTCTCTGAACTGGACAGTGAAAGCATGAATTCTAGCAAGCTGTCCTCAGGCTTTGGCAAAAGCCCTCAAACCTCTGAAACTACCAAAGCATCTCAGATTAAAAGTGCTTTTTGTGTCACTGATCAGCCTGTAAAAATAAAATGTGGTAATTCTCGCGATACACCTGTAATAGAAACAATACATTCTAGTCTTCCTAGGAAAACAAAAACTACCTCGTCTCCAATCCACAATAATACTGTCCTCAGCTATAAAGAGCTGCAGAATCCACATTGCATATTCGAAGATCCCTGGCTGTTGCGCGCAGATAATCAGATGGAAACAAAACCTGCAGATGCATTGCTGTCTCCAAAATCTCACACATTTGGTACTGAGAAGCAGCCAGGAAAAGCTGCCCAGTATTTTGGTGCAGCATCTGGGCCAACAAAGTCACAGACTATGCTTGCCTGTTCGCAGAGGGTTGTAGATGGTTGTGAAATGGCCTGCAAATCCTCCAGTGGAGCTGCAAAGAAGTCAGAAGCTTTGATGAAGATGCCACAGCTGAAGAGAGGAGCCACTACACTGGGAGTGATGCCAGTATCGCATGCTAACAGTAGTTTGCCGGAGGCCATCACCCGAGGGAATTCAGATGCTCCCATGGCCACTGGCAGCTTGAAATCTTCACTGGGAAAGAAGAGCGTGCCACAGAAGTCAAGCTTGTTGCCCAGGCCTGGTGGCCCGATGCCTCCAACACCTCCTGTACGCAAATCAAGCCTGGAGCAGAAACCTGTCGCTCTGGGAAATGGTGGGGGAAAAGCCAACAGCTTGGATTTTGCCAGAGCTGCCACACCAAAGGCTGAGGATGAAATGGATTTGCGTTTGAAAGCTGGGTCTTACTTCAGTGAAAGTGCCAGCAGTAGAATGAACCTGAAGGGTGACCACTCTTTGCCTAAGATGACATCAAGCTTGAAGGCGAAGGCGTCAAAAAGTGAAGCCGTGCACCGCTATGGAAGCCACATGTCCCTGGAGAGGTGTGACAGCCTGACATCAGTTGGATCCAAAGCAAATGTGGTGAGGGAAAATGGGAACGCCAGTAACAGTCGGACAGGACGCTCTGTCCCTAGGCTGGGTGTCCCCCCTGTTGCCTCTGGTGTGGCTTTACCACCACCCTTCACCGCCCCTGCACCTGGAAAAAGCAGCCAGGCAAAACCCACAGCTAACCAGAAGGTCCAAGCCAGCGGGAATAAAAACCGGGGCCTCTCCGCCAGTGGGTCCAAGTCTCTCAGCTCCTCCGTGAAGTCCCTGGCGCAGCCCGCGGGGAAGGGCTCTGGCGTGGCCCCCGGTGGGAAGGCAGCCCCCCGCTCTGTGCAGCCCGTCAGTGGCAAACCTGGCCGAGGGACCATCATGGGGACCAAGCAGGCCATGAGGGCGGCCAACAGCCGTGTGAACGAGCTGGTGTCAGGCGGCTCTGTCAAGGCGGGCCATTTCCGAGGCTCCACCGACTCTGACAGCGGCAACGACAGTGGTATTAACCTCAGCGATGAAAAGTCGCAGATCCCGGTGCTGCCGTCTCCCTACAGCAAGATAACGGCACCCCGGCGGCCTCAGCGGTACAGCAGCGGGCACGGTAGTGACAACAGCAGCGTCCTAAGCGGGGAGCTGCCGCCAGCCATGGGGAGGACGGCTCTCTTTTACCACAGTGGTGGCAGCAGTGGCTACGAGAGCATGATTCGGGACAGCGAGGCCACAGGCAGTGCCTCCTCGGCACACGACTCCATGAGTGAAAGTGGGATGTCGTCACCAGGCCGGATGAGGAGCCTCAAGTCTCCCAAGAAACGATCAACAGGTAAGGAAGGAAGGGGAAGGCAGCCAGGTGGCCTCTAGTGTGCTCCTGAGTCCCTCAGGATGGGGGAATTTCACAGCACCTCCAACTGAGAGGGAGAGGTGGTTTGGGGGGAGCTCGAAGCCAGGACTGCCTGCATGCACTTGTGCGCTTGTATTGCTGTGACAGCAGCTACTTGTCATTTATTTCACTTCAAAGGTGCAGGTGTGACACAGGTGCTGCGGCGGAGAGGGCAGGAGAGGCGCTGTGTGCCCTGGAGCGACGGCAGCCTCCCTGCGAGGGAGGAGGCTGCAAATGGCTGCTGGCAGATAGGGGATGTTCCTTCCTCAGCAGGGTTGGTGGCAAGCACGGCACCAGGACAGCCAGATTAGGAGGGTATATGGGTGGATTGGGAGGAGTGTGTCTGCTTTTCTGAGGATCAAGTGAGAAATTTTTGCGCAGGCTGGGAAAGAATGGAGAGAGAAGGTCAGTGAGGAGAGGAGGAGCTCTGCTGCTGGGAGCTGGTGAGAAAAATTTTAGTGAGGTGGGCTGGGGCTCCCATTTGGAAACAAGGGAATAGGCCTGGAGGGGAGAATAGCGCTTGTGAATTAATGAGGATTGCTGGATGTGCATTAGGTTATCCAAAGGTGGAGCCTGGGGGCAGAGCAGAAGGGTGCATATGCAAGATGCAAGCAAATCCTACGTTACTGCTGCCAGCTAATCACAAAATTATCGTGTTGATCTGTGGTAGTAGTTTTAGAATGTAATTTTAGGGAGCACATGTATATTCACTAAATGATAGCAAACTGATGGGGAGAGTGGTTCAGAAGAGGCTCCTGCTCACATACTGTGCCAAGGTAGATGCCTCTGACTGTGCCATGCAAAGGTGGATGTACAAGTGCTGAGTCCTTTTTTCTGCTCTCTGGTGCCTTTCCTTGTTGCTTTTGGAGGTGGTGCTCATATAAGTGCACCTCCTCATGGAAGCTGGCAGTAGCCAACTTTAATCAGGATCATATGACTGCTGTTACAGTAGTGATTTTTATTGATCTAGCTTGACGTCGTCCTATAGTGTCGTAAAGAATCGGTAACAATCGGTGCCATGTAGCTAATGACCAGCAGCCTCATTCAGCAACCTAAGCATACTGACTGGTAGAAATATAGTAGGATACCAGCAATGCACTGAATTTGAGTTTTTGGTTGGAAAAGTCCTTGTAGACACCCATAATGCTCAATTCTGTCTCAGAAACCAGAAAAAATCTAGCCCAAGTGAGTTAAACTGATGTAGATCTCAGGGTGCTTTTTGGTCAGAGCAACTGAGCTGCTTCAGCAGGTGATAAATCAGTTTGGAAACTTAGTGCAGCATTTTGCTGCAGTTCTCTTTCCATAGCATATCAACCTCTTAAACCTTTCCTACAAATCAATATTAACAGCTGTAAAATTTGTGCACATATTGAGAAGGCATTACCCACTGATGGATTTCTATTTGTTTTTGCCTCAGGAAATGCTTATAAGGTCTTTAAAAATGACAAACTATTTCTTTTTCCGATTGAAATTACTCTATATCAGTAAATTATGCATTACTTTTTTGGAATGCTTTAGACTTTGAGACCATAATGTATTTTATACATGGAAAAAAAGGTTTCTTAGGTACTTTGTGAAATATTTCTTAGAAGAAATGTTTGATGCAGACCCATTATTGGCCTAAAATATATTGTGATCTTTGCCAGGTGTTAGAGATTCTTGATGTTGCTTACATTGCTCCAGACTGTGTTTTAGCTATGCAGTCTCTGCATTTAAGGAAGCTTTGGAAGGGAAATCATCCTTTGGAGAGATCCTACTCCCTTGGATGTTGCTGGATATATAGTTTCCTTATCCTTGAACTTCATCCTCAGAGAACCGATGTCACCTTTGGACTTCGTCTGGTTCAGTGGAAGGACTTGAAGTTTGTCTGTTCAGTGTATAAGTCTTACTGCATCTGTTCAATGTCCTTTTCAGACGGAATCCTGCTCTGACCAATGTAGTTACATGCTCAGAGCTACAGTGGGTGATTTCAGCAGGCAAATAGCGGTGATTCAAGCTGAACAAGTTGGGTTGTGAGAATGATGAACAGGTGTTGTAGAAGCAGAATCAAGTCTTACCCTTTTCAAAATACCCCCTTTGTGATTGATGTTGTTACTTAGAAGTTAAGTATGCAATGAAGAATGAGGGATATTTTTCTTAAGACTATGTAAACCAGGTAACTTTTCAAGTATCTGTGGAGGTGCATTGTTTTCAGGGGTACCTGCAGGGCTTTTGTCTCCATTTGCTCTGGAAGCTTGTGGCAGGGCTTACCTGATGGCCTTAATGTGAATTTTACTTTCCTGCAGAGGTCTCAGGCCCAGTAGTTATCTTGGGAGCACTCTCCTCTGAGCAACACTGTCTTGTCTGTTGGATATGCTCCCTTTGGCAAGATGACCAGAAGTAATAAGACTCCTTACCTCTGAGTTGGTTTTCAATTAAAGCTGTTTATACTTCCTGCTAACACGTGACATTTCAGTTTGTTTCTGGTGGCCTTCAGCCCTCCTGTTTGCCTAGGGATTGGACTGCAGGCTTGTTAACATTGTCTGATCATCCCCACGTGTGTGTACTCATCCTCAGTGTATGTGATGTAGTGGTCAGTCTTTGAGAGAATGAAGAGAGAGACTTAAGACCACAAAAAATGCTGGACACCAAAGTGCCAGCTCTTGTATACAAAAGTAACAGCATTTTTAAAGATGCAAGTCAGCATCTGCTGTAGGAAACACAAGTTGTGGCAATTGTATCAATGTAATGGTTTGCTGCTTATTTGGGGAAAAAAAGGAATGGGTGTGGTTTGTCATGCTCTGACCTGAGTGTTAGTGCAAATAGTGATAGGCCTGGACATTGGAGGTGACTCAATGGCACCTTGGTTGGTTGCTGCCTTCTGAAGTGCCAAAGGCCTCCTAATTCCACAGTGTCATTGAGAACTGCTGGTATTTAGTTCCTTAAAGTATTGGTGGTAGTTCTGGAGAGAGCTGTTGTCTCTTTGCAAAGAAGTAATGCAGTGAAGGGGATCTTAGATAGCCTTGCTTGGTTTTAACTGGAGGAGCAGGATATTTTCTGACTTGCCTGCCATTATCATTATCAGTCAGAAACTACTCACAATCATACTTCTATTGCAAGGTAATGGGTACCATTATAGCTCACCAAAGAGAAATTAATCCAGGAAAAATATTTTTGCAAGGAGAGAATAAACAACTGGAGCTCAGTCATCTGCTCTGGGAAGAGGAACTGCTGTTACTCCCAAGAGGAGCCAAGAGGATAATATTTTGCCAAGACAGTAACTCAATCAGCAACCTGAGGGTACTTCTCTAAAAGGAAAAGAGCAAGAAAAGCATTTCTTCCTAAGTTTCTGAAGAACCTAGATCTTTAATTTACTGCTGTAATATACTGTAGTCTGTTAGTCCTCCTAGAGTCTGATGAACACTTGTCTTTTGTGTTTTAGGTCTCCAGCGTCGTAGACTGATTCCTGCTCCATTGCCAGATGCTGCCTCCCTAGGAAGAAAACCCAGTGTCACTGGCCAATGGGTTGACCTACCACCTTTGCCAGGCACTTTAAAAGAGCCATTTGAAATTAAAGTTTATGAGATTGATGATGTGGAACGATTACAGCGACACAGACAAGAGGAAACTGAGGTCAGCACATATTTTACAACAACTGTAGACAACTTAAATTACAGTATACAGGCAGAATCCTTGCTTGAATGCTGGGATGGTGTTCAGGAAATTGATTGCAATTAAAGCACTATAATTATTAATTTTACAATTCATATGTTGGGGTACCCTTAACACAGAAAATGAAAATGATTACTGTCTAGAATTAATTGTGTTTAACATGACTGATGGTGTAAATGGAAGTTACCAATGAATATATTATGAGAAGACTTTGTAATCTTACCCTAGTTGATGAAACCTTACAGCCTTTCTCAACTGTAGGGTCATTAACTCTTTATGTAAATGACAGGATTCTGTTAAGTCAGGGATACACTGAGTATGGTTTGTTTGTAATTGGAAAACACCAGCTAATTCTATTTTGGAGACAAGAATTTCTATATTCTTCTGATGCCTTTTTCCCATTTCTTTCATAATAGCCTTTCCAGGATGTTGAGAAGGTAGGAATATTTTAAGAAAATAAGAATTCATATGTCTTAGGACTAAATATGACCTTTACATTATTATTAGGCTGTGTTTATCATTTGCCCTACTGGAAAACTACAAGCATTAGTAATCTCAAAATATATTGGAGATGTTTACTAATTCAGAGAAATGCAACAAATGCTCTAGTGATGTAGCATGCTGTTTGTCTAGATTGGAGGCCATTAATTTACACTCCAAATTAAAAACCAAATACCACCACCACCAGAAAACAACTTAAACAACAACAAAAACCGTTGCCTCCTAACTCATAAGTAGTGAGCTGGGAGCAGTTTGTGTCCAGCTGTTGGAGGTCAGCTCATAACAGGCAAATTCATGAAATGTTTTTTCTGTTTTAAAAGGGTCTGATGTATTTCCATACCAAGCTGAAGATATTAGAAAGGCGCCAGCAGCGAATCAGAGAAATAAAGGCAAAGCATGAGTTTTTGAAGGAAGAGTTGGAGGAGACAAAGTGCAGGTTGATGATGGATCCAAATAAGTGGAAAGAAGACTGTAAGTCTTATGCAAAATAGTAGTATGATCAACATGTAACAATTTTTCAGCATGTGAGCAGTCCCACTGACAAAGATAAGCAGTTGCTAAGATACTCTGCTGAAATGAACTCTAAAGTACTCTGTGACCCCATTAGCATTTCTGTGATACAGATTTTTTTTTCCAGTGCTAGATAGTATCAGAAATGGAAGAACTGAAAAAAAAATACAGTGGAAAATCACTGTGATTCTTGTTAATATTTATATAATCTTTCATTATCCTTCTTTTCAAAGAAGGAAAAAGTGTTTCCAAAACCCATGTTACGGTTGGGAAACTGAGGCATGAGATTTGCAAACAGATTGAGTGCTGTGCTTAAATGGAGCCTCAAGGTAGAGGTTTGCATCCGCTGAACACAGTGAAAATATGTCTTAGTTGAAGAGGAGTAAAATAGTCCTCTACACGATTTTCTTCCTTGTGATAGAATACTGTTTTGCTGTGAGATGTTTATTTTACATATTTATTTTTTTGGTCTGACAGTTGAAGTGGATCCTGATCTTGATAAGGAGTCACAGGAGTACCTGGAGGCACTGGAACAAGTGACAGAGGAACTGGAGCAGTGTGTTAATCTGTGCAAGTCACATATCATGATAGTGACGTGTTTTGATATTGGAATAACAGATGTACAAGATGGAGTAAGGGAAGTGGAAGTTTGAAGAGAAGTTTTTTTAAGGGACTGAAGGAAGTGAAGCTGGATCGTCCGACATGAAGTAAAGAGGTTAAGTAGCTGGAAAGTGAAGGAGGAAAGGTGAAGACTAAAAAGCAACAATGAATGTTGTAGGAGAAAGAAACAGCTGAGGGGATGGGAATGTTCATAAATCATTTGGTGCCTCAACGTGACCTGAACTGTACAAAGATAAAAGTAGGAACAAGTATTGCTTCTGCCAGATGGAAGTGAAGAAATTTAGTACAAACCAAGACACTAAAAAAACAAACAAACATACAATGGAAGTGCCTTTAAAGATCATTTGATTTTCATTTTTGTATTTGGTGCTAGAATTAAAGCCAGCAAACCTAAGCAGACCACAAAATGTATTCCTACGAAATATTTTATACTGTATAGTGTATTTATGACTATATGTAAAAAAAAAAAAAAAAAAAAAAAAAGAACAACATTGTAGCAAAAGCAATAAGTAAATTATGTTTTCATACCTGAACTTGCCTTCTTGTTTCATAGAAAAGCTGTTTTATGTAGCAGAATTAAAATTGTATTATAATTGTTTTCTTGGTTAGGGTTCAAGATATTTTTATGAACATTTATCTATTGAAAAGGTGTATTATGGCATTTTGAGATGATTGTTTTACCTTCAGGTTTTGTATTATTACTTTTTCAGATCAAAATAAATGTTTGTTTTCCATTTTATATATACATATATAGATATATATTAACTGCTTACCTACTTTCTTGGTTACTAACCTCACTTATCACAGACCTGGTCTTTTTGGAGTCGTTAACTTAAGGTGAGGATGTCTACAGTAAAGGGCACTGTGGTTTGTTTTGGTTTTCTTATTTCCTCTTTGACTTCAGGAATTGAGAATTATGTTTATTACCAAAACCATAAAACAAACAAAAAAAAAGGAAACAAAGTTTTTGTAAATGTTAAGTTAGGTCCATATTTTTATATAGTTTTGACTATAAATATAGCATTTGCATTTTGAACTTTTAAGACAAATAGTATATCTTTTTACAGTTTTTCTAAGGAAGGCAAACCCTCAGGATCAAGTTTATACATGCTGCATGAGATTTGTGCTTTTTTGAAGGAGGCCACTTAAGTGTGGGAACTATTGATAAATTGTTGCCAAACAAATACTTTTGAAAAGGTTTAATAGTGTATGTAATACCACATTTCATAATGAATCATATTTTCTGATCATCTTCCTTTTTATGGTTTTTTCAAGTCCTTTGTACAAATATGTATTATAACAGCTTGCTTCAGTTTTTATCTGTGAATAAAAGATACATCTATTGTTACGACTTCTTGCTATGTAAGTGATCTTAATGTTAGGAAGAGAGAGGATGGCCTGTGGTGCACAATGCTAAATGTCATATTATCTCTTTGCCCAAGAGAGATAACGGAAGAGAGTTTTGACATTAGTCATCACAAACCAATCAGGAGAGAGGCAAAACACCAAAGGGTAAAATAAATAACAATGACAATACTTACATTCCCTTAGCACTTCATAGCTTACAGAACAAAGACCGTCAGCTCAGATGCTTGTTTTCCCTGATGAGACAAAGCAATTAAAAATGGGTCTACAAACACACACAAACTTTAGGAACTGGAATCAAGCCCTGGGCCCTCTTGGTCCATCACAGTATTTATTTCTGTCTGACACTGCTGCATTTGCTCTCTGGTTAAGCAGTAGCTGTGCCTGGTCCTCATTTCTCACTGATGCCAGCTGTAGTAACTCCAGGCAGATTGAATGTAAAGGTAGTGCCTCTAATGGCACCATTTCAAGTATTTTTCCAGCCATTTGGTCAAATGAGCTGTAATGCATGAAGTTTTCCCCTCCTTCTCTCTCTCCCTTCATAGCCTTAACAGCACAGCATCCAAGCACTGCATTCTCTTACCCTCCTAAGATGTCTGTGAGGGGGGTAGATGCTTCTCCTATTCTACAGCGGGAGGAGGGGGGAGAGTGAGAGCAAGAGTCTGATGCTCAAATACCTTTATGACTTTGCACAGGTTACAAGGGATGCCCTGCTCTTATCTAATGTGATTAATGCCTGGAAAAGGATGCACCGTGTTTACTTGTTGAAATTTGGTACTACAGTGAGTTGTACACAGGGAAATGTGTCATCTAGAATTTCTGGAGGGTCCCTGCACTGATATCCTTGAATACCAGATACGTTTATTAAGTTGTAAATTCTTGTATTTACTTTCTGTGCATGTGCAAAAAGTCACGGTTCTTCCAAAGATCGAATTAAAACCAAGCAGTGATTTTATACATTGTGGGTTTTTCAGTGCAAAGAAATACAATCAAAATAAAGGCAGCAGTGTGCTGAGGGATGAGGATTTCTTAGCAAAGGAGAAAACCTCTAAACTAGAGGGCTGAAGGAGAATATTTTCATGGGAGCTTTGCAGTGGGGTGTAAGTTTTGTGCTGGTGCCATTGAACCATCCCCTGAAGACAGTCATCTTCATGGTGCTGCCTACTATAAGGTGTGTTGACCAGTGGTATCCTCTGAGCCCTGGGGCACAGCAGGCTGGACTCACATCTTTTCAGGGTAGCCTGTACACCCCTAATAAATGGACATGAGAGTTCTTGTTTCATTTGTTTGCCAGATCACAAGTCTTGGTTGTTTCTCCCCAGTTCCAGCAATATCATAATTGTCTGAAATAAAAATCAAGCCACCAATTATCCATTCCAAATTACATAAACCTTATTTGTTTAAATGTTCATCTACGTAGTGTTTGCTGATCAGTCCTGCGGCCTTTGATACTTTTCCTTCATTTGTAGCTATGGTTATGTTTTCCACAAAATAGCAAGAGAGTCATTTCAGGGCTGCTTAGTTCCATGTCAACATGGCAATAGCATGCATATTAAATACATTTAGCCTCTGGCTTGGTGACACAAAACAAGTCTGAGATGCAAAATAAGGTGAAGCACTGATGGATGAAATAGTGGACTTTTCCATATGCAAATTATGTTCTTTATTGGTAATTGTGGATAGTAAATCTTTCATATCTCAAGTCCTCAGATCCCATAATATTCCTTTCTCTTTGGTTACCTTTGCAGTTCTGCCGAGTTAAGATTCATACAAACATATGCTCAGTTTATAATTCAAGCCTATTTTGCAAAAGGCTTAATTATATAAGGTTGCAAATTATAATTGCAAAATGAAACTGGATGCTTTATTTCATTAATTTTCTATTGAGATTTAATGATTTAAGAGAGCCATTAAATTGCATGCTTGAAGGAATGATCTTTTTGAATTTGTTACATTACCAAATAAAACCTTAGAAACACAGTGGTGCTGGAGAACTCTCTGAGTTACTCTTGGCAGGGCTAATTCATGCTAGAATTCTTTCTCCATTGGATGCAGATCTTTCCACAAAATCCCTCACCTCCTCCTTCCAGGGGAACCCTTTCTTGGACCCTTGATGGCCCAATTTACCAAGCAGCTCACACTATGTTTATTTCATGGTGACAAGATTGGGTCTCCCTCCACAAAATGTAGATGCTGTATTTTTAAATCAGTATAATGGTGTCTCTAAATAAAACCTGAATATTAAAGTTCAGGAAGTGGGACAAGGATTCCCCTTTCCTCAAACGCCATCTCTCATCAGATTCCTCTAACCAGGAGGCCAAAGGTTACCTTGCCTGTGTGTGAGGGGCAGGGAGAGGAGAGATGTGTAGGGTCTCGGACACGTGGTCAGGCACATTGTAGGAAGAGATACAGTATGGACTGGGTCAAAAATCAAGAGAGAAAGCCAGACTCTTACTGGTTATCAGGGACTCGGGAAAGCAAGGAGAACCTTGGGTTCTGGAGGCAGCCTCCAAGCTTACTTTTCCATTTTCCCATCCAATAGTCATGGGCCAATAAATAAAACCACTTCTGGGAGGTGGGATTTCAACTTGCTTGTCAGAATTTGCAAGTTAGATGATGAGTCAGTAGTCACTCCTGTAAGCTGTGCTGTTGATAACCGCATACTAAGCAGTGCATATCTACAGGGACATTACTACATGTCTTTGTAAATGCAGTTATTACAAACACAAGTTTCCTACAGAGAAATCAGATGATGTGTAGGCAAAAATTAATTTCATGTATGTATAAAACCTCTTTTCCAAACAGTGCTTCTGGTCTAAGGAGTTCCAGCTAGGACGCCCTAACTGCAGTGTTGAAACATTAGTACTAATAGGGAATGCAATAGAAATATGAGATTATTTGTTCTTTTCTCAGCATGCAGAAAGCTTTTCATTTATTTCTATTTCAAGGTACCCAAGTATTTTGTTTCTAGTTATAAACCCATGTTTTCCAGTCACTTGCATTTTATTTTTAAAGTTATGCGTGGAACATAACTCCACAGGCAGCTGTTCTATACTGAGGCTATAAGCAGGGTTTAAGGCAAAAATGTTGGCTCTAAGATGACCTCTGTATCAGATGTTCAGGCTGGCAGAAGTGGACACAAATAAAAAATGGTGGTGTTTTTGGGCCCCAATTCACTAGAGCACTTAGGCACCTGCTTAAGCAAACAAGTAAATCTGGTTTGTATCCAGCAAAACACTCAAATTTTGGCTTATATCCCACTGACTTGGATTTTTTTGCTTCAGGGCTTCAGATGGTGTAAATTGCTTTAGCAGTGGTTCAGGGGAGCTATGCTGACTTTCACAGATGAAGGTCTTGTTAAAAGTATTTTACTTATCAGTGGTATTTGGGAGAAAGGAAAGAATAGTTCTGTTGATGTGCAACAATATCACGAGTGCAAATTAGAAAGCAGAAACTGCCTCCCAGGCTGCTCCTGTACGTAGCATCTCATGGCTTCATGCAGAATTTGACTTGCAGAAATCTGTTTTTAAAATACAGAGAATAAGACGTAACTCTTGACAGTGTAGATGTTCAGAGAGATTTATTATCAGACCTGCAGGGGAACTGCCTGATGATAGGTTGTGTTTAGCACCACAGTAACCTTACAGCAGCTTACTTAGGAGCCCATTATTTCCCCTTATAAGACCCTTCCCTTAAGCTGGAGGACTGAAGGGGTATGGAGGGGAATCTTTCAGAGCAACCCACACTGGGACTCTGGGTTATGAACACTTCCTCAGTGGCCTGGTTTTGCCATTTTTATCTATTTTGCTTCTCACTATTGTGTTCATCTTGAGACAGGTTATTCCTGGGCATATCCCTATGGCTCCTGAATGGGAGGAAAGGGCAACAATCCCTTGGCTACATCTGACCAGGGGATGGACAGAAAAGAGATGCTCATGCCACATTTCTGCTTCTCCCCATTGCATCAGCACTGATTCAGTAGCATAATTCGCTTGCACTACATTTACACTAATATGTGCTATAAAGACTAGGATGCTATTACAAGCTTGTTGGCCAGGAGGTCTCCCTGAGACAGCTTTTGTTTGGTCGATTTGTCGTTCGGATGGACAGCCTATGTCTTGGCATGAGTCAGTACAGCCCCATTCTGCAAAGATTTTGCTTCATTTTTTCCCCCTTTAATGTAAACATTTCCATGGGAGCTTCCTATCAGGTCTAGCAAAGGAATGCGGCAGCTCACACTGTGCTGCCTGGTCTCCCTGGGATGGCTGAACAAGCTTGTCCTGACTTCTGAAAACACAAGCCTGTCTTTTACTGAGACTAAATGAAGCTTTGCTGTTGACTTCAGCAGGGGAAGAACCAGATCATTAGTTAACTCCCAGCATCACAGTCAGTGCATTACATGGACAGAAGGAGCAAAGCCTTCAGTCCCAGGGTAGTGAAAAAGTAAGTTCCTGCCTCCTTGTTATCTGGCTCTCCTGCCTGAGGTCACCAGATTGCTTTAGATGCTGCCCTTCAGAATGCCAGGGACCTAATCAGGGCTGCAGAGCGTTTGACACAGCTCACGTGACTGTATTTAAAGCACATTTTAATTGATCTGACCTTGTAGGGAAATAACTACAGAGTCCTAGTGCGCTG
Source organism: Aythya ferina (assembly GCF_964211825.1). Lineage (NCBI taxonomy): Eukaryota > Metazoa > Chordata > Aves > Anseriformes > Anatidae > Aythya > Aythya ferina. The sequence continues at coordinate 55,557,108 of NC_140301.1, forward strand.
CTCTCTGGGAGGCACACGCAGTGCTCCAGGGCAGAGGCGCAGAGAAGCACGCAGACATTCTAGAGGTTGGCCTTTGACTGCAAAAACTGACTTTTAAATATTGGCTCACCTAGACCTTTTCCCGCAGTCTGTAACAATGACACACCATTTGTCAGCACCTGGCACAGATACACCTACAAATGCCCCTGGTTTTGAAGGGTGCCACTCATTTTGTTGTACATTACCATTTAAATGAGCTACATTTGTACCTAAAGGCTTCAGTCTCGTGGGGCTAAGCGCTGTACAAACACCATTTTTTAGCTTAAAAAGACAGGGCACAAGAGGGAAGGACAAAGTGGACTACTGTGTTCCCCTCCAAACTGAGTACGTAGCAGTTCTTAAAAAGAAGTCTCTCACTTTGACCTTTGCTGAGTACTGAGCAAAACATTCAGATATGACAGCTGAAACGCTGCAGACAGGCTGCAATGGGATGCCACCTTCAAACTGCTCAGTTTTCACAGTGAAGAAATATTATTTACTTTTATGACAGGAAATGAGAGAAAGCAAATTTTTCCCTTCAGCTTTTTATCTTCATCTTCTGGGGACTGAAATACAAGGAGGAAAATGTAATAATATATAAAATATAACCATAAAGAAAGAAAATGCCAGAGCCTGGTCTGTGCATTTCTTTGCAAAAGCTGTGAGTTCTGGACAGGCACTGGTAAAGGAAAGCTGCCTAGCAGGAAATCTGGAAATGAAGTTCACCTCTAGGACCCAAACACTTGACTGCGTGGGGGCCTGTGAGGTTATGTTTAGAAATGGATTGTCACTGCTGACAGACGCAACAGACACATTTATTCATCATCTTCATAATATTATAGGTCAGGATTTCTTCTGCTTGAAGTCTACTGAGCTATGCTTGTGTTTGAACTACATTTGAGAACTGCTCTGTTTTGTGTCGTACTTTGATTGCTCTGCTGGGTATAGAGAGTAAGCCATAAACATTACTGAATCCAAGTTAAGAAGATAGAACCTTATACTACTAGCTTTATTTATTTATTTTTTTTCCAAGATTTTTTTAGGCTACTACTAAAATAATGCATATGCACCGCATACCATATACTCTGAAGAGCTCCAGCAAGAGAGAGATTCATTTGCATGGGATTTCTCTATAAAATATCCAGCAAGCTGCTGAGTGAAGCGCTGAATGTGGAAACCAACTCGTTTTCTTGTTTTACAAGTTCAGAGCTTATTATGTCATTTTATCATTCCACTCTTTGGAATAAAACACAATGCAGTGGATTAGCATAACGAAGCCTGCTATTTTCTTAGGATGCCCTGGCGCTCTCTTCAGAAATCTTGTGCCCTTGAAAAATTCCCTTCTTCAGTCTGGATGTTGAGGTTGTTTGATGGTGTTGTCCTTGATAACCAATCCAACACAAACCATGTTCTGAAACAGCATGGAAACATTAAACTTCACCAATGTATCTTACTGAACTTCTTCAAATCAGAAACTAGGGAAGCTGTTCCGATTAACTCTGTCAGGAGGGAGTACCACATGTACTGACAGCATACTGACTAGTTCAGCATGGAGACTGAAGATCCATCCCCTTTCTGGTGTGTAATTTGTAAATGCAGGTCTGAAAGCTTCATACATGTAAAATGTTCACCCTTACCTGCAGTTCTCATGGTATGGTTGAGACATTTGAGTCAGTGATGCTATAAGATCAGCTAATATAATAGATAGGTTTGTATATGTTGGTAATTTAGCCAGGAATTTCCGCTCTGTATGCACCAGGCATGCAGCTGTGCAGTCCTTGCCCTCCGAGGCCCTTCCCCGTTAGCAGTGTTAATAATCAGGTTGGAAACGAGCACAGCAGCCTGACAGCACCATATGCAAACTAACTGGGAGCCGTTGGAAATGCTAACGCCCTGCCTTCCCTTCTCTGGCAAAAGCCTCTCTCTGCCCCTTGTACAGACACAGCTAGTTAATGATTTTCCAGCCGACGGTAACTGAGAACATGCCGGGCTGCTGCCGGCGCTCTAGGACCCACGCAAGTTGTTGCATGCATTTCAAGTGGCTCCCACTGTGTTGCTATTTACACTGAGCTCCCCACACTTTGCAAGGGGAGATTTAGCTGTAATTTCCCACAGCAACAAGCTGCGCAGACAGTAGTCCTGTTATTTGTATTTAAGTTCACAATGTGGCAATGCTTCAGCAAAGCCAGCGTGGCAATGTATTTACAAATGTATTGCATAAGACTCCCCTTTGTTGTGCTATCATTGTACCAGAGTGAATTACTGAAGTGTTTTGCCAGATTGCAGAGCATTGGCACGTACTCATCTGAGACCTGTTGCCGATTTTTGTTTCTGGAGTGCATGGGTGTAGGCTGGGGTGGGGGTCTGTGCCTCACTGAGAAACCCCACAGGTTTGCAGAGGCATTGGTAGTGACCAATGATTCAAGTTCTCCGCCTGGTTCCCAGTCTGACATGGCCCAGGTTTAGCAATGTCACAGATTTCAGTGCCAGGATGGCAGGGCACTGCAAGTCACCCGGGACCCCTTGCTTTTTTGTCCTTCTTGCACTGCAGTTGCTGTACTTGCACCTTAAGTTTTAAACTGCTTAGTGTCAAGATGTGTGGTTTTGTTTTTTTTTAGCATTAACACACATCAGACTGCAATCACTCCTGCTGCCCAGAGTTGTGAGACCCAGGAAGAAAAAACAGATTCCGCTGTCTGCATGGAACAAGGAGTGAAAAGGCTGTAGTCTTTGTTGCAGCTTTTCTGCATGCAGAAAGGGGAGCGATGGCCATGTGGAAGGACTCAGCTTTGGACTCATTGCACCTAGAAGCCCAGCCAGAGCTGGAGATTTGCTTTGCATAAAGACAAATTACTCTTTTTATTTGCTTTAAGTAGATTTTTGCCTTTTCTAAGATATGCAATGAACCAAGGACAGCAGTAACATGTTTTCATGCCTTAGCAAACAGGCTTTTTTTAAATGCTGTCCAAACTTGAACTTGTCCAGAGGCCTTTCAATAGAAATACAGCAACAGTTTGCTTTTTATATTGGGTGTTTCAGACATGTTCTGACTGCATCATAAAATGACGATAGGAAAATTGCAGAACAACTCTAACAGGAGAGAACCTGCGGCTGTTAGTGACTATCTCTGAGTTTGCTGTGCTCCCTCAGACCATTCCCACACACACCAGTAATAGAATATATTAATAAAAGAGAGCATTGCCCCACGGTTTGGGCTTCAGGCTGAGCGTTGTATCTGACAGCAGAAACAAAGCGTGTTTTTTTTTATGGACTTAAGAGCTCTTCCCCTCCATCCATTCCTACTGAAGTCAAGCTCCTGACACGCTCCCCGTGACAACCCCAGCAGACAAAAGGCAGCGTGTGCTGCAGCTCGTGTAGGGCAATTTGCGCGCTGGCTGCTTGGCCGATGGCTGCCACGGGGACTGTGTGATGCCTGGCTTGTGTCCGCACTCCCCTTCATGGAGGAGTTAATTTCCTCCTCTATCTTGCAGCCAGTTTTCATGAAACCCTGTGGGAATGTAATTATCACTGAGATTTCTGCCCTTTGTCAGATTTGTTTGATGTTGGCCAAAGCTCCTCCAAGTTACTGGGGATAAGGGGGAGACATTGCTATTGAATAAAAATGGCTCAGCAGTCAGAAGAGTTCCTATGTGCAGCATGAATCTATATAATTTGCTTTCAAAGCCGAGCAGGGTATTAAAACAGGAAAAGACGCAAGGAAGCTACGCCCTCCTGAGTGATTCAGGGACTTCTCGTCCTAAACCTGGGGTCATCTCCTGTAATGAGACACATCTGAAATGGGGTTTTGCCTCCCTCAGTAAATAACTCCTTTCTCTGCTTCCAGGAATGAATTGTAAGCAGTTGAGGAGAGAGAGGATATTGGTGTGGCCGCTTGATCTGTGTTCAGTGGGGTTAGACAAGCTGAAAATTGCCCTGTTGTGGAATTTGCTTGTGAAAATTTCTTACAGATTCTGACCACAGATTACACTGGAGCAGATCAAGAGAGAGTATACTCAAGTAAATTTGGTTTGCCTGAACTTAAATCGGTATTGATGAAAGCAGGATTTGGTCCTTAGGCCCTCACTGAGGAAAGCACCTGTTTAGAAAGGGTGCACACACACTGGCTTGACTTCCATGCTTCAGAAAGCTCTTCCCTAATTTACGGGCTTCATGCACATTATTGAATGGTAGCGAATTAACTTGAGGTGAAAACAATTCCAGCACATTTCTTCAGCTGCTGGCAATACATGTAACTCCATTGTCTTTAATAACGAGTGCTAATTTTACACCTGTTAAGGACTTGATAAAGAGTAGTGTTGGCAGCCTAGTGCCTTCTGGGGTGGATAATGAGCCATTTTGTGCCTCTGAGTTTGATTTCTCACTTGCTTGTGCTGGCTGGAGCATTAGGAGGGTGAGATGTGAGTTTTATTTCTTTCCTTGCCTGCTTTGTTGTTTTGATTCTCCTAGTAGCCATATGGGTGGCTATATGGGGAATGCACAAGCGCTGTATTTTGACTCACACCTTGTATAAATGGATTGAATGTTTTTCTTCACCTGTGTGATCAGATGAGAACATTTGAAATAGTCTTGGCTCACACACACCTTTTGTCTCTAGAAGTGAGTGCAGCCACATCTCAGCTTTGGAGGAGTTCTACTGAGAATTTTTTAAAGACACTAATTGTACCATCCATCTGCTGTGGGGGGAGGGCTGAAAATGGTGGGTATTGTCTTAAGTGTGCATAATCCCTTTTTTTTCTTTTTTTTTGCGAATGCAGCCTTTAATCACCAGTATTGCAAAGCAAGGCATCTGCTTCTGAATTTAAGTAACTGAGACTAATCAGACTAATTCAAGTTTTTCTGCAATAAGCCTAATTGATCAACCTAATTTCTCGGGGGGGGGGGAAGAAAAAGTATTTATGTTACTCCTTACAGTAAGGAAGCTGATGAGTCTTTTAATCACTTCGCATGGTAATCTTGGAAGTTGATGTAGAAACTTGTTTACAAAATACACCTGTTCTTATTTGTTGTTACATCAAAGGCTGCATTGTGCTATAGGGAGAAGAAAGTGCTGATGTGTGTGTTTCCTACCAGAGTTCTCTTTTTCTCATAGCAATGTAAAAAGCATTTTCCCATGTTAGTATGGCACACCAAAATACTTTGGTTTCAGAGCTGAGCATCCTGCTGTGAAGAGAAATTATTGGTATTTGTGTTTAGGTGCACTGTTCTTAGCAAGACGTATATTTCACAAACATTAAAGCAAGCTATTAATATCAGAAGAATGCTACTGAGGGTAAACAGGGGGAAAGCCAAGGCATGCAAGTGAGTGAAACTAGTAGATAGCGGACTTGGCTCCTTGTTCTTCACTCTGGATATTGGAAAACAGTCTACATCCCAGAGCTACCAGTCTAATGCTGCCTGGACCTGTCCAAATATCTTGAAACAAATGTGGAAATATTATTTACAGAACAAATATGTGCTTCTGAGAAAAGGATACTCATCCTGTCAGTGTAAAACTAGCAAACTTGAATACTGCTAAACTTGCCTCGGGTGGGAATTCAGTAATATTCTTAGAATTGTTTTTGTCATATTCCTGGAGAAAACTGATATGGACAAAATGATTCACTTTATTATATGCACAGATGCACATTCAGGCAGAAAACTGTGATAGCAACAAAATTGCATTGCTTTGCTTGGTGAACTTGTTAAAATAAGGTGTTTTATTTGCTAGTGTTGAAAGCTAGAACAAGTCTTCCTCACAACTTTAGAAACCCTGACATTTCACTTGGGCCTCAACCCTGGGCAGTTTATTAACCCTTGAGTGTGAATTTACCCTTGAACTATGTCTAATGTATTTATATGAATAACTTCCCCTGTACAAGCTGTTATCTTAATTATGGTTTGCCTGCTGTAATAGGGAACTGTTTCATGTGCCAAAGGCAAAAAAACTTTACATTTCTATTCCTCCAGTGCCTATGGGGCTAGACCTATTTTTTAAAAGGTATAAGGTATAGCACTCCTCCTACTATTTTTATTCTGGTATCCGAAGAAGGGAAGAAATTATAAAATCAAACATATTAATGAAATAATGCTTTTTGTTTTGTAAGGCTGTAGTGGAAAATAACAAAGGGAAATGGCCAGAGTAAGCCAGTGAATGTTAACTTAAACTCTGGCATCAGACAGTCAGAAATATGTGGCAAATTCCAACTCATTTTATTTCACTTAGTTAATATTTTGCAGAGTGTTTGCATGTACAGTGCTGATCAGTACTAAGATCTAGTCCACCTAACTGTTTTACCAGGCAAATAAAATATCCTACAAAGAACACTTAAGTGTAGATAGCTATCTTGACTTCATCTGTCAGGAACATTAGTTACAAATGTTCTTGCCCCTTCCCCTCCTATTTCTAACAAGAACAGCACCAGAAGCTTTATAGGATATATTTGGACGTTTCTGAACTCCCAGAAGAAGGTGCAGCATAAATGACTTTATTAAGTGATATTACTTTACCGCTCTCTTTGTACATGTTCTTGCATATCACCTAACCAGGATAGGGCTTTGCTATCACTGCAGTGGTGGAGCATGGTATCTTGGTATCAAAAATGTTACTACAGGGAAACATTGAGAGCCAAAGCCCAAGATAATTTCAGCACCCATAACTACGTACTGGGGCAGAATCAGACATAGCCATGATGCTCTGATGTGGTTTGGTGTTGTTCTGTTAATGGTGTTGGTGTAATACTGGGAGAGGAATTGTTACCATCAAGTGTCTGATCTGTAAACAAGTGGTCTAGTGAAATTTGATAAACGAAGTGACGGTAGCACTCTGTTACCAGAGCTGAAATAATGGGAGGCTGCTTGGTCAGCTGCTGGGCTTCTTGGTAACTCCAGGCAGGGGGCTCCTTATCTGAGAGGCTCTGAGGTGTTTCTCTAAAAACACAGAACTAGGTCTACTGCTCAGTTGTTGGAGATAAAGGAAACAGGTCAACCTTTCTTGTGTGACAAAGTCAGGAACGCAGGCTTGTATTTTGTAGTGAAGTAACTGCCTGCTGCTCTTTGTTCCTCTGGTGCTTTAGTGGCAGCACTTGGTGTGCGTGTCTTCTTTAACTAGGCCAGACTGTGCCACAGATGTTCCTGACAAGGAGTTGGGCTTGTGCTGGTAACAGCTAATGGGAGCTCTGTCTTGTTTGTTTGTTTGCAGTCTCTGCCATGGCTGATTTGTACTGGGGTGTGGATACAGACAGGGATTTTAAACAGTCAGGGGGACCCTCACCACCCTCACAGAGCTCCATGATACCACCCTTCCTATGGAGGAGGCTGCACCATCACACTCCTCTAACTTGTTCTGCCAGAGTATGAGGTAAGGAGCTTTCTTTTTTTTTTTTTTTTATTTCACTCTGCATAAATTGTGTTTTGAAAGTAATCTCTAGCTAAAATTGATATTTTCTATCTATCTTTTGTGATGCACAAAGTATGCGAATGTCTAGTAAGAGCCTGTAATGTCGGCCTCATCCTCCATTAATACTGGCTTAATAGTTCTGATCTGTGACCCAGAGCTGCCCAGATAAGAATAATCTTTGGTGTTTGAAAGTTGAAGTAGCTTTACACTTGTTCTGTGGATCTTTTGCAGTCTATGTTAAGGTGACTTAAGTCTTCTATGTGTGTCTAGAAGAGTTGAGCTTAAATTTAAAATAGGGTCCTAGCACTGCACACTCAATTCATCCTTATACACCTGCAAACACCCGAAGTGATGCAACTTAACTTCTTCAGTCTGCCTATTGAATACTGTGTTTATTCTGCATCCTACACTGTGTAGGGGTGACACTTAAGGTTCTTTCTGCTCCTGTTCCCCCCCTACAAAGACTTTTATTTTATGCTGGCAACTAGAAGAAATTCAACTGTAATTGGGGGGTGTTAGTCATCGGGACTGGAAAGGACACTGACAGTTATAATTTATATATATGTGTGTATAACAAAAATATTTATATATAAAGCATATATACATGCTTTAATCTCTCTGTCTTGGGTCTTCCTCATTGGTAAGTGAAAGCAACTCTAGTCTCCCTGACTGCAGAAGCAGGTTCAGCATGCTGCTTTAGAGCCTTGCTTCAGGCTGAGTGATTGAGCATGAGGCAGATCAGAAGCACTCTCAGGCAGTGTTTGCTGCACAACTAACATACCTCATAGGTTTTTTGTTTCTTTATTCTCTCTTTCTGTGCTTTAGTCTTCTCCCTACTAAACAGTCAGTCCTTATTCACTTCTTGCTCGTTGGTCCTTGTTTTGCTACATCTGTACTCAGATTTGATACTTGTGATGCTGTTAACACCAGGTATCCTCAGTTGTGGTAGTTAATCTTGTGAAGGGTTAACTGTGGCAGAAACCCAAGATGAGTAGCTGCAGAACTGTTAGACTAGAGATTTATGGGCTGTTGTGTGCCTGAGAAATTGTATTAAGCAATATAAATAACATCTTACTTTTGAGTGTCTTCAATAGAAGGGATGATGTGGAATTTGTGGAGTAGGCCTCTTGAAGCTTTGAGGATTCCAGGTGCATTGGCTTTGGGAACCACTCTTCTAGGTAGGTAATAAATGGAAAATTAGTACCCTGCAACTGTTCTAGTTGTTAATCATAGGGAAGCTTCTGATAAGGAGATCCTACAGCTGGAAGAGCTGATACTTTTTTCTTTAGCTCTTCTTACTTCCCTGATCCGGGGAACATTTTTTTAGCTGAATTTGGACATGATTTCAGCTGACTGAAGGTCATTCTACTGCTGCTGCTCTATTAGACAAATAAAATACTGTGACAAAAATGAGTGGAAAATAGTTTTCCCTTGTTTTAAAGGTCTTGGGTCCCTCAATTTCTGCTTTTTTTTTTTTTTTTTTTTAACTTGGGTGACACTGAAGTGCTTTGAATTATTTTGGGGGTGGTGGAGAGGAGATGTTGGGTGGGTGAAAGGATAACAAGACTCCTAAAAACCCAAGTCAGTGAAGGAGTGTGTGAAATGCTACTTACAAATTTGATATTCCTGATAAAAGACCTGGTTATTCCAGGTTAAAGACCTGGAACTTTTACTAGCTGTGCTGAGCCAATGGCATGTTCTACCTCTATATACTATTTATGGAAAATTGAACTTTTCCTCAGCCTCTTATTTCCAAGGATGTTACCTATCAGGCTACTCTGGCTGCAATGTTCCACTTAGGTTAGTCTTATTACCCTGAGATAGCTGGCTCTTTGGAGTTCTCCTATTAACAAGAAGCTTAACCTTGACAGGGAAGGAATACTGACATAATGATTTTCTGCTCATATGTTCCCAAGAAAGTCTTAATTACAACAGGTTGCTGTTTCCCCCATAGAAAATGAGGTTGAGGAGGGAATTTGGGCTAAATGGAAGTGTCTTTGAGTGTGCTTCTGGTGCTGTGGAAAGATCTGAGAGCACTTAGATCAACAAGGGAAGTATTGGGATTTGGGGACACCCAATTATGTCTCTTTATTTGAACATGAGCACCTCTTCCACATTTTCCTTTGTGGAAGAAATGTAGATTCTTAGGATGTATCCTCAGTGGAGGTAAAACAGCACAGCTTTACTGATGTTAGACTGACACTACCTCTACCAGATCTTGTTTTAAGTCTTTTTCATCACTTTACAGGGCAGAGTAGGTGTGCTTTCCTCTTAAAAGATTACATTCTCTGGAGCCTCAGTGATGAGTGAAGAGAAATCTTTCATTTAAAACTATAATTTATATTGATGATGTTAATATGTTGAATTCTATAAACACTTCCATCTCTCAGAAGGATCTTAATACATCCTTGAGTTTTTGGGACACAGTTTCATCTGAATGTAGTAGATGGATGTTGATGTCATGGGGTCTTTAATTTTCACTCCTTAGATTCATTCTCCTTCTTTCTGATTAATTTCTCTATGGGGTGTCTGCCTTTTACATCATGGCAAATGGAGTGCCAGGGGGAGAGAGATATAATGTTTTATTAGCAGCCTCTGTTTAATGTAACTGTGCTGGTCCTGTGAACTAAATATGCTATCAAATGTAATTCCCTTGAGATGAACAGACTTACTGATACTGGGAGAGCTGTCGAAGAACACACATAAGCTATAGAGGAAAGCTTGAAAAGCCAAATTTTCTCTGTATCTTTTTTCTAAGTCTGACCCAGGGGTCTTTTCTGTTAATCTTAAATTTTGCTCTCCTGTATGGGAGGAAAGAGGCTTCAACGTGTAGTAAGCATTTGACAGCTGATTGAATGAAAAGGTTGCAGCTGATACGTGATATGAATTGTACAGCAGTGGCCTTGGGAACATATCAAAGGAAGGCTGAGATCAACATGATATATTAGAAGACCATATATATGAAAGCTATTCTCTTATTAAGCAAATCTTTCAGTAAGTCTACTGGAGCACACAACTGAAAGAATTATAAAGTCAAAGCCAGTATCACCCCGTTATCTCTTGTTAGGAATTCACCTTGCTTGTTGATTTTCCCCCCCCGCCCCATGTTTTCTGCTGTATTGTGTGTCCAGAGGCCTCAGCTTCCATAAAACAGAATTCACAAAGGGACACAGGGTAGCCTAAGCAATGCTGATGGGCATGAGCAGTAAGCTATGATATGAAGTTACAGTGCATTAGCATTAATTTGCCCGTGTTACTGGGGCTCCAAGAAAGCATTTTATGCTTTGAAAGGGATGGTGGAATAAGCTGACTTGTTTAAAGCCCATCTTCATGGGGGTAGTAATGTGTAGCCTCCTTAGGTTAAAATGTCCTTTACCTTTTGTTATCTAAAATTAAATAAGCAGTTAACAATTTAGATAGGATTTTTTTCCCCTTCTTTCAAATATAAAACACTACTGCATTAGGTTGTTTGTGTTTTGTGTGGCTGGGGTGTTTTGACACTTTCTGTCCTTATCTAGAGTGTCCTAGATCTTGTTCCTGTCATTAGTTTCTCCCACTTGTAAAAGGGATGAACCTGAAGCTATTTGGAAGCATGCCAGCCACAAGACAAGGTGTATGGGAAAGGAGTGAATTCAGATCTCCCAAGTACCAATCTGGTGACTTAACTATAAAGCAGACTTCCTTTTTCATTAATATAAAGAGCACTTTAATGTGCCACAGGCTATTTAAAGGATCTGAGGGCAAGATACTTAGCTTCTCAGTCTGTTTACGTCTGTATTACATGGTACAGTAGACATATCTTACTGGAATATTATGAGGGTTATGGTGATTAGTAAGCCTTCTTGAGAAACCTGGATGCTATATATGCCAAATAACATGATGCAACAGTGGTATCTTCAATGATCAAAGGCTTCACTGTTACAAGTGTCTAATTGTTGCATGTAGGTAGTTTGTAGCCAGGCAGAAGAGTTCATTGTCCAGAGGCCTTTGTTTTGTAAACTGACAAGTCAAAAGTTGTATTGACAAATAAGGTGAATTTCTATTAAACAGATGAAAAAGGATGTAGCATGCCTTTAGTCATGTGTAAATAAGCAGTTAACAAAAAGTGTTCTTGTGAATCAATCTATGGATTTGTTTACTATATTTTTCTAATTAGAAGAAGGGGTGAAAGTAAAACAATCCCAAGTTGAAAAATTCATTTGTAAGTTTGGGTTCTGCATGTGATATTGAACCTGAACTAGTGAATTTTCCATGCATACCTTTGCCTTTCATTCAAATGTTCAACAAAAAAGTCATGTTTCACACATGAATTTCCTTATCACCAGTGGCTCTTCTATTGATCCATGCATTGCCTGATGTGCTTACTGTGATTGTATTTTGGAAAACATGTCCCCCATCTGAAGAGCTTATATATGTAAGTCTGATTCCTGAATGGCATTTTGCTGAGGGTGATCCAGATACTCTTCAGAAAAAACTACTGCCATGCAGAGGTAGAGCTATTCATGGTCACTGCAGCTCTTTTGCCGTGTACCTATTTTTCATCCTTGCATTTTCCTTTGCATTCAGTATCTTAGCCTTAAAAGCTAAAATCCATGCAAAACTTCTCAGGAAGAGCTGCTCTTATATAAGAGTTTTCTCTCTCAATACTACTGCTTCTTAGTCCCTTTTATCTTCACCCATGCCTTCACAGAACCCCTTCCTGATTTATTGTTGATATTCCTCCTTCCTCCTGTATAGTACTATTGGAAAGGCAGAGGGATCTCCACTCTTCTTGACACTTTGCTTTCAGTACCTGTAGTGTTGAGTTTAGCAAATGACTCTAACTTCCCCTATAGTCCAACTGCTGTGCTGTTGTCTTGGAGGAATTACCTGATCTTCCCTAGTACCTATGGCTGTGGCAACACCTGTGCAGACATATACTCTCTGTGATGATCTGGTTGCTGTAGTTGAGCCACAGCTGCTCATGAAGCACACTTGGGAGTGATACAGAGGTATAATCTCCAGCCATCTCCAAATTGTGGCCCAAGTGACCCAATCTGTTTATGGTGCCACAGTTTGAAGCTGCCTTTGGCACAAGTTTGGATGTAGAGGTCTGGAGTTGTGCTATGCCATACCACCTCCAGGCACCCAGACCAGGGTGTGCTTGTTCTATGTGGGAATGTCCACCCAGTTTGGGGGAATTTGATCTGTGATTCTTTCGCATCCATCCTTCAAGCCATGAACTATTAGGCTGCCCTATTTCTCTGGTGTGACATGGCAAGGGGTACATGTCACCAGATTGAAGCAGATGGGGATGCAGTGATGACCTGTGAGTAGGCCTTAAACTGCTCCATGCTGCTCACTACCTCTGCCTGCCAGTGGAGGCAGCTGGAAATGGGGGAGCCTGCCCATAGCTGTACATAACATCAGACAGAACATGGTATCCCTGCTCAAACATCTTTAGATAAGAAATATTGTGAGAAAATATTGCATGTGCCACCTCAACATCCTGTGCTGCCATCACCTCACTGGGGTAATTGCGACCTACTGAGTATGACTCACTGATAACAAGGCAAGCTGTGACTAGGGAGTAGGTAGAGTAAATGCTTCATTTACGTGTTTGTGTACACGTGTCCTTTTTTTCTCAATACACAAATCAGTGATCAGAAGTGTTATTTAGTAATAAATTAAGTAAATTCCCTGACTTGACTTTGGTGTGTGTCTTTTTTTTTTCCTGGGTGACAGATGGAAAGGTTAAAGCTGGTAAACTTACTTTAAAAACATGCTCCTAGATCACAAGCTTCTGAAAATTAGACTTGGTGCTGGTAGCTTTATGAATATGCTTTTGTTAAATAGCTGCTCTGATGTTGCTTATTCAATCTTGAAATTAATGTATAAAAGATGCCCATAAGCAACCAGCAGCTGAATTGACTGATTAGATGGATTATTACTATTACTCAGTCCAACAAGTTCTTGTATACTTGAGCAAATTTTGTAGTGCAGGCAAGTGGAATGATATGCACATGGGCTAACAAAATCCCTCAAAATATCCTAGGATTAGATGAACATGGAGTTGAAATAGAAATGAAATGCCTATGTTTCTAAATTAGAGGCTTTCTGGCATTTACATGTTCAAATAGCTCCTATCAGCATGTTCTGTTTCAAATGAGCATTGACTCAGTTGCTGCTTTTCTCCCCATGCTAGGAAATAGGAGCTGATTTATCAGAGCATCAAACTGATTAAGAAGAGATTATCTGCTGTAGGGGCTCATTTAAAGAAGTCTAGGGATTCCACCAAGTGGCTGAGTTTGGCTGAATTTGTTTCACACAGTTAAGCCAATAGACTGTTTTTAAAAAAGATCTTTAACTCTTTCTTTCTCTAGGGTAAAATAACTAGGAAGCTTTTAAAGCTTTGAGGCCATGTAAATTGAAGGCTGTAAGAATCCCTAGTGATGAAGTAACCTTGGAGACTGTCACACACAGACCAAGCCTTACAGTGTGGACCATGAGCCAGGTCCCATCACCCAGCACTGCTGTTACTGTAGCTAGCTGATCCAGGCTCTGAGCAAGTGCTCCGTAGTTAAGGGTAAGTGTTGTGCACAACAGAGTGGGCCAAAGCTCGCTCAGCCCTGTCTGTCTGCTTTGTACAGTCCCCTAAAGGATGGTAGTTGTATTAAGGTCCTGTGCCTTTCCTACTTCTGTACTTCTTGGGGAGCTCTGGAGCTCAAGTCAAAGTAAGAACTGAACACTCAGCTTGAGGACAGCAGGTAACCTCACTTTTTAAAAAAGGTTTGACTAATGGAGTTATGAGCTGAAACACAGAAATTGTATTATGACCCAGGGAACTGGAGTGTAAAATCAAAGATATTGGGAATGAGAATGGAAATAGGGGGACCTATGGTCCTCTGTTCCCTCAGTGCCCCTGAGGACTTCATGTCCAGCTTCCTTCCAGATCCTAAGATCTGGCTGAGATGACATATCTAGATATTATTCAGCTCTATATATTGGGATTTGATATCTGACTTGAGATAACCATTTTATCATTGTCTACAAAGAGGAAACAGGTAATTGGTGCCTTTACTTAAGCCTGGAAATGGCCATTAAGGCAAATCCCTATTTCATCATTTCCAGGTGTTCTTTGGGGAAACTCTATGGCAGGAAATTCAAGCTGTGAGCCAACTAGTTACAATGCGAACAGTGTAATTTCAATCAAGGGTCTTTCTTCCGAAATCAACTATAAAAATACAGGAGAATACTTTATTTACTCTTTAAGTTGTTGCTCAGGAAAACACTTAAATCATTGTAAGGTTTACTGACTGCAAGGGGACTTACACATATGTTTAAGTGCTTTATGAATCAGAAGTATATTCCTAATGAGGGGCAAGCATGCTCATTTACTATGTGCTTTGCCCTTTGGGTCTCCTGTCTGGTCCAGTTGCAGTATAGTAACTTCATATTTTGGATTGGTGTTGGAGCCTGGTGTATTGCTGCTCTGACTCTCATTTGGACAAGAGAGGAGGGAACTATGGTGACTAGTGCAGCAGGCAGTAGTACTTCCTGCTGGATTTGTATTTGCTGGTGGCAGTTTGTTGAATGGGTGATAACATGCCTTCTTGATCCCCAGCTATGTGAAAGCCTGATAGCAGCATGCTAAAATGCTGTGGTGTTTCTTTGTATAACCAGATGGTAATGCTGGATCACATTGTTACTGAAGTAGCATCTGTTGAACAGGTACGGGAGTGCACCACTGTAATGATAGTGTCCTTTTGCAGTAATTCCTGAGCAACAGTTTAGAGTAAATGAAGTATTATCCTGTTGTTTTTTATATAGCCCACTAAGTCTCCTCCAGAGCTCTTGGCTTTCATATCATGCTGTGCTTGAGAAGCACCTCTTAGGTTAGGTGTCCTTGGGCTACTGTGAGTGGCCAGTGAGGGGCAACCCCAAATAAATGCTTGTAGTTGAAATAGAGCAGACAGAAACAGAGGGAGATGAAAACATGGAAAGACATAATTGGGATGACAGGTAATCTTTACCTCTTCTTCTAGCTGTGGGCTCAGGCTTCCCCATGCACACTGGTGTGCCTCCTGCTTGAGGTCTTTTTCCTGCATGCTTCAAACACTTTCCATGATGTGCTGTGTATCAGTGACAGGAGTCTAGACAAAAGCATCAGGTTTGTTGGCCCCAAAGGGTGTGGTAGGTTGAAAGCGGCACCTTCTTGCCTGAGTTGTGCTTTAACACATCAATATGTCTCATCACATTGAGAAAGATACTGAGCCGAAAGAAAGACAACTAATGGTGCTTGTGCAGCCTGAAAAACATCTGCTCAATGTGTAAAACCTAGCTAATGTGGGTTTAATGTTTGCTAATTTTCAGTCATCTGTTTAAAGCTTGCAGGTCAGTATATTTTAATTGTATTGTAGGCAATCAGTCAAATGTAAATATGGAATTTCAAAGATTAATTTACTTCATTTGTAAAAAATAAAAAAATACACTTAATATATAGGAATTCTGATTTTTCTGAGAGCTCTCTGAATGTTCATTTAAGTAATAGTTCCATTTATATTAGGGTTGACAGAGAGGGAGAAATGAATAGCCATCTGCTAATCAGTTTATTTCTCATAATGAAAACAAATCTGCAATTTCACTAATGTGAAGGGCGTAGAGAACTAACTTTGCAGGGAGCCAGCTACTTGCTGTTCAGGGAGTCTATGTTCACCTTGCAGGAAGGAACTGTTTGTGTAGGATGGCTGTGAAATGCTGCTGAACTCATAGTGATCTGTTCTTCCTGATGTCAAAAGCAAACCTTGGTGCAGATTCCTACATACAAGGCCTATAGAAGGAGACACCGGTTAATATGGTTAGATGTGTATGGCCCCATACCCATGTCCCAAGCCTGCTTCTGTTTAAAAGCCATGCAGGTGTTAGTGACCCTAATCCAATAAAACCTGCTGAGTAGTAGTGTGTGGCACACTTAGGTGGTGCAGTTATCTGCATGTGGAGCTTTTGGAGTTGTGGGCAGACTTCAAGGGAATGAGGGAGCTTCTGTTTCTGGGTCTAAAATGGGGGAAAAATTATAGGGTAATTTCCACTTAATGCTGCAAAAAATATGCCCCATGAACTGGAAGCTGTGCCTGTTGTGCTAGGCAGTGTCTGAAGAGTGTAAGAGTCTGCGCTTGCAAGTCCTCTTTAATTTGAAGAGCAATGTGAGGGGGATGTTTTTCTGATGAATCCTGTGGCTTGTAGCATGTTAGTAGCAAAATTGAGAATGTTCTTGCTTCAAGATTATGGTTGTGATGAGGAAAAAAAAGCTGATCTGAATATGCAACCTGTCAGTGCCATAGCCTGAGTACATCTGCACTGAGCAAGCTTTCATAGTAAGTTGACTGGGTGTTGTGTGATCAAATACCCGAAACTTAGCATAAGCTCTAATTCTCAATTGTTCTATCTGATCACTGTCTTCCAGCGATGGTTGAATACCGTGCCTTATTTCTATTTCAACCACTTTGTTCCCTGCAGCAGCACATGACCAAGTAGAGTGCCAGGTGTTTCCTCCCATGCTTGTGTGCTGGTGTTCCAGCCTCAGCGTGGCTGTGGCAATCTGGGTAGAAGCCTTCCCTTTTACATTCCAAGCAGATAAATGCATTCCCATTTCAGCTGGCCAGAAATTACTATCTGCACAAGCACAAAACAAAACCTGTGCTCTTAGCTGTCTCTGAACTTCATGGCAGAATAGCTCATGTACCTAGAGGTCTGTGTGAAGGTGCTGGGGGATGAAAATACATGTATTGAAAATCCTTACTGAAGTCTGACTTGGCTAATGAAGCTACTGTAGAAAGACATAACTGGTGCTGCTGGGGGGGGGGGGGGGGACGGGACTCTTTTAAGATGCTTGTGGGCTGTGATAGATTGGCCAGCATCCTGATGTAAGGAAAACTTCCAACCTGGATGCACTGCTGTGTAAAAAGCTTCCTTGCTAACATGCTGGTGGAGGGAACCATTTTCCTTGCCAGTATCCTGGAGGAAGGAATCGTTTCTTTCTATGCTATCTCCTGCAAACACTGTTTCAGCATGGAAAACATGTACTGAACAGTGACAGCCATGACCTTCTTGTTGTTGTTACTGCTGCTCTCACGCAGAATGCAGTGCAGGAGCTGGCAAGGCAGTGTCACAGATGAATCAGTCTGAGCTGTGGCTTGGGTGCTGAAGAGCAGCTGTAAGACTGAAACTGCATGGAATTAGTGCTTGTGAGATTTGTGGGTCTGGGGCTGACTTCCAGCCCTTGCACAGGCTGCAGCAGAGGGGAGTGTGGGCCCAGGAGCTCATGCTCTGGAGAGGGGCAGGCTGGAAGCTGGGAGGGAGGTGAGCCTCCCTCAGGTGACCCTCCCCAAAAAGCTTTGGGTGCAGGAATTGTGTACTGCTGTTCAGTTGTGTGTTGTGCTGGTCTTGAGTCTCTCTGCTGCAGGTGTAAACCAGGAATCCTAGTCTGTAGCTCTGTCTCTTTAGCATGGTGGCAGTGACTGTCTCAACACAAATACCCATGTGCTGAGCTCTTTGTGGAGTGAAAAATAAAACCCAAACAAGCAGACTGGTTCCCTGTATTTTCCTGCTTCTCTGGCAGAAAGCAGGTCTGTGGAGCAGGGACCATAGCTCATGTCAGAGCTGGTAGCTTTGTGCATGGAGCCTGTGTGGGTTCATCCATGCCAACTGGGCTGGGACTGATGTGAGACTAGATGACACTCGTCTTTTGACTCAGGTGGAGGAAGAAACTGTCTCATTGGAATAGGCACATGAAAGCTCACTTCTGTGCTGAAAGCATTTGGAGACCTGCAGCTTTGCCATGCCCTCTTCCAAGTTTTCACCAGTTTTTGGGTTGTGGTGGACATTGACTACATAGGAATCTGCAATGAGGAAGCAAGGAAACATTTTTTGCTATGAGCAGAGAAGGCCTCATAGGCATTTAAGGAAAACTTCTAGCTAAGCAGGAAACTGGGCTTGGGAAAATTTTACAAGCAACAGCTTTTGAGTATTGAGCATAAAAGAGTGCATGAAAGGATATGGGAAACCTTGTCAGAAAGATGGTAGCCAATCTTCATGTAACTTCTGTTTTTGTTGGAGATTATGTGATTTGATTTGTGATATGACACGACCTTCTAATTACAGCATTTACATGTAGATGTGGCTTTTCAGATGTTTGCTTCCTTTTGAAGTAACTTTTTGGATTCTCCAGCTCCTCTAGAAAAAATCCTTTGTTCATGGTAAGTGGCAGCTGCTTTACATCTGGAAGGGTGTAGATGAGTATTTGAAAGCTAATGTAGATCTCAGGCATGCACGGGTTTGTTCAGCCTGTCAGTGTATTTTTGTATATATGCTCTACTTTGTTAAATAATGTATAAGCACAAACAGCTCTGTCAATTTATACAGGAACGAAACTAGCTAGGACATCTTGAACTTAAAAAAACAAACAAACAAACAAAAAAAACAACAAAAAAAACCTCCTTTGGCCTGGAGAGCTTTCCACTGTCTACTTTGATATCCAATTTTTATCATGAATATAGCCACTCTTATGATCCCTATTAACTCCCTAAGGGCTTATCTCTCTTTTCCTGTGTTTTAGGAAAGAGCTGGGGACGGAAGTCTTGGAGAAGAGGCTACCTGATAAGTATTTCTTTAGGATGAAGCTAAATCAGTTTGAAGTTCTGGGCTATTTGGACAGAAATCTTCAAAAACAACCAAAATGTGTGCCTTTCCATTCTTCTCCTCAATGAATAATCTAAGTAGTAGATTTATAAGCAGTCTGCCTGTAATTCTTGATTTGAACTGCTCAGCTGATGTTTATGATGGTACCCATCCCCTCTTCTGATCTTTTTCAAGATGCAGATATGTTTTTATGTATCTGTATTTTACAGGTAAGGGCATAGACAAGGATGCAGTAAATCTTTCCACAGAGGAACAGAAGTGACTCATGTAGATCATATGCATAGACATGAATTCAAACTTCTGTATGCAATTCCAGCTCTAACACATGCACTATGTGCTTAGTGATTTTTTTGCTTGATTTTGGCCTAGTTTTGTCAGCACTGTTTAGAATTAGCTGCTAGGTGAAGTTTTAGATGTCTGAATTGCAGCCTGAAGAGATTTCATTGACGTATCAATTAAGGTCTAGTAATATCTTCAGATAGTAAAAGGGAACCTTGTAAGAAAAGGAGTGCGTCGTTTTAATGTGCATATGGTAATTACCTATTTTGGGGTGACATTTAATAGACTGAAGTTCACTGCTATTCATTTTATCCTTTTGTATAAGGATTGCTCAAAAAGAACATGTACTTAACATCTTGGGATGTGACAAAGGAGGAAAAAATTACACCCCTTGTATATTCTCTTCTGATCTTGTTACCAAGGTGAGAATGTGGTATACATCAGATGCTAGCTGCAGAGTGCACCTAGCCTACTTTTGGACTGGCAGAGAAATTGGTCATTCAGGTTGCAGAAGCATTTCTTTCATGGAAAAGATGTGTTCAGCACTCATCTATCCTTTCTTGGATGACTTCTAGCTTTTTAGACTATACAGTTGCTTTGCAGCAGACTAACTCAGCTGCATTTGATGTTGACAGAGCAGAGATTCCATCTAGATTAAATCCCATTATCCTTGGTTTTGAGTTTGATTTGTAGGCAATTTAAGAATTTTACTTTTGTTTCATTTTCATGTTTCATATGAAAGCAATATCAAATGTCTTAATTTAAAATGGAATAATTAAATTGTGTCTAAAGAATTATAATGGTGGCACAGGCCTTGGTTTTAACTACTGACAACTAGGACTAGTGAGATTCTGACTAATTTTAAAAATCATTTTTCATTAAATCATTTTTCATTTTATCATTGAGAGTAGGCATACAGTGGGAGTTAACAACAAAACCTAAGGTTTCTAGTACCTCTGGAGGAGGTTGGACTCGATGATCTTGAGGTCTCTTCCAACCTAGAAATTCTGTGGTTCTGTGATATGGTGTGTGTGAGGGTTTTATTTGACTCAAGGCTTCATTCATGGGGAGCTAGTGGCAGGGAGGGGAATTATATGCAACCTGCTCCTACGTCTTGTAAAAGGTATGGACATGCAGGAGAAAGAACCCCCTGTGTCTTCATGTCAAACTAACATGTCAAACTTGAGGTGACTTTTCTCTGAATTCCTTTTTCTACCCCTGAAAATCTTCTTATGAGGCAAGCGGGTCTCCATTTTAGAAAGCAAGGAAATTCTGCCTGAGGAAATATAAATAGCAAAAGGTGAGGGGAAAATGGGCAAAGAAAAAAACTGAATGCTGATAACAATGGTGCCTGAAAGGCATGGTTAACAGCAATTCCCCTTCTTTTCAGGCACCCTGCAGAATAGTAGGAAGCTCTTCAGGGAAGTTTTCTTCTGTTGCAGAGAGAAATGAAGGATTGCTTTCTTGCACAAAAAGGTCATTTCTTGGATGGCCCTATGAGAAGTGAAGTTTTACCATTATTCATATAGTATACTGTCAACAAAGATGCCCAAATAATTTATTTTTTTCTTAGAAGTTAGTCTCTGAAAATGCATCTCACATGAGAGTTTGCACAGAGGAAGAGAGAAAGTATTGAAATAAACGATTCTGATCTAAATTGATAGTGGGGGCCCTGAAATAGATGTTTGTACTGCAAGTTATACGGTTGGCCCCCTCACTTGTCATTGCTTATGCTTGGATCTCCAGTATATAACAGGCCATGTACTTGCTGATATACGTGGGTTGGCTTTGTACACTTGGAAGAATGACACCATATAATTTTAGCTGTGTTGTTAAAACAAGCATTGTATACTATTCTATAGAATACATATAATTTTAAACTAATCATAACAAGCAATGACTTCTGCTGAAATGAATCATTGGAATGTCAGGCTAGTGTAAATCTACCAGAGGAGTTTCTTTAGTTTATACCGGCTTGAGGATCTGTCCCAGACTTCTTATTATTCTGTTAAAGATTTTTATGTGAACAGAACAGAGGTTATTAAAAGTGACTGCAGGTTGTAGCAGAATCTGTAAATAACCCTTTGTTAAGGGCTACATAAAGTGAATTTTCTTTCTTGAGGAAAAAAAATTGCTGGAAAATTAACCAAGTTAATACAAACTGTCACAAAATCAGGGTATATTCAGTGATTTCGTTTAGTTGATTATTTTTATACACTTAAGGATTTTCCATCTTTTTAACTGGAGTTTTCAATTTAAAAATTGATCAAAATAGCAAAGAAAAGCTTTGCAGAACTATATCAAAACTAAGTAGAACAATTCAGTTTGAACCCAAAGTAACTTCTTATCCTGTTATTTCTAATAGTATTATGGGGGTAGTTTTAGTCAATTTGAGGTTTTGTTCTTTTTCATTATGAGGATGAGTTGCTCACTGCATTTAACACATCAGTCACAGTAACATTCAGGCAGAACTTTCAGACTGGGAGGTGATTTCTATGAAGTAAAGAGCAGGAGTGTAATACGAAGTAGCCACTACCAATTTCAACTGAAAGAAACTAACTTTTTTTTTTTTTGTTGAATGGAAAGGTCACATTCTTGTCTCCAATCTACTGTACCAGAAGGGGAAGATCAGACACTTCTCTTTCCTTCTGATGAGGAATTTTGTTATTAAAATGTTTCTTCAGATTGGCTTGCCGTGTCAGAAATCAAAGGATGTAAAGGTAAAAGCCAGGGTTTATTTCTACCCTGCTGCTGTAATTAAGGGGTCAGAAGCAACTGGAGAGTCCCAGTTCCCTTTTGTCCTCAGTAAGCCTCCCCTCTTCCATCTAGGAGGAAGGTAGAGAAGGGAGGATAAAATAGCCATGTCCTTCTGACTGCTGATCTCTTTAAAGTCTTTGATCATGATCTGCTTGATTTTTATCTGCTTTGTAGAGGAAGGAGCAGTGTACAGCTAAATGAAATAAATGTATTAAGTAAACATGCATCTGATTTAGAAGGAAGGACAGGAAGGAGCGCTGATGTGAGTTGCAGAAAGAACCAAGTAGCAATCCTAGCTCACAATTTCCTGTCAGCTCTTGTTTTTAACATTTGTTTTTAATGTTATTCAGATGGATGTATGCTTTTAAATTTTGCTTGTTTTGCTATTTAAAACTATACTGAAATATAAAAACAGCACTATCTAGAACAGTGACAGAAATATGCAATAAATTCTTAGTCTCCAATGTGGAGTGGGAAGGAATGTGGTTTAAAAAAAAAAAAGGCACTTGCATGGTGAGTGCCTTGTAACATAAGATTAGACCCTGCCTCCTTCAGGGTCAGCTCATTCTGCTGGATTTGTGCAAAAGTAAGTCTGAGCTATTCTAAGCAGCAGCTGATGACTTCTCTTGTGTTGCAGGGGAAAAACTCAGCAGGTGTCAGTGAGTATAACTGCAACTGCCCCCTGGGCTCTGCAGGGAAGTGGTTGTATCTCAGGAGCTGGAGGGGGTGTTTATGGACAAGTAAGTATGGGCTTTTTACCAATGCCTTTGGCTTACAATGTCATATTTTAAGGTGTCATTAGAGGCTGATGTGCTACAGGAATCTCAGGGCTGTTCTCATGTTCTACAGCATTGTGGTTACCCTCCTTTCATTGCATGGAGTTCTCAGTAATTTGTGTCTGAGGCTGTACCAGTGTATCCCTAGGTATATATACAAATATTTATATACATATAAGCAAGTCTGACTTTATGTGGTAGGTAACTGATTTACCTCACTCCTGATGTTAATTTTTGGATCTCATTGCCACAAGCATTGAGGTTAAGGGCTTAGAGGTTCCCGAAACAATTATACTGTCATGGGTAACTCTCAGCTGTGTGTGGGCTGAGGTCAGGGAAGTAGGCAAGACTTTGCTGGCTGTTAATGGGTGATGGTCCAACTGTGGGCTGCCAGGCTTGGGTATTTTGTCACTCTGTTTTGTACTGACTGCATGCATCCAGGTAAATTGCCTGAGATAAAGGGCAGAGTGTGAGGTAAACCTTGAGATTTGATTCCTTATAGCTTCTTCAGAGTGCTGGGTGAAAATATGCTATTTGTTCACTGCAGAAATGGTAACATGGGCTATATTTTCAGTGGAGTCAGCTCCCTTGCTTTTACAGGGAAGCACTGTCACTTCCAGCTCTTCAGCTTTCATTTTTAATCTTAATATTGATGCTGATCTTAATGCCATGTTTTCTTATTTCAAACTAGTGCTTGAGATTCTTGGTTTGCCTTTTAGTAAGAACTTTGAAAAAGTAACCAAAGGAGGTTCACCCACTCAAAAACATCCAAATGCATCTGAGTGGTGATGACACTTCTAACTGCATCCTGATGGTTGGAAACTAGACTGTTGGGTTTTGTTTTGCTAAAGGTGCAATAAGTACATTACCATCCACCAGCTTTAGAAGACCTATGTTAAAGCCTTTAGTTAATCTGTGGAAATAGTCTTTAATATTTTTTACTCAAATTAAATTAGCTATTTCATGTGGTCCCTGCCTGCTTCTATTATTTATATCAAAGCTGCTTTTGAACAGTGTGAGTACAAAACTATACCATAAAATTAACTCTTTATATTGATTACCACTGTCAAGTCTTGAAAAACATTATTTGAAGAGAGGAGGGGAAAAAAAAAAGGAATAAATGCCTCAAACCTGAGGTAAGGGTCCTGAAAACAGGCTCATGTAATGAAGACCATTACAGTATGAAATAGTGATCAATGATGTTATATAATGGACAGCAAATATTTACAGCCCAGCTGGAGGCTAGCAACAACCTCCTTAAGGCATTAGGAAATTATCTTTTATTCTGCTCTAGAAGAATCATTTTAGACAAAATTGCTCAGGCAGTGACTGCAGTGCTGTGGATGTAAATGGAGTACATTCAAGCCCATATCTAGGTAACTGAGATGAACACTGTCATCTCCACATTATTTTAATTTGTGTAGAACTTATAAAATATGCTGGGAATCCCAAACAGAACTGTAGAGAAATGCAAGTGTCACATGTTGTGGGGAATGTATGTTGTAGCAAGTGGCATATTGCAAGAGGGTAAAGGGAAGTTCTCTGAGCAGTGTCTATAAACCCTGTTAAATGCTGATGTTCTAGCCTTTTAATTAAAACAAGCTGGCATTTATGGCTGTATGTAATCAAGAAATGGAAGATGTTATAACATCTCTTTATCCTCTGATATGTGGTGAGGGAAAATATCAGTCTGCCTTTATCCAGGCACATCATCTGTTAGAGGGCAAAGTTTGTCCAGTTTTCCCATGCACGTAGCTTTTCATTGCTAGTGTAGCATCTGTGGACATCTGCATTGCTTGTCTCTATCTGCTTCTGAAACGAACGTAATCATACGCTGTTAGGTGATGAGCACCAATCTTCTAGTGGCCTGTGTATAATAAAACAACTGTGCATGCATTGTAATGGCATATTTAGCTAAGCAGTCTTGCTCCTTTTGTTGGGCTTCTGCTATTGCCATTGGTTTCAGGATGCTATTGCAGTATACACTAAGCCCACATGAGTCATTCCTGTTCTTAGGCCCTTGTTTCTACTCCCAACCTTTCTGTTGAGTTGGGATGACTAGTTGTGTTCTGCGTAGGATTAGTTACTCTAACTATTCATGCTTAGCTTCTGTTCTATACTTATTTTTCCTCAATTTATCATTGTGCCATAACTGAGAATCCTCAACAGGCAATGTATGTGGTAAAAGTGAAACAATAAATATTCTTTACTATTGGTGTAGGCTCAGGTTAAAATATTCTATAGCATTGTGTGCAAGCCACTTAAGCAGAAATTCTTTTGTATTTGTCAGAAAACAAGCTTTTATAAGGAATGCCCTTGAATACAAGCTTGCAACTCAGGTGTATTGACTGGCACTTCAGATGTGTATTGGAAAAAAAAACTCTTTAAGGGGAAATTGCCATATTGATCCTACCTAGTTATTTCTTCCCAATATATAGACTAACATAGAATTCCAGATGCACTATAAGCTTAATGCTGTTTGCATGCCTATAAGAATATACTATCAAACCAGTTGACTATGGTTTTGTTAACCAAAGCATCATATTTCATGCTTTACATGCATCTTAACTGCTCTGAAGTCTACTTCATGTTCTAACAGAAGTTTGAAATAATATTGTTCATATTTAGGAATTCTGTATAGCTTATGTATCAAGCTCCATTTGAGTTGCATGTGTAGAGGAGATGGATACTGCAAAAGTGGTTTGTTTGAATTTGGGATGCCCAGTTTCCTTTGCAAATAAGTGTTTGTGTTCCACTCTGCTATGCTCCCAGGAACAATGTTAGCAGGACAGGACTGCTGGTCATTAGTAGGGCTTAAAGTATTGCAAGTAAATTGCATTTCTGCAGAACAATATGCAATTCTCTGGTAATGAGAATGAACCATTACCATTTTGTCCAGCTCAGCTACAAGTGGATTGGTTGCTTGTAGAGGTATCCCCTGAAGAAATCTGAGGATTGTGTGTACGTTGTAAGGGAGCAAACCATATTACAGCTTTCGATGTATGCGAATCCCCTTGCTGCCTCTTGAAGGCCTTCTACTGAGATCTGTACTCTCCCACACTGCGAAAATCGTGTTTGTTCTGTCAAGTGTTTTTTTTTTTTTTTTTTAAATTGGAGGCTTTGGATTTCAGCACACATGCTTCTATTTGGCCTTGGAATTGCACAGTGGCATTTTGCTTTAGGCTTGAATTCTTGCCTGTTCTTATTCCTGCACAAAAACAAGAGAATGTAGTATTAAAATACAGTCAGTTCCTCAGCTGGCATAAATCAGCATAGTTCCGCTGGCTGCCCTAATTTAAATCCAAAATTCATCAAATATTTGGGTCCCAGCATGAATTAAAGTCAAAAGAGAATCCTTAGGTGCCTAAAACTCAAGTCTAATTTTCCAGTGGAAAGGCATCAGCTGCTACCTTGTGCATTCACAACCTCATATTAGCTGCTTATGGCTCAGTTACTGATGTTGGCTGTGAAGCAGGCACTTGGCTGCTCCTTTGGCCAGTGGAGATGAAATGTTGGCTGCTGGCTCTCTTGAAAGAGCACAGCTATAAAATGAGGAAATAATAAAACATGATGATTAGGTTAGGGTCACAAAATATTGTAAATAGGAACATATTGGCCTTTCTGCTCTTTTTAAAGCTCTTTGTATGTTGGCTAGCCAGCTTCCTGGATGTCTGTGTTGCCTTAACTCTTTGTCCATCTAAAGGTGATGTATAATAGAAAAATAAATGACCTCTTATATATTCTAATGCCTGAAACAACTTTTTTTTTTTCCTTAAAAATATTTCCTCCCAGACCTTTATTGTATTTTAGCAATGAAGTCTCCTTCCAGCTGTCACCCACAGAAGTCTTGGTAGTATATAACATAGTGCTGGGGAATTGTAATGAAGAGTACTTGTATTAACATGTTTAGATCTGGAATTTTTAACCTTCCACAGGTGTAAGTGTGGTAAAAAGCATGGTGGCATTTTTAAAGTCCCAAGCAGTCAGAAGATCTTGAGGGATTCAGCAGGAGTTACTAATGACTTTGAATATCAGATTGTGTGAGGACTGAGGGGTTCAGATAGAGATCAAAACTTGATCTTTAAATAAACAGGTCTTATAAAAAGCAGGTTGTTCCTCTGGTTATTAAAACTAGAAAAATCCCTGTCTGGGTACTTAGCCTTGTAATATGTTTGGCATTGACTAACACAATAAACCTACTGAATTGGTGCGTGCTCCCTCAGCTCAGAACTAAGGTGCAGTTTCTGAAGTCACCTCTATCTAGTCCTTAAGTAAAGTTCACTTATCTTCACTACTGCCTCCAGCCATTCTCTGAACCAGCACAGTTGTTTTGCTCTAGAGTACATGAATAGATACCTTGTATGGTAAAGAATCACACAACTTGTTTCTTCCATTTCCAGCTCTATCAAATGGAAAATATATTAATAAATGATTACTATGTAGAGGCTGGCTTGTTTGCTAGTGCTTACATTTTGGAAGCAAAGCAAGGTAGTTGCAAACTATGTTCCTATAAAGTAACAAGCAAAATCTGTGGAGCTCTCAAGCAGCAGTTTCTGCTATTACTGAAGTCTGGTGAATGTTGCACAGAATTTAAAATGAAGTTTCCTGGATTAAAAAAATAAAATGCACACAAGAAAGTAGTAGTAGTCAGGGTCTAGCTATGATCACAATGAGTTATGACACCCCAATTTTCTCTGGGTACTTCTGGCTGATAAGCAGTATTTATAGCTGCCTTAAGCAGTTGTACAGTAGCTGACTGTACAATCCCAAAGACAATGGGGGCTGTAGCAAAGGCAAACCCTTGGCATCCTGGCCACTGAAGTAGACCCAAGACCCACAAGGGGTTGTCCCCATCAGGGAGCTGGGTACCAGCCTGATAGGGCTGTGAGTGCCTGTGGCAGTTGCCAGCAATGAGGCAAGCACCTGCTCTTATGAACTGTAATAGAAAATGCTGACATCCAAAATCTAAAGCTGCCTGGGGCAGGGTTTTAACCCTTTTGTTCCATAGCATGGCTGTCAAATGCAGGCAGTCTGGTAGTGACAAGGGGCTGTGCCCTGGGCTGAGGGTAAGCAAGGGGCAAGAATAAACAGAAGCACAGGTCTGGCCCACTGCGCTATACCTGTCTTGTATATGTGGGTTTCAAAGGAATGTTGAGTCAGAGGGCATAGAGCTTTAATCCAGAGTCTTACGTGAAATTACCTTACAGTGTGTGAGACTTCAAGCAAAAGCTGGGAAATATTTCCTACCACAAGCCTCTCTGCACTCAAGCTCATTATCATGGAGTTCACATTCATCCATGTATACTTTTTCCTGAGCTTTTACTAGCTGGTCTTTTGTCATATTTGAAAAGTTATTTTTTTTCCTTTTGCTGCTGCATGGAAACACCAGGAGAATTATGAAAGGAAACAGGCACTTGTGATGCATCCAGAAACACTCGGCAGGTTTGGCCAGGGAAGCTAAGCTGCCTTGGAGCTTGATGCACCAGTCAGTACCTATCCAACTGAGCTTGGGGCAGAGGGGTAAAAATCTTTGTGGATACAGACTGAAGGAACATGCTGCATGAAGCCTCATTAGTCTGTTACTGGGACACAATAGCTTTACAAGCCATGAGATGCTCTTTTGCTGATTCCCAGATTCCCAACTAGGAATGTCCACCTGTATGCAATTCCACCAGGTCTGTGGCCTAACAGATGGTTCTAACTAATGAAGAGAGTCCTTTTAATTAGTCCGTCTAAAGACATTTATTCACACTGGTGGGCTCTCCCAATAAAGTTTCAGTGACTAGGATCTGTGTTGCTGGCTTCCAGCAGTCACCATCTGTTTGGTGGCAGAAACTGGCCACAATATCACTGCTTGTGTTTCCCACTTCAGTGGGCTGGAAATAGGGTTTGCACAGGGGGGAAAGGTCTCCCAGTTACTGCCTACAGCAGTCTGAAAGCTGTGGTATCCCTGCTTCCAGACCTAGGATTACAATGGCTTATCCTGCTATCTCTAACAGCAGTTTCAGAAAGCAGCTTTAGAAATCATGCTCATTTCCTCTGGCAGCAGTTTGTTTTTTTTTTTTAATATTTGAGAATACCTTCAGTGTGTTTGCAAAGGCTCTTTCTTACACTGTTGGCCTGTTTCTTAATTGAATATTGAAAATCCCTCCATTTTTAATGACTGTTACAAAATCTAAAATAATTAGAATTAGAAATGTCATGCCAGTGATGCTTATTCTGGGAGTACAGGAGTTTGCATGCTAAAGAAAGCTTGCTGGCTGCGTATTAAAGGGAACCACTTAATGGCAACATTCAATTAAAAATTAGGAGGGATGATAGGGAGTTGGAGCAGTACAATAGAAGATATACAAGGCTTTATCACCCATGACTAGTTTTATTTGTCTTCTGCATACTGACAAACTAATTCAGTTAGGAAGATAATTAAACCAGGGAAAAATTACAAAATTTCTTGGAGAAGAAACAGAGGCTAATGATGAGACAGGAGCTGTGAGAATGCAGCATCCTTCAGGATAATTCCAGCTATAAATATTTACATATTCAACTTACAGCCCTTCCCTGTATTCCTCCCAGCCTCTCCACACTCCCAAACCCTCCCCAAGATCTAACTTTGTATTTCTTCAAGCTTTAATTTTCAGGTCTGTGTTTAATGAAAGCTGCAGTTCATTGAACTTCAAGAAGACAGTGGAACAATTAGGTCTGATAGTATTTAATAAAGACTTAACACTGTGGAAACTTGAAAAAGTCAAAAGTCTGAACTGCTGACCTTCTGAGTCAGTGTCTGCCATCTTCCTTACTCTTTCTCTCAGACCTAAATAAAGGTATACACCATTTGTCTTGTTTCTGTGCCTTCCTTTTAATGTCCTTCAGCTGTTGAGATGTAAAAACAAAGGCAAAAGATTCAATGACACTTCTGTAAGATGTATAGCTTCACAAATCTGTATAACCATGAAATGAGATTTGGCAGTGTTGCCATAGAAGCCAGAGGTGATATCTGGTAGTAGCAGTGGTGCCTGTTTTGTATTAATATATCTGTTTTGATTTTTTTCCCCCCTGTCAGGCACCCACATACATATATTATGACAAAGGCGGTATTGCTGGCAGCATCTTCCAACCATGGGGAGCTTCATGGGGCAAAAGCATAAAGGTGTGTGAGAGCTTAGTAATGAGTGATAGACTGGCTGGTGGGCTGAGTGCAAGTAGAAGCTTAGGTGAGAAATGACATGTAAGAGCTGTAAAATGTTTAGCTACATTAATGGAAAACTTCCATTAAACTGGAGAAGAGACCTCTGGTTCAGAAAATAGTAAAAATAAAATGGGAGAACTTAGAACAAAATACACAGTAGATGCTCTTCATGTAGCATTTGCTGCTATCCACCACCTGACAACTTGCTTGGCTTTGTGTCCTGTGATAATTTTCAGAATAATCTAATTCTATACATAAAAATCTGCTAATGATACTACACTGTACCAAGGATTTGGTGTCTGATAGGTGCCAGTCTGCATTTACATATGCCCGGATGGTTGAAGGTGATGTTACCTTACATGGCTAAAAGCCACATTCAGCAGAAGGTATATGCACCCTGGGCTAATGCTCAGAAATGACCAATGGCAACCAGGTAACACTGACTGAAGATGGCCCTGTGGCATGGAATTCAGATCTTTCAGAGGATATCGTTAATGGATTAGGAAGGAGAATGCAAGAAGAATTTTGATATGGTCAAAAATGCTTTTGGAGGACTGGATTCCAGGTGGAGGTGTTAGGCCTGACAGCTGTCTTCATGTGAGCTTTAGCTAGGAAGAGCTGGACTTTCTTTGAGAAGAGCTGTAGGGAAGTCTAGGCTAATGTGGCTGAACATTTTAGCGCTTTTTGTTGTTGAAACTGTAATCGTTCATGAGACTGTATTCACCTGAATGAAGTATTTTATCTGGAATGCTTTTCCAGCTCAGGATTGAATTTTGGGAGAAAGGAGGTAAACTGGTGATGACTCCCTCAGCGTAATAGGAAAAACATTAATTTGGGATCTGGGAGATATTTAAAATAATTCTCCAGTTAATTAGGTAGTCTGAGGTTTTCCCATATGAATACTTTTTCAAGATTCATTGTCTACTGAGATAAACATCTCTCTCTCTCTCTTTAATAAAAGTATCAAATGATCTTGGTTTTATCTCACTGTGAAACAAACAAAAAAAAGGCAAAGCTCAGGAAACTTTATGGGAAGATTGATTCTTATCCAGTTCTACATCAGGCAGACTAGACAGAATAGTTAGTGTTAAGCTGGGTAGTCAACTTAAGTGGAAAGTGTATTTTGTAAAGAGCTTAAAATAATTATAACTGAAGGGAAAAAAACTGTCAGACATTCATAAGAAAAAGAAATGAGATGAAAATGGGTGTGGGAGAGGTAGGTGTTTACTGAGGAAGCAATGGGTAGAAAATCAGGAAGTTGAGAAACATCTGTGTGTGAGATAGAACAGAAAGGGAGTTGCAGGTGATGAGTACAGGCAGAACTGAATCCTATGAAGAGCAGACTGATGGCAGGAGGAGAAGATGCTTGTTCTAGATGCTAAAGATGTTCAGCAGAAGCTCCGGTTTGAAGATGTGGCAGTCCAAAGGCTGTGATAGTGGGAATCTTCTGATAAGTTTTGTTTCAGACCCTTAGACTAATGGTGTATCATATAAAACAGAGCGTTCTTTTTATTTTGTGAAAGGCAAAGGAACTAGAAGACCAATCATCAGCTGTTGAAGTCATTGATGTTTTTGCTGCTGTTGCTTTGTTTTTGTTGCGTTTATTGGACCATATGTCTTTGCTGTGGTGTCTAGTTTACATGAGCATACTTGGTGTTTCTAAATACCCCGTGTTGCTTAGAATGCAGAGGCTGTTGGTTCAAGTAGAGTTGAGGCTTCCTTTCCTGAGCAGTTTTACACAAGATTAAATGAAATGGGAATGTAGTTTAGAGCCCAAGCATGAAGCTCCCTTTGCAAAATTCCCCATTGAGAAGAGTTTGTTTCTAAGCCATTTAAAAGGTAACTCCAGTATTGAAGTATAGTTTTAATGCTGATATTAATTTACAACCCTGTGGAGGATTCTCTTTGTCCAAAAGACAAGTGTAACAAACAATCCTGATCTTTGCTCATGCTTCCTATGGTATGTTGGGATGAGTCTTTAGGTTCTTCTCCTAGAGTAAATTGCTTTTGTTACCCATGACCATAAAGCTGGTTTCTACACAACATATGCTTAGGATACCTGGCCAAGTTAATGCTCATGTTCTGTACACCCAGATTTTCTCTGTTGCTCTTGGTCCTTGAGCTTTGAAGATTACAGTGGCTTGGGAAGGTTTTGGTTGAAAGTACCTCCTGTAAGGAAGATCTGAATAGAAAAAGTAGCATGCAGCACTCTCAACAGATCTTCAGCAAAGGCATAGCAATGCACATTTGTTCAGGTGCATGGAGTATCAGGCAAGGATTCAACTCTGTTCATTTAACTGCTTCAAATGGTGGAAGATGTAATCTCTGATGGTTTTATGATAAATGTAAATGCCTTCAACAGGATGTCTTGAGCAGCTGTCAGAGCAATGACTTGTAGTAATGAAGACTTCTGGATTTTTCTTCTGAGATTCACTGAAGTCCCATCATGCTCAAGTATATGAGTCTGTGCTTTTGAAAATGCTGCCTCTGGATCAGATAACAGAGATAAATCTTTGTCAGAGAACAAATCAGAAGATTGACAATGTATTTTGCTTGACAGAAGAGCAAAATGTATCTTTTCTCATGTGAACTGAAGCTGGATTAAAAATTCAGTTTCCTGGAAAATCTTAACTTTCACTCTGAGACTGAAAATGAGTGAAAAGGTCATTGTGGGCTTTGTCAAATCTGCCATAAAAAATGTAATTGAAATCCATAACTTAATACAGAATAACATTTTTTGACAGAAATTGCTTGGTCAGAACTTCTCTGAGTAGAGCCATTCATTGCAGCCTATGTACTCTTACTGTTTTAAACTTTTTGTTGTTTGTTTGTTTAAAGTTTTCCAAATAATTACATTCCTCTGTGAAGGAGCACAAACTGGCAAAATATAGAACAAAAAGAGAAGAGGAGAGAATCTGAGAAAGGGTTGCTGAGAGCAATGGAAAAGAATTGTAAGCACAACCCAAATGGGAAAATAATTCAAAGATGTCTTTTATTCTTTAGCTGTCTTCATCTGGGTTACCTTTCCATTTTCTTTCTTTTTTTCTTTTTTTTTTTTTTTTTTTTTTTTTGTAAATTGAGTGTAATTTTGTCTTTCATTTTCCTGCAGATGTTCTGCACAGCAAGACAGGCTTGTTGGGTCTGTTGCATTCTGCCCACAGAACATTGCTAATATGCAGCTGTGAACAAACAGCTGGGCAGTCTGGCTGAAAGCATTTTGAACGTGAGCACATGAATCCCTTTTTCTAGCTGTGCCTGGCATAGAAGTGTGGTGCATTCCATGGGCCACCAATTCTGTGGCATGAGCAACGGAGGACTTTGTCTTCTTGTTTCTGTTTTACATTTTTCTTTGCTTATTTTTTTTTCTCCTACCCAGACTCTTTGAGTAAGTCTGGAGTGCACGTGAGTTTTTATTTTTGGGATGGAGGAATAGGGGAGAAATAGAAGCTTCTCGTTCTCAGCACGGGTATCGAGTGCTCTCTGACCAGCACGTACAGCCTCACACATTTGATGGTGTGCTAAAACTTTGATGTGATACACTAGAAACTAAATGCATCCACCTTATTATAGAAGTGCATCATGTGCCTTATGTACTTTTTATATTGCCTTCCTGAAATATCCCCTTATACTCCGCAGCTATTCCTCAGCCTCTCCCAATTTCACCTCTTCCCATTCTTAGTGTTATTTAAGATTTCATAAGCATCAGAAGCTTCTAGTGTTTTTTTTTTGTTTGTTTGTTTGTTTTTTGTCATTCCAAGCAGTTCAGTATTGTGTATCCCATGGTACTGTTAACTGAAACTGCAGTAGATCTATATGCCTTAACCTTGCTAATGGATTTTATTTGTATGTTAGATCCAGAATTTTGGGGGGCTTGGTTGCACTGAGCACTTGGTGAAGACCATCCTTTCTCAAGCTGCCCTGTAAGAGTTATCAGCTTTGTTTTGTGGGACATCTTGGTTTAAGTTAAGCACACCTATGCTTCTTCAGGATCTGGCAGTAGATATGCCAGCAGCTTTTTTCTGGTCTGGCGAAAAGCATGTGGAGTCTTTCTGCTTATTCTAGAGAGATCATGAGTATTCTCTTTTTCTAGTAGGATTTGATCCAGCTGCAACCGTACTTGGGGGAAAGTTTCCTGTTGATCAGGGCAACTGTGCCTCTCATGCTGGAGTAGGGTGTTTTTTGTTTGTTTGTTTTTTCTTCTTTTTTTTTTTTTTTTTTTTTTTTTTTGTTTGTTTGTTTGTTTTAATCCAATTGCCCACTGCATTCTAGTTTAATGCTATGCTATTGTATAACTACTCATTTCCAGTTTGTTTGAGGTGATTGTGGCTAATGGGAATTCTGAGGTTAGATTCCTGGCAATATTTCAGCATGGTATAACATCTGCTTTTTCTGTCTTTTTTTTTCTCATCTGTTTCCAGGTCTTTAATAATCTCTTAATTATGCAGTTTATAGTTGTGCTGGCTTGTGTGCTGGTAGGGAAATGTAGTGACTGAAAATCAGAAACCTTTAAAGGTTTCTTTAAAGCACCTTTGAAGGTTTCTGGTTTTCCTTGCTATTGTAGGCGTGCAAAACCATAAATGGTTAAAGCCACTGGCTTCCTGTTTAATTCATTACACCCTGAGCCCTAAAATGGTTAATAATCTAATTAGGTAGGCAAAGAAAGAGTTGCCTTTAGCAAGGCCTGC
The DNA here is from genome assembly GCF_964211825.1 of Aythya ferina. NCBI lineage: Eukaryota > Metazoa > Chordata > Aves > Anseriformes > Anatidae > Aythya > Aythya ferina. The sequence goes on from NC_140301.1 coordinate 55,591,881, forward strand.
TAGTACACCCATGCAGGAGAGCAGAAGACAATATGTTTACTCTGCTTATGGTTTTATTTGGCCAGGTGTGAGCCAGATGTGAATGAGGATGGCTGTCTACTAGGATGGTGTGCTAGTAAGCCCTTTTTCTTGGCTACTGCCAGCTTATTTTGGCTGGACAGACTGGAGGCTGTGGGAGCAGAAGACACGCAGGTTTACTTAGCTGTAGTCAAGAAAAGAAGCTTTCCTACTGATGGAGACACCAAGTAAGCTTTGTTGAGGGGATAATATGTGAAATGCAGCAGGCTATGACTAGCAGCAGGGACTGATATGTATGAGGTACATCTTGGGCTTCCCCACGGCTTTGCATATTAACCTTTGTTTTGCCCTGTTTCCACACGTGTTCTTAGCAGTAATTGCTCTTTCTGCTGGGTTCTGAGGACTGTATCAAAGGCTGTGAGAAAACTTTATTCTATTTTACTCCCTTCTGTGGATATATTCTGTTGCTCTGTCCATCTTAGAAGTCCTTGTCCATTGCTGTCCGCTGGGTAAAAACACGAAGGTGTTTATGTGAATGGGACAACTTCCTACTTTGTTCTTCTAATTATTCCCATTTATTTGGTTATGCCCTGGGCGATGTTAGAGGCTTGTACAATAAATGTCTTTCTTCAATGCACAGGAAGATATTGTTGGTTGAGAATTTTGAATATTTCAAACATGAGAAATGCAGCCTCAAAAGCCAGTTTAGTCTTGCCTTAAATGATCAACCTAGGTAAATGGAAATAAAATTTCATTCTTAGAATTCAGACCCATGTTTGGCACAGTTCGATACTTGTCTGTTCTCTAATATTGCTGTTAATTTACTGTGTTGGTACTCAACTTGTGAAGTGATTGTTTTAATGAGCCAGAAGTATCTGGAGTAATAGAAAGGGAAAAAGATTGCTCACTTCCCTGTGACTTGGAGCTTAGTTTTATCTGCAAGAGCTGCGCTGTTGGTGGCTACTTGGATTTTCACCTAATATGAAAAAACACAGGCAAGATAGATATGCAGTCTGTGTTTAGTAAACATAGATTTCCTGTGTTTGCTAAAAAGACCAGGAAATTTAAGAAATGAATGGGTATTTTGTTGTTTCTTTCAAGAAAATACTTCTTGTGCAATTACAATAGTGTTTTTATTTTCTTAGCATGAAAAAAAAGTACTGTCAGCCCAACCTCTATGGAATTTCTTGGCTGTAGGAGAAACTTTAACATCAACACCTACAGGCCTTTTTTTTTTCTCTGCTAAAGCTGACTCTCCATAGCTAGCTCAACTGCCTCTCAGAAGGGTGGCAACCATGGTTCATTGTGCAATCTTACTTAATCGCTGTCTCTTGCGTATGCATTTTGAATATTCACGTCTTACTTTCCACCTGATTTTATTTTTGCATGGGCAGTGCAGTGAATGCTAAGTTATGCCAGGAGGTATTTGGATACCTTTCCTTGTTCATTGCAGCACAGTCAGTAAAGATGTCCTTTGGATCAAGATCCTAACAGTGTTTGTGTAAGATGTTGAAATGGATTCTAAACTTTGTGTTTGGGCTAAACTCTGTGTTTTGTGAAGTCTCCTCAACTGCAAAAGAAGAGCCTTGTTAGCTCTTCTTATAACAACTGTAATCAGAGAGAACCTTAAAAATTCAGGTAGTTGCGGTAGATAATACCAAAACTGAGATTGTAAATCTTTTTCTTTGGGTTTCCAACTTATCCTACAATCAAACCCTGAAAGGCTGTGTTTTGGATCCAGAGGTTTGAATCAACACTCAGTCCTTTCCTCCCAAATCATGGAATGGAGGGTTGGCACTAATGTGAAGTTGCAATTCATGGCTAATTTAATGCTTGCTGTTCCTTAACAGTTGGTTATTAGTTGCACTGGAATGTTATGTGGAAAGGCTCTGGAGAGGCCCTTTTGTGTTAATAAGGTTATTTTTTGGAAGATGTTTAGAGTAAGATGAGCTTTATCTGGTTAAAGCAATTTGATTGTTGGCAGTCCAGTAACTTCCTTGAGATCCTGTTGCAGGACAAAATGCTAGAGCCCACTCTGAACTCCTGTGCCTTTTTAGGCAACAACACTTTAAAAAGTCCTAGAAGAGTGTCTTTTTGTTTTATTAATGGAGTAGAGTTTAATCCTGCTTGACCTGTGAAAATCTAAAGACAGTCTTACATGTGTTAGTAACATCCAGATTGGATTAGTGTAATTCTTTGTTTGTAGTTCTGCCAGCATCATCATTCAGAAATTACCGCTTCAAAACACAGTAACGAGAACGATCTCTGGCACTGCAGAAATCAGCAAGCTAAACAATCCAGACGTCTCTCTTCAGAGGCTCCCAGCAATAACAAAATTGGCTGGAACATCTGTTTTCTGTCTTAAACTCTTTAATGATTAGGTTCCTAATTGTTTGACTGGGTGTCTTGTGTAAGCACAGACCCAGCCATTTTTGAGCTAATGCTGGACTTCTGGCACTAAACAGCAATACTGAATAGATACAATACAATCAATTTATATGTTTTTTCAGTAATGCCTCCTTTCCTGTGAAATTTTGTGTGAGAGTTTTTGTTAAATTGGTTTCTTGCTGGTTGGAACTAGTACAGCTCTTCAGCTAAATGGTAATGCTGCAGAGTCCGGGATTTCTGTTTTAAAGTGTTGCAGTCCTACTTTGGGATATCTTCTAGAGATATGTGATATCTATGGACTCAGTTATAGAGGGCATGGTTTGGTGTTCCTTACAGAGCACATGAAAACTAAAGAGAATATTTCTGTTCTGTTCATTGCTTTGTACTTCTGCAAAGAACAAAAGTAAATCTCTAACTTTAACCACATGCTTCACTAGAGCATAAGAAAATGTTCAAATGCTTTCCTATGTACTTTCTGGAATTAGCTTGTATCGAAGCTTTTATGCTCTTCCAAGTCAAATGGGATTTCTGCATATTGTTTGGAGTGAACCACACAAAACAGGAGCTTGGTCCTGAGGAATGTTTTCTGAGCATTCTTGCCTCCATTGCATCTTTGCAGGTTAGAAGCAAGTCTAAAAGGTTCATTTTCTGAATGCAAAATCAGCTGCCAAGGAAAAAATAATGGCATGTGCCGGTGTTTTCAATGTCAGTTCCACCCCTACAAACTGACTTTTTCTCCTTGGCTGTCTTTTCAAACAACTGATGTCAGAGGGTAGATGAAAAGTGAGCGTATGGAAAAGTTAATTTTGTCTCAATGTACCCTCACTGTTCTTTTTGTCAGTATCATTGCACATGACATATAATAAAACAGGTCTGCAGAAGTCTTAAACTTTTTTTCAGATTTAAAGTCATTGGTGGCTGTTCTGAGCAATGACAACATTGCCCCGTTTGCTTTTAGACAAGAGGCAACAGAGATCAACAACACTGGGAGTTTCTGCCAGGCTATTTATTCCCTCTCACGTGGGGTTAATCAAGCTACCATTATGGCAGCAGTTACCAGTGTAAGTACACTCCTATTTCCAACACATTATCACAGCAGTGAAACTGGAGGAGTGTGAGTTCTGCTGTCTGCTGCTACTTTTGATGTTGCTTATGTGAGATATTATTTTTTTTTTGACACAACTACCAAATACTCCTCCTCTGTGGATTAATTTTCTGTTACCCAGTTTAGTCTCATTCATAGCTTAGTGCTTAAGTCTTTTCTGTAACTCATGTGGATCAGAAAAGTATTTTTGTTAAATGTATTTTTTAAGATAGTGCTGATGTTCTAAAGTGGTTTTCACAGAAAGACAAATTATTGGAAACTTGAGTGGTGGAGGAGATGCAAGCAAACTTCAGCAAAGTAATTTACCGATGCCATTTGTTCAGTAACATCGTGCTTTTAATTCAGTGTGCTAAAATGCTGTGTAGAAAAGCTAAAAATTTCTGTAGGAGGTTTATCTATAACTTCTGCTTATGGAAGAAGCTTCTTCGAAAAACTTGAGGTGTGTTGCCTTTACACGTGTTTGAAAATTTAAAATGAAGTATTCTATTATTGGAAAGTGTAAATGCATCCAAACAGAAGCTTGATCACAGAATAGACTAACTTCAGTGATACTTCCCTGGAGAACTGGAGTGTGAACCATATTAAAATGCCCTCATATTTGGGAGAAATAAGTTTATAAATGCAATTATTTCAGGGAATGAACTAGAGCCTGACCATCCTCCTGAGTTACTATGGAGAAACAGGTGCCTCAGCTAATTTATAGTAGTCCTCATATATATGTGTATGGCTTATTTTAGATAATTTGAGTTTGCATAGCCCAAAGGCTGAAATCATAGATATTTCTAATAGCTAATAGTTTACTGTTTGGGGAAGGTTGGGGACAGATTGAAACAGGTTACTGAACATGCAACAGGTCACAATAACTACTTGTATGCATTCCTCAGGACTGAAGGAAGCATGAACTAATTTAACTAAAGCAAATGCTACTGGATGAGCTTTTGCTTGCTACAAGATGTTCCTCCAAAGCAAACTCTGCACTTGACACCTGGTCTTGCACCCAATATTTGTGCCTGTGTGGCATGCCTGGGTTGCTTACATTTACACGACAGTGAAGGTGCTATATGCATTGCTGGATCACATTGCATGACACACTGAGTAGATGAGATGCAAGAAATCAAGGCTTAAGATGATTGTACAAAATCTTCCCTGAGATGGGAACTTGCTGAAGCACAAGACTGAGATAGATATCCTGTGGTGGTACAGTATCATTCTGTCTCCCAGTGCAATGAAGTACTGTAAATAAGCTACCGTAAAGAGCAGAAAAAAGAGGTTAAAAAAATGCGTGGCTGTGTATGAACGGGGCTTCCTTGTACATCTTAAGCTCTTTATTTTGTGGTTGATTTTCTTTAAACATGTGATACGTGTTTGCTAGCCTTTATTTAAAATTCTATTCCCCTAAATGATGTTAAAATGTGGCAACAATTCAGTTGGGAAATGTACAGTACAATTTCTTTCCTTTTACGGGTTGAGAGGTCCTTATCTAATGTTTCTAACAGTTCGTCTGCTAGGTTTCACTCACTCAGACTGTGCCTTTTATTTCAAGAGAAATTGCAACTGATTTAATGAAGGGAACATTTTGAAACCAATTTTCAGTGTTCTTTTCCTAACGGGATTAAACTGCTAATGTAAATGTTCACAATAAAGCAATACTCGCACATAGGATGAAATTCGAGAGCCAATCATTCTCTGGTATTCACACACTTGGAAGTGAGTTGATTGAAATTAGTGCACCCTTCATGTGCCCCTGCCTTTTCTCTCAATTTGTCACACTATTGAGAGCATGGAATAGAAATTCCATTGGATTTTAGCTGATTTAGCCCCTGCAGTAGACGGATTCATTATAATCTTATTTTGGGGGTGTTTATATATATAATCTAATATAATCACATATAATCTTATGTGGAGGTGGCGTTTGCATCAAGGTACAAATTCAAAAGGTGTGTTATATTGGCATTGGGTTCTAGAAACACCCATGCGTTTCTATGAATAATGGAGAAAGGGGATGCTTTCTTCCCTTGATTGTGGAGTACAGACACCATAAATTTTCTTCCCATTTGAAGTATGAATTTGTCAATAGAAGGGAACAGAAAAACCATACTTCTGGCTAGAGACAGACCACACATTTGTAGTATCTTTTTCGTGGGAGAAAAGACTTTTAAGAACTAAAAATGTTCTGACCAAAATACAAAATGTAGTGGTGGATTTTGAGCTTCTTGCTTTTTGTGCTAAGCAGTTCTGTCCCACATGAACTGCTCTGGTGTCTGATAGGGAATGGTAAGGAGGCTTGTTAGTCTTCAACAGCCTGTTGTTTTTGAATGAATATACATTTTAAAGGTGTGATATCTAGCTAACCAATCAGGAAAAGTCTATAATTTTGAGACTTAGAATGCAAACTGACTCTGATGGCAAGCATCTATACTGAAAGATGGGAATGGATTTCCCAAGGGACATACATTGTGTCCCATAAACCAGAGGTGGTATGGGAAACAGTTGATGATGAAAAGGCTGGTGGTTTTTATAGACCCCTAGAGCAGTTCACAAAAATTATCTGTGAAATGTTTGTACAGACAAGAGAAGCACCAAGGAGAAGGCTTGGAGATTGATCACGAGGGATTTGAATCACTCCAATATTGATTGGAATAATAACCATGCAAAATCCAAGGAAGGCAGGCTTTTAGAGCTACTCTTGTGTAGCACTGCCTTTATAATGCAATTTGTTGAATGGTCAATATAGCCAGAGGATATTTTGGACCTAATCCTTGGAAATGAATCAAGTGCTTTATGATTTAATAAGGTTGGAAAATGGGCACTGCTTGTATTTGAGTAAAACCTTCTAGTGCTATCATCCAATTTGAAATACTTGTTAAGAGAGAGCACTAGATGAAGCAACATGAAAGTGACTTTGAGAGACTGTAAAATGCCCTGAGGTATTTTGATTAGAACTCATCAGTTTACAGCAAAGAGTGGGATGGCAGCTGGGGGGATTGCAGCTGACGTTCATCCCAGTTGTACTGAGTGTGTGTGTGGGCATAAGGGCACCAGCTACTGTTGTGGGATCATGGCTCACAGCAGGATGTAAGCAACAAGTGAGCAGCTTTCAACATACAGCTGACTGTATAAACAAATCCCTTTTAAAGACAATTAAGAGTAAATATGAATACTGAACCTGAAGAGCTATCCTGTACATTCTAACCTGAGGTCAAGGGTTTTCTAAATATACTGACAGTGCTGTGTAGGTATGCAGAGGGCTGATTCCCTGGGGAGCTGGGGACAGAGCTGAAGATGGAGAATGAAGAAACAGCTGACTTTTTTATTTGAAAAGGCCCAAAAAATGTACTTGTTTTTGTCTTTGGAGAGAAAGAAGAAATGTGGATCTGACAAGTAGAGGGGTGAATTTGATTGCTTAAATGTGATGGGGCAAATATAGACAAGTGTATGGAACACATAGCAGGGGACGTGCTGATCAAAAATTATATTCTTCTGAGTTGGTGAGAGGGGAGGAGAAACCTTTTCAGCATTAAAGGAAGAAAGGGCAACAGGTGAAGCCCTTTAGCTGAGCTAGGTTAGTATGTTTGTCTTTTCTACAGCTTAAGAAGCAATACAAAATCCATTGAATTTTAATGTCATACAGAAACTGATTTTTGTCCCTTGAGCAAGCAAGGAGAAGGGCATTTTGCACCACTTCAATGCTTTTCCCCTGTTCTAAGGAATGACACCCTAGGAAACTTCCTGAGCCTTTGTCTGTGCAGGCTAATGAGTCCGTGTGTACCTCTGTGTCTGTAGGGGAAAAGGTTTGACCAGTCTTTCTGCTTTTCTCTTGAGTGATTCAGGAAAGAATAAAGCACATGATCCTGCTTATTCCTATGTTTGCAGACACATGGCCAAAGCAGCCTTGGGCTGATGTAAGAGGATTTGTAATCCTTTGTGTGAATGTACAGCACATGGTAACCGCCAGAGATCACCTCGTTTAACATGGTCTGTGTGGTAAGCGGAGAGATACCGCAAGCTGTGGTGAGGGGGAAGGAGGACCACCCTGCAATGCACTGCCTTATAGGCAGTCTGAAAATGAGTTTAGATTCATCTAACTAGTTTTTAGACTTTAAACCAGGGAAGTTCCATGGATCTTATGGCTTAGTCTATGAAAACTAATCAGACTGTAAAATATTTGAAGAAGGGACATTTTCTTTCTAATGTCAAGAAATGTCAAGCTCACCATGCTCCTTCAGCACAATTAAAACAGACAGGATTGCTGGTCAGGTAAAATCCTGCTTATGTTAGCTGTCAATAGAGTAAATCAAAACAACCCCAGAAGAGTTGTTTGATGTGCTCAATATAAAACAGCATTTTGGTAGCAATGTGAGAAAGCTTACTGGTTCTACCAGTTAACAGACTCTCCGAAAACATCCATTACATAGCACACTTCTCAAGTCAACAGGCATGAGTACAGGGAGGAAAACACTTCGAAATTTTAAACTTAAAATGCTTTTGTTTCAGATAGGAAGATAATGCTCCCCATCTCCTCCCTTCCGATTCTGAAACTCTTAAGAGCATTTCCAGTTCAGCATCCCTTGGAACCTCTCTAATTTGTTTGTGCTTGCCCTTTAAACTTTATGTATGCTGTAGGGAAATGCTATCTTTTATTTGTTGAACATAAAAGGCTGGTTACATAAAGCATATTTTTCCATCTGATCTCATGACTGCTACCTGATTTTTATCTTAGGCTAGTGGAAGAATGTGCTTTCTTGGGCAATGGAGCAAAGTAGGGAGTATGTATTGAAGGGAGCAGTCATGCTGTACTGACCAGGAATAGTATTTGGTGGGCCAGCCATAGAATCTCCCTGAGGCTAACAGCTTGGTTTATGACTGTAGTTAAACATAAAATAACAGGCAAATGGATACTGGCATCAACCTGCGGAACCCGAGAATATAGCTGAAGAAGTGATTACTCCTATACCAAGTACAATTTACCTGTTTTTATGTATTATCTTCAAATTGGGTCACATATTGCTGTGGGAAGACACAATGATTTTTGATAGGATGAAAAAACAGTAATCAGCATGATACCCAGTCTTGACTCTCTTTTGAGGGTAGATTACACTAAGAATTTGGTTTATTTTTATTAACTATACTAGGGACTTGTGTTTTTAAACATTTCTTGTTGCATAGTTTATTTGCTGTAATTTGCTGTTTAAATGACAGCTAACACATAGTTTGATATTATTCAGGCAGGTCTTTATTTGCGGTTAGAAAAAAACAAGCTATACTGAGTTAATTTAAAAGTTGATGCAGGAAACTGAAGTGTGTAGAGACCTCACACATGTCTTAATAATGACTAATAATGGGCCACTGAAGAAAAGCTCAGGTTCTGCAAGTGTTTTGACAGTGCTCTATGCTTATGCCAAACCCTGTCAGCCTCAGCTGTATCAGAGCGCAGCAGTCCAGTAATGTGCTTACAGAGGCAGGGTGCATATACACAGAGAATAGTGGATATGTCAGGCTGGAAAGGGCTTCCAGAGGAAGCTGAGCCCAATGCTCTGCACTGACACATGATGGATCTCTTAAAATCAGTTACAAAAAAAAAAAAAAAAAAAAGTCAAGGACCTGTATGGACAACACAGGAGGCTGCATGACCTCTCTGGGCAGCCCTGTTCTAATGCACACTAGCTCTTTAGTGGTTGAAAGTTTTTCCTGTACCTTGGACTGAATCTTTTAGATGCAATTAAGCCGATTCTTCTTTTTTACACTAGTAAATACATTAAGATAATGGAATAATTGACCTTCTTTTCCTTAATGTATTTTTTTCCTGGAAGGCTTGGGAAGAGGGTTGGGTTTGGTTAAAGCGCACAGATGAAATATATCAAAGAAAAGCAGTGAAAGTAACTTAGTGACTGCAATTCTTGTTCATTTCATACTTGAAAATAGCTGTTTTGTCATGGTATTCTTTATGCTAGTCGTCAATTTCCCTAATGGAGCAAAGTAAAGTGGTCGGCTTGCACACAATTTTGTAATTACATATGGGAATATTATGTTGACAAACAAGAACTTATTGCTCTGCCAGCATTGTGAAGTACCATCTACTCTTCACAGTGATACATTTGTAAAGCATGCTGTATTTTCACAGCATTTCATTTTTGCATGACTAATTGCATGTTATAAGTTACAATGGCAATTTGTTTCTCTTGAAAGATGCTGCCCACATCTCTCACCTCATATATTGATTCGTCTAGAGGTGGTTAATGAAAGGAGACCATTTGAGGCAGTTTTATTCCAAAGATCATCTTCAGGATTGGTGGTAGGAATATAAATAATTGCAAGACTTTTTTTTTAAACATCCCTATTTTGCCAAAAGGTAATGTGATAAACACACTTCCAACTCTGACTTCTTCCAGTACAGCTCTTTTCAGACAAAAACTTTTGTCAGTACAGCTATGTTGATTCTTTTGTGGAGGTCTAATGAGTAATAATTTCTAAACCACTTGTTCCCAGCAGCTGAGAACAACGTTCCATGGCAAGGACCATCTGTAGGTGACTTATTCCATATATTGTTTTCCTAAATTATCTGCCAGGGTGATACCACATACATAGTTTTTTGCCTGCCTCAGCCATTGCCACTATAAGCTATTTTGCTCTTTTTAGTATTAACTAATTATTTATGCTCAAGCTTTCCTAACTGCCAGGTACTCACTTGAATGGGAATCATGTTAACAGGAACAACACAATTTTCTTACAATTTATGACTGAAAAATACTAACCTGAACTCATGATGGATAGTATATAATCAAAATTGTATTTCTGGAGTCTTCAGAGAATCTAGCCTAATAAATCAGCTATTCAGAGTTTGAAGACTGTTTTCCTTAATAGCAATTGGCTACTTGAGCCCTTGCAAATGTCTTGATGATACAGTCTCACCAAGAGCACGAAATGTTTTGTAACTGCATGTACATCTTTCTGAATGATTCTTCCATCTCTCTCTTTTTTCCTCTTTGGTTAGGTTCTGACCTTTGTTTTTGGTATATTTTCCCCGTTATAAGCATGAAACCTATTTTTTTTTTTTAATTTGATTTGCAATAGTAATATGTGGTTGACTGGACCTGCTTCTTTATTTCTGTAGAAATGACTCTCAGAAACCTGTACAAGAATATACAAGCTAAGAAGCACTATTCTTATTCAAATACAGGCAAGCTAAAAACCCTCTAATAGTGTCGTATGGGTTAATGTTAGTTTTATTGTCTGTTTAATCACATTTGAAAGAGGATTTGCACATCTAATTTGTTTTCAAGGACTCTAGTTGAAAAGTCCAAGTCCGATAGATATATATACACACATATATATATATGTATATTTGGCTGGACACAGCAGGGATGATTTCTAAGTGATCTATTGAAAAAGCACATAGTGTATTAAGATGTGATGTAGCAGGAAACCTGACAGCCAGGAAATAAGAGTATGTAGGACTCAATATGAAGGGTAAGAAAGAGAGAAAGCATGGATGACAAAAGAAGGCTGAAGAATTCTTTCATATTTAATTTCAGAACAAGACTGAGATGAATTTCTAACATGTAAGGTGTGCTTTGTTAGACTCTCTGTTTGGGGCAAGGCATGTAGTGAAGTGAAATCATGTAAGAACTCATAAATGTCAAATAAATATTGCATATAAGAGGCTTCTTTTTTTTCCCCCTCCTCTTTAAACTATTCTTGTTGGCCTCTTCACTGATATGAATTAGTATAGTTCATCAAAGTAATTTCTTTGACTTTGGGATGTGAATTGTTTTTGAGTTTGGGCTGCGAAAATGCCCTTCACCCATTTACTGTTTTGTCCTAAAACTACCTTTTTTACTAATACAGGGAGGTCATAGCTGGAATAAAGTTACTGTGCTTGTCATTGCACCTATGTAGTGAAACGTATGTCCTGAAGGGGATTCCAAAACTGTTAAGTAAGAGACTCAGGCCAGACAAGAAAACAAAGAAGGATCAGATCACTGAGAGGAAGAACGTAAATTAGGGTTTTCTCATTTTAGTCATGTTGCCTTTTGGAGACCGAGGCAATTTCAAACCAAAGGTTAATTTGGCACTCAAATGTGTACATTGCATGTTGGGGAATCAGGTGTGCTGCCTTCATGGGCGTGTGCTCAGTGTGAGGAGAGCAGTGGAATGTGGAGGTTCAGCTCGTGGTAGTGCTGGTGTAGGCTTCAACTGTAAGTGGTCTTAATCCCTTTCAAGAGCAGACTGTAAATAACTTTGTGTAACTGGGCAGTGCACAAAATTAAATTATTCCTTCAGCTTGATTTTATAAACTCTAGAATAACATGAAACCTGTAAACTGCAAGTTGCTTGAATTAATGCACCAAAACTTGGTGCATTATGTTTGGTTTAAAAAATAGTTCTTAATCATCAATGAAAGTGTTAGATGTGAAAGGGAAAAGAGGTGATGCCTAAAAAATGAATGTTGGAAGCGACTGGAAAAAGCAGCCATTTAAAGAGCTTTCCCTGAGCATCAGGGTGTATGGCGATTCTCTCAGGAGCAGACAGTAAGAAAGAACCAAAGATTTGCCTGGAGCCATATTATGGTTATCCAGCCTTGTAAGGATTTGCATTTATTTTGTGAGCAGAAGACGAATCTTTTCTATTGGGTTCTAGCAGAGATCATGTTAAATACTTTAGGATGATAGAATTTAGAGCTCTATTTTCAGAGCTAGCATGAGCTGTTCTGTTGAAGATAAATTGCTTTACTACTTGAACTCTGAGTTACACATCTTGGTCATGAAATCAGGATCATTTACCATGCTGCCTTTTACTGTTTAAAAAAAAACAAAACAAAACACAATTTAAACCTTACAGGCTGTAGTGAGTATTTGACTCTTTTTTAAGTAACAAGTTATTGGAAGTCTCAGTTACTTATGAAATAGAAATTAATTCTGGGAAAACGAACTACACTGAGTGTTGTGTGGAATGGAGAGGGAGGAAGAGAGAATTCTGTGCTCTTTGGTGACCTCTAGTACATCAAATTCAGATGTTTCCAACACTGTTTATAATTCTGTATTGGCATATGTTTAGGGGAAAAGAAACATGCAGGAATTGCTGCAGAAGATGAGATTAATTGCCCATTTAGTCCAATATCCTGTTTTCAATATTGGACAGTACCAGATGGATTGAAAGTACATGAGAAATCTCACAATGCGACGTGCCTAGCTTCTGCCAGTTAATAGGTTAAGGCTTGGAATGTGAAGCTTTGTGTTTATTATCAGTCTTTTTTTTTTTTTTTTTTTTTTTTTAATCACGCCTAATGTGAATATTTTCTCCAGACTGTCCTCGCAAAGAGAAGCAGACTGTAGTAATAGATTTATTCCCTTCAGACCCGTTGGCTGTTTTTTGTTGCGACAGAGTGGCTCCCAGCTCCCCCATGGGAAGGAAGAACTCTCCTACTTCCCGGTGCTCCATCACAGCCTGCACAGCTGCTGCCGATCATCTCAGTTCTACAGGCAGTATTTTGACAAAGTCCCACAGTAGATGGTACATAATCCGGATAAAAAATATGGTATTCAGAATATCTGGGCATCAGCCAAAACCTGAAATTTTAAGTAATTTATTTAATGAATAGCAATGCTGGAGTTTCTGGTTAAAAAGGGAAACAAAGCTCCTAAAATGTTTGATACGCTTAACTATGTAACTTACAGAGGAAGACAGCTGAGTCTCCATCTTACATGGTGCCAAGTAATCAAAATTGGCCAGGACCATTGAGGACTGGAGATCCTTGAATGGGCAGCCTCTGCTTCTCACCTTCTCCAGGTAAACTGCCTGCACTAGCTACCTATTGCATCCACCCTTGGTGTACAAAGTTCACTTCCATGCTTGCTTTACATAAGAATTGGACACATTGACTTCACTACCATGATCCTTTCAAGGCTGTTATAACTACAGTGAAAGTTTAAGGGATACCTGAGAACTGTTCAGTGGAGAAAAAGCAAACCCAGAAAGAGCTTTTCTTATTACACAGCAGTTGTGAAAAAATGGTGACTACTTACCTTTTCTTTTCTTTTTTTTTTTTCAAAGTCTTACAGCTTCATTTAATTTTGCATTTAACATAACACACTAGATTTTTATGACAACAGTATTTATAGTTGAAATCATTAAGACCCCTAGAGCAGATATGTCTAGAGCAGGTTTATACAAAACTACGTAATAAGTGGAAATAATTCCAAAATGTAAGTAGTACATATCATCCAGAATGGAATACAGGAGCTACAAGCTACTTATAAAGGAGGAATAATCAGTGATTAAATTCCTGTTAATAATCTATTTTACTACTAACAAAGGCAGCAGAGAAGCAAGCACAAAGGATATAAAACATTTAAAAAAAATGCAGATGAGTTAGACTAGATTAAAATAATCAACCGTTCCACAGGGTTAACTATATGTGTTCAAAAATTAGCATTTCTTAAGGTGAGATCCAATTGAATAACAGCATTGATTTCACAGAGCATCCAGAACATGCTCACAATATGGTGCTTGAACACTCTTCTGGATTGGCCAGACAGCAAGAAACTGCAAATCAATGACAAGAAAATTGGAGGGTCTTACTACAGTCAAAGATAGTGATCTCCATGTTTAAGTTTTCCTAAGACTTGCCATCAGGAAAGACTTCTGTTTCATTTTTCTTTTTGATAAGTGTTAACAACTTTGATATTTATCAGAGGTAAAGCCTCTGAGCTGCAGAAGTCACGTCTCCTTGTTCCAGGAACTGTCACTTAGCTTTGGTTAGAAATTATGTATGCAATACACAAGCGCTCTTTCTTTCCTACACATTCAGGAGAATGATGGTGATGCTGCAAAATGTTTTGCAGAGTAGCCATTGCCTTGCATAAGAGTTCCAGGACAGTGGCATGCCTGCAGAATGGTTGTGGCAGAAACTGTACTGGGAATAACTGGAAGATGCCAAAGTGGCTGCATATTACAGGAAGCTGTTGAGACAGAGAAACTGAGCCTGCCTGCCTTCCCTGGCTTCTCCATCTTCAAAGCCCACCATCCAATATCTGCTGTCCAGTGCTCTTGTTAGCTGTACCAGAGTGACTCTACTAAACCTGTTAGGCAGCAGCACGTTTTCCCAATGAGATGCAATTACTGTGGTTTGTCCTGGGACTTGAGCAAAAGAAGTTTCTGCTAGTGCATTTACTGCAGATGCCTTACAGCTGAAGAAGTGTTACTGTGGTAGTTCTTTTGCAGGAAGTATCTGAAAAGCAAATACTATAACACACAATTGTGATGTGCTGTTTTAAGGAATGCAGGTGGTTACTAAACTGGATAATCCACGTCTGTTATATTACCAGTCCTCTGGTTATTGCTGGTATGTCAGGTTCTCTGCCTTGCTCTGATGGGGGCCAAAGCCCTTTGTTAACAGTGTTTGCTGAAGTTCCAGCTGTGGAAGTAAGGGTAGCAAATGAGCAACAGCTGAAGGAAAAAAATAATTTAAAAAAAATCACAAAACCTTTTTAATTTGCTTTGTGATAAGACTCAGCCTGAAAGTGAGTGTTCTTGTGGCTTTGCTTAATGAGGTTTATAGGATGATATTTGTTTGCCTGGTCATGTGGTACATACTCTTTGGAAGGCCTGTCAAGAAAAGAATTATGGTAATATATTGGAGGCATGGCGGAAGTGTGGGGCAAAACCTCTGCAGCATCAGCCAGATGCTCTCTCAGGTGTAAGCTGAGCAGTTTTGGTAGTTGCTTTCATATGTCGTTATTCTGAAGGTAAATATGGATTCAGTTGTTATTAATTGTGGTATTCCCAAATTGCTAACTTCTCTCATTGCTAATGGAAAGCTCATGTGCTTGAATAACTATTTCTTAACTAAGAAATACAAAGAGGCATCACATGCCTTTAAGAGACTCTTAATTTTGAAGAACACTGAAGACTCTGCCACATGATGTCTCGCAATACATGAGATGGAGGCACTAACCCAGATTAGATGGTGATGTCCAGATTATTTTAAGTGATCACTACTAGTTATAAATGAAACATACCTACTGAAACATCTGCAAATATATTCCCAACTATGTTCTTATATTCTGTAACCACACATTGAACAATGAATCCAACAAAAATATTCAAAATTCAGGGTTGCCAGCTCCTTTTATTTCTATTTGCAAGGAATTGCATGTTAACAGAATGATTTTCACTTTTCAGTTCATGAACAAGTGCCACGGGAGCCATAATTATGATTTGACAGAATGTTTGTATAAAACTGTTGCTTTTTTTTTTTTTTTTTTTCCTGGAATGTACTGCACTATGTCTTCTTTGGGTTGCAGAAAATAGATTCTTTTGATTAGATCAAACGTCTGCTGTGACCATATGAACATAACACTGACCACAGGCATGATTTACCTTCTGAGCTATGAGGATGACACACCCCTACTACTAATTGGCATAGCCTACCCTCACTGGACTACATGGAATTATATTTACCACATGGCTCTGTGTTCCTTGTGCCTCAGACTGGGGCTGCTCCCAGTCTACAGGAGGCTTCTAGGGCAAATGTGTGCATGCACAGCTTCTTTGCCTACAACTGTTCTGTAATAACATGCTTTGGAGAATGTTGTTAACAGTAAAGGTTGCAGAGGCAGAATGCTTTAAGCAACTGGACAAAAGGAAGGGCCATGAGAATGGTCAAAGAAAATGAAATAGAAAAAAAAATCCTGATCAGAAATCCTTGGAGTTTAAAAGGCAGCGTGGAACAAACACAGCAAAAACCTCTGCCAATGCTGTTTTTTGTCCTCAGTCATCGTCTTCAGCATCAGGATGTCTAGTGACAAGGGCTGATTTCCTATCAATCACCACAGCTTTCTTGCAGCGGGGATAGTATGTGTCATTGCAGCTATAAGAAATTATTTCTACCAGGATAGAAATAATGGTTTACAGTACATCAACTTGATTTCAGGATCGCAGAAGACATAATTTACATGAGCTCTCATGACAGATAAGAAAATGAACCATAGGTGCTGCTGTACTTGTGGAGGTTGAGACCAGACTGGAATATTTTAGTGTGAAGTCTTGGTATTAAAGGGCTTCTGTGATTTCTAGAGTGGTGGTGGTGTTTGTTTTCCAGTTTGGAGCTGGCATTGTTTACTTCAAGAAGCTTTTTATAAATGGTCCCTCTGATTAATAAAAAAAACAGGGTTTCTGATCCTTCTGTAAACATTTAATCTTTGGCTAGCTCCAGGAGCAATTAGAGTACATATTAAGTCAGAAAGGTCTCGGCTGCTCCAATACCTCAGCTACCATGCACAGAGATGCAACAGAATTAGATGAATGTGGAGTTATGAACTGACTTCTCATTTCTGTCTGTTTCAGCAAAAGTTATTGAGCTGGTGAAGTTTTCAGCAAGAGCTTGTGTAAGAAGCTGATGATAACTTCTTACTTACAGTTATTTCAATTTAATCTAGCCATGAGTGGAGATGATAGTCAATGACAAATTATTTTTTAATGAAAAATTTCTTCGGAAGGATCTGTACAGTCCTGTGTTCAGAAGCACCAATTCCCAGAGTAAAGACAGAATTGGTAGTTGCTCACCAAAGGCCTCAACAGAAGGCTGCTAAGTAAGCTTTTTTTGTAAAATTCATCTGGTTTTGACTGGGGATCTAGAATCACAGAAGCTGCACTTTTGGTGGTTCCTTCTGAAAAAGGTGTAGAGAAATGGATTGAAGAGTGTGCAAGCAAAGATTCTGGAAGAGTGACTTAGGAGAGAAGGTTTAAAGAAGTAATATATTGATGTCTGATAAGGGGGTTGATAAAAGGTGCGAGGATGATGTGGTGAAGCATATACCTGTGTAAGGAGACCTGAGTTTTTTTTCAGGAGGAAGAGGAACCATTCAATTCAGCACAGAAGTTTCCTTTAACTAGCAAAGACCTCTAGAAAAAGATGAGTGAAGCTGAGTAGCAAGAAAAATGCCACACAGTGAGAGGGGAAAAAACTTCACAGTGGCTCAGAATAAACAGCAGTATCCTCACCCAAGGAGATTTTTAACCCTCCCAAAGTTGTTGGAATCCATAGTAGAGAAGGTTGCTCTGACACAGAGTGAGGAGCTGAACAAATCCCTTTTGTTTTAACCTGCATGGGAAGAAGCGAGCTGGCTTTCTGCACCCCAAGCTGATACCACAAAACCAGCAGACCTGGGAAGACACTCTCAGTGAATAAACCTGATTGGCACTTTGTGAGATTTGCAAAGTGTGAGAAATAACCCTGTCACGTTTTAAAAGGAGTTGTTTTAGAAACGAATGGTTTGTGTAGAAAAGCTGATAAATACGTGAATCTGCTTCATTTTTGAAGAACGTTCCCAGGATGTTCCTTGGATGTGTTCTGGCTCTGACTGCTAGGAATGTTATCTGTTGTTGGAGTACCACAGGGCTGGACATAAGGTCATAGCAAAATCAGATTCAGTCATAACACTGTCACTTATTATAAATCTCAGCAACAGATGAGATTCAAATGTGATTTCAGTAAAAATACAGTTTCCGGTAAACTTATTTGAAGGCTATTAGCAGTTCAGTGAGTGCAGAAGTGTAACGCAAAATGCAGTAGTTGAAAACCTTATTAGAGAATAGATTTTATAATTCATGATGAGAAATGCATTTGTTCAAGAAGTGAGGAACTATTTTTAGCACCTGCACAAAATTCAAAAGGAAAGAAGAGATTGATATAGTGTGTGCAATTAAACAATCAAATCTAATGCTTAATTAAATTGTTCAGTTATAAGATGCCAAGCTTCCTCAAATCTCAGAAATAATTATTGATCATCAAGTACTTTGCCACTTCTGGGTTTGTCATCAGCTGAAACTGGTGAATTATTCATGGATTTCAATTTAATACGGTAAATGCTCTTCCTGGTGATCAGTATCTGTGTAAAATGGCTAAGTGTAAGTTGTTTTTTCTTTTTGTCTCAGTACAAGCCCTGGCTTGCTCATGCTGCATGCTTGTTACTCCAGAGTAGGGCAGGTCCTGCAGTCTTTTCCTGGACAAAACACACAATAGCTTCTCTGGAAGGTGGTGCATGAGAAAAGATGGTTGCAGGGTGTAGGGATTAGGGATATAAGGTGCTTTTATTATTTTGTTTTGAATTTAATAAGCTAAGCAGGAGAAGGGAAAACTGTGCAATCAAGTTTCCTCGGAAGAGAAAAGCCAACAAAAACTGCTTTAATTTTCCACAATATTTGCATATTTTGTGTTATAGTTGTGCAAACAGGAGAGATTTAATCCTGCCTGTAAGCCCATCTTCATAAATACATTATAAAGCCTTCCAGTAAGAATAAAATCAGATGAAAATATACAGCCCTTGGTAGGCATATCAAATTTATTACTTCTACTCCATTCAGTAAATATTTATAATCAGCACACTTTCATGCTACTTAGCAAGAACATTTTAGCAAACTTTACATTTAAAGACACATTTTTTCCCTTGTGTTAACTGGACATTTTCTGTCTGAGCCAATACACGTGAGCGTATTTGTTTCTCTGTGTGGGTGAAGAATGAACTGCCAGTCAGAGACTGCGCAAACAAAGAGCAGGCTAAGGGTCAAAAACCCGACTTTAACAACTACCTTCAAATTTACTTGGAGTTTTCTCTCGGCGCTTGGAATCAGCATTAAGGTGGGATTCATTGCTCACGTGAAATGACTGCAACAGTGGTTTCCCCAGTGATGTGAAGCACAGTTTGTTTTAGCTTTGTGACATTACTCCTTGCGTTAAAAACAACAAAGCAACTATCCTGAGACAGAGAAGGGGCCTTTTTCCCCTTTCACTGCTTTCCCTACCTCTGTGGATGATATAACTTCTATGAAACTAAACTTCAGGGATAATATTATTCTTGTTAGGCAAGCCCTTTGATTTCTGGGAAGACAAATGAGGGTTTTGGCATTCCCGTGCAGCCTGCAGATACTTTACGTGGATGTTGAATTTGCAGAATTCCATCTACCTGGGGAATGTAATTATCTTGTCTTCAGAAGCTCTCTCTTCTTCCTGTGAGGTTTAAATAGGTTCAGACATAGGTGGGATATGTGAACCATTCCAAAACTGTTGATTTTGAAATGAAAGAGGGCTGTCAGCAAAACATGAATGATGATGTTACTATGTGCCCCAGTTCCTCTGGGTCTGTGAGGGCTGTTACAGAACTGAAATAAGGAGATGAACTGTGGCCATGAGGCTTACATCTTGGGACTCTAAAACAAAGAATTGGGGTCTGGGCTGAGTAACAGGTTGGTATTTTGTTATTTCTGCCAGGGAGATTTATGAGGAGGTGTCTTTCTCCTTAGGATTTTTTTTTCCATAGCTGCTCCCCACTGTCTTCAGAGAGTTGCCTACCTGTAGTGAGCCCAGCTGATAAATCTGTTGCCAGTCAAATGGTTGGAGAGATCTGTGAGGGATTAGGTCAAATGCATCAGTATCCAGAAACACCTTATTTTTGTCCAAGTCCATGAATGGCATTCTTGCTGTTTGTACGATGAAGCCACACCGACACTGCTATCGCAGACCTCCTGCAGCTACTAGGATGGGATGCAGATGGCTTTCTTTACTGTAATCGCCACTGAAATTTCACTTGTTTGGTCTACTGCGTACGAGCTTGATGTCTTTCCAGATACACCACTTCTGTGAGAGATGGGGGACGGGAAGCTCAAAACTGTTACCTTCTGCTCTGACTTCCTCACACAACAAAGCCAGACCTGCTGAAACTCCCTGAATGCGGAGCATAACATAACATGCCTGTTGTTTCTGCAACACACTGACAAAGCAAGGTTTCTATGAATGTATTCCTCCTGCAGCTCTAACCATCTTTTGCTATCAAGTTCCCTTGCAGTTTTGCACTTGTAATAGTGAGTGATAGAACTAACTATTTTCAAAATAGAAAAATGTCTTTTAAAAAATCCACATACTGTTTTGCTTTGTTTGAAAAGCCTTGTTTTCTTTCCACAAGAGGGAAGCCTGTTCATCCCAGAGAATGTGTCTAGGCCAAGTTAAAGCATTTGACTTCAAAGTATCATTCCAAAAGAGACAGCCACATATATGTCTCCCTGTAAACAAATAGGCAGAAAAATGAGATTTTTTTTTTAAATAATCACAAAAGAGAAATGTCTTAGGCATTGCAGCAATGCAGATTGGTTTTCCTGGGGAGAACTTTATAACTTGTTTACGATGCTGAAATCTGTCTCTCGCTTTACCAACTGCTTCCCAAGATGTTGACTTTGTCTTACTATGTCCCTTTCATTCTTTGTTGTGTTCTTTCTTTTCTTGCCAGCTTTCCAGAGTTTTGTCTGCATGCTTGCAATACACTTCCTTTGTTATTTTTTATCAGCAAAGTTTTCTATCTCTGTATTGTAGGCTAAGTTGTCATTAGCAAAGACAGTAGATTGTGCAAAAAAACGAGCTTTATCTTCAGAAACATGGAGATGGTGATTACACCCAGATATTGGTGCGCATATTCAAGTGGCTGTCCCTTTGCTGTAATGTTTTATATTTAGTATCAAATATGAGGCCTAAAATGTGACCGATAGCATTGTGAGTGTGGTAATCAATGGATTGACGAGACAGATGTTTGTGCCACAAAATAACGTATGCTATGGTTATAAGCTAGCAGTAAGCCTCTGGCAAAGTCAGCAATGGCTTTTGCTGTCTTCTAGTCATTGCTGTCCAAATGTTTGTGGTGATGTTGGCCTTGACTGCTCTGGAGGAAGACGGCTATTCTTATCTTTATATTTATGGCTTGGGAACAGGTCCACGCCAAAACAGACTTTAAGCAGATCTGTGCTGTTTCTAAACCCATCTGCCCTGTGTTTGTGAAGGCTGTAGAGACAGCAGAGCTGTGCTGGTTTTCAAAGGTACCACAGATCTTTTTACAGACTGCAGTCTTAATGTTTACCAGGATCATCTGGAAAGCTAACAAATCCCCTTACATTCATTCTTTTATGTCAACTTTAACTATTTTAAATTCTTATGGATATTAAACACTGAATTGATTTAATCTTAGATATTTTGCACAATACAGTGAGTTTTGATAATTGATTTAAGAATGGATTCAGACTGAGGTCCAGTGGTTTTGGCTCATCTTCACCTTCAGCCTTGGTGTACAGCAGTAACTGAAGTATGAACTGCTGCTTTCTGCAAAGGCAGGCACACTTCGATGTGCCCAGAGTTATATCATGGTTTGAGGCAGGAAGTCTGCTAGTGACTTTAAATGTTATATGTACTTTCTATAGATAAGATACCCATGCTTGAATGTGGCAAGTATACATCCTGTCTCTAGCTCATGTAGCCAGGAGTAAGTTGTAATTCAAGGGTGTATTTGAAGTAAAATGTATACTACTGTAAATCTGTGAGTTCAAACAGGTATGAGGTTTGGGTTTAAAGTCCGTTTTTCAGAGTAAATGCTATGTATAAAATAAAAAGTGGGCCTGTTTCTACAGGAAATTCAGATGTGCTTTTTCATTAAAAAAAAAAAACAAAAAACAAAAAAACAAAACCAAAAAAACAGTAACCAGCAAACTTGCTAACATGACAAAAAGTTCAGGCATATGAAATTACCCTAAACCAAATGAAGCAACAGCCTTTGAATTCAATTACAGGCAATAGCAATCCGATGCCCATCCCACCAAGGCAGCATGGCCAAGCCACGTGGCAGCTGCCAGCCTACATCTGGCTTCTGTCCTCTGGCTGGAAAATCCAGGTGCTCCCCTACAGCTGCTGCCATGAGAGCTTTCCTCTGGCGTGAATCCAGAATGAAGTGCAAGTCTGCACCTTTGGCTTTTTGCTGAGATGCCTTAAGTCATCTGGCCCTGAAATATGAAAATTACTATCGGGGCTTCAGCTTACTGTTTTGTTCCGTGTGTCTGTGTCTAGGAGTCAACTGCTATTGCTTCCTCCCCACACACACCTCAGCCTCCTTAAATAACAAGTGAAGACCCTTTTCAGCATGGCAATAGGGAAGGTGTGTGCGTGGTACTGCTTTCCAAAAGGTTTGTGTGCAGGATGGTGTAGATAGGCTGCCTGTAACAGGCCCTGTGGCAGTGCTGGCTGCCCCTCCAGCAGTCCCTGCTGTTTTATGAAGGACAGAATCTGCTTCCTTTTCCTGGGAAAGGGGATGGTCAGAGGTACTGTGTGCAGCACCCTGAGTTTTTCCCCTTAGTGTGGTCCAGGTGTGTGCTAATGCTGGGATGCCAGCAGTGTTTAGTCCTCAGCAGTAGCCTCAAAGAGCTGTGGTGCCAGCCCTGCCTCTTCTGAATTCTTCCTATTTAAATACTTCTACTGCTTTAAATGCTTCTCAGAGTGGTACTGTGGTTTTTCCTTTCCTCCTGAAACACCAAATGAAAGTAAAACTAAAAAAAATTTCAGTGAGAATATTTGAAAGGTTGAAATCAGTAAGCATTTGGATTTTCCCAGGTAGATTGGGAATAAAAATCCATTTCACGTTGGCTTTAATAGAACTAAGATACCTTACTCTAGTTGATTCAGTCAGAATGCATCATGTCAGTTTGCCGTACCAACAGTTTGCTGTACCTGCTCAGTTTCCATGGGCCCACAGTTTCATTTTTTGCATCCTCCTTTGCTTTTCTTACCTGGGATCCTTTCCTTAGCTGGACTATATCTTCTGCAGGGCAGCATGAAGAGCCTCAGCTGCTGCCCACTGGGACTGACTGTAGAAATCCAATGACTGCCGTATGTGGTTGAAGCTGCAGGTGGTCTGGGCGCTGCCTTGTCAGGAGGATTAAAGCCTGTAAGGCACTGAAGTAGACATGGTTCAACATCAGGACAGACTTCCAAAAAAAAAAAAAAAAAAAAAAAAAAAAGTAGTTGCATTCAGAAACTCCTATATTCTGCCTTTTTGTCCTATTTTGGGGAGTCCACAAAATAATAAGTTCTTAAAAAAAAAAATATTTTTTAGTCTGCGCTATGTATTAGTAATCTTAATTAGTATGCAGAAATCTGAGGTCACTACTTGCAGTCACAAGCTTCATTTTAATTAGCATTCTATTTATTAAAATATGTTTCCTAAAGTGTATCTTTCCATTTAGAGAAACTGGAAGGGAAGGGGGAGGTAATTCTCATGGCACTGATTAGCAGGTAACGTCAAATCATAATTCTGGCACAGCTAAGACTTGAGAGCCAGAGGTCTGTATGGATTTTCCTATGTATTTTTCCCATTTATTTCCAGGTGGTAAAACTTGGCATGTATAGTTGCAGCTTGGGAGCAATGATTTACTAAATCTTGTTTAGATTTTTTTTTGTGATGCTTTATAGTTATATAACAAAACAGAATGAATACTTCTTGCTTTTGTGCTTTTATAAGTTCTGGCAGTTCTATGTCAAAACCTGTCTGGATAAGTAATTTTTTATTTATTTTTTAATTGGAGCTCCCTGGACCACACAATTCATCTGGGCTCCACACACTTGCCTCTTCCAGGGCTCACAAGATGAGGAAGGCTCCAGGCCATCACGAGGTGCAAGTTTTCCATGCAGGATCTTCTGTGCAGGATTTTCTCATAAGACTGAGCCAGCATATTCCAACAGCTTGGTACCTTTTCTAGACCCCAGTAGAGTAAGCACTTTTCCAGAGGATTCATTGGGTTGCAACTTATTTATCTAGGGCACTAGACATTGAAACAGGCTACCTTTAAGCTTTACTGACACCAGTGTTAGAAAACAGCTTGTCCAGATTTCAGACACCCAAATTAGCTCAAACTGTATTTACTCCCAGAAACACACGAAAAGTGAGCTGGAGAGCATTGAGCTGGCTGCCGTGCAGGACAGGACTGGTCTGAGATGGCAAATCCATGCGATGGTGTGTTGTGATGTGTGGAGTTACCAGTTCGGATTGGTTATTGGAGAGATCAGAGAAACTGAGAAACTCTTTTCTTCTTCAGCTTTCTTTATTACTCTTCAGCATTTTGAGGTTCATGCCAGAGTCTCTGAAAGAGCCTGGTTTCAACAGGGTTTTGACAAGGTTTCTTCAAGTTCCATAGTCTGTCCCTGAATTGTGAATCTAAAGCTGCTAGTGTGCTTGCATGTTGCACTTTCCTTTTCCCTTTCTGGGGTTATATGACGAGGCTGATAAACCACTGAAGGTTCCCAGCAGACATGTATGGCTGCCTCCCTGGGGAGTTCAGCCCGACAACCTGGTTTGCACTGGATGGTGACTGCCTCATTCCCTGTAAACTTTCCAACTCAACTCACCATCAGCAGCTAACAGTCCTCCTTTGTTAGCCTTGTGTCAGATGTTAGAGTCTTGCTAGTTGTCTCCTGGGGGTTTTATCTCAATATGGAAGCACAAAATGCATTTGAAATGGAAAAAGAAGTTTCCAAAGCAGTTGGTAGTCTAACACAAGGAGAGAGAGACAATCTCTGCGAACAGCCGTAAGGCTTAGACATACAGACAGACGTAGACAGATTTACCACATTGGCACTAATACTTTCAATCTTTTTGTAAAAAGAAAATATTGCCAAGATGCTAATGTATACACATGGTAGCAATATGTTCATGAGGAAGTACAGTTAATTACTGGAGCTGGGCTGTATGGACTGTATTACACAGATGGACTGTATGATAAACAGACACTTTTTAAGTATGCAGATTCCTACTGAAGTGGCACAGCTTAATGACTCACTTGGATTAAGGCTGCTACAACCTATTGTCTCAATAATCCAGGATTTAAGCATGCTGTAATTGTATGTATCATGCATGAAAGAGCAATTTGTAGCTGTGGAAAGTTTAATGCTGCTCCTAGTTACTTGGTTTTCTGTTTTCTTTATGCCCAAGAGCCCAAGTATGAGTCTCAGCTGTGTTCATTTGTTGCACACAAAGGCTGATTCTTTCCTTGTTCTTACTATTGCAGCTAAACCTAACTCTGCTGAAGTCCGTGAGAGGGGAGCCAGCTTGGGTCCCTTCAGCAGTGAGATATTGCTTGTTAGCGGGGTCTGCTCAGTGTCTTGCACTGCAGGTTGCCACACATGAGCCTTGCTTGTTTTCGTTCTCTGTCATAGAATGATTTGGGATAATAGGCAGACCCCATCTGTTCCCATTTTAGGATGCTTTGCTTTCTTTTTCAAAATCTGCCCATAAATAAACACAGGAAAAATACTAGGGTGTGAAGCGCACACCATGGGGTAAGCACAAAAGGTCTCGCTCCATCCCTACCGGCACAGACACGCTCAGCTATTGCAGCATATATCATCTGGCATCACCAATACAACCCCATCAGGCCTAAATTTCAGGGTTACAGGAAAGGGCTGGGTGAATGGAAACTGAACCCTCACCAGAAGCTGTTGGCATGTCCCCAGCCACCCTGTTGTGCTGTGTGGGGTTCATGTGGAGGCTGCATGGGTGGTGTACAGGTTTGGGAGGCAGTGGGAGAGTTTGTTAGGTATCTCTTGGCACCCTGAGCTGAGGGCAGATGCTACTTCATCCTCAGGTTTGGGCCATGGCAGGGTAATGAAGGGTCTTCTCTGGAGTAAAGGGATGGTCCTTTGTAGTGCAGCATCAGCTAAAAGGGGATTTGCAGCTGCACGTTTCCTCTGTTCCTCTCTGAACTCTACCCTGTGGCGTTTTAGGGTTTTCCTTATCCTGAGGTGTGGCTGATGATTGCAAGGAAGCTGTCTGATACTGCTTCTCTGGCAGCCAGACTTCTTGCATCAGATTAGCATTCCCTGCAAGCACTGTGGAATGGGAGGCTGTGAACCCAGCCCGGTGTGAGTGATTGTACATCGGCATTACCTAATTCTTAGAGTATTAAGGTAATTAGGAAACATGAGACTTCACAAAAATAGACAGCTCGTTGTACTGAGAGTATCAAAGGCGTTTCTTCTCCCATGTCAATTTGAACAGTGCTCTTGGCTACTACATTACAGTAATCAGCTTAGCTAAATTTGTTTTGCATGTCTGATGTTAATGAATGGCTGCTTGTTATTCTTTTAGGGTGAAATTCACTGCCTCTGCATAAAACAGGGAAGTTAGCAGTCAGACTCCAGAAGTTGCAAGGCAGAGGGGACCAGGGAGGTGAAATTCACTCCCACAGTGAACGTGGAGCTGTAGGAGAGCACCCAAAAACCAGCGTGCTTCTTGGGGTTAGTGTAGCAGCCCCATCTGTCCCATGCAGGCATGGAGATCTTTCAGGTCTGCACAAATGAGGACAATGTCCCTATTAGACCTTCAAAATGGTTCCTTTGTGGTTACAAGGAGAGCTGAAGATACAGTGGTTGTACATTATGGTGCCTAGGTGAGCGTGACATTTATCCCTCTTCCCTTTTCCTCCAGGGTGGGTCTTACAGTGCTTGTGGGGTTTCTGCTGTCATCCTTTATGGGTGTTTTCCAAATGTGGTAAGATGAAGAAATGATGGAAAAGCAAAGCTTCTGGTTAGAAACATACTTCAGCTGGATTCAGGCAGTTCACATAAGACGGAATTGTAGAAGGGCTTTTTTCAGATGCTTTTCTAGTTGATCCAATTTATAATTTGTCCCTGCAAACATGCCATTTCTAATGGGTTCCATATGCCTCTAAGCCTTCCTGTTATTTCCTACGTTATGGATTGCTCTGTTCAGCAAGAAGTCTGCCACTCTGCAGCTTGTCTAGGTTTTATTTTAAAAATAAAAAATAAAATTGGAAGAGGGCCTAGGACTTGGATGCCACTTTTACAGTCCTTTACAGCTAACCTCAACATCCATTCTGATGCTGCTGATGGTAATGCACAGAATCTGTTCAGAACATGTATGCTAATGTAAAGGAGGGAGGTCGGGCTGTTTTGGCAGCTAGAAGTGTCCCCAGCAATAGGCTGCTTGAAGAGCTCAAGGTGTCCACTTACTAATGCTACTATAGTGTTTGCTAACCTGGAACTTATTGTTTTCATCTGTAATTAAAATTATTTTTTCCCCAATGAGTCTCTAAGCTGCTGTCATGCTGAATTATCTTGGTTCCAGAGAATGGTTCTGTAAATACTCCTTTTGGCCGCTTTTTATGGTCTGTCAGTATGGAGGGGTTTTGACAGTTCATTGCTACTTTACTGCCCACACATCTCCCCCTCTATTCCCTATTTTGCTGCTGTCCCCTCCTCCCTACGTTAATCCTCCATTAACATCATAAGGCGCAGTGTTATGGCATGCCAAGGTCACTCCTTTGCTAGCAAGCTTTTGCAGCTATGGACAGTCACATCTTAATGCTGAGCATGCCAGTTTTGTTTTATTTTTCCTCAACAGGAGATTACCAGGCAAAATACTGCTGCCAGCTGAGCAGCAATTTCCTGCTGAAATGAGGGAGTCCTGCAAAGCTGAACACCCCGATGGAGACCAAAATCCTATCCTTTCCATGCCTTTTTTTTTTTTTTTTTGGTGTCTAACCAGAGAAGATTTCCTAGTTAATTATCTGCTAAATTCCAAATTAATGTAATTAGCATTTGAGGTAGCTTGATGAGAAAGAAGGGGGAGATGAACTGCCTCTGGCACTGTCTTTGTGTCTTATGTGACCTCTCTTCCTTCATTCTCTCATCTGATATTGTTTGAAAGAAACACCCCTAGTTAGGGCAACTACCTCGGTTTATGATGGGAAAACTCAGTTGCATGTTAACATATGAATTACTATTTTTAATTTACAGTAGGCTAGTGCTACAGCTTGTAAAGCGCCACACTAGGCATTTTACAAACAAATTGTGAGAGGGAGTCCCTGCCAACACAGAGTTTATGATCCAGACAGACAAGATCAAATGTGAGGGAAAGCAAATGTCACCTTTATTTTGTACCTGAGGAAAATGAAGCCCTGAGAGTTTCTTTCAAGGTCATGCAGACTTAGTGAGAGATGCATGTATTGAATCCCCACCTCCCAAGTCCTGGAACAATATCTTAGTCATTAGGCAAGCATTTCTCCTACAATACTGTATAAGCTCCTCAAATTAAATTCCCTACAGAAAGTAGAAGTTTGAACAGGAGTTAGTTTTAAGTGACTTGCAGACTCAGAGAAGGCACCTATTAGGGAGCCATTCAAAAATCAAGTTAACCTGTGGAGGAGGATGTTTCTTAATTAAAATAGAGAAATTGTGATTGGATTCAGTGAGCCTAATTCTTACTGCATTCGCAATTTTTATATTCTGAAATAACAGAGTTGTACAAGCTTAGCCCTGCCAAGAGCTGGGTGAGCTTGCCATCTCTGAAAATTCAGTGTCTAGTAGCTGGGACATTGATGAGAACTGGAAGAAACGCAGTTTTGCTCTTTTAAAGAAAGCATCCTCCCAACATGCTGTCCCCAAAATAATAGCACAAGATGTGGTTTGGTTTGGTTGAAATGTGACAGAGGAGAACCTAAGTTTCAGTGAATTACTTACCATAGTTGTGTATGAGTTAAGCCTGCTGCTTTTCTTTGATTTGTTTTGTGTTCAGAGGGGGGACACTAAAGGAGTTAATTATGTACTTTGCCAAATTATTGCAGTTTGTCGGATAACCAGAGAACTATCCAACTGTTATTAAATGGATGGGAGGGAAGCAATTCTTCTTGTAAAAGCTCTCCAGAGATCCACATTTATAAACTCCAGACTATGTAACAGCTATTTAATATCAACAAGGATATGGTAGTATCAACAAGTGACAAACTAGGACTGGAACAGAATGTGTTAAATCCTGCATGGCCACTGCTGACTAATGAGGACTGACCTTTGCAGCAATATATACAGTCAGTTTATTAAAGCAGGGACAGAGCAATCTCTAGGCCTTTGGTCAATCTAGGTTGCTTGGGGCTGAGGAATTTCCATTTAAAATATCTCCTCAGGTGATAAAGACTGATTCAATAGAGATCGGCTAATAAAGAAAGTGCTGGAAGCTACTATTAAATTCTAGCTTCTGTCAGCTTAACAGCAAAAACTTTTAATGAGGAAACCATTAAAGTTGACCTAATGAATCAGAAATGCTTTTCCTTTCTGGCTAATTATAGTGTGCCTAGAATATCTTTCGACATATGTAATTTAGAAAATACTGATATATTGAGTCCCCTTGCTCTCGAAGGAAACCTGTTGCATGGCAAAACACTGGAAAAAGCTTTCATGGGAGGATGCAGAGTGTGACCTGGATTCACTGGGGAATCCTGGTGGTCAGGTAGGCTGAGGGTAGAGGACATGGAAATTGCTGAAATTAGTGGTTGATATGTAAAAACACAGCTTTGTATGAAGCCCTGTGGTCACAAACGAACACAGTAGGACACATGATAGATAAGAAAGATTGGTGCACCTGTCTGGTCTGGAAAAGAGCGTAATGATAACACCCTCATTGATAAAGTAGAAAATACATCAAGAGATCCTGTTTACAACTACAGCATGAGTTGAGGCATCAAAAGATGTCATTGAAGATGTTTGCTGTTTGCTTAAAGCTTTTCTTCTGTTAGAAGTATACTACAGCATCAGCATTACCTTTCTTTGTGTCCCAGGAAAAGTTGATTAGTTCAGGCATGTAAGGACCCAGCTAAGAAACAGTTTCCAACAGCGTTGTCACTCTTTGTTCCACTTTCCACAAAATCTTAGTTTCTGAATAGCCAGGATAGGTAAAAGAAGTTATTTGTATTTGGCAGATGTGAAGCACAAGAGAAATGAAATCCATTATCACCAGTTGCAATGGAAATTTTCATTTGAGCTAGAAACAGAGATGAGACTTTGGAAGTCTTACTCTGGCAATTGAACTGCAGCTCTGGTCTGCGTGGGGATGATTTATGATTATTGCTATCTATTTCCATTTTCATAAGAAACTTCCTGCGTTACTAAGTCCGGTCTGGACTGTTCCCTTCAATCCCTTACCTGTAGAGCTCTGACACACAAAACTCTGAGACCCTTTGTGCCCAGCCTGTGTGCAGCCATCCGTTTGAATGCTTGGCTCTGCCTTCCCCTGCTATGTCAGCTTTGCTGCCCTCTTCAGCAATCCTGCAGATCCTCTCCTTAAACTGCAAGCTTTGCTGGGAGATGGGGAGGGGATGAAGTCCTGCAGGATAGATGTAGTAGGATGCCTTGAGTCCTTGCGTTTTGTACTCCAGCTCCTGACTCCTGTCCATCTGATGGCGTTCCTGCCCCCAGTTTTGGTCTGTGCTGTGGTGCCCTTTGTGCTGTTGAATTGTTACATTATTCCACAGAGTCACTTTTCAGTCAGCCAAATCTCAGTTTCAGAGTATGTGATACTGAATTATGGTGGCGGTATGTTTTCTGTTTGCCTGTTATTTTCTTTATTTTTGTTTGGAAAAGAAAGAAAATGAGAATCAGAGAGATGAGAGGATTTTTTCCTGGAAATTCAAAGTCTTAACCTTGACAGACAAATCAAAGGTGCTTGTTTCCTTACGTGACACATCAAAATGTGGTTCAAAGTAAAAGTCACAACCCAGTTATGGAAGCTGGCAGCTTAAGAGAAAACCCAGACATGCTCCATACTGTAAATAAAGACCCCCGTGTCTCTCTGACTTGCACAGCTCTAATCTTCTTGCCTCTGTGATTAAGAAACAAAGCTTTAAGTTAAAAAGTGAAAGCTGTACAGGTTGTAGGTACAAACTGAGTGAGATGAGGTAGAAATGGTACTAAATGGCATCAAAATGTAAGTAACTGTTGGGAACAAAAGCCTTCTTTTTTCAATACAGTGCTAAAATCACATTGGAAGATCTTAAAAACCTTTATTTAAGAGAATAAAACAAAGTAACTTGTTGCCTGGTTTCTGATAGATTACTGTGGTTTTAAAGCTTAGCAGGGGCTCCTAGGAAGTAGGAATTATTCTTTGTTAAAGTAGAGAATTGCTCAATCGGCCTTTTATTCCACAAAAAAAAAAAAAAAAAAAAAAAAAGACATTTTAGGATTGCTTTTAAAATTTCTTCAAAGTGGTGTTAAGTCAGCTAAACTGTGCAATGCTGCAGTTTGTTCCAGTAATCTCCTGAAGGGGTGATGTTGTTGGGGTTAGGGCTTAAGGGGGGGCAGATTCTCAGACCAACCACGTTTTCTGTAGGACTGAGTGGGGTATCATGCACTCTGGACCCAGCTCAGTGCTGTCATTCCCATTAGGATGGGAGGTCATGCCCCCACAGGGCTCGTCATACCCCATGGGTGTCCCAAAGAGGTCTTCTTGCAGGGGAGGTGGTTTCTGGAGGTGGAGAGCTCAGTGCCAGGGTCCCTGTGGAGCCCATGCTTCTGGTGGGGCAGGCAACTGGCACAAGCAGCACTGCAAGGAACGGTTTTTGCCTACGTTGTGTGTTAAGTGGCTGCGTTGCAGGCTTGTTTGGTCACACAGCATATTTATGTCAGCTGTGCCTGCTGCTGGCCATAGCTTGGCTGATCTTACAACCTTATGGTTTTAGCCATTCAGGTAGGTGTGAATGTCAGTCCTCTGCCCCATTGTGACAGAGCTGGTGGCTGTGTTAGTGGCCCTGGGGGCCTGCAGGCTGCCTGGTAGCGAGTATTTTTCTGTCTCCAGCCAGGCCTCAGCCTTCTTTGCCAGGCTGGCATTTGCAAACCAGATCCTGTTATGTGCCCAGCCTGCAGGCATTTGGCCTCACTGTAGTTGATGCTAAGCTGCAGCTAGGGAGCTAATGAGCATTATTAGGATCAGGCCTTCTTAAAATATAGGCTTAATGCCTGCAGCACAGCAGCTTCTCTCCTGCTCTGGCAGATGCTTAGATCCTAACATCTCCAGCCGATGTTGGTATCTGTGGCTATATGAGGCTAGTGACAGGCTGCCTGTGCAAGAAATACATCCTGAGCTTTTGGAGGGCTGGGGAACAGAGCTGGTCATGCCTTTCTTGTACCCACATGTGAGGCTTGACTGGCTGGCTGCCACCTCAGCCTTCATGGCAAGAACAGCTGAAGGAAGCTGTGATGGAGGGTGAAGACGCTCCATCTTTACATTAAGGTAGGAGCCAGCACCAAGTAACTATAAGGTGGCAGTCCTGTGGCTATTTTACTCAAGAAACTTGCTATTACAGTGGCAAAGATCTAGCTGCACTGAATTTCTTAATGTTTTCTTTGCACCTAGGATGCCACGTATCTAAAACAAGTAACTTTACCCTCCCCTCTAAAGAATTTGAATGTTTCTAACTTGGGAATCTCTTCCTTTGTTCTGTGTTTTAAGCCTTGATTTGTGTGTTGTGAGCTTCTTTGTTAGGAACTTTCTTACATAATTGCATAATTTCAGAAGCTCTAAATGTCACAAGGATTCACAACCGTATTGCAGATTTTTTTCATGTGGGGTTCAACTCTGAAGCAAATCTGCAGTGAGCTATTTTAGAAGCAACTTCTGTCTAGCCTTTCTGTGTGTTATTTGAATTTCAAGTGAATACATAATTGCACGTAGAACTATTAAGAAGATTTATGGTTCTGTGTATTTCCTGTGTATTTAACATCCCAGAATTTTGTATTGGGCCTTCTGGTACTGTTTATTTACTTAGGGTTGGTTTTAGGCTACAGGCATTAATAATTTTATGACTGAGTGTTCCTAACAGATGGCTTTATGGGCTGTAACAGCCACCAAAGAGCAGTGCCAGGGAGCAAAGCGAAACAGTATATAGTACAAACAGTTGTGTGCAGGCTTGCTGTGGGTCACAGAAATACCTCATTTATTGAATATCCTTCTGTAAAGGAGGGTTTGAAACACCACCTAAGAATGGAGCCAAAAGAGCTCTCTCTGCATAATGTTAGTGGTATATTATTGTTTTAGAGAAGTAGTTGGTACCAGCCAAAGGGGCCCTCCTCCCTCCCCACCATCCTTTTTCAAGTGGATCACTAGAAAAGGGCTATAGATTCATGACTTGTTGTGAGTTAGTGTGTGTATTGGTGGACAGTATATGTTCTGTTACCTCAGAAAATAGAGCAGCTGGTGGGCTTTTGAGGGACTGTGCGAAAAGGAACAGAGCACGTGCAATAGAAAGTACTCTGACCCTCTTGTTGTGAAGGTCAGTGGGGCGACTGGTGCTAGGCTTGTCCTGGGCCATGTAAATCTGCAGGCAGTATGTCATGGTACCTGGTTGGTAGTTTTTTCTTGCATCTGTTCAGTGTTAAATTTATGTTCTTGTAGACCCTGGGGAAGAATCCAGGTCTGTAGGTCAGTGAGAACTGTGTGTGACAGATTCACTAATATCTTCTGATAACAGTTTTTAAAGAAAGCTTTTGTAAGTTGACATGAAGAAAAAAAAAAAACGTGAAAAAACAAAACAACCAAACAACAACAACAAAAACACGAGTACATTACAGCCCTGTAATCTAAAAATGCTTATTGGGCATATGCCCAACTCTTCTGGTGGAACTCAAAGGTTTTCTGACTCATGGGCAGCCTCTGATATTCCAAATCAGGGTCTTATCGTTGATCCCACAGAAGTAGTGCCAAGGTTTACCTTATCTTGACAAGACTGGATTACATTTAGGTGCATCTCAATAGCTTCCAGAAATTACAGATGTCTCTTGCATAAATGGAGATATAAGAATTTAAAGTACGGTAAGGGAATCTCAGATTACTGTCCACCCTTTTAATGACTGCAAAGGCCAAAGGAAGCAGATGAGAAATCGCTGGGCCTCCTAGATATCTTGACTGGCTTGGTAATCTTGGTATGAGTTTATCATCTGTGCTTTTCAAAATACCACAGTCAAAAGAGAGAGCAAGAGAGGGAAAGAGAACTGCTATGCAATTTCTTCAGGTTTAATCTTGCCGAGTTAGTCTATAAGCAATACAGTGAAGATTCATTGTAAAGATGTTATGCAGCATCATTAGAAAAATAAAATAAAGGCCCGTTATAAAATATGCTAATTTTTTTGAAAAAGTATTTTTCATATTAAAGTCAAATAATCTTCATGATTTTCAAATTGTACGGCCTTTGAAAAATGCATGGTTCTTGTTTTATCATTTCGGAACACGTTTGGCCAAAGGAGCATCAATTTGCTGAGTAATTCTTATTGACCAAGGCACCTTTGTGAATTCAGTGTAAGGGAGAAGGAAATTAACTTCCACTTGTTTGATTATATGATCTGATGAGAAGGATAGAGAAGTCTGGTGTAGTTCAAGCTGCTACATGTGAAATAGCACAAGTTCTGGTTATGATGTATGTAAAAATATTTGAAGAATAAAAGGAAAATTCTTTCTTTTTCATTTAGTAAGTGGAAAGCAATAAATCTGAGCAGTGAGATTAAGTAACAGATGCCAGTATGTATAGGAATGCACAGGTAAGAGTGCTTAACGATCTACCTTCAGTGCAGGGGCTAAATTTAGCTTTTCATATTTCACTGTAGGCCTTACTGCCATCAGGCTCTGGTAGTTCCTTGTTTATCTGATGGTTTGACATCTTTTGAACCATTAAAATATATATCCATATATATATATATCTTCCCTGTAGTAGTCTGGTTTAAAAACGTCAGTCGCTGTGAATTCAAATAAGTCGCACAGATTCAAATAAGATTCCCAGATCTTCAGTACAGTCTCTGAAACTTTAGAATCATAGAATCATCGAACAGCTTGGGTTGGAAGGGACCTTAAAGATCACCCAGTTCCAACCCCCTGCCATGGGCAGGGATGCCACCCATAAGAACAGGTTGCCCAGGGCCCTGTTCCAGGGATGGGGGGGAACTTGTTCCAGTGTCTCACCGCCCTCACAATGAAGAATTTCTTCCAAATATCTAATCTAAATCTCCCCTCTTTCATTTTAAAGCCATTCCCCCTTGTCCTATTATAGTCATCCTTGGAAGAAAAGTTGCATTGAAACAATGCAAAAGGGCAGGGATGCACAACTGGGTTACTGCAAGTATGTACTAATGACAGCACAAAAGAAAAGGTAAGGATGCTCTAGAGTAACCTATGTTTCATTAAAAAGATAAAACACACACCCCTGGGTGCAGATCAGACATGATAATGAGCAACATGATAATGTGCCTTAGGTTAATGAGCTGGCACCTAGAGCTTGTGTACATGTGTTACTGAGTGATGGAACCAAAAGCAACCAATGAATTGCCTGCCTACGCCTGCTTGCTCAAGGGACAACGCTAAGTGCTCTTGTAAAAAGTCCTTTTTTTAAAAATGGGGGTTATGTTTTCCCTTTTCCAGTCAGTGGGAACCTCACTGGACTGCCATGACTTCTCCAATATGTTGGATAGTGGCTTAGCAATATCATCTGCCGGTTCTCTCATCCCATGGATGCATTTTATCACATGCCATGGACTTGTGCACCTTCAGGTTGCTGAGATGGCCTCAAACCTGATCTCCTGCACTGGGTGGTTCTTCATTCTCCCAGTCCCTGCCTTTACGTTCTGTAACTTAGCACCTGCTGGCAAAGATTGAAGCAAAAAAGTAATTGAGTACCTCATCCTTCTCTGTATCTTGGGTAACCAGGTCTGTTTCCTTCTGAAGAGGGCCCACGTTTTCCTTAGCCTT
Organism: Aythya ferina; assembly: GCF_964211825.1. Taxonomy (NCBI): domain Eukaryota; kingdom Metazoa; phylum Chordata; class Aves; order Anseriformes; family Anatidae; genus Aythya; species Aythya ferina. Next base: position 55,627,770 of record NC_140301.1, read on the forward strand.
CCTTCTATTGTTAACATACCTGTAGAAGCCTTTCTTGTTGCCCTTGATGTTCCTGGCCAGATTAAATTTCATCAAGGCTTTAACTTTCCCAGCCTGATCCCTGGCTGCTTGGACAATTTCTCTGTATTCCTTCCAGGCTACCTGTCCTTGCTTTCACCCTCTGTAGGCTTCCTTTTAGAGTATGGATGTGTCTAGGAGCTCCTTGTTCATCCATGAAGGCCTCCTGGCATTTTTACATGATGTCTTATTTGTTGGGATGCATTTCTCCGGAGCTTGGAGAAGATGATCCCTAACCAGTTTTCTTGGGCCCGTCTTCCCTCCAGGTCTGTATCCCATGGTACTCTTTCAAGCAGATTGATGAAGAGGCCAAAGTCTGCTCTCTAGAAATCCAGGGTAATGAGCTTGCTGTGCCCTTTCCTTGCTGCCTTAAGGATCTTGAACTCCACCATTTCATGGTCAGTGCAGCCAAGGCTACCCCTGAGTTTCACATTCCCTATCAGCACCTCCTTGGTGGTGAGTACGAGGTTTAGCACAGCACCTCTCCTCATTGGCTCCCCTGTTGTTTGGAGAACGAAGTTGTCATCAATGCATGCCAGGAGTCTCCTGGATTGCTTATACCCTGATGATTATGAAGTCTGGAAGCTGATTTCTATGCAGGTGTCAAGAGAAGCCAAATCGTAGCCTTACAGTAGGACTTAGTTTTATTATTATTATTTTTTTTAAGTGATATAAACCATACAGTAGCTCAGGCTTGGAAGACTTACAGCTTGGGTTTCTATAATGAAGTCGCAGTGTGCCCTAACTCACTACTTGAGAAAAAAAAAATGTTCAAAATGTGTACAGTCACACACAGTCTTGCAAAGCACGGAGTGGCAGTGCAGACCTGGTGGTGGGATCATTGATCTCTTAAATTGGCAAGGGAAGGAAGCTAGTGACAGTGCTGCAGAGCAGTTTCTCGTAAAAATATTCTGTTGGTCCTTGTAAGCATGATATGATCTTCCTCAAAAGGGGGAGTACTGCACAGACTGCTACTGGGTGGTTTACTGCATAAAGTAGACACATCGTCTGTCAATGGCAAATGTGCTGATGGGAGGAGAGCGATCTAAGGTGTGTCTTTTTGCTGTTGTTGGGAGCACTTAAAGCTTTTTACCTGGTGCCCCTCAGTACTTTGGGGTGTCTGAAAGGTTGCCAGCTAATGGGAAGTTTCAGCTTCCCATGGAAGCAAGCCATGAAAGTTTTAAACTTTTAGTTGCTTTCCTCAAATGTTTCTAGTGTCCTTCAGGGAAAACATCCAGCATTTATAAATTAGCTACTTACTAATTTATAGATGCTAATTTATAGTTGAACAGTACTTGCTTTTGAATCTGCTCTTTTTTTTTTTCTCCTGCTGAAAGCTAGTGATAGGAGAGAGTTGCTAAATAAAGAACATTAGCAATCCTGATGTGTCAGCACTGGTAGATGTTTCAATCAAATAATGCTGTGATCATTTGGGATAGAAGTTCATAGGACTGCTTTCACTGGGGATCATTTTGATGTTTCGTGTTAGTTTCTACAGATTCTGATGGACTCCTTGGAAGATATATGGATGGGTATGTCATTTAGCCTTCAACTTTATTTTTTTTTCCTCTCCCTAAACTGTATTCAGCAAGGGCTTCTTCCATCAGTCATTAGTGGAATACCACACCATACAGCTATACTTGTTGTGTACCATGGGCATCAGATGATAAGGTCCTCTTTGCCTCCTGTCTAGGTTAGATACTCAGAAGCCACTTTTATCTGCCATTTTAACCCTGCTGCTGTGTGGTCCTTTTGAATAATCTTATGTCTGAATTAAAAAGACTGAGGGAGGAGGAAGAGTTGCTTACATGAAGGAAACGTTTTGCTGACGTTTGCAGGGTAAATGTAAACCTGAATAGTAGTGCTATGTGTACGCCTTTCTAGTACAAACAGCTCAACTTGCAGTATGACAGCGTGAATATAAAATATTCATACCCTGCTCAAGTATGCAATGATGAGCTCAAAGAACATCAGTCTTTCATGAGCTTGTCAGCGTATTATTCGTGCTCTGTACAGCTGATAGCTGTAAACAGTATTTTTAATGTGCACATTATATACTCAGAAATACGTCTTATTTACACTTAATTTTTGTGAGACTTGCATGAAAAATGGTGCTGATTCTCACCTTGTGTGCTGTGCATGAGAATTAAAAACTCCAATACCCTCTTTGGAATACTTGCATTTTGATTTAGATTAAGATCTTCTCTTTTTTCAGCTTCTTCCAGGAAGGGTGCTTTTGAATGACTTCAATGCAAACTGTTAATGCGAGGTGATAGCATTGTGATGTTATGGACATTACTAACACCATTAATTGCTCTTGCTTTTGTTTTCACAAAATTGCCCAGGGCTGTTTGTTTACAAAGCAGACCAGAACCTGAGCTAGGCTAGGTCTACACAGCTCCAATAACTCAATATTGCTCAGATGACTTCTCTTTGGCCACTGAGCACAAGTAAAACAATTTCTGCCAAGTTTAGCTATGGAAAACGGAAGTCTGAAATCACTCCATGAATATAGGTACATATTTCCCCTGTTTTCCCTTCAATGTTTGAACCTGTTGGCAAATTTCAACAAAATGCAACAGGGAAACATGCAAAATACTGAATTATGGAAATCAAGTATAAAGTTTAGCCTTAAACAAAAACAATAGGTTGGTCTGCCACTGACTAAGAGATGGTAAATAGTTCGCTCTGTCTAGTCACTGACTGCTGGTGTCCAGCTGACCATTTGGGAAACGCTGTGTGCCCCCTAGCCAGGCTGTTTATGTGCAGTTTGGGGCAGACAGCAGCTCAAAGCATCTTATCTGAGAAGGAATTTGAACAAAAATAAACTTCTGGTGGTAAAATAGAAGTGATAGGGGTGTCAGACCATCACCTTTTTAAAATTCAGTGTATCTGTCTATATATATGTATATATATATATATATGTATATATATTTCTCAATATATATCAGTCAACCATGAGGAACAAATGAGTCAAAAATAAGGCATCATTCAAGTGCTCATGGAGCTGTTATGGTCACCCGTTTTGCCTTTTCCACATCCTAGCTTTATCTTGCAATGATTTCTTATTTAATGGCTGGAAATTAGTGTAGTCATAAAAAGCCTGATACAGGTGAAATCAAATGCAGGCCCCACACAGATTTCTGAAGTGCCATGATTCCATCACTTATTTTTCAGTATGTTGGCATAAGGCTTCACTCAATGGGGCTCTGATTTTTAACTGAGGCTTGTGCATACATGATTAACGCACATAATTTTTTACTACTGTCATATAGAAAAAAAAATTGAGGAGGAGGTTTTAAAGTTAGTTACATCTGTCTAAATAGACATAATTACAAAGAACAGCTTCACTTTCAGTGATGCTTAATACTCTCCTGTTCTACGTAGTGTCAGAGCTATAAAAGCAGATCAGTTCATAGGAGCTGAATTATGGATTTTTTGCTGAGCTGAGATTATTTCCAGACGGAAGTCAAATCTTATCCATGCTTTTTCTCCAAATACTTACTATTTCATGCCCAGTTGAGTTTGCATAATAAACAGACAGAAATCAATGTCCAACTTGCACTGTGGTCCAAGATGCATTTTTATGTATACTCATTCTTTAGTAATTTTTATTCCCCGTTAAATCCTCTGTGCATTTTGGATACAATAATAAGCAATATTTATTAATGGCCTTTCATGTATGAGCTGGAATACAGTCTGATGTTAACGTGGTAAAGAAATTGCCATGTGCAACTCCAATTTAAAGTATTCTCTTGTATTGCAAATGAAACTTCTGTGTAAGGCAAGTTTATTTAAAAATAATAAATATTAAGAAATATTTATTTTGACTGTTAGATGAAAATATTATATGGAAAAAATGGGTGCTAAAGCATCTGTATGTTCTAAAAAAAATAAAAATATCTGATATATCAAATGGCTTTAAAACTAGGTTGGCAGTCATCCAGTAGTGATATTTTACAACTTTCCACGTGGATTCCTTAACATTAGAGAAGTACAAGGTTTAGTCTTCAAGGCTTCTGGGTAATGAAAAAGGAAGCTATCTACACTTACGGAAATGTTCATAACTTGTGATTTGCACAGGACAGTAAATTGAGGTAAAACATTTTATTTCATCAAGAGAAATCTAGGAGTCATCTAAAAAAAACAATAAGAAAAGGCAAAACACATCTATGCAGTAAGAATGGTAGAGAAAAAAGGTTTGGAAACGGCCCTAGAGTTAAATGTATATTTGGCATCATTATTTCAGGAAGAATGACAATACTGACCATATACTCAAAGGCAAGTGACCAATAAAATGGAGATTATATCTCTATTGAAGGTAGTTGCAGGGTTCAATATGTTAAATTCTGGGGACCCAGATAATCTCCACCTCAGCCGTTGGGGGAGATTACGTTATAAATCAGAAATGTTGGCAGCAAGGTATTCTGTTGAAGCCATCTGAGAGTGGTAAAATAAATACCAAATCTGATATATATACCGAGTGGAGACAGATTATGCTATACTGCAAGCTGAGGGCAAAATATTTAAATATGTGAAGATAAATATGAAATGGGATAAAAAATGTATAATTGGCTTATCAAAGATAGCTTTTACTCAGACTAACCTAATGGCATTTCTTGATCAGAGAGTCAATTTCTAGATAAAGGAAATATGGTAGAGCTTGTTGCAACATTCTCTACAATGCCATGAGGGCCATTAGAGTAGCACGGGGAGAGAAAGCCTTTTATAAATTTTAAATGGAGAAGATACTATAATCCATACTATAATCTGTTTTTCCTCAGTGAAGTACTGTTCTGTTTTCAGCTGGGAAGAGGCTGAGTCCTGGGAAGAACCTGAGATCTGCAACAGCCCTACGTGTATGTGCCTTATTTTCTTTTGGAAAGTAACAGCAGTGTAAAATGTCTTGTTCCCACAAAACTTTCATCAGGATAGTTTCTTGAGTCTAGACTGGCACAGCAGTCAAACAGAAATGAAAAAAATCTTGCAAGGGAATAGGAAGTGTAAGCTTTTTTATGTACTAAGTGTTTGTCTTAGTCCTGGGCACTCTGTTTCTCACGGCAGGCAATAGTTTTAAAATTAATTAAAGGAAAAAAAAAAAAAGCAAAAACAGCAGTGGCTTAAATATTGTTCCTCACTGCATCAAGCTGCACTTGCAAATGTTAGCATTTTTGTGTTTATTTTTCATCCCTTTCTTGTTACCAGAAATATATGAATGTTTAAATGATGTTTAGCTTATACTTTTACACTTTCATTAGTAAAGTGTTATATAGTGTGGTGAGCATTACTTTGTAAGATTATACTTTTGTTGGCACTTTTATTGGCTGATTTTATGACTATTTTTTTTTTTTTTTTCTGCCTTGTGTTTTAAGAACTGTCTATTCTAGGGAAGTTAAGTGCTTTGCTGAATTTCTTTCTAGATTGAAGAAAAAGTTGGCCAGACCACCTCAAAAGGAATATATGCTATAGTAGCTGGCAATTGAATTGCCCTTTTTTACTCACTTATTTATGCCACCAAAAATGTTTAAACTACTGGAAACTGCCTGTGATTAACCAGCAGGGCATTCTCGTGTAGGATGGGAGTCCCATAGGTACAGATGTGCTAGCTCAAAATACTGCATTTATAATGCCTGTCTTCCAGCTAAAAATGCATATTTGGAGTGGGAGATAATGTGCTGAGGAAAGAGCATGTTAAAGCAGCCTTGGATTCTCAGTTGTGTCACTTCAAAGTTTCACATCAGTATCTTTAAAGTATTTTGGGGTAGAATTAGACCTAGTTTGCTAGGTACAGTGCTGTTGGGATGGTCAGGCAGTGTATGTACTGTCATGTTGGATAGCAGAAACCTTAGCAGCAATCCAAAACCCCATGAGGAAAAAAATGAAGTATTTCCCAGAATAACTTGGGGCTTGCGCAGTGTCTGAACACTTGGAAAAGTTGTAGACAACATGATCAGATTTTAGACCGCGTGAATAGACAACCAGTTGAGTAGACTTGGACAGTAGAAGAAGCTTCAGTATTAGCTTTATTCCACCTTCAAGTCTTCTCACACGCTTGTCACTATTTGACATTTTCCTGTGGGTTTGTAAACGTTTTACTGTAATATGCAGTATCTTGCTTGCTGCATTTCAAGAAATAAAGCAAAATTGAGGAGTTGGTATGTGATGCAGATCACTGTCTAGGCCTGTTGGGATGTATGGCAGGTGTGACGTATTCTACATCTAAGCATGTTTACTGATAATCAAAATATGAGATAATACATGTTATTGATGCTATATGTTATATGATTTACTCTAATAATGTGCTTAAAAAGCAGGAAATCTTATTTTTCCTTCTACTCTATGATACATCTATCTAAATGAGATCCTTGACATACATTGAAATTTATAGCATTCCCTCAATCAGGCAGGGACGTTGGAATTATGATAAATCGGTGAGGTGTTCTTATAATTCTGATTTCTAGCTTATGTTCCCTGTGAAAGGGGGTAGCAGAAGGAACAAATGAACAGGCAATCCTTAAAGAGATTAAAACCTGATTCCTAGTGAGTCCCCTTCTTTTACTTTCATATATTAATTTCCAGTGTTCTCCTAGTTCTTTTGTCCTTGTGTGTCAGTGCAATGGCACTGGTGCCCCTGTGGTACTGCCCTCCCACTTCTGGCTATTGCTCTTGTGTTGCACTGCGTCACCCACTGAAGAAGGTCATTCTTCCTTGCCCCTCGAGGGCTGAGTTAGAAACAGGGAAAACAGGTTTTGTCATTTGCTGCCAGATTTGCTTTTATGGGTCCAAGTTTTTCTGCATCGGGTTATTAACCACAAATGCCAGCCTTTCAAGAGCTTCTTGCAAGTCGTTTCGCAGTGGTTTTGTGCCTTGTGTCAACCCTGCTTCCCTTTCCCCTTCCTCGAGAGTGCTTTATTGCATTCCTCTTTATTTCTGAGGCCTTGGGGAATTTCACAAGTGGTGTGCATATGGAATAGACTTCCCTGTGTTGTTTCAGTGGTGTAGGTTTCTGCTCCTTGCTATATGGCAGCAGGGCAGACCTTCCGTTCGGGAGCATGCAAGCCACTGGAGGTGACAGTTGTCTCCCAGTAAAGCTGTGCAGGGATGCTGTGCACCATTATACCACCTCACAAGACATGCAACAGGAGAGCAGCTGGACCGCAGTGATTTCAGGAGGTAATTCTTCATAGCAGCTCACTGGTTATACTTTTTTTTCCTGGTTCTTACACACCTTCCTCCAAGTTCTGGCACTAAACCAAGTTCTGAGCTGACAAGTTTTGGTCCAAAGGGATAAAATCATTCATGGTAGCCTTGAAGGGAGAGAAGCACAGAAAATGACTTATCATTGTTCTTTACTTTATCCCAGTTCTTTGTTTTTAGTTATAAGGATTAAAAAAAAAAAAAAAAAAAAAAAAAAAAAAAGAGTTGCATTAAAAATACTGGTCCCAGTGAGAGGATGAAATCCCAGGATGTGAGAGAGTGAATGTGAATCCATGAAGAAGAATTCTGATTAAAAAACTTGCTGCTTAATTTTTAATCTCAGAGGTGGGAAAGTGTTCCTCAGCCTGCTCTTTGCTAGGGGAAGGCTCCTCAGTCCCCAAGGGCACTCTGTGATGCCACTTCCACTCCATGTCACTGGCTTTTGTGGGACCCTGGGCAAGGCATGTGAGACCAGTGGCTTGTCTGATGTCCTGCAGGGTGGTGTGTTTCTCCAACATGTTATGGCATTTGTGTGCTGATGTGATGCGCTTCCGCCTTGGCAAGACAAAGCTCGCCTTGTGGGGAACATCAAGCTTCATGTTGAGACAAAATCTGAGTATTCTTCAAGTTTCTTTTAGTAAATTCTCTCCCATGCTTTCTATCAATTTAAAGGGCATACAGCCCTGTTTATGTAGCTTTTTAATACCAACTTTAGAAAGTATTTTACCTTTGCTAAATCTTAATCAATTTGCTTGGAACACTAAAATAATTATGTATCAAGTAGCTCCAGTCATCCTTGAAATATTCTTTAGGCCTCAGGCATAAATTGCCTGTTCTTTGGGGGAAGAGATGTGCATCAGAGACATTGGAAGGAGCCCGTGGTTGCATTTGATTGCTCAGAATTGTCTTTCTTAATCGGAGACCACCTCTGTGCTGAAGCTGAGGCTTGGCCCTGTACCTGGGCTCAGCCTAAGAAGAATGGAGCGAAGGAAAGGTGCAGGAGGACTGCTCAGGCCCCTGGCAGCCCTGTGAGATGCTAGCCTGCATTACAGCCCTCATCTCACTGATGCATGTCAAAGCCGTCCGGCTGCTGCAGCAAATTTTGCTCTGGCTGGGGTGAAGTCTGAGAGGCAGAGGCACAAGGTCCCATGTTCTTCATTCCTGGGCTTTGAGACAGTCAAACACTTCGTATTCAGAGACAAAAAGCATGTTTCCTGTGGACAGAACATGCAATGCTTTCTCTGCAATGCACAGTTGAAACAATTCTTAATGCTGTTGCTTAAGAAGCAAATCTCCCTTGCACATCTGAAATCCAGATCACTCAGTGAGACGTGGCAGATCTAAATCCCACAGAGATGGAGAGACAGGTCTTTCTGAAGTGCTTCCTCCAAGTGGAATAAATAAGGACAACACTGCTTCGAAAAACTCCTACAGTTTCAAAAAATAGATATTCATATTCTATTTGTTAAAAAAACTACAGATAAGCATTACGAGGTATAGCAAAGCCAACCTAATTATATTACCTTCCAATTCTATTCTGATCTATTTCACTAATATTGATTTCACTTTGTATACCATTTGAGCTTGCAATGGCAACTGAATTAAGCCAATGTACTTAATTTTGTTGTCTGTCTGTTCAGAGAAAGAAGAATATATGTCTGGTGGAGATCATTACAGGGGACAAATCCTCCTGGAGTTTTTTTCCTGTGCTATGATACCATATTAGCCAACCAATGTAGGTGTCTATGCAGTTTAGGAAAAGAAAAATCAGAGATGCTTCTCAGTGAAAATCTCAAAACAGCCTATTGATGAGCTCATTAATTTTACAGCAACATCCATATATTGATTTCACGCTCTGTAGAGAGAATTTTGATAAAGATGGCATTTTGAAATTGGTCAGAAATTACCCTCTGTGTTGCTTAGAATTATCTATTACTGTTATTATTTTTTTAAACAACACTGTGTACCTGGGTGTAATCCATAAGCATCTGCTGTAATTTGTTTAACAGTCTTGTCTCCTGGCAGCAGTGCTCACTATATCTTAAGTAGAATGGAATAATGAGAAGTTGATCTGGTAGACAGACAGAAAAATGCATGTTTGGTAGGTAGTGGGAGGAACTTCAAAATGAGCTTGTTGAAACAAACAAGGTTTATACACAGCACATGACATGCAAGATTAAATGTCATGGAATCAGGAAAGTTTAGGATAAGAGATGAACAAAAACAACTTTTGAGAAGAGCAGCAAAACTACTCAGCAAATTTAAATAAATTGCTTCAGCTACAAGAGAAAAGGAGAACAAGATGCTTATTTCAACACTTTTCAAATAAATAATGTTGGATGTGTTTTGATGGTATGTTTATGTAGAATTCTTCAGGGCTAATAAGTCAAATTTGGGGCTGTAAAAAAAATTCCGGGGACAAACCAGTAGGAAAAGAATTGGTTTAAGGTCATCTTGAAACATTGTGTGTGTGTGTGTTCTTTTTTTTTTTTTTTCTTTAAACTCTCCTTTGAGTTTCCCTGATAAACAAAAATCCATTATTCACAGGGTGGCAGCCAGGCTCTCAACTGATTGTATGTTTATGGGTAACAAGAACATCCAGTGTTTTAACCCTCAGGCTGCAGGACGCTTTCTGTAACTTCTGACTCTGGAGCCTTTAACAGTACTAACTCCTGGGAACAGGGTATGTGTTTTCTGACTCCAAAGGTTTGAACATTGCTGTGAGCTAGAGACTAGCTTTTGTATGATGAATCTGCCACACAGTTTTGGTTTTCATAGGACCAGAGTCTTAGACATGACTTTGCTGCTGGTAGGATGGTGATGACGGTGGGATGCTGACAGGCACAAACTGCACTGCCTTGCAGCCAGATCACTGCTATCCGGGCATTATTCATCATCCAAAAATACAGACACGGATGGTGTACCTTTTACTTATGCAGACCCAGGTCTATTAGTGCAGTGCTGAACTGAAAGGAAAGTCAAAGAACCCACTGAGGTGCTTAGAATTTACATATTCATGACACTTAATTATCTAGTCACAGGGCAGCTAGAGAGCAGGTATGCATGGCTTCTGCACAGGTCTTTTCTTATCATTTGAGGGGAATGAACAGCAGCACCCTAAGGCTTCAGATGTCACCCTTGCTTTTTTATAAAGTAATGAAATTGCACATTGTAATACAGGTGGGTGACTAAGAATGTGAGAGGGGCAGGCAGCCCATCTAGAGAGCACCCAGAGTGTCTGAGTTCATCTCTCTTGACAGACATTGCTATGGCTAATTAGGGTTACTGTCAGATTCTCAGCTTCTGTCTGTAGCACAGGTGGAGCTGTGAACATCTGTATACACATTGCAGCCTCGGTCATATAGTTTTAATCTCAGCCTTTTTTTTTTTTCCTAATTTTATGACTAATCAAGAACACCATTGTCCTCTTACGAATTGAGTCCGCCCTTCAATCTTGGTAGATTTTATTCTCTGCCTTATATCTCATGAGCTGTGGATACACAACTTTTTTGATAGGGACCTTATCCTTTTGTGTTAATTTGATATCTGACATTCAGGAAATGACCCTGCTGCAACAAAGATGATGATTGCATTTTACCAATTAAAATATACCCCGACATAGAGTATTAGGCCAACTATTTATGTTAGCATCCTAAAAGTATCTATCAGTCAATGCAAATTGTGTGACTGAAAAAGGCAGGACTTGAATAAACTGGTATGTGAATTCAGGCAATTAATTTTAAAAATTTTTTTGGAGAGAAAATAGGCAGGGAGTCTTTGATCTTTGTCGTTTTCCAAGAGGGAGACCCTAAGCAGCGCGCACTCATTTATTTTATGGTATCCTTAGCCTCTGAAAGTATTAGCTTGTGCAAATTAAACAATTCATCTGGATTTACTGAAACTAACTCCTGCTTGAAGTGTTTTCTTCACCTGCTCACACGGTTCCTTAATTTCCTGATTTTACACTGCTTGTCCCGCTCTGAAAGTTCTTGTCCTCATGCAACAACTGCCCTGGGTTCTTCATGGCTTCGGAGCTACTCGGGTGATTGCCTGTGCTGTTGGGCGCTATGTGGCTGATGGCTGTGTAAGGAGAGCCAGACGGCCTCACAGCCCGGAGCTTACTTCCTGAGATGCTTCCTGCACCGTGGTCTCGAGCTAATTTAGGCCAGCTGAGGATTACCATTTCTGTTCACCCCAGCAGAGGCTGTTATTTAGGAATTTCTGAGCATGGTGATTCTATTTGGAGAGGAGCAAGTGCCACTGCATGCTTGCCCTTTCTTATCATTACCGTGACAGAGACAGACACATGCAATATGTTGTCCTAGAATTCACGCTGCTCCAAAGTCTCTCATGTCACTTTGAAATCCAAATGCTTCACAAGACATCTGGTATATAATAAACACTTCAAAATCATTCAGAGAAGGCAGTTACTAAAAGACATAATTTTCATAGTTTTACTGGAGAGAGCAAAGCTTTCTATCCAATCAAGTTTTCATGTGGGTGGTTCACGTTCTTGAATAGGACAGAACTCTCAGGTGGAAATATTAAGACTTTTTTTAAATGCCTCGTCAGAGAGCAAGATGCAAGCCTACAAGATCCATCCAGCTTTGTGCTGTGGGGCAGTGCTACCAACAAGCCTATTTTCTTTTTAGAGAGAACACACACAGAGTCTCCATGTGAGCAGAGTTTTTCCTTCTTTGTGCACAGACACAGACATCCACAACCTTCTGCCAGAACTAGCATTGCTCCTTTTTACACATATTTGTCTGCTGAAGAACGCAAGCTTTTGTAATAACTTTCTATTGCGTTATTTTAGCCTACAGTTTCTAGGTATAGACAAATTTTGAATGCTTGTTTTCCAGCATTACTTTTAAAGATATATTTCATGAAATAAGAGTCATTATGAATAAACACACTATAATGGGTTTAATCTGTCATACAAAGCTGGACCAGAGTGTGTGTTAGGCTGGTAACATAGTCAAAGGATTTTAAATGATGCTGTATTTATCCAAGATGGCAATATTATTTGTGTTGCTGGATTGCAGTATGCATTTTAAAACTGACAATCTGTCTCCTTGGGACCACTTTCACTGGAAGTGCTTTGTGCATGGACCTGTGAGAGACTCAGTGCATTCGTAAATGGAATTTGCTGCAGGTTTCAGTGCTGGGTGGTAAGTTATTAAAGGCATAGACCTGGGAAAATACACACAGGTTTATGTGCAGAGTCCTATAAATGCATGGAAGGTAAGCACAAAAAAGGCTTCGTTAATGCCTTGCCAAACAGTGCCATCAACATGTGAGAATTTGCACAGTGAGGGAAAAATGTGGAGCACTTTGCTGGTTGGATGCCAAAAATGCATATCTGAGTGCTGTTCTGCACTGAAACGCGCGTGTGCTGCTGAGTTCCCAAAGCAGGTGAGCAGACCTGTGCACTTGTTAGCCTTACAGGATTTGCTTTTGAGCTGAATGAGGCTAGGCAATAGCATCCACCATCATGGTTAAAGAAATGTAAGCATTAGGTTACTCTTGTTTCGAGCTGGAGAGGGCAAGGACCTTGTTCCTGGAACTCATTCACTCTCCATAGCTTGGTTCAGAAGGAAGATTTCCTCACTACAGCAGTCACTTAGATGGGAGATATTTGTATTCAAATTCATTCAATTATTTTAAAAATAAGTTTGTCTGGTCTATTCTTAAAATATTGTTGTTTGGGGCATTATTCAATTTTTTTTTTTTTTTTTTTTACTTATCTGCATAAGCCTCCTTGTGTTTACAGTCTGCAGAGCCCCTCTGTAAGGGAGAAAATTGCAAAGTATTTCTGAGATTAATTTCCTTATAATTCATGACCTTTTATCAATTCCTTCAAGAAAGTACAGAGAACAAATGCAAAAGCAGAAAGTCAGAACGAGAATTTACTTACTCTTATCCATATTTTGGTATGGGAATTTTTTTCTTGAATCAGTTAGCTTATGCTTGCCTCCACCAACAAAGTCCTGACTTGTTCTCTCTCTCTTTCTTTCTTTCTTTTTTTTTTTTTTTTTTTTTTTTTCCTCTGATAAATTACAGACATATTGCTGGAATCATTTTGTGTTATCATGATTTCATGAGGGGATATTTTATTATTTTTTTTAGCCCTGATGATTGATTGTGGATGATTTATCATATTTATATGGGTGACAGAGGAGAGCAGACATCATAATAGAGTTTTGTCCTTGTTACAGTGGCTACTGTAGAATTACACAGTGGGAGCCCCCCAGAAAGCCTGAATTCTGAGTAGATGAATCAGACAAAGGGTATGATAAAAATATCATTAACCTCATTTTATATTCAGGGAGCTGAGTCAAAGAGAAAAGAAATGATTTCCCTAAGGTCTGTGGCAGAGGTGTGAACTGAAATCAAACTTCCCAAGCCCTTGTCTCCGTTTATTACTTACTTGCATTGCAGTGAATAGGCATGTCCCTCTCAAGGACCAAGGACCCTTTCTGCCTGATGAACTGTATGCTTGTACAGTAAAATTCCCACCAGATCCTTGTGGTCCAAGTACAGAAAAGTGACTGCACCACAGGGGTGTTGCTCTTTTATTTGCCTACCTCATCAGCCTTGCCCTGGGAGATGCTGCCTTCATAGTTTTATAATAAGGGTGTGTGAAGTCCCCTAATCAGAAGGGATGTTTTATTCTGTGTATTAAAGCAAATGACACAACACGTCATTTAGTGTGAGAAAACCTGCATTCATAAAAGGAGAAAGTGTGAAAATAATGTTGCATATATATCTAAAGGAAGCTATCTGCTTTACTCTAATGGTTAAAGAAAAGGTATCTCCTGAAAAAAGATTAAGACAGTTTTCTGGGATTTTTTTTTTTTTTTTTCCTTGACCATTGCATATTTCCATTGAAATAATTAGGAATTGGGAGGATGCTTGATATTCAGGCAAGGAATTGCATTGGAGTTGCCTGGGAATCACCTTTCTATTTGCAAAAGGTAATGTGTTTCTGTACAAAGATGTGCAATCTTAAAAACAAACAAACAAAAACTTGTTTCTATTCTGTATTTTTTTTCCCTCTTGATATTTACTTAGTGCTTTTTGTTCGTTATCTTGGCATTAAAGAGGGGGGACTCCCTAAGATTGGCCATTGGTCAGATAGGCCACTGGATGGTCAAGGTCAAGAGTATATTACAATAAGAATAGTCCTTATTGGATAGAAACATACATTCCTCGTTAAGGCAGCGATCGTAGCAAATGAAATTACTCTCCTATAAATCTGATTGTCTGTGCTTGAGTGAGGTAGTGTCTCACTGTTCAATTTCCCCGTGTACAAACTGCCATACGCTGCAGGAATTCAGGAAGTTTTTGTGTGGAAAAGAGAAAGGAAGAGCCTAGGGCAGTAGACATGACACTGAATGAGAAAACTGTGAATATGTTGAAGGATGACAGAAGAATTCCTTTTGGCGACAAATCTACTTTTCTAGCCCATTTCTTTAAGAGAAATTGAACAGGGATCGTCTGCCACCTTTTGCTGTCTATCAGCCTGAGTGTAACATTAATTTAGGAAAAGTCATCTCAGGAGCAGGTTTGGCTAGGAAAGGAAATGAAAGACTAGATCCTCTGAAAAATACCTCTTTATCTGCACCACGGTATACAAGCAGTTAAATAATTTCCATGATGTTTCATCATCTCTCCCTTTGTTAATACATTTTTCCAGATAGACAAGAAGAAGGATAGTTCAGAAAGATAAATACAATTGATGATGTAATGAAAAAAATCAGGAAACAATTAGAAAACCTATTTTATGAAATGTTTTATGAGACTGTATTTGCATCTGGGGAATATTAGAGTAAATATTGTGCAGGGAAATTAGTTTTAATTTCATGCTAACGGAAAAATCAATTCGGTTCTAATTAGGTTATGATTTTTAAAATACAATCAGGCAGTCATTTCAGTGTTTTGATTAGATTGTTCTATCATTTGTTTGGGTTTTGATAAATACTACTTCAGAAAATGCCTTTCAACACAAAAGCCTTGCTGCAGCAGAACAGGTTTGATTTGGGAGAATTATTCTAAAAGCAATAATATAAAAATGCTTTAAGTGGGTCATTGGTTGAAAGCAATCTGAATATAGTGAATAGACCTATAGGTCTTTAGTCTATGATACAATGTACTGAAGGTGTGGAGGGGATAAGGGAGAACCATCATTGCTTCTTTAATTTCTGTCTGTTCAGTAGGGTTTTGCAACTTCTATTCTTTTTCAGAAACAACAACGAGAGAATCCCTTTATTAATTAATAATTATAGGGGAATGAGCTGAGGGCATTATTGCTTCCAACACTAGCATAATATAGTGTTTCTTGACCTTGCACTGTACAAGCTGGTAAAGCTTTCTACAACTTTTTGTACGAAATATACCCTGTGCGAACCAGAAAGTAAATCACAGCAGCATATTAAGACTGTGATCTTCAAGCTGCTTTTGAAATTCTCAGCCAAGTTCATTATGTAAACCAATCTCAAAGCATAAAATTGGCAAATATAAAATTGGCAAATATGTGAATGGAGCTTGAGTGTGTGTGTGTGTGTGTGTGTGTTCAGTTTATATAGCCTATACAATATAAAATGCAGCCTATATAATATTGACTGTTACTGCAGCCTGTTTAAATTGCCATTAATTAAAACACAAGGCAGGAAAAAAAAAAAGGCTGGGTACCATTGTCATCATTACATTACTGCTTCATTTTGCTCTTGTGTCTTTAGTTTTCAGTGAACAAGTAGGCACTGTTGCTGTCTGATAACTGTGAACAGTACTGAACTGTATGTGCTTGGCCAGCTAAGCTCCACAGCTTGCCATTATAGTGCTCTGTTCTGAGAGAAGAAATGTGGGAGCTTTCTTTTTACTTCTCTGTATTTCCAGTGCACCTCCTCCATCTTTTTTGTGTATGTTTTTCTGTCCATCTGAGTGACAAGTGCCTTTACTGAACAGTATATTATAATCAAAATGTCTTGTGCAAGAGCTAAAACTGCAAATACTGGCATTAAAAATTAATATGGTTGTCAGTCAGATGTCCACTTTTCCATGTGGTATTGCTCGAGGTGAAGTATGGCATTACTCTTAAGAGGTCAATGAAGGTCTATGATTTAGATTACTTCTTAGGATATGGCCAGACTTTGCTCTGTGTTACTTGTAAGGAACAGCGTATGGAGTTGATAAAAAGAAGGAAAAAGCAAACATACAAAACAAAACCCACTAACATTGTATCCTTATTTTGCCAATAAGAAAGAAAAATCAGTTTAAAAAATCACTGTGAAGAAAAACAAATATGGACAGTTTGAAGTTATGCCGCATCCTCAAAAAAATTCTTAGTAAGAAATGTATGCAAACTTTAATGTAAAAATCTGAAATTGTAGTCTGATTAAGGTTTGATGTTTAAGAGAGAAACTGCTGTGAGAGTTTTATTTGTGCAATAAACTGCCTCCTGAGCCTTTTCCTAAAGGATATTTTTTCTAGATACTTCATTTTTTTAAAGTTGTTTATGATGTATTTTTATGTCATGTTTTATAGTGTGGCCAGTGATGGTAATGGCTTCTTGAATAATATGCTTTACTTTATATCACATGCTCAGAATTTTTATTTTTACTTACTGTAACTTCTGGATTAATGTGCATAAATTCATCATGGGTGATTAATACAATTATTGTAATCATGGTCGTTAAATACTTCTGAGATTGAAGTTTGCAGACTTGGACTGATCAGAATTCATAGCCCTGTTTTGGGTTGCTTAGAGGGCTTCCAAACAGGGTGCTAACTTGATTAATAGTGGCACACCGAGTCAAAGCACACTAAAAATGTGTGTTGGACAGCAGGCTAAGAAAATGGTTTTGGACATGCTTCTGAAATTATCCAAGCACCTAATGGAATTCAGAAGCACTGTTGCTGTGGGATCGGTTACATACTGATATATGACAACGTTGTCCACGAGACTTTCTTTGTTAGGCTTCCTCCTGTAGTCAGTAGAGAAAAAGTACCTCTTAGACACCTTTCCAATAAGAGACTGAATTGCAAGTTACAAGAGTCTTCCTTGGATTTGAAGTAGCCTTTCTGAACATTTGCTTGATGTCTACATTTTTTTATTATTTTTTATTTTTTAATGTTGGTAGCAAAAGGGAATACTGACATCATTATGAATTAGGAAGCACTTTACCTCTTCCAGCTTCTGACAGCTTGAAATAGCGATATGGTGGAGCATGCCTTCCAAGAGAGGAAGCCCAAGGTGTCAGCCTGCTCATGAAACTGCTTCGTACTACACTACCTCCTGTGAAAATACTGCATGTTTCACAAGCAGCATTGTGGGCAGGCTACAGAATACAGGAGAGAGCAGTCCTTGGATGGCCTTACAGGAAAAGATGTCTTTTGTGCTAACTGTGGCTATACAGTCCTTTTCTCATCTCAGTTGTTAAGAAAAAGATGAATTGAACTAACATCTTGTTTTCTAGTCTTATTCTTAAAGTAAAAATAGATATAGATTTAATCTTTTCACCTTTTAGAAAGAAGTGGCAGTTTGTAACGTATTTTTTTGTTAGCTAAGACACCCATTAATGTTTGTGTGATTGACATGTGTACTTGGGGTGATTGGCACCTTGAAATGTCTAACTAATGCTTTAATGCTCAGAGTGAGGGAGATGCGCATGTGTGAGAGTGATTAGAGGTGTTTAATGTGATATGAAGGTTTTCAACTGAGATTGCAGTTCTACTCATGTCTCTAACAATAAATTCAGGCTCGGACTTGTTCACAGCTTTCAGGCTTGTGTCACGTTGATCCAAAGCCTCCTCAAGAGATGGCCTCCTCAAGCGATCCGTATTTTTCCAAGGCTGATTGTCTGCCTGGGTTTTGCAGGCCAGTCGCTGGCGGCATATCCAGCAGTGTCTGGCAGCCTGCTTCCCATGGCATGGGGAAGGATCAGAGGCTGAGTTTGGGCTTGGTCAGCCCTACCCAGCCCTAACATCCTGGATCTCCGAATGGCCCCTGCAATAGTCAGTTTCCTTCAGGTGGTTGTTTTAAAGCCTGTATCCAAATGTTAGCAGCGCTGTAGCGCTGGGTGATTAAACTCCGAGAGTTATCTCAAGTCTTGATGTGAAAGCACAGAGCTGTGTGGGCTTGTTTATCCTTCTGTTCACAGCTGCACACAACACCGACTATTTTAGGCAGCCTGACTATTTCTGGGACAAAGTGAAGACTGAATTATATGCTCTGAACACAGGGTACCCTTCTTTCCACTTGTGCCATGCAGAGGTTAAGTGTTTCATGACTGTGGGGTCAATGTTCTGCTGCTATGGTATTCCTCTTTTGCAGGGCTTCTTACTGCCATTTTACCACTGAAAGCCTGCAGAAGTTTGGATGAGGAGGAAAACTGGTCATAAAAGACTTATTTTCTGTTGTTTCAATCTGGTAACTATTGTTACTGTCTTTAAGGACAAAAGAATTAGGGTGTAAATTCATGAAGGAGTGAAGAAAATTCCCAGCTAGGTTTCTGCAGGTCATTCTCTGCAACTGATTTCCTGAATATTGTTGGCAAGAAAACGGTGGTAGTGCTGTGTGAGTTGAGGCACATCTGTATTCATGCTTCCCCACGGACTCGGAGCTGTGGAAGAAAAGCTCCAGCACAACAGATCGGCAGGGCGCAGCAAAGGATGCGCCTGGGGGCACGACATTAGATGAGGGGAGGCAGAGGAACTCCCAAGCTTGCTCAGCTTTCTTTCCACTTCCCAAAATAAGCATAAATACAAGGATGCTCTTAACTCCAAAATGTAACCTTTCCCTTCATGTACTCAGGATTACTCTGTGTTGTTTAGATGGAGTTACCAGCTCTAGATAAGAAACTCGATGGTGTCCAGGCTGATTTACAATAACTGAATTCCTGAGCTAAATTTGGCTCAAGAATGAATTGTATCTGTAGTGTATCCTTTCTAAAACTTTCCTGTTCAATGCAATGCCACTGAAAATAAATGGACGAGGTTCTAGGAAACATGGCTTTGGACCAGACCTGAATCAATGGAAGTATAAATTCAGGGATGAATTTCAGCTTCCATTTTGCCATTGCTTTAATTTTGTCACTTCTTGATGCAACTCTATGGTGAGTAACAGAGGTGTGAATTGATTTCCGTGGAGTGCCTTGGAGTGTAATCTCATGTAAATGAGTGCATGCTCTGGCTGATAGAATTGCATTGCCTGGAGTTTGCACCTTTCCTCAACCAGTGGCCCGCAGAGTTCTGCTTACTGTGTAGGAGACGATTCAGCACAAGAAAAAGCGGCTTTAAATAGAGAGACAGTACTCACAGCCAGGAGGATGCTGGGAATAAACAAAGAGAATTAGTTGAAGGCTTAATATAGGATTTAACAGAGGTTTTGTCTGTGTCATATCACCTGCATAGCAAGACCTGTGCGTAATTGATTTATGCTTATAAATGTTGTGGTACCTGCGTTAATCCCATATTGCATCTTGCTACAAATGGAAAGGAAGTCTGAGCTGAGAAATGAACGTTAAAAGGGATTGCATGTTAAAAGTAAATGTTAAAAGTAAATGATAACCATAAGGCTCAGGGTGGTGGAACAGAAGATTCACAAGCCTTGCAGGAAGTTGCTTTATTATTCTAACCTATTATCCCTGCTGTGCGGAACGCTTCCTTTCAAGCCCACATATGGGATGTTTCTCTGTGATAAGGGGAAACTTTAACAAGTTGACTGTAAACATCCCCAAAGTACATCACAGAGCAGTGCCCTTCATAAAGTCTGGACTGAAGGCAGCAGTGTGCTTCCCGACCTTGTTCCTAGAGTACAGACTTCCTATCCTTTATTAGCCCTTGGTGTCTTTACATTCTGTAATCTGTTGCACAAATTGATGTTAACAGGACATTTTGAAATTTGCAGTCTGTTTTCAGCCTGAACCAAAGACTTAATGGAAAAATTCAGTGACCTGTTGAATCCTTAGGTCAAGCAAACTGTTACTTTCCCGGAAAGCTATTGAAGGACAGCGGTTTTCTTGGTGACAGACTGTAGCCCTGGATCCAATGGTAGGTGTAGTTGCTCTAATGAATGTTAGTGGTGCGTGACCCATGAAATTACACATGCATGTATGTAGGGATCTGTCAAGCAGTGTTGTCTTATTGTAGTCTTAAAAAAAAGGAGGGAGGAAAAATGGAATCTCTGCGTAACTCAGTAAACCAACCAGAGTGGAAATTCAGGTCTGCTTGAACCTCGTGCTTCCTTCCTTGAAGTCTCCTTTCCATTAGCTGATGGTTTGTATCATAGTTTTTCTTCCTTGTGTAGAGATAGATGTTGCTTGTGGCACCACTTGGGTGGCTCTGACTGCTTCAGGCACAATCTGGGTGTTCAGTTTTTGCCCTGCACCTGTGTGTCTATGAAAGAGAGAAAAGAAATAGGAGTTTTCCCAATGCACTGAGGATGGGGGGATCGTTGGATACTCCAGCGACAAAAGGTGTTTATTAGAAAAGTCTGAGATTTTTGTTTGTTTCTTTTTGAGGGGGGCAAATACTTTACACAGAAAAAAAATAAGGCTATACACTACACTAATATGAACTTGCTTTCTTTTAAAACCACAGATAGGTAACTTTGCATGGCTAGTGTTTCACAATAAAATTGCTCTTCAAAAAGAGACTTTTGAGGTCACTTCTGTAGCACAGCTCTGCCAGCTGCAGGTCCATGTACAAGATTGTGTACAAATTTAATTTACAATTTTCCTCATGAAATGCATATCTTTTTTGTTTGATCCGTCTCTACCCATCATAGTTGTCATATCCATTTCCTTCCATCTTGAAGGAAAAAAATGGCAATATTCTTCTACTGTAAAGAGAAACAGGAAAATGAAAAATGTCACTTCATTAAAAAAATTAAGATATTTGTATTTTTAGCCTTCTGTTGCATGTAAAAGCCTTTTATTAAATATATTGCAAGAGTTTTTCAAGGCTCATGCCAGTCAATTAAAAAAAAAAAAAAAGAATTTTAAGAACCAAACACTCATTACTAAATTATCTTTTATGAGAACAGAAGGATCTCTGGATAATAGGCATTTGTTCCAAAACAAAACAGTTATTTGTTCAGGGTATGGAAGTTATTAATTATTTACATCTATTCCTACCTCAGTTCTACCTCTAGTTAAAATTCATGGCCTAGGCACTCATCAAATATTGATTTTTACCAAAGTTGATGCTTTCCCTTTAACATTATTATAATGAGGGATAAAAATCAAATTGCCTTCACTGAAACTCAATCATTCTCACAAGCCATCTGCATTGATCTTTTTTCTAGGTTTTACCATAAATTATTCTATTCAATTAAGTAAATCCCACACATAATGACATTTTACGAACTAAATAATTTATTGACTATTTTCAGCTAAACTTATCAGGCTCTGATGCACAGTTATTTTCATAACATTAATAGTAATATATATAACCCCCCTGCAACTGAATGTGTGTCAGATTCTTTGTTTGGAAAGACGAATCACCTGGGAGGTAAAAAACGTCTCATTTACAAAAGAAACAAATTCTGGCGTTGTCATACACAGAGTGACTCAGTGCCTTCTCATTAGCAAAACGAGGGGGGCTTGCATGCAATGCTTTCTAGTGATAGAATAATTGCAAAATAATTTTCAGCTGAAAATGGTGCTATTAGCAATGAGGATTGCAATTAAATTGGTAACAGTCTGTTTTACAGTTGACTGGTAAGATCTGATGAATATAGTAGCTGCTTGGTGGGATTCACAGAGTTTTCCTCTCTGCAGTGCAGTGGTTGCACTTCTGTCTGTGTCACACGTTCTTGTCACCTTCTGACAGTTCCTTTGGAAATCTGCCCATTTCCTAAATGAGTTTTGTTTCACATTTGAAAAGTCATTCAGCTCCTGTAGACAGGGATTTTAAAGTAGAAAGGATGGTTTGTAACTCTCAACTCTTACTCTTTCATGCAAGAAGAAGGATTGCTGAGGTGAACTGTGTCATAGCTGTGAAGGATAGTTGGGTCATATTAATCATGTTTGGAAGGTGTCTGTTGGGTGTGTACAGAGTGCCTGCAGTGTGGTGTGCTCAGCAAACAGATGGCATGCAAGTTGGCTTTCAAAACCAGAAGAGAGTGCACTTAGGCATTGTGGAGCACATATATCTGCATCGACATTGGGGACTCTGCCATGAGTCTCCTAGATGAGTCGTGCCCTCTGAGTATCTGCTTTCTTTGGAAATCTTTGTGTTCATTTTGAGAAGTAGGGGTCTGACCCATATGTTATGCTAACTTGAGAAAAGTTCACAATATAGTAATTGTTTAGCTCAGAATTTACAAAACCCGTAAAACACATACGCTGTGCAAAATTGCATGGGGTGTTAAACTCAACATAGAGAGCTTAGCAGATTGTTTTTTATTTATTGTATGTATTATTTTTTGTTTGGGAAGATCAATGATTCCAAAAGGCAAAATCAGACTGTGGAGCTTGGACTATGCACCTGAAAAACTGGTTTTTAAAGTGCTAAAGTCCTAGTGCCAATATAACTAGGGTAATTGTTCTTCATTCCTTCGTTTAGCACAGTCCACTTTATGTGATGGAGCTAGGAGTCAAGCATTTAATTCCATCTGGAAAGAGACTCTGTTTATTTCTTTCATTGCTTTTCAGCCTCTTAAAACTAAATGCCTTGGTTTTGAAGGGTTGCTACTGCAGCTCGCACCGTCTGAGTAAATAATGAATCAGCAGGTAGTAGTAAACTTAAGTTTAAATGCAAAAGCTTGTATTGATTTAATTCCTCATTAAATCAGGTCATTTTGTGGTTCAGTACCCGTGAATTAAAACGTGTAGCCCAAACATAAAATATCACTTTTCCTTGTGCAGGACTTGGAATTTTCTCTTGAAAGAGAATGAAGCTCCTTGTTGCTCTGCTTATGTGCACTTACTTATCTGTGCTATTGTCTTTATGTTCAAACACTGCTTAGAAATATAAAGCATCCAAATCTGCAGTTGATCTGCGTACATATGCTTATCTGTGCTATTGTCTTTGTTGGAAACTGTTTAGGAATATAAAATGTCCAAATCTGCTGCCCTGATTACTTGCAAATTTAGTCTCTTCCTGCCACATTTTGCTGGTAAGTGGTGTTAATGAAATTGAACCCTGGCTCTTCTACTGGTTTGAGACTGTCCTATGAGAGAACCTTGCTCTCAGTGTCCTGTGTTACTCTGTATTATGCTTTTTGAGCAATAATACCACACTTTTCATAAAGAAAAACATGAAGACAGTGAACAACAGGTTCTCCCTCCCACTTCCCATGCTATGCTTTCATCCATGAGAGGTAAGAGTCAAAGGCTTTGCTGGAGTCCTGCTCTGTCTTTTGTAGCATGAGGAGCTCTTTGTAGAGACCTGAATGTGAAATGACACATGAAGCGAGGATCTGAGATTCTGCTCGTGTCCCATCCACATTTAGCAGTGAAGTTGAGCAAACTTTGACCGTTTCCTCTAGTGTCTTATTCTTGCTGAATTAGGTGGTAGCATAAGTAGTCTGCTGAATGTGGTAGTTGGTATTAAAACAATTTACTGAGGAGAAAAACAAACAAAACCACAAATGGCAGTGGTAAAGGAGAGGTGAGGATGAACGACCCAAAGCTGGAGGCACTGGAGGACCTTCAGATCAGCAGAGCTAGCTAATATGTAAAGCTTATCCCAGGACCTTGCTGCTCTGTGGTCTCCATCTGGGAGTGCTCCTTGTATGCCTTTAGGTAAGGATTCACAGTGTCTTGTAACACAGCTGCAGTTGCCCTGGTTGTGATACTGCTATGGCTGATCTGCAGCAAAACAGCAACACAATTTCCATCCTGATAAAATGAGCACTCCTGGTTTTGTCTCTGAATATTGAGGTAACAGAGAAAGTGGGTACAGCCTGAAGGCTAACCGGATTCATGTCCAAGCTTAATAATGGAGAGGAATGATGCTGATTCAGGCAAGTCAGAAGGAATTCCAGTGTTATCCGTGGCAGTCATCCATACTGGCTGTAAGAGCCATGCCCTGGGATTCAGTGATGTGACTGGAGCCATTTCTGTGGATCACCTCCTTTGTACTGGTGAATCACAAAGTAGGAATCTGCGGGCCAAGCTGCTGTACTGTGTTTTGGCTTCATTTCCTTGTGAATCTACTGGGGAAATACTGCTATGTTGTGTGCTCATCAACAGGAGCGTGTAGTGTTTGGGTTGAGCTTGTGTTTCTTCCATATTTTTAGCTCCCTAATGGTGGCTGGCCAATATAGGTAGTGAGGGATTTGCTTCCTTGTGCTTTGGCTTTATTAGCACCAGTGGGATTTTAGGCTTTTCGTTTTTCCTTGCACTTGAAATTCTTACCTCTGAATTAAAGGATATTTTGAATAAATCGTTGTGAGGTGGGGCAATGCTTGCTGTAGAAAAAAAAAAAAATCATTGTGCCAGCGTATCTGAACAGGTTTCGTGTCTATTACTCATGTACCTTATGAGGCCATTACATGTGTAACTTAATGAGGGTTTCTCTTACTTGGACCACAGAAAGCATTTGTGCCTGATTCACACAAGTGCTATACAAGGAGCAACCCAAGCACGCTGAGCTTTTCTTATTTATATATATATATATATATGTATATAATATAGACTATATATATAAAAATATATAGTAGCATTGCCAATGTGGCACTGAAATGTGCCACATCTGGACAAATGTCCTCTTGTGTTGGGAAAAATTATCAGTAAGGAAAACTGATGTCATTTCTGCCTCTGTTCTAGCTAATATGAAGTGTGCTGTAGTTAACGTTGAATGAGATGAATTCATGCTGGAGCATATTTTGAATTGTTAATTAGAAGAAATACCACTGGATTGGCTCCCACTACTCCTGATTCATGATAAAGAAATTCCTAGAGGGGGAAAAAAAATTAAAGATCATCTGTGCTCTCCCTTTGTGATTTTTTTGGGGGAATCACCACAAAGGTAACGTAGCATTGGATTTTTCTATATACTGATACACCATTACACCTTATCTAACTGGCAAGATGACAATATCACCATAAGATGCTTTATTTTCCCTGTGTTGAGAACTGATGCTCTGTGAGGCAGTATAGGCAGAACCTAGGTCCTGAGGCACCTCAGCCACATCTTGACCCATACGGGGTAGGACTGGGGTAAGCACCAGCCCTTTCTCAGTTCCACCTGATGGATTGCAATTGCACAGAGCAAACAGGAGCCTTTGCATGCTCTGTGCAGATCCTGATCTGGCTAGAGGGATGAGGAATGAGTGTGCAAGAAATCAAGCCCTCATTTAAGGCTGAGATGAATCACTACGGGAATTGACTTGTATCTCTTACAGAGACAGCTGCCTTTCAGATGTCTACATTAGAGCTGATGAGCTCTTCCCTTCCAGGTAAATCTTTTTTTGTCGTGAGCTGTGACTGAAGAGGCAGTATGACAAGTATTGCCATGCATGAGGTGAGCGGGGTAAGAGCAGCTCTGCCCCTTCTCAGTAGAGGTGGGGGTACTGGAGGAGAGCTTTCTTTTCACCTAACTAAGGGTACAATGTTGTGGCCATGGCGAGTCAGTTCAAGTACTGCCAGCATTGTCCTGTTTGCTGTGTAACATTTGGGAGTGCTTAAACACCAGCCTGGGAAGAGAAGCTGCCCAGGTGTGCCCAGCTGTGATGTGGAAAGGCTTCAGCTGTGCTAACTGCGTGGATCTGAATTTGCATAGCTGCTGACACACCAAAGCCTATGTGGCTGGGTCATTTTTATCTTCCCACAGATCGCCTAAGGTTTGACTGATATCCTGCAAGCCACATGCTTTGATTTCATCAAGCAGTGTTTAGAGTCAGCTGAATTAGGCCAGAGTGTGAAGCCTCTGTTGATACCATAAAGACAAGAATTGGCTGGGAAACGAGAAACAGCCCATGTGAACTTGCAGCTACTGGAAACACAGTTGATTATTACAAGAAGAGTAGCTAATTCTGTAAATAACATGGTGTAATAGTTTGGATTTGATCTGTCTTTAGTCACTCATGTTAGTTTGAAGTAGTGAGGATAAAGGCTAAATCCATAGACTCATTGGCACTAACCCTCATACATTATTGGTGTACGTTCCCTGGAGAAGATGAACTCTGATACAATTCATGGTCTTGATTTTCAAGTGGGAAGAGTCTAATGGGAGTCTGGCTATCAGGTGAGAAGCTCTACCTACTAAATTGTATGCTGGGCTTTAGCAGCCAAAGGAGTGGCTTGTTTGTTGGGTTTTGGTTTTAGAAGTCATACATAGTTTCTGCTTGGAATTGCTTTTAATTTTATTGTGTATTTCAAAATATGTCTCTTTCTTTTCTAAGAAAAGCATGAATTATGTTTGGTTTAATAAATAAAAGTTGTTTAATGCCTGTCATTATTTAAAAAAAGAAAGTCTGCTATGTACTCCAGCTGTCCTCAGCAGACAGCTGAGTTAAAACTAAAACTACTTAAGTGTAAGGCATATGCCAGGGAGTTAGTGAGAATGATCTTGAACAAGGCTAGGCTCATTACTTTCCAGAGTTCATAGTAGTTCTGTGAGCAGTAAAATTTCATTTCCAGTGGTGATTGGATTGGATTCCATTCCAATAGTACCAAGACTGGTTGCGAGAGACTGTTTGACCAATGCATCCTGCTCCTTTCTTCCTAACTTTCAGAGAAGTTTTCAGATCTTGCATAGCTGGGGAGGAATGTGCAAAGATTCAAATGCTGAGCTTGCCTCTTCTGTCCCATGAGAAGGAATGGAAACCAACTGCAGCTTCAAGTAGAAAACTGAATTTCATGGATGTGTGAAGGGGATAGTTTTTGTGAAGCTGGTACCTATTAAATTATAGAAAAGATCATCAAAATGCTTGGTGTATGTATTATACACATGCTTTTTGGCTCAGAGATGTCTTGCCTTAACTAAATATTAATAATAAAAGTGAAAAGAGTTCTGACTGTTAAAATGTGACCTATTTGTTGTTAGTAAGTAGAGATTTAGTACTTGAGTTACTCCATTCACTTCAAAGCAGCTGTTTCCCATTTACACCCCTTAGATATCAGCACCTTACTTTTACAGGTACCTGTATACCTTTATAGAGCTATAACAGTATTATTACACATGCTTGTATAAATTGCACCATACGTGGTGTACTATTCCTGAGCTGTCAGAAAGTCAGATTCTGCTGTCCTTTACCACTTTGTATCTGAGTGTCTACAGGTAACTGGAGGTGTCATTCCACTGAAAATCAGGTGGCTGAGTCAGGAGTAAAATATTGCTCCTAGAGAATAAGATTGCTGTCACCTTATACATGTAGACAGGGGCACACAGTTGTCTTTTAGTCTCTGAAAACCACCTTGCTGAAGGTTGCCCTGCTGATTGCCATGCTTCAGGTGGCTCTGAAGATACCAAACAGCTTCCTGAGGCTGGCAGTCCCAGAATCCAGGTTGTGCTGTCAGACCATTGACTGCAGTGGAAACCATTGCCAAGCAGCTGCTGCTGTTGCACCTTCTACTCCTTTTTGGTTTTTACCCCATGCTGTAATAGTATGTGCAGTAGATGTCACAGGAAATGCTAAAAGCACGTCTTTCCATGTGGGTCCTTCTTTGGTCTGTCCTATATGAAAAGCCATATGTCTCTGTCCACAGAAGCATCACATTTCACCCTGCTGATTTATTTGGTCTGAACACTTCTCCTAATGCTTTCATACAAGTACATTTTCTCTGCCTTGATTCTTATTTGTGTCATGGTCTGTTCCTGTTAAAGATGAATGAAGACTTGTCAACAAATAATCTAGCCAATAAATTAGAATCTGATCCAAAACCTCATTGACGTCAACAGAAACTCTTACTGACTTCAGTAGTCCTACAGTGTCCTTTTCATGCTTCCTTAATGCCTGTAAATATATCCACTTTAGAATGAAAATATTTTCCCTGCAGTATTTTTTTTAAGTCTGTGAAATGACTGGGAAGTATGGAGCAAACAAAATTAGATTTGTACCATTTAGATGTCATCATGCAGATGGGTGCTGCTGTGGAAAAGCAACTAACTGGGGACTGTTACTACGCATACCTATGAGCTTAACTTTAAAATGGTCCTTAAATCAGACCAGTGGCACTTTGAAAACTCCCTTGCTCTTCCTGGTGGCTGTGCCAGCTTTGCACTACGTGCCTGGAGCCACGCACCACAGAGCTGCAGGGCAGGTCCACCCACGGCTGCAGGATCCTGGCCGGAAGCTCCTGGGATGGAGGAGGGCAAACGTGGGGGTGAGTGTTTAAAACCAGGCAAATCCACAAAGCCCTCTTTGCTGTCAGCTGCCTCTGGTGGTTCTTGGGGGTCTGTGTTAGCAAAGAGATGTTTACTTCCTGAAGAGAAAGTTTATCTTACAGAATATTAAATAATAAAGTCAGGGGGAAAGGTTGCAAGTGGTATGTCTCAGCAAAATAAGCAAGCAGGCGAATTCTGGCATGTAATTTCAGGACTTAGTTTGATCACATCTACACAAATTAAAAATAAATGCTCTGCTCTGAGACAGACAGAGGCTCCAACAGTGAGTGCTCAGCTGATGTTTAACAGGGGGAGCGTTTGACTTGGAGTAGAATTTGCACGAACCAAGAGAATGAGCAGTGAGAGAAGCACCAACTCTCCTCCCCTTGGTGCAAGTCTAAAATTAATGCTCTGCGAGGGGATAGCTGCCACGGCAAGAGCTAAGGAAATCTTGCTGCCAGAACTGCACAGATGGTGAGGGGAAAGCAAATCTTTTTGGGGAAGGTGAAGAGACAGCTTTAAAAATCCCCACAAACCTGATGAGCCTGGAATTGCTTGAATTGATGCTCCCTGTCTCTCCTGTATCTTCACATGATGAAAGGGAGAAAGAATGAATGAATGTATGTCGACCTCTCCGCAGATGATGTATTACACTTGGAGTCATGTAGCTCTTTCTACAAAGATTCAAGTGGCGTGGGGAAACCTCATGTCCTGGAAGCCTGATGTTTTTTAATAAGGATGGAGGGAGGTTATCATAACAATTCAAGGCTGTAGGATTCCAAAACCCAATACGAAGCAATTCATTCACTGCTCCTACATCTCTTAGATATTTTTGTCAGCCTCCTTTCTGAATGTTTGTTGCATGTTACTGTCTCACAAGATGAGACTTGATGCGAATATGTTGGGACTGATTTTCATCTGCTGTAGGGAGGGATCTTTAGATCTGTGTGGAGTTAAGGCTGATTATAACAGGCAGAAATAAGAGTTGTTTTTTTTTTTTTTTTTTTTTTTTTTTCTTTTTTCTTTTTTTTCTTTGAATGCATAACTGTCTCCTCACCCTGGGCTGAAATGCTGGAATCTTTTCTCCCATGTTATTATTTCAGGAAGGTGGGATTTATTATGAGTAGATAGGCAGACATCATCCTATGAGACAGTGACTTTAAATTAGGAGAATTAGGAAATGAATGTAAAGAAAACCTCAATGAAGGGTCAAAAAAAAAAAAAAATGAAATGATCAAATGAGACTTTACCTCTCTTAGGAAAAGCAATAGATCCATCCCATCAAGCAAATAACAGTTAAGCAAATGATGAGGGTGATATTTGGTATTCCTACCAGTGTTTTAAATGTCACTGTTCATTATTCTTTTTTAAACCCAGAAATGCTGATGCACCAGCATGTCTCATTATGACAGCAAAAGAGATTTCTCTCTGCTGAAGCGAATTTAGAAGAAGACAAATCCTGGGGGCAGTGTGCATAGACTGTCGGGAAAAGCACCGTCCGCAGTGGCTGCTGGAGGCTGCCTGTGGCAGTCTGTGTGTTTCGGGGCAGACAGGCAGAGCTGATGAGAGCACCTGAGCTGCTGGTAAGAACAGGCAGTGACAGCTAAATCTGGTTATTCTCAGGGAAGAAAAGAGAAGAAATTAGGGAAGTGAAAATATAAAAGAAGCATGCTATTGCTGTTTAAAACAAATAGCCTGTGGCCACTGCATGAAGCATGCCACTGTTGACCGGTATATTAATGCAAAATAATCACAATGGAGACTCCATGTAGAGGTAACCCAGACCAGCTGCAAGAGTGAATACAAGCTTCAGACAACTCAGTTAGCAAAGGCAGTTTTCCTCCTCTTCCCTGCTTGGAAGAGAGTGTATCGATCCCTTTAAACTGCATTCCCTGAAATCCCTGAATTCAAGTCTCGCTGACCTCAACATGATAAAACAGGTTCTTTTGTATGCTGAAAACATGTTGCATATCTAATGTATACTACTATTCACTTGGGTGAATTCATACTCTGGCTCATTAATATCCAGTGAAATACTGGGAGGAGAGGGAGAGGTACTGGTAAAGAGAGGTCTGCAAATACTGTCATATTTCTGATGCTTTTCTTGGGGCTGCTCTTTCTCTAAGAGAAGGTAAGAGGAACTGGCTAGAAAGATGTCCTATAGCAACATGAAAATCACCCCTGGAAAATGTCTGAACTAATCAGAAGGTACAAATGAAATGAACTCAAGGCCCCAGAGCATCCTCTTTCATGGAGAAGATGCAGAAGAGGCTGCAGCAGCAATATTATTGCACACTCCTTGATGAGGAATTTAATGTGTCCCACACAGCCTCAGTAATTGCCCTGGTGTGCAAAGGCAACAGTCATGAGCAAGCAGGAACAGAGCCTGAAATCTCCCAGTGCGAGGGGAATTTATTGGCACTGCCAACACCGCAAACACCAAGTGAGCTCCTGTCAGGCTGATTGAGGAGTTGAAAGGAAAACAAGTCACAGCCCCCCAAGGTGTCAGGTGTTTCGCAAGCCTCTGCCACACAGGTGTCAGCTCTGGGGTGGCATTCACTCATCACCCGCCTGTGATTTTGCAAGCCACTGAAGGCTCTGCAGCACTCAAAGGGTCGCTCAAGCATACTGAGGACTGCAAATCCACCTG
This sequence comes from Aythya ferina, assembly GCF_964211825.1. Lineage (NCBI taxonomy): Eukaryota > Metazoa > Chordata > Aves > Anseriformes > Anatidae > Aythya > Aythya ferina. The sequence goes on from NC_140301.1 coordinate 55,658,953, forward strand.
TGTGGAGAGGGTGCCTCTTGCTTGAGCTGGCATGAAGGTAGGCGACTTGGAAATGAAGCATCTTTCAGGGGAAAGATGAGCACTGGGGCCAATTGTTTGGCGTCTCTGCTTTTGGTGGCCCTTGATGTCCTTGATTATTATCATTTATAATGTTGTGGCACCTAGCTTCGCACCTGGGGATGAAGCCCCAGTTTTCCACATGTATAAATGCAAGGCAAAGGAGAGATTGTTATCTAAAAGCAGCCCGAACACTGAACACTTTCTTGTTCCAACAATATCGTTAGGATACCAAGGAGCCATAACTAGTAAGAATGCCATGGGCTGGTTTGTTTGTGCCTTCTTCAATGGGCTCACCTTTGCTAAAGAGTAGCAAGAGCAGATGTGGGAACTCTTACTGGGAGACATTTTGTAGGCATAGAGAGAGATCCTTCTGGTTAGAAATGGACAGCCCTATTCAAGTCAGGGATGTCCAGCTGCTGCTCCAGGGGCTGGATCCAGCAGGAGAACACTTGTGTCTGGTCCCAGAGTTCTCAGGTAGTGGTTTCCAGACTTTACACACATGAAGTCATACAGCCTCATGTACAACAGTCAAGCCACAATTGTACCTAAATATCTTTAGATGATGCTCAGCAAGTCCATGTGTGGGTCCAGATTGACTGACAGAGTTGTGTATGTGCATAGTGACCATGACACTGGGAATTATCCCGCACTTTGTACTTTATATGGAGTTGAAATACCTCAAAAAATGGGAGTTCACAAATGTGTGCTAGTGAAGCAGAACCTTTTATTACATTTGATTGAAATATAAAGACAGACGGTGGTTGGTTTCCAAGCACTGATTTATTTATTTTTTTAATATTTTTTCTTACTGTATAAGAAAACATTTCTGAGAGAGGCTTTGATTAATATTTTGGGTTCATTTCTTGAGCTTAGAAGGTAAAATATAAAAATTATGGATTGGTCTTGTAAGGTTTCCATGTCAATGTTGCTTGGCCATCACCTGCATGTGGGAAACTCATTTCCTCATTCAGGAGATGGGATTTGGGAAAGGAAGGAAAGTTTGATGCCTGTGTGCTTGACTTGCATCATCAGATGAAGCCAATACAGTTCATAGTTTGAGCATGGTTGACAGATGGTCTGCTCTTTAACAGAGCTAATTAACAGGTTAACAAAACAGTAATCCCGATTCTAAAATAAGAAGGTACTGCTTTTATTAGAGGCAGCCAACAGCCCTTAGTATTTGAATGGTAGTAGCTCACCTCAGGAAGTATAAATCAAGGAACTCTCTTTGGCATAAAGTAGCAAGCCTACATAAGGTCTTAAAGATATGAAGTAGTATTTTTGTCATTATGAGACAAAAAAAAGAAGACAAAAATGATTGAAAGGATTGTAAGGACGAGCTGGGAGAACGTACCTCCAACAAGCTTTCTGAGAGCCTTTTCTTTCTTGAGATTGCAGAATCTGCAGTTGCTAGAGGGAAGTGGCTGGGAGTTTCATAAATAATAAATTGCTGTAATCCCATGAGTTCATCATAAAAATATGCATAAGAATCATAGAAAGACTGTAATGGGTCTCACAACATCAATAGATTCTAGGACTGGTAACAAACAATGAGTCTGATAAAAGCGATAGAAATGTCAGTCAGAGAGAGCTTCAAAATTATAGACCTTGGGAAATAAACAAATGTTATTACAAAAAAAAAAAAAAAAAAAGTATATGTGGGTAACTGTGATTTGTGCAGAAAAAGACTAAATCAACGTCATTTAGCCTTTTCAATTTAGAAAGACCCAGGACATCCAAAATCTGTATCTCATACAGAAACATTCTTGTAGACTAAAAATTGTTATTGATGTTTTTCAGGCAAGAATGACTAGGCTTAGTCATTATATTTCTACTTTAAAAAGGCTAGAGTTATTCAAAAAAATCACACCAAACACACATGCACACAAAACAACAACAAAACACCTGGAGGGAAACACTAAAACTATGAAGATTCAGAATAACACCTGGCTTGCCAGAAAAATAAGATGGATTATTTTGAGTATTCCATTGATCTAAAGAAAGATCATCAATAACGTAAAGATCATTTGAACGCATGATGCAGACTGAAGGAAAATGGGTTGACATACACCTGCAGGGGTATATACAGCATCTGATTGCCAAAACCTTAAGAAGCTTGATCAAGATGTATCATATAAGCTGTAAACTGGAAACGTCATATAGTGAGACAATTTCTTTCCAATGACTTCTGGTTAAAGTGGAAATCAAAGTCTTTAAAAGAAGTCACTCCACTGTCAGAAAGTTATTCTGAGAAAGAGAAAAGTTAATGATGCTGCTCATAGGTAGTAGCAGTGTACATTAAGCAGTTTTACAGGCTGGCTGTCTGAGCTCCAACTCAGAAAAATATTTTCATTTCAGGCTTACGGATATTCTCACTTTAAATAATGGGGCTATTCATGTTGAATTGAGGTTACTGGGCCACTTGGTTACTAAGAGAAACATGAGAGATTATCTAACAGTCCTATATAATCTGTGGTGGGGAGAACAGCTACTTGCAATACAATAGGAACCTCTAATATAGAAGGAACAGTGTGAACATTGCCTTCTTGTTTTGTCAGGGTGTAAATGCTTGCATTTGGAGAAGGCCCTATGGTGCCAGGCTTGATGCAACTATATGTTGGTAATTTCTGTTTATCTAGCAGCTGAGCTTTAGCTAGAGCAGTCCAGCTACCGTGACTTGGAATTGTAATTGAGAAGCATCCTCAAGACCTGGCTAGAGGGCTGCTGATCTTGGGTTCAGCTGTGTCCTGGTGTGTAAATCACCTGGCAGCAGAGCATGGGTGAGCTCCTGCTCTGCCTGCTTGTGCCTGTCAGCCAAGTGCCACTGGGCAGCAAGGAAAACAGTATGTTGCAAAGAGCTTAGCTCCCTTTGGTCTTGCCTCACAGGTTTCTGGTTCCCAGCCTTTTTGAGAATGGAATCAAGGTGGTTTTGCTGCTTGGCTGCTCTTCATGTGAGGCTGAAGTCCAGTTGAAACCATGTGGTGGAAGGAGGAAGGTGTAAGAGCATTGTGTAGATTGCCTAAATGGTTTTCAGTTGTTGGATTTGAGCTTTTGAAATAAATTACAAAAAATAAATATGCAATGATACACTTGGTTATCCACAGTTTCCACCAGTGTGCTACCTAGCTGTTTTCAGCAACACCCCCTGGGCATCATGCTCAAAGTAGGGGCAAGGGACACTTGTTTTCTCTCCTCTATTAGCATTGCAGAAAATTCTGTCCTTCGTCTGCTCCCAGTTTCTGTAGCTGCTTTATTAGCTAATCCAGCCTTTCTCTTCTGCCTCTGGAAGCTCTGGATCTATTGTTGAGTAAAGAAGAGTTGAGATGAATGGAGACTATCACTGGAGAAAACAAAACTGCTGTAGCTGCAGGCTGGGGAAAGGAGAACATCAGATAGGAAACAAGCATGAGGGTGGCGGGGGGAAGAGAAGAAAAGGAGGGTTTGTGTTTGCATTGGTGCATGGCAGGCAGCTTGCATGCTTGCGTGATATTAACTTCCTTCTCATTATAGCCTGGAAGCCTCTGGCATCCTGACCCTCACAAATACAAACAGATGTCCCCAGGCAGACCAGCCCACTGCTGCTTCCTACAGCATCAACATCTTCTGCATACCACATTCTTTAACATGTGTGTTCTTTTATCTTTTTTTTTTTTTTTTTTTTTTTTTTTTTTTTCCCCAACTACCTTAAACTCTTTCTCTCTCTCCCTCCTCCTCTAACTCAATCACAGAATAAAGGTGAGAGTGGATTTAGTGCACCTCTCAGTTGAGCTTGGTGTGATGGATAACTGCTGACAAGCCTACAAGCTTTGCAGGTTTAGTTTACAGCTTTGGAGTAGTTGGGGTGATATGCCAGAGCACTGGGCATCCAGCGGCAGCCTTGGAAATGAATGGTAGTTGTTCTGGTGCTTCTGGCCTTTGAAAAGCAAAGCACTTATTCAGGTAGTCACATGTGGATTTAGGAACTGTAACTATTGGCTCCAGTTTCTGAAATGATTGGCCCAAATTCCCCAAACCAATACAACTATGACAGTGTACAGCCATAGGAACAGCATTGAGGAAAAATAGTCAATTATAGCATCAGTAGCTGAAAGGGGATTTAAAAGCCCAAAGCTATTTAGAAGCCTTAGTCAAAAATGAAACTGGAATTTTAGTGCCTAAGTGAGATAAGAAACTCGTAAAAATCAGGTGCTTTTGAAAATGTTACCCAGTAATCTCTGTGTTATTATAAAGCCTTACCACTTTTTCACCTATATATGTCAAAAAGAATATTAAAATTCTTCTCAGGCTCCTTCAGCAAATAGTTTTCTAACATTTAGATCCATTTTGGCTGATGGCTGCCAGATCTCACTTGGAAAACCAGAGCCATATCATATAATTTCTGTTGGCAAGCAGTAGAGTCACCTGAAAATGTTGTTTGAGATCCCAGAACATGATCTAAATATGGCTCAAATTCACAACCCCTTTTAGCTATTAGCAAAGATCCTGGTTTTCCTAGGAAAGCTTTACAGATCTCTCTGTTTCCCCTCCTGTAAAGAAAAAGAGGGAGATAGTAATGAAGAACAGCTCAGTTGCCTTATGAGGTCCCTCAAGGACTGTGGGACCATGCTTCTTCAGGTTCTGTGAATGATCTTTGGAAGCTGCAGTGGTCTGAAAACCAGGCATTCCTCTTTCCAAGTATTTGTAGGGAAAAGAGCAGGCCTGGGCTTGAAGGGAAATGGGAGAGGTGGTAATCCTGTTGAGCAGTCCAGCGATACACCCTTTCCTCACAGTTCCTTCCTCCTTGGGTGAGATAAGTAACATTGGATGTTAGTGGCTAAGACCAACAAAATAGGGTGGTGTCTTTATCTGAGAGAGCTGGGTGTCCCCATCTTGAGATTAATTAATGTTTAATCTGTTTGGAACATTTGTATGTTTTCTCTCAGCATGTTCACAAGCATATTGGTGGGCCTTTTGGAGCTCAGAAATAGAGTAATTTCCTTAGCCAGTCAGCTGGCAGTGTGTCTCAGCCTCTTTGCTTGGAGGCAATTTGACAGACTGGCACTTGTGTCCTTCCAGTGGGTCTTTTTCCAGTGAGCAGAGAACTAGAGAGTTTTGGTGTGGAGTGTTTTCCTAAACAGTAATGCACAGCTCTCTAACTCCTTGTTTTCTGTGTGGTATGTTAGTTCAAAAGTCTCCTCTGTTTTGATAGTTGAGATTTTATTTCCATTGACTTCAAATACAATTGTGTTTGGTGGCTGTCACAGTGTTTCTGCTTCCCTTTCACTTTGGTGGTTATGTACACTGAGATAGGAACTATTCCACCCTGACTGTGCATCTTTCTGCTATGAAAAGTGAAAGCGCCCTTTCCCCCCAATTATCTGTTACTTTGGATGGTTTGCTGAGCTGACATAATCAGGTCACTGTCATTTATTCTCTTCCACATGGAGGAGTGTATGACCTAGTGGATAATCTAAAAATCTCCATATAACGCGAGATTTTACTGTGCTTCCTTTTGTTGAGTAATACCATATTTTTCCAACCACTTTTGATTTGTTGTTCCAATAACTGTTTTTCCAGGAAGATGCTGTGTTTTCCTGTACATGGATTACTCTAGCACTAACTTGAGCTCACTTTCTCTGGACACCTTTCACAAGATTTAGGAATATCCCCCAGGCTAGCTCCTGGATGCCCACAGAACAATGGTGGAAAATCAGAGTACTAATGATACCTCATTTTGAGTGGAGCACAGTGTGAGTGCACAGAAGGGGCTGTCAGTAACATGTATGGGTATCCAAGAAGACTGCTATGTTCTAGTTTCTGTACACTTGAAAAGACTTGATTCAGCTCATATTGCCTATATAATTAGGATGAATAAAATAGTGGGGATCACTCAGGAGTAAGCAAAGCTGGTTTTAGTCTAATCAAGGTTAATCAGTGTTACATATGAAACTGAAAGGATTTTTACTCTTTTATTAAACAGTTTTGAAAAATTAACTTGCTGCAGGCTGCAAGAAGGTAATGTTAATAATGATAGAAAATAGATTTTTAATCTTTGCATTAATAATTTTCTATAAAAGAGAAGAATACCATCCTAGAAGTACGAGGAACTTTAAAAGTAACTTTCCTAACAACTTAATTCCGTGTTCCTGATAAACTTACTAAGAAGTTGTTTTACTATACATGCTATTAATTCTTACAAGAGTTATTAAGAATATTGCCGTATTCTCTGAAAGCTTTTGCTTCAGGAGAGTTAGAGCTGGCTGGAAACCAGTAAAAGTGGAACTCATTTATATTGCAAGAATATTGATAAAAAATGTTTTTTCTCTTTTGGCCTAGGTTTGGGAAATTCCTTAGAGACCATAATGAAATCTGTGAGCCATAAGTAGTCCATCAGTGGTAAATGTTGTGGGGTGAATAATATAGGGTCCGTTTTCCAGATCTTTGAAAGAGCAGATTTATTCAGTCACTGATTATGTAGTGATTGTACAGGTCATGAAATCCCACTTAGGACAGTGAAACTTCATATGGACTAAGTCAGCTCTGAGTCTGGTCTCTTCTTGTTGTGGAATGGGTGTTGTGAAATCATTCCCTCACAAGCAGTTTTTGAACTGTGAGTGATAATGCAGTTGCTGGTTAATGTCGCATACCTCAATAAGCAGATGGACTGAAAGAATTTTAATAACTCACAGGATCTAAATGATCATTCCTTCCACATACTTTGTGGCTTCTTAGTATTTATGATAATTTTTGCTTCGGATCCAATCTATACAGTTTATCCAGCTGTGCCTTTGATGTCTGTACTGTGGTCTCAAGGGGGAGAAGTCGTGAATGAGCGGTTAGTGAGCAACACCCAAGGGGTTATGACATCTTTAACATAAACTCATCAGCATAAGGTTTTTCCTCTGCAATGGATTAAGCAATTTATTTAGCTATAAAACCCAGAAAACTAGTTAAGTGAATTTTACTGGGGAATCAATAAAGTAATAATTGCGTGGTAATATAACTGGGGCTGAGGTAACCAGACCTGGTTTTCTTTTCTTTGTTAATCTGTTTCCCTTCTCCTTTTTATCCCAGTATTTTTGAACAGCCACAAGTTATTCTGATGAGAGAATTGAAAAAGCATATTGAGAAATCTTTGAGCATATTAACTTCTGTCCTGTGAAATCTTTCTTTCTTTGCCTTTGCAATAGATGCAAAAAAGAACTCATCCTGAATTGATTGACTAAAATTTTTATCTCAAACTCTTATTTTTGTATTCTGTTAAATTTTCTCCATTTATATTTCACAGAATGGCTTCCTAATCCTATCTGAGACATGCCTGTAAGCTAAAGATAAATATGTAAAACTTACCTTTGAATTGAATGGTGTCTATCGCTGCTTTTTAAAAAATAATAGTGAACCCCTTGACATTATCCTCTGCAATGCTTCAGAATGTGCACATAGACTGCAATTATTAACATTGTTACATAGAAAGTTTTTCCTTATGATAACTAGAAACAAATTAATTTTAAAGAAACTTCATTTGTCAGGCTGTTTTAAATATTAAGAGATAATAAATTGTTAGGACAAAATAGGCCTTCATACAACATGTAATTTGTTCTTGTATTTTAGAGTAGATCAGCTAGATTTAGCAGTGTGCATGTGTAAGGGTATAAATGGTTTTCAGAGTTCTTTTTCTCTAAAACATTATATAAAAAAAAAGAAACACAAAAAACCTCATTAGTTATGTGCTGCAAGTTATTTGTCACAGAAAAATAACTATCTTTGCACCGTTAATAGGATATGATCTGGCTTTTTTTTTTAACAATATGTTTACATTTAGGAATTCTGTTCATGAGTAGGAACAGAACACACACATCTAAATTGTAGGAAAGAACTAAGGGGTAGGACTGAAGATCTTTCTAAAGATAAATTTTCTTCCCTTTTCTGTAGTCCTAGATGTCCCAGAAACCAAGGCTGTAGTCAGTAGGAATTACACTGAAATTTTATGTTGAATAACAAAAGTGCCAGAGTAGTAGTAACATGAGTTGGCATTAGTCTCTGCCCTTTATGAAAATTAAGCTAGCTGGCAGTATCCAGGAGGACCAAGTAGATGTCTTACACCAAAGTAGTTGGAGGAGGACACTACATAGTAGGATACTTCAGGATCTCGAGTCCCAACGGAGCCTGCTTAGTTCTTGGCTAGTTGGGCACTTCACTGTGGTACCGAATGAACTTACTGGAAAGGATCAAGGAAGCATGCAGCTCTGATGTGTTATTTTGATATGTAATAGGAAATATTTTTAATTTTCCAGCATTCAAATAAGTCCTTGCCCTTGGCATCTTGCATGGCATATCTCACCATGCAAGTTAAGACTGATATTGCTGGATAATGCCACCTTGACTATTTAGCTTGCTGCATGTGACAGAGAATGTTTACACAGGGCCAAACAGTAGCATAGTAACCTATATATAGCAGCTATGCTAGTATCTTATATAACCTGGCTCTTGGCTTTTTTTCTTGCCCTGAAGTGCCAAGTATTGCCAAATCACCATTATTTTTATTTGTTTATTTATATATTTGTGTGTTTCTATTTACATTGGAAAAATGCAGACAGGAGTCGGGAAACAGTTTTGCACAGCTCAAAGCAGGGACACTAATGCCAGGCTCAGCAAATTATAGCACCAGTGTTAGCAGGATGCCAGCTGGAGCCTTTCAAAGGAGCGTGCTCCTGGGGGAGATGCTGGCCACCTAACGTGCCAAGAGCCCCCATGTATGTAAATAGTTCAGGACTCGGTTCTGCATGTGTTTATCCTTGGGAAGGGGCGCAGCTTGTGCGTAGCTTCATCAGCTCTGAAAGCCACGTCTGGATCCAACATGTCTGTTGTTCAGACATCGTGAAAATACTTGATTTCCCTCTGGGTGGAAACTTTGCCTTGTGTGTCAACAGTGCGTAGTGCTGCTGCAAAGTGCTGCTGTGACCTGTTTTGTGAGTGCAAGGTACTCGAGGTTCTTGCAGGGATAAACAAGGCAGAGGAGCCTCCTCAGAGGTGTGGCCCATGGGGAGCTGGCTGCCCAGCCGTGGTTTTCCACATCCAGCCAGCTCAGACATCTGAATGTAAAATTCCACGCTCGGGGATGTCACGCGGATTTTGTGCTCTTCTCCGGGGAATTCTGCGTTTCTGAAACAATGAACGGATTATACAGTACTCATCCATATATGTAGTTTTTCATCTGTGACAGATGTGATATTGATAATATCCTCCATTCAATAAGTCATCTGAGTATAATTTAGTGCCAGTTTACTAATCTCTGATTTAACTGTTTAGAGCCCCAAATGTGAATGACTGGCAGCGGAGTGTAATGGAGAGGAGGGCAATGCTCGTGGATCAGGCACTTGGCTGTGGTTAGGAAACTTTGGTCTTGTGCTTAGCTCTGCTGCAGACTTTGGGCCTGATTCTTCCCTCACTCCTTTCATATGATTGTAAATTCACTAGGTATGATTTCTTTGCTGTTTTGCTGTGATTTTTATGTGGTTAACTCAGAAACCTTAATTGTGCCATCCCCTGGGATATCGCATGGATTTTGTGCTAGTGTCTGAGTCTGAAAATGAAAAGATGATAAACATCTTAAACTCTGTGTATAACTGTGAAAGACTTGTCTGAACGTCTCATTTCTCTTGTATACCATGCAAGTTGTGCTTTCCCACTGCTTTAAAGGTTCATTGGCCTGAGAAGCCCATCCTAGACAGGACTTGTTCAGCAAAGTTGTATACACTGTGGAAAAATGCTGAGTGCCCATTATCTGAATGATCTCAGGCTTTGCCTGTGACTAAGGGAAACCTGTGTGGCCCTGGCATGACTGGTCACAGGAGGAAGGATAGTTGTGCAGTCAGGAGAGAGGTCATAATGCTGCTGGGCAAACAGGAGCCTCATTTTTCACTCACTGGTGCACATGTTGATGCTGAGTGTGTAATAACCAAATACACATGAGGGAAATAGAAGGGAATGTTGCATTTGCAAATGCTACTATACCTTTCAAGGTTACTCCTCACTTGACTTGACCTCAGAGCAGTCCAAGGAGGAGAGGGTCTAAAATGATGAGAAAATTTTACTGCTTGGTGGATGTTCACTTGTGTGATTTCCCTGATGCCAGCAGAAAAGTGTTAATGGAGCATCTGTGCTACACCATTTGAGGACCTGGCATGAGGTATCCTAGTGAGCTCATTTGCAAGAGGATTTGCTCATAAAGTTGTTCTAGCAGTTGAGAGCAAACTGTCTGAGGAATTTAAGACTGTCCTCTTTTCTGTTATTTCCATAGAAAATGCTCAGTGTCAAAAGTGGAGCTGTAATACATGCCTGCATGATTTAACCTGTATGGGAGGCCTGAATGGAAACTGACTTCCCCAAACTATTTTTCTTTCTGTTTCTTTTTCATCTTTATGATTTCAGATTTTTTAAAATCTCATTGTAAAATTTCAAGATTGTAAAAATGCCTAAAACTAAGTTGTGTCTCTCTAATTTGTACCTTTCTTTTGGGGAAAGAAAGGGAGTAAGAAATGCTCATTCCTTTATTGGCTGAAGGATGCTCAAATGAGACTGTAGCAGAATCAAGACTGTCAAAACAATAAAAGAAAGTGTTAACGTTGATAATTATATGATTCCAACGATTTGAAATCCTTGGAGGGTACATTTTTAATGATGCATTGTAAAACAAATTGTGTTTCATGGCTTGAGAGTGCCATAAAACAGTAAACTAATTAAGACACCTTTTGTCTGTCTGCTCCTCCTGTCTGCCAATGTGTGTGGTCAGGGGAGTTTTGTGTTTTAAAAGGGTATCCTTACATCCTATTTCTGGTAATTGTTGTTACTGCAGGTGTGTTTTAAAGACTGAATATTAATAATCCAATTAAAAAGTCCCAATCTGAATCACAGTGTAGTTGCACTCTTGCCTCAACAGTTTGGTAGGCCTTATCCTTTCAGTTTTGCTCTTCTGTCCCCAAAATGAGACTTCAACATCATTTTAACTTGGGTTGTGGCTGGACTAGGAACTTCCAGTTGGTGGCATAATGTCTGGTGGGGTCCCAGCCACTGTGAGCTGCCTTGAAGTTTGGGTGGCTTTTGTCTCAGTGAGTGGAAGGCAAATGAAAGCAAGAGCTGCAGGTGGTAACTGGATTGATGATGGACCCTTTCGGTATCCTACTACATATGCCCAAGGTGTAAAATACTAGACTAAACTAACAGTTGATTGTGTACCAGAGGCATTAAATGTACTTGCCTCTTTCACAGGGAGGCTTTTGGACTGGTTCTGAGATATTTTGCTTTGCTAAAAAGTGAATTGGATTGGATTTTGGTGGTTCTGTGAAATTTTATGCCATATAAGGCTGTGGGCCTGAGTGCTATGTCTTCTTTCCTGTAACACACTTTTCTCCTTTTCTCTTCCCTTGCTCTGTGTCTGTTTTTTTTTTTTTTTTTTTTTTTTTTTTTTTTCAAATGGGATTACTCCCATGTAAATGCAGTGTAAAACCAAGCTCTGTGTTAGGCTGCCTAGTGCTGCAAGGAAGAAGGTGTCTACGTTTCTAGAAATAAGGGAAATAGTAAAGATAACATCAGGGAATAAATCCTGGCAGCTGTCCTCATGGATAGTGGATCTGTTTATGAGAATACATAGTGAGTAGAATATGGTCCCAAATTATAGCAGTATGTGGCTGCTGATACCGAGAGTATCATTTCAGCCTTTAGACAGATCCCATTTTCTGAAATTAACCTTACAGCTACCCTTTGAGCCAAATAACCTCTATCTTTCTCCCACTGGAAAAGTGGGAAAGAGGTCATTTTCCTACTATGTTGCTGTGTTTGTCTGCAGTCTGTCTGTGTCTTATCAATTAAAGCATCTTTAAAAAGATGGGGACCTTCACTTTTTATGAGCACCTGTGTACTCGCTAGGGACAGAACTGTATGGATTAGGGTTATGGGGATCTCTAGGAAAGTATCTTTGTTTGGGGATCAACCAGTAATAGGGTTTTATGTAGAAGGAACAGCAAAATTCCTAGGGGATTAATTCCAATTATATCCCCAATTAGGACAAAAGAGTTTGTTTGATTTGGTAGGGTTTCTGCATCCTTTGCAGTTATAAACATTTGTTCCTTTATATGGAGGTGTTAATTAACATTGTTAAAATTTACTACAGGCTCTCACATACCCAGACAAAGAGAGGTCATTAGTCAGATGTGATTAATAAAAGAAAAAAGTATTTTTCAAAAGATATTTGAGCTTTTAAAGAATCAATCTTAGTATCAGAATTGGTTAAGAAATGTGGGTTGATTCCTAACCTAAATTTACTTTTTACAAAATTAGTTATCATTTACAAAAATACATTTTCAGTTTACACTAAATATTGTGTGTCCCTTCTGTTTTCATTTTGAGCTAAAACTGGCTGCTGAGCTAGCTGTGGAGATGTTTTTTTGGTCTTTATTAACTCTTCACTGAAGAAGAGCCTGATATTGCAGTTCAGAGTTAAAATATTCTCTCATAAGACCTCAACATCTTTTTTTATCACTGTTCAAAATAACATGGTGCTCTGTTGCCCTTGTAACTTTGACAGATGATTAATTATAAATTTGAGGTACTGTGGGTTCAGATATAAACCTAATTGGGTATTTGTGAACCAAATGTGAAAGTGCTGAATGCAGGTCCACGCTTCAGTGCCACTTTGATATCTCTTTTCAGAGGTTAAATCCTCTGTTTTGAAATATATGAATACACACCGTCTGTTTCTCTCTAGTGGATGTATATATTTCCAGGCAAAAACATAATTCAGCTTCACATGAGGTGATAAATCTTTACCACTAACTGCAGGGTAAAGAATATTTGAAAGAATGTATTCATTATAAGGCTGTATATTAAAGAACTTTGTTTCTTAGGGAAGGCCTTTCTTAAACTTTAAAAAATACGGAAATTCACAGGTAGAATGCCCTAAACACTGGCAGCTCTGCTTTTTGCCTCTGACCTTTCTTTCTGTACTGCTATGAATAACACATTGACAAAGGAATATTTGAGGCACCTTGGTTTTGAAAGTGCTTTGTGGATTTTGCATCCTGATACTGGCTGTTTGGTTGCAGGTTGCTTGAGCTAGCCTCTGGTCTACATTTCATTATGCCAGAGTGTGTGGATGAATCTGGTAGTTCAGTTGCATTAATTTGATTTTATGTGTAGAGTTTGCCCAGACAGCAAAAATTAAGCAAGTGCTTTAAGGTTTTGTTGAAGCAGACTCTGACTCGTGGAGCTGTTCCTGGAAATCTTGCTGCAAAATAACCATCACTGAGATGGATATTTTGTTTGAGATTCCTCTACATATGACTAAGGACCCAGTCTGGGGAAACAATTTCATGCCAGTGAGTTAAGAAAAACGTGGCCCCTTGTGCTTTTCCACTGAGCAATGGACAAGCTGATGCCAACCAGTTTTTCCCCTTTTTTCTTCATACATAGCTCTGAGGAGCATGATTTTCAAATGGGACAATGAACGTGAATCTCTATTAGAGCTATATTTATTTCTACCACCTCATCCTCTTGCTCAGTGGAAGTGCCCAGAGTCTACTTTCCCATTGCTTTTGGTGGTGGGAATAATCTCAGGAATCAGATGTTTCTGTCCTTAAAGGAGTATCATGACCTAAAGAATAATATCCAAGACATAAAGCTATTTTCAGTTCACTATTTTAATGCAATATTTAAGGGATGGTAGGATAAATTTCACAGTGGCTTCACAAATACATTGCCAAATGGTGTCCTATGATTCACTCACTAAAGAAAAGCAGGACCCAAGCTCTACTCAACCTGCATCTTCATTTTGTTCATTAGGTGTTCCCAGTTTATTTCCCTGCCCTGAGGGAAAGCTGCTATCTAGGGTGATTCTGGAAACCCGTTTCTGGTTCTCTAGAAGAAATCCCAACTCTCTCACTTGTATTTAAATATTCAGCTCTGAGACAACATTCCTCCAGAGACCTCTCAGCATGTCAGTGTCTAGCTTGCATTTCGTGAAACCCTGTTGTAAAGAGAGAATTTCAGAGCCAGAGCTGAGGCAAGCTACCTTCAGCCATGGATGCCTCTGAGAGTGTCAGTCATGCATGTGCTGAAGCTGCCGGCACAGCTGGTCCTGTGTACACAACAGGGAGTATTTTTAACACTAAGAATATGAGTGTGACAGGTGCACATTTTATTAGAACTTTTTTTTTTTTTTTTTTTTTTTTTTTTTATTGTGCATTCGTGGAGAGAAGAAAGTTAACACTTTTAAAAAAGTCTTCAAGTGGGGAAAACGAAGATCTATGGTACTTATTGACATTTGTTAACTAAATATGGATAATTCACAACAGCCTATTCTTTTTTTTTTTTTTTCTATTTCAAACAACAACAACAAAAGATGAATTTTGAGCAGCTTGCAGAGCCATAACCACTCGTTCTTTTTTATGAGCTTCATTTGCATTTATACTCTTCCCTGCTGTTGTTGAGTACGCCCCTTTCACTTGTCCTAAATCTACAACTGCACTGGGTGCACTTAAGTAGCTGTTTCCTACTGATATATTGATTATCACACTAATTACATCCGGGGTCTGTATATGGGCTAACAGAACCAATTTGCTTGAATTTTTTATAGGGACAAAACTCTCCACAACTAATTAATTCTGCAGGGATGGATCTAACTCTTCACTCTGTTCTCTTTATCCATCAAAGTTTTTGATAGGTAAAGCTGTTGTTAAAACCACAAAACGTATGGGGACAAAATGCATGATGATTTTGTCTAGTAAATTTTCCTTCCTCTTTTGATAGGATTTGCTTTAAATCTGTTTTCTGCTTGACAGGATGTTTTTTTTTTTTATTATTATTTTTTTTTAATAGATGTAGTGTCATACCATGGGTCCTGGCTCTGCAATCAACTCCATGTGTGCAGCCTGCTGTGCCTATTGAGGTCAGAGAGGTTTAGTTGGCTACTTACCTGGAGCACACTGCAGAAATGGGCCATGTTTATTAACTCATCAGTTTATAGAAAGAGAAAGAATATTTTTGTGGCCTCTGCAGAATTGCATGCCTGAGTTTCATTCAATTTGACATAGAATTGGATACCTTCAACAATTTTAAGCAAGTAACTCAGGTGAACGTTTCAATAGGGGTTTCTTTAAATTGTGAAAAGTTCCAGATGCCTTTCTGACTTTATCTGAAATTACTTAGTCTAAAATCTCAGGCATCTAATGATGCAACTCCTTTGGCAGGTACTTTGCAGACTTTATGCAGTAGATTGAAAGATGTTTTAAAATGGCAATGAAATGTAAGTCTGGGTACAAGCTATCATGGGAAACTGGATAATGCCTGGTGATAGATTCACATTATAATGAGGCTTTTTGGCTTTTACATCTAGGCTTTGTCTTTGGAACCAGGATGTGGAGAGTTTGAAATTATTACCACTGGCTGGTGACTCTTCTGTGGCTTCTCTAAATTGATCTGTTGGCCTCAGTTCATGTGCAAATGTCCAATGCCAATGGATTTCAATAATGTTTGCAATGATAACTGTAGTAAAGAAATCAAAGGACTCGGAATTACCGTCATAGCTTTAACAAGGACCATGCCTCTCACACTGTGATTGGTTTTATAAGAGGTATTGATCTCAGGAATGTCAGAATGTCCATTTTCTTTTCTGGTGTTTATAATACTGTGCCTAAGCCAGGTTGCTTACTTTCTCATGTGTCAGAACTGTTGCTTCCATGAACAAAGAATTTGATTAAAAAAAAAAAAAAAAAAAAAAAAAAGTCAGGTGGGACTCTACTTTTTTTTTCTTTCTTTTTTTTTTTTTTTTATTTCCTGATGATGTCTTGGAATAGGCAAACTTTGCTTGACAAAGCATTTGAGAGAGCAAGGCAGGCACAGAAGGTTTCTTTTCCTGAAGTTCAAATTTGTCAGGAATATTAAAGTTAAAAAGACTAATATATACTATCTATACTATACATATCTATATACTAGACTATAAAACTATGACATCCAATTTAAAATGGATACAAAAGCAAAGACAATTTAATGATTACAACGTGGGAAAAAATGCTCAGTGAGTTTGAGAGAAGTTGAGAGGTTTTGCAGCAGCATTCTGGACACTGTGATCTCATAATTTAAACTTGGGCATTTTAGAAAGAATTACATTAGTTTAGACTGGAGGACATTAGAGTATAAATCAGAGAATCTCCATCTCAGAGAAGCTTCAACAGCTTCAAAGGTTAAGTAGATGATATAATGCTGTTATGTTTGTTATAGGCCTTCAAAGAAAGTGGTGAAGCAAGCAGGATACAAAGTTACTTGAATACTGGGGGGGGGGAAATATCCCACACCCACTGTGCCTGGGATTTGGGGCTGGGCAGTGTGGGGTGAGAGCATCCCAGAAGCATTCAGGAAATTATTGTGAGATCTATGCATGAAAGTAAAGCCGTTAAAACTTTGCTCTCTGTTCAGCATATTCTTATTGGTGATAAGGAGAACAAAGAAAGACATGTACAGGAATCTTGAAAAAGCATGTTAAGGAAAGAACTTGGGGAACTTATTTAACCTGTGATAGGAGTGGTTGCCACCGATCTCAGAGAAGGACAAATGTTAGCTTTTGGCTTCTCTAAGGGAAAATCCAGTAAGAGTAGAACAAACAGACCATGAAGGGTGTTTTTTTTTTTTTTTTTTTCTTTTTTTTTTTTCTTTTTTTTTTTTTCTTTCCTTTTTTTTTTTTTTTTTTTCTTTTTTTCTTTTTTTCTTCCACAGACACGAGTTTTTTTCCATGGAGAGGAGGAATTCACAAAAACTGGAATTTAAGATCTAGCCTTGCCATAACATCCTGGTGTGACTTCGAGCATGAGATTCAGTCTTTGATTTTCACAGGCGGGCAGTGAAGGGGAGTCTGTGTGGGCTACCACGAAAATCCCAAATTTAATCTCTCTTTCCCTCACTTTTCCTGGTCAGAATGACAGTCAGAGTCCATCTGTCTTTTGCTCCTTTCTGTCTGTTGGCTGTGAGAAACTGTGAGCAGGACCTGCCTGCCGTGGTGGGTGCAGACAATGTGGTGTAGGGATGCAGGAGGGAGTTGGGGCTGATAACAAACATGATGATGGTTTGGTAACAGTAACTGATTTCAACAATTAAGGCTCCTTTGCTTGACAAGGAAAATGGCAAGAAATGGTCCCATCCAAGTCTTTTGATAGGTCTAGCACCTGTGTGAACACATCTACACCTGTAGGGAATTGGAGACACGCAGAATTATGGAGCAGCATCTGTTCTGGATGGACAAGAATGTGGTCACACAAGTTATACTAAGGTTTTGGGAATCATGGTCAAAGCCTGAGGTGTCATCATTGGAAATTAATCGATTCATGGAAGCTCCTCCTTTGGGATAGAGGAGCCATCCTTGCATAGATTAATCATTAGATTCTCACACAAAACTAGCATTTAACAGATTTATAGCACCTCTGTGTATCTTATCCTGAACTCATTATACTTTTCTCTTTTATTCCTCTAAGCTAAGCTTTTTTTCTTCCTCCCTAGCTTTAGAGTTTCTCAGTTTAGAAGCACTGACAGTTCTTCACATATCCTTCCCAGCACTAGTTGCCTTCTACTCTTTGGGTTGAAACAGGCTTTTTGAGAACATTCATCCTTTGGAGTACAAAATTATTCTCTGAGGGGCAATGCTATAAAGGAGGGAGAGAAGCAGGAATAGTCAGCAAATACATGGTCAGAAAAGTCAAAGTTGTAGGGTGGTGGTGGTGTGATTTGTGATGCTGAAGGAGAGAGAAAAAAGAGAATGGAGGAATAAAAGGGAAGTAAGAAGAGAGAAAACCTGCTGTTTTAAAATACAGATTGTGAAAATGGTTTATTCTTGTTTATTTAGATAGTGATTTCTGTAATTCCTTGAAGGTAGCTTGAGGTCTCTGTTATACTGAGTGTTCAGTAAAAAAAGACTGTTGGTTGATAGCCCTTGCAGTTGGAAATTATACTCCAAAATGCTTAATTTAATTTCTCTAGTTAAAGGAACTAACATAACTACAGATAACTGTATAGTGTGAATTCTGTTTGCAATGCCCTTTAAAATGGTGAAGCCTACTTTTGTGATGAGTTGGAGTGAAAACTGGAAAAGATAAGTAACGAACATTTTCCACAGAACATTAAGGGGTGTGTGTAGGGGAAATCCCCCTCATCACTTTGAATAATTCAAAAGCTTTCCTTCCACAGGGATAACGCTTCATTTCATTTCTCTATATATAAAGATACACAACTTTTAAAGTGTAAATAATAATATATAATGCATCTTCCCATTAAAAAATAACATGAAAACCTTAAATGCATCACCCTGACACATTTCATCTCTTCTTTTACCTGGATTGCAATATGTATTCCATCTTTCTTTCAAAGTAAAACTCTATTTTTTTAATTTTAATTTTTATTTTTTCTTTGCTGGAGTTGCACAGTCTGAGGAACACACAGTTCTCTGACCAGCTGCCTGGGATGATGTGATGACTGCAGTTCATAGACTGTGGAATAAAAAGCTTCCCTCATAACATCAGAGGGACAGAGACAAAGCTTAGATGATTTATGTTGGCTGAGAATTTAACCCAGAAGCTTTGAACATGCAGTAGCTGTTATTTATCCTATGTCACCATCAATCCCAGGCAGGAAAGTGTACTAAGCGCCTTCTCTTTGCAGGGCTGGCATTCTTTCACACAGCTCCCACCACCCTGTCTTTACTCCCTGCCTTAGCTGCTTAAATATATATATATATATAAAAGCTCTCCTGTGCTGAAATGGATGCCCTGTGTAGCTAGGCTTTTAAAATTGTCTTGAGTGCATGCAGAACCTGGGAACTTTCTATTTTATGAGTTAGGTCTTACTGCGGTTTTATGACAAGATGAGTTAAACAGTAAAATATTCTTTGGATTATCTTTACACACCACTATTTTTACTTAATGGCTTAACAAATTTCTGGTACATATTGCTTTTTCTGCAGACTGAGAAACTGGTGTTAAGCTGTGTGGGCTGGTCTGTGAGATGGGCTGCTTCAAGAAACTTAAAGTCAGGGAGTCCTGTGGCATCTCATTTCTGAGAGAAGGAAAGATGAAAGGAAAAAGTTTGGATGATGCTGTAGAGTTATGTTGCGAGCTATGCTGTTCTTGCTTGTGTTACCCTCTTGCACCAGGAGAGGCTGGGAGCTGCAGTAGGAGGTGAGGGCTGTCTCTGAGGAAGGGTGGGCACCTGGAGATATCTGCAGCAGGTCCTGGATGAGGCTGGGATGACCAGATGTCTGAAAATCCCAGGCGTTAATGCTGTGGGGAACCATAGGGACTGTTAAAGCTTTCCTGCCTCCCACCTTTTCCAAATAAATTCCTCTCAGGTGATATCAAGTGTATTGTGGAGGGCGGAGTGATAGGAGTGGAGATTTGTGTTGGAAGGTAGCATGAAATATATCAGGTTTTGAAGGTCCAGTGTGATTTGTACGTTTTGGGGTGAAACCCTAGGATTTCACACCTTGACATTTGCAGTGCGACTCTGGATGAAATGAAACATCAAAAAAGTATTGAAATGGCTTGTTATCCCAGTCAAATTCTTCCCTGTGAAACCTGACAGATTAAGGAAACAAACCCTCTGCCTTTTAGGGAAATATTGTGGTTTGCATTTGGTTTTATGGTGATTGAGGGTCCCTTCTGGAGAGCAAATTGATTTCTGAAATGTTTGTTCCAATAAAAGATGAATAATGCTTCAACTAACAAAGACAGAAATCCTATGAAAGGAGCATTCCCAGATCACAGCAAAGGAACAAGTACAGGACTTTTATTTCGGCTATACTTAGCCTGCTGTTGTTGCTAATTCTTGAAGGAAAGTTATGTTTAAACAGGGACCTTCTCCCTGAAGCTACCTCTTACTGCAGACAGCTGAGTCGCAGTTCAGCACTGGCACTGAAATCAAGAGCTGACCTTTACCATTCAGTCAAGGGAAAGAAAAAATCATTTTCCTTTTGTAAAAGACTGTAAAAATGAGTAATACTGATGTTTTCTCCAATAACTGCTCTTTTTTTTCCTAATTGTTGCAACACAAGTGATGTCTCATCACTAAAACATATTGAAAGACAAAGTCATCTGCCTGCTTTTAAAATACAGGTACAGCCCCTAGCTGTAAAATCAATACTGTAACTTTTTCGGGATGCACTGAACTCTGGAGATTCCTGCCCTGATCAGAGAGAGGGAATAGCTCGGGATAACTCCTGAACTGTCATTCACCACTGAAGTCCTTTTGATTTCACAAAAGAGATTTGCTGTCTGTAGATCATCCAATGAAAGTATGACTTAGCTGGGATAGAGACCAACTGTGGTTTCATACCAAGGGGTTGTTGAAGAATTAACTGCAAACTGAAAGTGAGAATAAGTTTTATGACTTTAAGGGTGTCCCTGAGACCAAATTTTCTTGCTCTTGGGTGCCTAAGCTGGCAGCAACATCAAACTTTAGGGGAAGAAGTGGATGCTGTCATTTATGGCTGTACACAGGGATCCAAAGCAGAGTGATCTGGCAGACCTCTATTTCTGCTTATTCACAAGCAGGAAAACTGCTTGCTTGGAACCTGCTCTTGATAGTCATTGAAAATTTTGCCTGGTGTCTCCCTATCATTTCAGTGTAGGACTTCTAGGGAAAGACAGCTCTAAAAGACCGGCCTGTCCTTGTCATTTCTCCCATCCAGACCTAGGAAGGCACAGTATTACTTGCCCTAAGGATTTAATCTGCTAGAGTTAAGTGAAATCATATTAAGTTGGAGTTAATATACAGTTAAGTGAAATCAAGTGAATATTAATTACACAGGAAACAGAATGATTCCAGTATTTTAGGCTTCCTCCAACGGAGAAGGGATGAATGGGACTGGAGGGCCAGGGCACTTACATAGATTTCCATCGAGCTCGGGGGAGAAATAGTTACCTGCCCTGCATAGAACCCCTCTGAAACATGGAATCTGTCTCATTTAGTGTGAGTAGTGTTCTTGATATCTTGTTGCATACTGCTTGGGATTAAAAACCACATTTTTGCATTACACCTCAGTGGTATGCTTTTTTTTCTTTTTCTTTTTTTTTCTTTTTCTTTTTCTTTTTTTTTACTTTCTGATGCACTATTCCAGCATTATGGTGGGCTTGAATGGGTGAATGGATTTATTGCAGTATTTGAGGGAAATACATTTGCTGCAAACTGTAGGCCAAGAGCCAAGACCATTTGGCAACATATATGCAAGGACAACGGAAATAATGTTTGTCATTGTAATATCAATGATCACTCTGATGACAAAAATTCTGCAGAGCTATGAAAGTAAAAGTCAAGGCAATGATATTTCATACATTTTTTTTTTCTGACAGATTTTAAAGCTTGGAGGGTCTGATCATGAAATTAATCTTGGGATGTAAATTTAGAAAACTACCATGGTGCCAGGTTACTATACGTTCTGCTGGAGTCATATTTCTATTAAATAGAAATCAGAGATAATAAGATTCTTGAGGAAAATGTGTATGATTTTGTATGTATTTGGAAAAAAAATTCTGAGTATATGACTATACATAGACCCATGAAAGTTTGCAGCTCATTTCAGTGTATTAAACATATTTTTTAGACGTGTCTCTCTTCTTTGATAATGTTTCAGGCTCTCGGCAGCAGTTCAGGTAGAGACAATTGAACTTTCCTGCAAGTGTTTCTTGTTGTTGACACTTTTTTATCAGGATTTCTCATTTGCACAAGTGGAACATGGACAAACTGTGCAAGCTGTGAATATTTCCAACTGTTTTTGGTGACTGATGATGAAAACCCCAGACTGAGGTGCAGGAGATTGCACTGTTTGCTTTACTTTCTGTATCTAATTTGGTTGCAGTTCAGAGGACCAGAGCTAGGAGCTTACAGCTGTGGTTAAATATTAGACAGCAGTGCTGCGTAAGCTGGTTTTAGCAGTCTCTGCCCAATGCTTCTACACTCCATGGTGCCAGCACAATGTTTATGTGGCTGTGCAGTGAAATACATCAGGGCACTGATTCAGTTGGAAGACAGCTTTCCAAAAAAAAGAAAAAAAGGAGGGCGGGATGATGATGAAAGAATACATTATATTTTAGCTGGACCAGTTCTTGACACAGTTCAGTGTTTCCATGTAGGAAGCTGAGCTGGCACAACCATGAGAGCAACCTAGAGGCAGGAGATGGCCGGTGCTGTCACTGAGGACAAAAGGCTCAGGTGCTGAGGTCTCTGTTTAGGAGGAGCCTGGAGTGTAGGAGAGGAGGTATGTCTGCAGAGGGCTAGTCAGAGCACTTACATCAGGGTCCAGAGGAAGACCCCTGCTCCCCTGAGGGTGCTAAGCCAGGCACACATGCAAGTGTCTGCAGGACACAGAGCACAATTTCTCTCATTTCCATTCCTGAGCTAAAGTACTGCAGGGATATCTGATGTACCACAAAGGTCAGGAGGAGGTATGCAAGCTTTCATGAGATTTCCAGTTCATTTTTACATGTTCAGCTTGCTTAGATAGCTTTGAGAAGATTCTCTAAATTTTTTGGTGTTTTCAGTGCCTCTGTGTTAAGTGAATATGAGCCCTTTTGGTCTGTGTGGGGAAGAAAGAAGATAACTTGGGAAAGGGACGTGGTTCGGGGAGAAGAATAGAGCGTTTTGGGCATATCTTTGTACATGATCTCAGCGTGCTTATGTTGTGGATTTAAATTGAAATGTTCTTAAACATTGACAAATGTTTGGTGTAAATTTGATGTGAATGAGAAACGTAAAAGCAGATCTTTTAAAGCTAGAAAGGTCATCTGTATTTTCTTAGCCTGACCTGAATTATTGTCCGAAATTATGGTAGCACTTCCCTTCCTCCTAGGGGCATTTTGGGGAGAACATTTAAACCATGAGGCTCTAAAATGCTGTGGTAATGGGAACCGTGGAAGTACAATAGACAGAGAGAGGTTGGTCCCTGCACACATCCGTCTCCTGCTGCCTTCTTCAGAGAGGGGAATGTTTGCTCTCATTAAGAGATGCCTGTCTCAGAGGAAGAGTTTTTTTGTTTTCAGCAGTCTCAATGAGTCCCATACTTGGGTCAGTTTGAGTTTCTCTAGGACAGACCTCAGTTAAAGTCTTTAGGCTTGTTATGCACCGGGGCCCTGGTGACTGACAGTGTGAATGGCATCTTTATAGACTCTTTTATAGCAGAAGTTTCCTGGGTGGATGGCAGTCAGGCTGCAAAGTTTCCGAGAGTTCAGACTTCTGTATGGCTTAGATCTGGTCATTAAATCACAGCTGTTTCTTTGAAAAAGCTGAGTGTGCACCAAGTCACTCGTTTCAACATTGCATGTCTAACGACTTGTGGAAAGCACAGACTGAATGGAACTGCTATTTGATTTAAGTGCATTTGGTCATTTAATATACAAAAGACGTGGCAAGTGGCTGTGTTCCTAAAGACAAAGAGAATGATGTGTAGTGTTTGCAGATATTTATGTAAATCTTCTTTCATTTGCATTTCTACCTTTAATAAATAAATGCTGAATCTGCAGTGTTCTTAATCATAAATGTGCGCTGAGCTAACTAGTAAGTACAGATTTGAAACTTAAAACAATTAAAAGTGCTAATTTTACAAAAATGCCATGTGTATATCTGTGTATGTACATCTGTGTGTACATAAAGACCATTATAATGTGGAAATGGGCACAGAGTGGGATCTGCCCAGCCTCAGATTGAGGGTGGGAGTGAACAATCTGCTCTCAATCAAAATAAAATGCTTTCTGTACAAGTAATGTAAATGGAAGATTTTTTTATATGTGCATATATATATATATATATCCCATTTAAAGCACTTAAATATATACGTGCAAGGCATTTTAGAACTAGCTCAGGGAGGGTGAGAAACTGTTCATGATGACTGTAGACAGGAACTAAAACAATTTCCCTGTCACCAAAAATACATAAAATTGCACTTCAGGTAGAATCACCAAGGCAATGTGAACCTTTCCTTGCTTTCTGCCTTCCTTCCTGCACTATAACAGTGAAAACCAAACTGCCCTCTTGTGTAGGTTATCATTTCCAGACCTCTACAATGCTTATCTAGCAGAGCAGCCAGACAAATAACACAGCACTCAGCAGGACGAGGCACTGTATTTTAATATGGCGAAGGCAAGAATTCAAAAGAAGAGCAAAGTCAAATAATTTAAAACCATAGAAACAGCTTGTGGATCATTGCAAAGCAACACATTTGGAACACAGATGGTTGGTTTTTCTCCCCAGAAATAACAAATGAAGAAAAAACCCTCCCTTTGTTACTTTTATTTGTATGCAGTATTTATACTGACTAGCTATTCAGAGCTCCTTATGGACAAACACATATGAGGTATTTTCACTGATGAGCTCCTGCTCTTAATTATTTTGAAAGGAACAAGAGATCATGGTCAGGAAATTTTTGGAAAGGAGTTGTGTTTTTATTTCATTTACTTTGGTGAAATTAGTTCTTGTTAAAAAACATAATTCATATAAATTTGATGTATAAAGCAAGCCAGTGTGCAGCCCACTTAGGGACCCTCTGCTATCAGCTAATGCTGAGAGCAAGAGAGTGCCTTTCAAGCTCAGTCACTGGGCAGCTAGGAGAAGAAACCAAGGATTTACAACTACACTTGCTTAGATGAGAGCCATCACTTCTTCAGGATGCAGGTCTGCCTCTGCGTACATCAGGTCCGTCCCATGCACAAAGCCTGGTGTTAACAGTAAGTCCAGGCCTTGGGCAGACTCCTCTACCTGCTGTTTTCCTAACGCGTAAGGCCTCCACTCTTCATGTCCTGAAATCACATTGGGAGCTGGATTATGTCACAGCCAGGGGTCTTTGTGTGGGATCGTGTCTTGGGTAAGGGCCATGCAGGGAACTCCTCACTGTGGAACAAGACCTTGAAGATGGGACGATGTTAGAAGTCATACATGAAATTACGAAGGATTTAATCCAGCGTAGCAGCCTCTTGGCCCTCTTATAGGATTTCCTAGGAACTGGGCTGTGCCACTGCCCTGCAAACTGCCCTTGCTTTAGACTTGGTGTGCAGGTTGAATTAAGGGTGTTGATGGCATGCTGGCCTTATCCAATCGTCAGGAGGCCAAGTAAGGATCTCACCACCCTTCTGCTGCTGCATACAACAGCCTACAATGAACTACTGGTATTCTCCTCCTTTAAAACACCAAATAGGAATCCCTGATCGATGCAGGGTTCCTAAGATAATTAAGATCAGCAAGTCTCAAGGAAACAAGTAATTTTACAAATGAAGAATTAAGTCTACATAGGTTTCTCTGCCTCAAAATCAAGTAATGGTGTAAAACTTCCCACCCTCCCTCAGCCTGTCCCCCCAAATATCCATGGTGTCTGCTCCAGCCCCTGGGATTTCTTGTGTCCCCTGACAACCCTGGGCGCTGTGTAGCATGGGCAGTGCAGTGCCAGGGAAGATGCTGTTAGCAGTCATAGCTCCAGCAAAAGCTGGAAAAAACATTGACCTTCTGTGCTCTCTCCTTGTTTTCTCTATACCAGAGTGACTGTTTTAAGGAGTATTTATACGAGGAATAAAAAAGGAAAGATAAGGACATCTAGCAAATGAGTTGTTCTTGGCTTTCTTGTGTCCCAGCATATTTCCTATGGCAGTGTAATGAAGTATTTTCTTTTTCCAAGTGGTATTTTTGGAGCCATATACCTAATTGGTATGTGCTCCACAGTCTTCCCATCTTGCACCTAGAACAGCTGTGCTACCAGACATCTATGGCTCAATGTGCAAACCGCATCTGTGCCCTTTTTTCCCCTTTGGAAGAAGAGGAGGGTCTGTCATTTCAAAGGAATTGTTTCATATGACTACACCTTTGCTTTCAGAAGGCTCATGGCTGGGCAGCTGAGGGTGTGCTGGAAGGGTAAAGATGGATGTGCTGCTTGTGGCAGGCCTGATCTGTGTCCAGCAGACCAGACTGCCTCCTCCCCACGCTGTACAGCTCCTGCAGCATGGGTGAAGTGCTCGCCTCTTCTCACCTACATGTTCTTGCAGGAGCCGAGTGGGTCTAAAAGGGGAGCAGGCTGATTTGCAATTGGAAGCATGCAAATAAATGCTTTCTATTTGGCGACATTGTGTAAAATGAGGGTGAGGAGAACATCAAATAGAAAAGCATTAATAGCACAGCATTAATTTGTGGGAACGTGTTTCCAGGTAAAAAGGCCAGAAGCGGGACGTGCAGTGTGCTGGTAAAACAGCTATGTGAGATAATGTTAAACAACTGTAACTTAGAAAGACGTGCAAAGTAGCTTTTCTGAGTTTGCTCAATCAGATAAAGAAACTATGAAGGGAGACATAACACCATGGCTTCCAGCTCCTTTTAGTAGAAGCCTTTAATTACTTTTTATGTACACTTAAGTTTATATGAAGCTATTATGAGTAAGACAAGTATTTCTTTCTTTGTTTGCTTTTAACTTTTTTTATTAGCTGTTGTCAAGACAGTCCCAAGCCAAACCCCTGCATCTGACATCTTTGATCTTTAGAAAAGTTCATACTGGCTTTAAGCCTTGTCTTGTCCTTCATTGGTTTGATGGGTCTGGAACTCCCACTTTTATAGCATTAAAAGAAAATATTAAGTCTAGTTGAATTTATTCAGATAAAATAAAAGCCTGTGGAAATCTTGAATCAAATCTAATCCCTTCTGTACGTTGCAAAATGTTTTGATGAGCCCATTACGCAGGGGGAAAAAAAAAAGCAGGTTTGCCAACAGCATTTCTTCCTCATGTCAACTGGAGCTGGAAGCAGGCACACTGTGGAACATGGTGAAGAAGGATTTTTTTTTTTTTTTTTGTTAATGCTTAAGAGATCAAGAATGGAGGCCATTGTAAAATGAACAGAAAATGTATTGCTCTCTTTAAATATTTTGACGTCTCAGGTTATGGTACTCTTTCTGGTTGGATGGTGAGTTTTACAGCTTCTTATTCTTTTTTTAAAAAAAATATTTTCATGGATATTCTCCATAAACAGTGGATAGGACATTTTTTCTGTGGGATCTGTGGGAACCTGGTGGTGACCACTGAGGGTAATAATGCTTATGATCCAAATGGGCAAGGTTAAAGTGCTGATTTTTCCAGTCCCACTTCAATCAGTGAAGTGACGAGCACTGCTGTAATGATGAGATGAGTAGATGGTCCCAAAGATAGGCGAATATTAAAGATTGAAAATCCTCAGGGAATCACATGCCCTTCTTGTGAACTGCTGGAAATATGCTTCATCATCAACTTCATTCTGTGGGTAGATGCCAATTATATGAAAGCCCGTCTCTCTAGATCTGTTAGTGTTATTTCAGTGCTTGGGGGCTGGAGCTTAATACAATATGCTCTTTTCTTCTCTGACTAGTAAAGCAGCACAAAATACAATTATTAGTATAAATACACATTGCCTACAAAATGTAAATCCAGCAATTAGACTTTTCCCTGGTGGTGCGCTCTAATGAGTGTTACCATATTCTTTGTGTTGCTGTAGGGAAGCAGTGGGTGTAGCAGTGGGGCTTGGCTAATTTATGGGGGAATCCTTGGGATACAAAATTTTTCCTTGATAAGGGCAGAAATAACTTGTATTCTAAGCAACATTTATCTCAGACAAGCTTGCCTCCCAAAAGTACAGCATGGGGAGCATCATCATTTACAGCTTATATGATTTCTGAGGCCTTCTGACATGTGTGAGCTGGTGGAAACTTCTGAGGAAGGAGTTACCTAATCCTCTTTAATCCTGAGAAAAGTGTAGGTGTAGGGAAAACTCTGACAAACAAGAGGTGGGTGGAGAGGGTTATTGTACACTTGAAGAAGTCTGCCATTCCCCTTTTGGGTTGAAAAATGCAACTGCAATTCCTCCTTTATGCATTGAGTTGAGCGTGCAAAATGTTGGGTATTTTCTGCCTTAACTTTGCATAACTCATGGCCCTGTGTTGTGTGCACTGGTTTGTACATTGTGCAATAACTGTTGTAATTATGGATGGTGAAACACTTTCAATAAAACTGCAATGGAAAATGCTTCCAATCTGAATGGAAAATGCTGGGATTGTCTTATCAAGACAGCACTAGGGATGTCTTATACCATTGCGTGACCTCTCCAGAAAAAAGCCTGACCCATGGTAATCTAATTATTGTTTGTTGTGATGGGCAGATAACAAAGTAAATATTGGAGTAGACTGATTGCCATCTCCACTTTAGGAAAGGGATCTTGACAGCATTATTTCACTGAGCCCAGCTGCTACTACTTTTTTTTTTTTTTTTTTTTTTTTTTTCTTCTTCTTTCTTTCTTTCTCTCTGCTGAGTTAGTACCTTGCCTTTTGGAGGAACTCTAGGACGGCTGATATGTTTGACTAGTTTTCACTCCCAAAACTCTCTCTATTGGTGGAGACACTGGGGAAACAGAAACTAGTGGGGAATGTGGGTGATGAGCGACCCTGAAAATTAGGCTTGGTACTGAGGGTTTGAGTTTGAGATCCACAACAGTAAATAAGAAAATTTATTAATAAACATGTATGGTACTCATGTAGGGTGACCAAAGATGTAAATGACATCAGGGTGAGTATATGTGCTAAATAAGCTTGGATGCTTTGGTTCATTATCAAATTTCTGTGTGGTTTTCATTATGTATTCATGAGGGTGCATTGAAGGAGTTTTCTGCAGGCAGGCAGAAACTAATTTTTCTTCTACTTTAGGCTGACCAAAAGTTTGGAACCATGTTAGTTCTAAACCTAGCTTCACAGGAGGATACACCCTGAGTGGTGATATAATACATGTTGGTGATTAAACCTATCAGGGTGGGACATATTCTTTGTGCATTGTGATACAGCCAAGCAGTGCAAAGTATGGCTGCTGAGACAGATTCATTCATTATGATAATGTTATAAAACTCAGCTCGTCTTTCAGAAAAGTTTAGCAACAGGGAACCTGAACTTTAAACAAGCTCGCTTCAGGTTTTGAAGCAGCTCAAGCAAAGGTATTATATTAAGGAAAAAAAAGCTTTCATGAGCCTAGGTCAAATGTTTGGCAAGCATGAATCTGGGTTGGAGTGAAGTCAGGACTCAAGCATGGGAAATCTGAGATGTTGATTTTGGATTCCTTCGGATTTCATGCGGTAACACTAAGGGAATCTGTGATAAGGTCTATTCCTGCTCTGATGAAGTCAATAGTAACTTTAATATCATGGGAGGTGACTGGCCTCCAGGGCTTGTATTTGAGATGGTGCAGATGACAATTTCTTCATTACAATCTGTGTTTCTAATGAACAAAAGCCAAGGATGTACTGAAATATGACTTCAAGCTAGAAAAGTTTGTTGTTTTTTTCCTTCCCCAAGATGTTAATTTGAGAAAATACTGGGATACTGGGATATTTTCAGAAAGAAAAAAAAAAAAGTCATTTCCTGTTTTAAAAAGATGTACTGACAAATAAACTAGCTATATGCAACTGAAAAAAAAAAAAGTAAAAATGAAAATTAAACATTGCAATATTAACAAAGGAAAATGCTGTAACTGATCCAAGCTGTTTGTTTGTTCGTTTATTTATTTATTTTTCCCTCTGGAGCTTTGCTGATGAAAATAAATTTGCTTTTGGCATTCTAACTTCATTTGGACAAGAAGTATTTACCGTATCTCAGATATTTTTTACAACTTAAAAATCCATTTTCTGCCCATTCTAGGTCTAAGTCTGAACATCTTATCTGAACTGTCAGCTCAAAACTTGCTTGATGAGCAAAATTTAATCAGTTGTTCCAAATGTTCCTAACTTCAGTGATGCTCAGAGTAGAGCCTGATTTGGGTGTCTATTCAGATGCTAAAATTTCCTTTGAGATCTGAAGCATGTAGTGAACTTTTGTCCATTATAAAGCTATGAAGAGCTTAAGGTATCTTTGTCCAGAATGCTAGTCTAGATTTTAGTTTGGGCATCTGTGAGACCAAAACTACTTGGTCTATTACTACTACTAGGTTTACTATCGTGTCTTTTAAAGTCTCTCAGTATTCCCCTAAAGCCTTTTATTTTCAATTTTTTCCTCTCTAAGCTCCTGTAGACGCTTAAGTAATAACAAATATCCCCTACATCTTTCAGTGGTCAAGTAATCAAGAAGTGTAGATGCACAGGAATGTTAACAGTGTTCAAAGAATTAATTTGCAGGAGCTACAGAATAGGGGAAGAAAGAAAAAAATGAGCAGTGAGCATTAATGAGGTAGGACAGGCTGCAGTTGAAATGGCAGTAGCACTCTGCTCTCGGGCTCTGATGGAACCAGTGGGTGTCTGAACTTTGCTGGATGACAGGCAAATTCTGGAGATGATGCATTCCCCCAATTAAAAATCGTGTTGTGCAGTTGCACTGTGAAGAGCAAAGACCAGGAGAACCCTTGGACCCTTTCTCTACCTTTCCAATCTCTCGTCCAATTCCTGGAGCTCTGCAAGGAGCAGGAACATGGCAGGCAAATTAGAGTTAGAGCTCTGCTTTTAGAGGAAGGTACCCTGGTGAGAACAGAAGCTTCTCAAGTATCTTGGGCTGCCTCCCACAGCAGAAGCAGTCTTTTGCTTACCTTGTGGCAACTACCCACCCTGATATTTTTAATCAGTAAAAAAAGAAAAAAAAAAAGAAAAAAAAGAAATGGAGTTGATCTGCATTTGCCTTGCAGCGAATACCTACTGAGCTGGGAGACTGGGAGAGACATGAGAAGGGTAGTATTCATTATTTATAGCCATTCCTATAGTGCTTATCACCACAGTGTCTATAAGCGAGTACCATCGACAAGGCTCTAAATGTGAGAAAATTTAATAATGCATTAATAATAACGTGCACTTGTCTGTGGTGGCAGCAGTTGCAGCTGAGATGACTTAAAGAGGGAAGGAGATGGAATTGCCAGAGCTGTGCTGAGGAGGTGGCGGGGAGCCTGGGAGGCCCATGGCCCTGCAGGAGGAGCGGTCTGCCGGGAGGCCTTGGGGTCTACCCAAGGGCCAGGTCAACAACAGGCACGGGGACAGGGTTGGCAGCTTCACCAAAAATAATGTGCTGAAAGGGCATATTCAGAAGGGAGCAGGAATGTACTTGAACTTAATTATTAAAGGCTTCCCATGCCGCCCTGCCATATGCATATGGACACATGCAGAGGCCTGCTTGGCTCCCGCTCTGAGGTAATGACAGAAGATGACCAAGCCTGGAGTTTGCCTTGTTAAAGACTGTAGTTCAAAGCTGGCACCCCAGTTAATGAAGTCTCCCTCCCTCCACTTGTTTTATTACGCTGTCCTCTCTTGCTCAGCTCTGTTCCTTTTTTCTGCCTCTGGTCTGGAAAAAGGAGTTGAGACCCCTCTGTGTTAGAAGTAAGCTGGTGCTGATGAGGCAGTCTGAAGAGTGGAGGACAGTCACAAACAGAGGAAGAAGCAGATGCATCTGAGGAAGTGCAGTTTACAGTCAGATCTACAATCAGATCGATTCATTTCTCTTTCATCACTTCAGGAAGAAAAATATCTTCCATTGCTACCACCTGTCCATGGCTTATCATTCATTTGTGTGACCCCCTCAAACTGAAAAAAATAGTGGGTGCAGCTTTGACAATACATGTTGAAAGGAATGACAGGAGTTGAGAAACAAGGCAGCAATTTCTGCAGATACAGGTCAGGAGATCTTTTCTTTTCTTTTTTTTTTTTTTTTTTTTTTTTTTTTTTTTCAGAAGCAAAACTGGTTTGTAGGGGTGGATGGCAACCCTGGACAAGTGGACATGAGGACAGGTTGTGTGTTACTGACTCCACTGCTCTGGTAATCTCTCTATCCCCCATGTGCAGAAACAGTGGATGGGTGTTCCGCAAAAAAGAACTCGAGTTCAAATCAATTTTCTAGCTAGAGTATTTACTTCATAAGCACTTTCAGCAGTTTCAGTTCAAATATTTATGAAAGAGTTCAAATATTAATTAGTCATAATAAGTACAGAAGAACTACTTCTACAGAGGCCTCTGTTTCTTTCCTGTAGTAATTTGCTAGCACCCTTAGATCGCATCTACCTCCTATACCCTCTGCTTTACCTCCTCACCGTGTCCCCCTCTACATGCTCTTTTTCCATGATGACACCAGAATACCTATCAGCCCTATCAGTTTAAAAGGTCCTGAAGTCAAAACTGTGGTATCTACATCTCACATTTACTGAGAGTGTTTAAGAGGAACAATGAATATGCTCATTTGTGCCACCCAGAGGAAATCTGTTAGAGCTATAAAGACAGATGACATTTGTAAGTAAACACAGAAGAATCAGGTAACAAGAACTCAGAGTCCTCTCAGCTGCTTGCCAATTTCTTTCTTTTTTTTGTGTGTGTGTGTGTCACCTGATGCTATTCTGTGTGCACTGAGTCTTTCCACTGGAAAGGTCCGTGGCTGGGGGAATCCAACATCTTCCTAGAACTGGTGAAAATCTTCAGAGAGCAATTGTGCGACAATCTCACTAGTCAGGTATTGCATATTTGTCATCTTCCCACTTCTGGACACATATTATGGGACTCCTTTTCACAGAAGGTGTCCAGGATGTGACAAATCAGTAGCAGGAAAATCCTAGGGTGTTGAAAGCAAAATTTATTGTGAAGAATTCACACTCAAACTACTGTAGGTTTTACAAATAGACTTTACAGTCCATAAATCCCCAAGCTTTAGGGGAACAGATAAGCCAGTGCAATACATCTACAGTAGGTTTAGAGTGACAGATAGTATGGTGGTCAGAGCAGACAAGGTTTAGTCAATGTGATAGTGTGTTGCAGCTACAGATATATTCTGAAACTGTTAAGACTGGTGTTTTCTTTCACTGAATGTCTCAGTTTAATGTTAGAGTGGTATGTGAAGTCCATGGCTAAAGCTGTCAGGATCCATACAGCCTTTAGAGGATAATATAGTTGTTTATAATGGCGCTACTGAATCATATTCTACTGCCCTGATTTCTGATATGTTAACTTAAACAAAAGCAGTGCTCCTCCTAGTTACAGAGGTGACTCTTTCAGTAGCTTTGTGTATGTGATTTTATTTCAGCGTTTGGCTTAAGAAGCTCAAGGAGTCTGGAACCTGGGTGTAAGGAACTGTCAATGAATTCCTCTAGATAAGGGGACTTTTGGTTGGTATGGATCCATTTGAGGCAGCTCTTGTGCCAGCTGTCATATGTTGGCATAGGCTTTTTGCGAAGGATGATGTTGAAGCAAGAAAGCAATAGATATATAGCATAATGTGCTCACTAGTCTGCTGAGTTTCAAGTAGTGTTGTATTTATTTGTTTATTTAAGTCTAGGTAGACTTACATGAAGTTAGAACTTCCCTGTGATCTGAAGTTTCACGCAGAATTCTCAAGGATCAGGCTCAGATGTAAGCACAGGGGCAGGAAGGTATGAACCTTTCCTTCACACTCACCTTCCTTTTTTCTTCCTGGACTGAGCAGTCCTTGCAGCATGCTGACATGTGGATTGTAGCAGAAGACTTCTCAACTGCCCTTTCTTCCGTTGCCAGGGATTATTGGTCAGTGACCACACACCGAGCAGGGAATGTATTGCAGCAAGAGCTATACAAGAATTCCAAAGCTGTGCCCTTGGGAAAACAGAAAATAAAGAAAAATGAACTAGAGTAACAGAGATGGGACAATATCCACAATGAACTTTGGTAGCCGTTATGGAAAGAAAGTGTACAATTTATGACCCTGAGCAACTGGCTCACCTTTTAGGTATTTTATAAAACGAGCTCAGCAGAATGATGCAAGCATTGGCAGCAGAGGGTAATGTTTCTTTTTTATTGGCTCCATCCTACTGTCTGATTTTGCTAATTGCAGTAGTTTGAGCCATCAGAGACAAATTACTGAGACTATCTGCACATGCTGGACAGACAGCTTGAATATTTTTCACACATAAATGCGTTAAGAATGGTGTTTCATAAATAAATTTTTTACTTCTGTATACATACTGAGAAAGACATAAAGATCAGATGTCTACAGTTTGGGTTACAATCTGAGAGGAATTAAGCTTTAGAAATTAGATCATTAGAGCTGTTCTTTAAACACTGTCTGTATGACCCAACAGAGGGTAAAAGTCAGACAGGCAGAAAGCCTAAATGGCTTTGGCTTGTGCCCTCCATGTGTTTTAGCAAGGAAGAGAAGTTCCAATGCCAGTGGTAGAGTTATTTGGCAGCTCCTCCTTTCTCATAGCCACCCCTTCCCCTTCCAAAAAATTAAGGGTTTGTCTGCTTCTGGCTTGCTTGGTAGCAAAGACAGCATTAAGCACAAGCACATCTGTATGTTTACCAGTGCCAGTCTGTCTGTGAAACATGTCAAATGCCAGTGGGGTCATGCACAAGGGCTATGCAAAGCATGCAGCACATGCCCAGTCATAAAAAGCTTGAGCAAACAGTGCTACATGCCATGAAATGACAAGAAGGGATATTCAAGAGCTGGCCTTATCCTCAGCTTTTCCAAAAGTCAGCACCATCAAGAAGCATAAACCTGACATGGGGTAAACACCTTCTTTCCCCTACCCTGTGGTGTTACAGCTGCTAATCCAGGTCCTTGTCTTCTCCACCTGGAGTCAAGCATGGTGGGGAAGGAACTCAGATTCCATTGTTTTGAAATAGTTGTTACTTTACCATATATGAAGAAAGTTTGAGTTCCCCTAAACCAACACTGTGCAGGAAAATTGGAAAGTATGTTGAAGAAACATTGGAAGCTGATGGTAGCACAAAGTGGAAATGTGGTTGAAATAGACATGACAGCAGTTCATGCCTCTTTGATGTAATATATCAAATGCAAAGGGGCAACAAAGTTCAGATGGGACAACGAGTTGGGCTTGTCAGAAGCCAGGCCATTTAGGGTTTTATAGACCAAACCTGGCCATTAATCCACTGATGCCTCAGCATTTGTTTATCAAGTAGTGCAGGTTAATAGGGTCTCCTAAATGGCTTGCAGGAATCAACTATGTAATACCCCCACAAAACAGTATGTTTGTGGCATTGCATGGTCGTGCAGTGCTGGGCAAAGAGTTGTGGTTCCCTTGTGCTTGGGGAGAAGCAGTGGCTTGGGTGCATCTCTGCTAGGCTGCCTCCCACCTTCAGAGCTGGGGGCTATCCCATATGCCCAAGTTGGGCAAAGGTTATTGGTGGCAATGCGACCTAACAAAAAAAATGCAGAAGCCTGGCCACAGCACCCCCATTACAGCTATGGGAGGCAATATGCACTCATCCGTGGGACTGTGGAAGGCATCACATGTCTGGGATTCTGGAAAGGTTTGAGTTTTGTTTGCCATGCCAAAAGCCATGACCAAGTTTGAGACAGGAGCCTGTTATTTTTGTAGCCATAATTGAATGATTAGGTTAATAGTCTAGGATTTAGAGACAGGGGTTCAATTTTCTTCTTTTTCACAGGTCACTAGCATGTGACTCACTCTCTTCATACCTCAAGTACTCATCTGGCCAGGACTGTGTTGGAAGGAGAAGTAAGTTGAAAGATGAGATGTTCAGATTTATACCGAGGAAATCAGTGGTGTGTAATCTCATAGCTAGATACTCTTTAAGTGCAGTTTTAAGTAGGGAGCACTACCGAATGTGTATTAATAAAATATGAGGTGGTAAAAGTCTGTTTTCACTGATCCTGGGTGGTTTTCTTTCCTGGAATCCCTTTGAAATAGCAAGAATCAGTCATTTCAGCCTCTTCATTAAGTGTATTATTTAATCCCACACACTGTAGTTCCTTAAGTATAGAAACAATCTACTTTACACTCAGTGGGAACAATGAGATGCCCCAGAGCATATTTAAAACAGAACTCCCAGACACAATTACTTGGCTTAAAAGGGTCCGAGCTACATTTATTATTACAAAAAAGCTCACCAAAACATGCAAACAAACCCTAGTCATTTTTATTCAATTTTCCTTCTTTTCTTAGAACCTGAATAATATGACTAAATGCTAGAAAAACTTGAATTATTTTTATGACTAAAATCGTTGTGTTCCTCATGTATCACAACTCATCTCTAAGTTTTTTTTCCCCTTCTAATGTTCCCAAGTATCTATTCATAAGTGTTTGCTGGTTGTATTCAGCTGTTCATTTTCTCAACATTATTTCTGAAATTATGTACGTTATCTTTAGAATCAGTGACACACACGTTAATATAGAATATATGTTGCTGAATAGTTTGTGTGTTTGTGCATATACATCATGCATAGACACAAATACATGCATCCTATGTGCTCACATTAGCAAATGTGCTAAGGCAGTTTATATTGCATATATACTATATATATACACTATTTAAAATATTTAAATTTAAAAGATTTTTTTTTTTTTTTTTTTTTTTTTGTAGGGAACAGTGGTTTCAGTAGTGTTTGCTGAGTGGAAAGCAGTAGACACTGTTAAAATGTAAAAGACTTGCAAATGAAATGCTGTCTCACTGCATTTCTCTTTTCTAAAATCTCTGTGTCTGGACTGAGAATGTATTTTTCATGCCTGGATTTAAAGGGAGCCCTCTCAGGAGAGTTAAATAGAAACCAAATAAAACCACAGCATCTTTGTTTGAAAAAGTCTCTGGGAAAGATTATGCAGTGCTTAAATCCTTCCCTGCTTGTAGCAGGTTTTGTGGATGTCAGGTTGATGTGCTTAAATTTATTTATTTTTTTCTGAAGAAGACCCAACAGTGAAATACTATCTTGCCTGTTAAAAAGTGCAAATATTTTAAAGTAGGAAAGATAATTGTCTTTTTTTTATTATTATTATTTTTTTCAACATCTGGTGTTAAAGTGATTAAGTCTTAAAATACATGAAGCTAGTAAGTTAGGAAGGTTCAAAATCTCCTGCTCTGCATTGGGAGGAGGAGCAAGCTCAGCAAGGGCTGGCAGGTGAGCTTCAACCCCTCTCCAGTTCCTTTGGTTAGAGGTAGGGACATCTGTGAAATACTTAGGGACCTGTCAACATGGAGCAGTGATCATGGTGGAGGGGCAGCAGCAAGAGGAAAATTACCTCAGAGTCTCTTGTCAAGTGTGTGTTTTTTCAGTGTAGCAGGACAACTTCCCATTTCTGAGCAATCTGTTTTTAAAAATGCTGTGGGCTATCCTGCAATTTAACACTGGCAGGAAGTTATCCGTAGAGAAAAAGGAGGTGAAGAGCTGAGCAAGGGGAGAGCCCCCTGGCAGTAACATGCCAGGGGTTGTGTGATGACTCTCACCCCTCATCACACCCGTGACTGCTCTCAGCCTTCTCTCCTGCTGTTTAACCTAAATTTCCCTGTTCTTAACATCACGCTGTCGCTACTAATGATACCTCTGAGCTATATACTAATTTATTCTTTCTCTTTCACTTCTTCCTTTCAAATACATGAGGAGTTTCCAGCAATGCTTTTAGCATAGATGAGCTGGTCTTACAACCAATTACTGTATTTAACTGAATCCCAAATGATCTTAAATCTGAAACAACTTCATAAGTTCTCAGGGCTAGCTGAAGGAAAATGTTTTAAATTAGTTTTATCAATAGTTTTGATGCTTTTTCTACTTTTAACAGTTATATTCTATTGTAGTTTGGAAAAAAGAAAACCTTATTTTTCTTGTTGTTAGTATCTTTTAATAATATTCCCACATAGAAAACCTTCTGTATTGAGTGAAGAACAAGCATAGGAAAAAAAAATATAAAAAGACAATGATAAGGTGATTTCCCTTAGCAAAAGCTAAATGAGATATTTTTTGGGGAAAAAAGTTGCTAGAAGGAATTACACAAATAACATACCTTCTGACTAAAACAAAACCCTGGCGGGTGAGAAGTCAGTTTGCATTAAAACAACAAAGACAAGAAAAACATCATCCTGCTCTGTTACACGCAGTGCTTGTTCACAGGAGTACAAGGAGCTCGGTCAGTAAGCTCAGCACCAGCTGTGAGCGCTGTGCTATCTCTGGTCAAGGCGGTGAGGATGACTTAGGTCTCAGAGGAAGAAGCTGCCACTGGAATCACCTGTGTGAAGGATCCTGCCCTTTCCACGGGCCTCATAGGCAGGAGGATCTGTCAGTGGAAAAGTTCCAGCCCAAGGGCAGTTGTTGGAGAGCAGCTAATATGTGGTAGCTTGCAGCTTTAGATACGGTTTTTGCCTTCTGGGTGAATTTCCAGTGCTCTTTCAGTTTTAAATCTTTGAAGGATGGTACAAAGGTTATCTCAGATTCAGTAAATACTTTGTCTATTTCAGAACTCCCTCAGTCTGAGGGAGAGCAATTAGTGGTCTTCAAGCAAGAAGATCTGGGTAGTGAAGAGGGAAGTAAGCCCACGGCTTTGAGAACTACAGGGCTGCTTCAGAAACTCACCTATCCACCCCCCTGACAAAGGGCAGAGCCATGCTGAGGCTCAGCAGCTCCCAGCGTTATGAGCTCCCCCAGTTCCTGCTGGTTGTGCTGCCTTACCAATTGCTTCTTGCTGAGGCTGCAGCCCTGGTCCTGTTCTCTCCCAAACCACCTCTCTGCAGCCACCTGGCTGGCCTGTCTTTTGGATCCCCCCTGTGCTCCAGCCTGCAGATCTGAAACTCAGTTGGCAGCTCTCCAGTTGATGGACCATGTGATGGGCACCACAGGGGAGCAAGGGGGAAATCTGGGAGCCAGCCACCCAGCTCCTTAGGTAGTTTGATATTTCAGGAAAGTGAGCTATTGAAAAACAGTTCTTTACTACATCCAAATCAATTGTAGCTACTGCATTCCTTGTATCCACAAGTATTGGAATGTTTGTCTTAAAAAGAGATCAACAAACAAAGGGATTATATGTTTCCTTCACTAACCAGCAGTACTGCATTTTTACTGCTTCTTTGACAACACTCTGAAGTCAACAGAAATGAGGTCTGTAATATGTAGTATTGTATTCGTTCTAGTAAGAGTTGTCCCAGAATTACTTCGTTATTTCACAAGGGACAGAACTTGGATTTGGGGCTGTTTTGGTAACTCTGGTTACTGATTCACCCCTCAACACTGTTAAGGAGTTGGGGAGCCCACCAATATCTGTAACAGCCAGAGCTGGTCCTTGCCAGACTCTCCATTTAGACTCCCCATTTAATACATAGTGCATTCCCTTGTGCTTTCTTGGATATATCATCTCAGATCCCATGACTTCACAAATAAATTCAACAGCCAAGTCTCTTATTTCCCTCTGGTCTAGCAGATTTCTGTATCAGCTATTCAGTTTGTGTCTTAAAGCTTCCCTTATTCACCTTGATCCTTTCTACTAGCAGTAACTTTCCCTGTGAGCTTTAGGAGTGAAGAAGCAGTTCTGCCTAACATTTTTCTAATCTAGGTTCTCTCTTCCCTTGCAAGTCCTTAAGGAGCAGGAAACATTTTCCTCTTTCCCGTTTGTGTTCTCCAGGTCCAGTCCTAAATATAACAATGTCTTGCAGGATTCTTCTCTCTCTTAAATTCATTGGTTTCATTGTGCCTTGTTTCATAGGCCAGATTATGGTCCTCAGATGACTCGTTCCAAAGGCATAAGGGGGTATTTCAATACCAACGTATTCAGTAATTTATCTGTTTCTTTCCATGTAAGTGGGCAGACGTCATAAGTTTGAGAAGAAAGTTATGTTTCACTTCTGTGGCTGTCACTGAATCCAGCTGTGTTAGAAGGCAGCCTGCTTCCATGCCTCAATACAATTTGAAGAGAGGTTTGGGGAGGGGAAGAGGGTCGTGAGTGAGCTAGAGAGAGCATATGCAACTGAGTAATGTATTACGGCATGCACTGCTTCCTTCCGTCTGCTTGTGCCAGAATAAGATCACAGACAGTTGGTTTTTACTGTCAGTAGATGCTTCAGTGAATTGGGCACTGGTCAGAATGGAAAAAAGAATAACAGCTTGGAAAAGAAACAATTGCCCTGCTATGTACCCCATTCCTAG
The DNA here is from genome assembly GCF_964211825.1 of Aythya ferina. NCBI lineage: Eukaryota > Metazoa > Chordata > Aves > Anseriformes > Anatidae > Aythya > Aythya ferina. Next base: position 55,698,877 of record NC_140301.1, read on the forward strand.
GATGTACGGATAAAAAGAAAATGCTGTTCTGCACAATGGATCAAGAATATATTTGTCCTGCCTCTTTCAATGATAGAAGGAGGTTTTGCACATGTAAAATGTACTTGTGTGAGCATGTTAGCACACAGGCATACACATACAGCTTCTAATTCAGAGCCAGAGGGTGCAAGCCTATTACTGAAGGTATAGTGCTGCCTGTACATTATTGCTGACATGCTTCATTCATGTTTCTTCTGAAATTGCATTATTCTTTCTCACTAGGTGTGTTCTATATTTTTGAATGCTGCTAGACAAAGAACAATGATATAGTCCTTTCCTCTGAAAAATATCTTATAACATTTAAAAACAAACAAACCAACCAACCAAAAAAAAAAAAAAAACAACAAAACCACACACACAAAAAAAAAAAAACACAGATTTTTCTTGATAGTACTGAATAATTAAAAAAAAATATCCTAGGACAAACTGTGAGTTGATGCTAGCTCTTTTGCAAATTTAAACTCTGAATGTCCTTTCAAATACGTCTGAAAGTAATTTTACTACCTCATCCTATTAGGGTGAATCTGCTGGTTTTGCTTCTGTGTTCATCCTCTATCCTGTTCTCCCAGTTGTAGAAGTCCCTAAATTGAACTAATTGAAGGTAGGAGACTCTCAGGAAGAAGTGTCCCATTTACTTGCCTTATTCATATTCTTACCTGGACATCTGCTTACAGCTACTGCTGGAGACAGGGTATGTCTAAGCAAATATTTTGTGTGGCCCAGTGTAGCTGATCTTGTGTTCATATTTCACTTCACAATGGTTTGAATTTGCAGGAAATAATCCTATAATAATTTCCTCTTTCTGATGAAAGGCATATTTGGCAACAACTTGAAGTGGTATAAACTTGTGAGTCCTTTGCTTCTCATTTCCTGTGAGCTCTCCTAATGATGGGAAGGAGAAAATTCAAGTGGTTTATCCAGAATTACTCACAGGCTGGTCACATGGCTTGAGTTTGCAAAGTACAGGGATGCTTTGTGGACTTGGAAGTTTAAGGCAGTAAGTGAGCAAGGCTCTATTTCTAGGAAGGAAAAATAAGAAAGGAACATATGCCCAAGATGTCTGTGAAAACAGTGCTGTGGCTCTTGAGAACTGGAGACTACTGAGCTGTGTGGGCAAAGTGCTGGAGGAACCAGGCACAGAAGTGCTGTGGGTGCAGTTTTATGACTGCAGTGCACTGAGCTGAGAGGTGAGAGTCTTGATACTCTAGCACGTGTGGTATGTCACTACTCTGTGCTGTTATTTCTTATTTTCCTTTACTTCCAGTGAGCATCCCAGGGAGGCAGTGTCTTTTGTCCGCAAGAAGTTCTCTGTCATTCCCAGTTACAGGGGAGGAAGTGAAATGACTTGCTAATAGTCTGCTCCATGACCCAGGAGATGGGTAGCAAAATTGGAAAAGAAACCTCAGTGTCTTCAGTCTCAGGGAATATCTCCACAGTCAGACGTGGAAAGGAAAGTCTGGTGCCCTTTCTCCTTCCCTCCTCACTATCTGAGGTTTAGCCAGCTCTGATTGCACAGTCCTGCAGCTATTGGTGAGCCCAGACTAATAAGCAAGTCAGAGAGGGCAGGATATTTCAGCATGGGAATTAAAGTGTCTGCATAGCTCCAGGACCTGATCTGGGTTATGCCTTACCAATCAGGCAGAGCTGGGCTGTGACTGCTAGATGTGCTCGTGTCGATGTGCCCTCAACCCCATGTGCTGCTCCAGATGTCACTGAGCCTCTTGAATCTCCAACCTCTACTAAAGCCTTTGGGCACCACTGTAACACAGATAACAGCCAGGCAATTTGTTCACATGGAGAGGGATACAATGGCTCAGTCACTATACTAATAAAATATTATGCTATTCTGGAGAGGCCTTTCACTGATTTTCAATTCTGAAGATAGGCACTGGGGTGTGTGATGTCCTTCTGACCACTGGGCCAAGTCTTCAATACAGGCTGAGACTTTAATACAGGATGTTTAATCAGATTATTATTTTTAAATCTTCAATTTCCATCTCTATCTAGCTTGATAGTCTTTTAATGGCTTGGGGTCAGTGATGAGGATGAAGTCGGTTAAGCGGTCCCCTCTTGGCTGTTTCCAGCGCTTTTGTCCTGCTGGTTGGTAAGAACTAGTTTGTGTGAGGTCTGCAAGTCTCTATTTCCCCAAGAGGAATAATGTGAGCAATGCTTATGTAGGTGCTAAGAAAGCAAGAAAATGCTTGCTGTAGTTGTGTGCTGACATCTCCCCTGTCATCTAATCAATGCCACTGTGTGTCAGATGATTCTTCTCAACTTGTATTTGGTATTTAGTGTTACCTTTGACAAAATAATACGTAAAAGTATTCTTCTCTTCCAGGACTATGTATGAGTTTCAAGGTTGGTGACTAAGAATGAGAAACCCAAGAAATTCTGAAATGACACAATTTAAATCTTGTTTAGTTCTTTATGCTAGCTTCAGCAGGTTAAAGTCTTCCTTTTCCTTCTCAGTTAAGCTGTGGACAAAATCCCTTTTTACATCAATTGAGTTCTGTCCATCCAAGCACTCTCACTGGATCCAAAGCACACTAAAATCACTGTAAATCCTTCTTAGACCCCTCCCTTCAGGTGTCTGGCACAGGCCAAAGCTGAAGTACGATGCTTCTCATTTTTCATGTAATCTCTGTTACAAGTGAAGGGTGAGATTAAGGGACTTAAAATTGTGATAGAGGCATGTGTTTGGATAATTCATTTTAATGATGTAATATCCTTCCAACCTCATTCTGTGGCACATGGTGGTGCTGGAAGCAGCTCTGGCTTTGCTTTGAGTAGTGTTACAAGGACTCTGAACCTTTGACCTCTTTTTTCCTTTCTGCATGTAGAAAGTCCTGGAAAATTCCCTAATGGCACAAATTATAGGAGGCACAGACTTGACTCTGGGAACTCTTGCACACACTCCCTCTCTCTGTCTGTTTTTTCCCCTCCTGCACTTGTCAGATTGTGAGGAGAAGATAATCTTCGTTCTACACGGGGGGAATTGGATGCAGTGGAAATGTATCACAGCAGTGAAAAAGGAATCGACAAATAACCCCCCTCAACATGATGTTCAGATGTAAGGATTTTTTATTTCCTCCCCTCCCAGTCCTTGCTGTTCCTGTTGCTGAATGATGATGAGAGAAATAACACTACCTCTTCTATCTTAGAGCTGGAAATCAGCAAGTATAATGCATGCATATGCATAAAATTCAGCAACAGGAGCTATTGCCAATTTAAGCCATTGTTCTCCTAATTTGGAGAAAAAAGGCAGTCTTACTGTCTTTATAGTAAAAGCCTCAAACAGATTAGGTCAAGTCTCTGCAGACAAAGTAATTCTGTGGTGCTTAAAATGATAGAAACTAATCTCCATGAAAGCTGAGTCCAGGGGTATAGGCTATTAAAGATATCTATATGCTATAGGCAGAGAAGAAGATAAGAGGTCCAGCTCATAATGAGAAACGATAACTCTACACACTTTGTTTACAGTTTACCCCAAAGACCACAGATTAGCACAAATCTCAGAGCATCTTTATTACGGCACTGCATTGGAGAGGGGGCTGCCAACAGAGGATGGAATTGCTAAGTAGGCTGGGACCATCTGTCCTCTCAGGGAGGTGAAAACGTGCATGATTGAGTGACACCTGCTTGTCAAGTGTGGCCTGCTGGGAAATTTTCTCTTGGATCACTGAGCTCCAAGTACATTACCTGCATTAAAATCAGACAAACAATCTCATCAGCATTATGCATTTAAGCAACTCATGGCAATATCGAAATAAAACATATATTCAAGATCTCTAGATCTTGCAAGATCAGGAACTCATGTTGGCAGGCCTAGTTTCTGGTTGAAATTGAGCATTTGAAAAATACATTTCCTGTTATTTTAAGGATCACTGGAGATAAACCAACAGGCAATACAAGCGCTTTTTTTTTTTTTTTTTTTTTTTTTTTTTTTTTTCCCCTCCTTGAAAAGCAATGAGTTCTTACTAAAACAAGCCTTTGCAGACTTTGCATGAGTAAAGGCATTGTCCCCCTGAAATGGAATAATTTTGATTGCACTCTGCCTAATGCAAGGAATTGCTTCTTTTTAAATATTTAACCACCTTGGAACATATTCGAGCAATGTTTAATAAAACCACGTAACAATGGACAGAAAAATACAGGTTGACACTTCAGTATGAACTCATCTTGTTGAGAAGAGCTGCTCCTTCCCCTCCCTTTCAAAAAGCACCACAGCATGAGTTAAGGTCAGAGTGTTGGCTTGAATTTCCAGTACAAATCCTGATATTCTTCTGTTGCATGGTTATCAGCTCGATCATTAAATCTGAATCTGGATGCCACTGAAAATCATGGGTGGTTTTATCAGTGTCTATAATGAAGGGGATGTTTGTTTTGACCTTTAATGTGATTTATATATATATATATTTCAAATAAAGGTTCATCTGCTTTTTATTAAACAGAAAATATGCTTATCATTAAAATATTAGTTTCTGATTCTAATCAGTGGTTTGACTTGTTGCATTCCAGAGTTATAGATACAAAAAAGATCTGTTGACAACAAATATGAAAGTAACAGAAGAGGAAGGAGAGAGAAAAGAAAAAAGTGGTTAGAAATAAACAGCACTACCAGTACTATTGCTAAATAGCTTGTAGCTCTGTTATTGATTTAATAAAGTAATTCTATGGATCTGGATTATTAAAACTTATTAAGGATAATAATAATAAAAAAACTTCATTGGATATCAAATGATGTTCTTGCAGTATTAAGAGAGTTGATATGCTTCAATTTTCTATTTCCCAGTCAATAAATAACATGCTTCTTCTGGACAGTGCAATGAAAACTATCACAGAATCACAGAATCACAGAATTTCTAGGTTGGAAGAGACCTCAAGGTCATCGAGTCCAACCTCCAACCTAACGCTAACAGCCCTCCACTAAACCATTTCCCTAAGCTCTACATCTAAACGTCTTTTGAAGACTTCCAGGGATGGTGACTCCACCACTTCCCTGGGCAGCCTGTTCCAATGCCTCACAACCCTTTCTGTAAAGAAGTTCTTCCTAACATCTAACCTAAAACTCCCCTGGATCAACTTAAGCCCATTCCCCCTCGTCCTGTCACCAGGCACGTGGGAGAACAGGCCAACCCCCACCTCGCTACAGCCTCCCTTGAGGTACCTAAAAAGAGCGATAAGGTCGCCCCTGAGCCTCCTCTTCTCCAGGCTGAACAAGCCCAGCTCCCTCAGCCGCTCCTCGTAGGACTTGTTCTCCAGGCCCCTCACCAGCTTCGTCGCCCTTCTCTGCACCCGCTCAAGCACCTCGATGTCCTTCTTGTAGCGAGGGGCCCAAAACTGAACACAGTACTCGAGGTGCGGCCTCACCAGAGCTGAGTACAGGGGGACGATCACCTCCCTAGCCCTGCTGGTCATTACTTCCATTGTTCTTTCATTGTTCCATATGTACTATGTACATTACTTCCATTGTTCTGAGTGTTGAAACTGCCTGCTAGATTACAGCAGAAATCTAAGTAACAAGAGTAGGATCCATCATTTTCCTGCATAGTTCCCAAGTCCTTCTCCCATGGGTTTTGATGCAGTTTGCATCAGCCTATAAATAGATAAAATCCAGGTCTGAGAGCTCAGGGATGTTGCTGCTTCTAGGTCACACCTGAGTGAGTTCCTCTGTGCTCTGTTAGGTCCCCTTGCCTCTGGTCCTGCTGGCTATGGGGCAGCAGAGTGCCTGTGAGCAGGTATGGTGCAGGTACAGTGTGGTGTGGGTGCTGGAGACTGTGGTTGGATGGGGCCAACCCCATCTTTGTGACCATGGATGGTGTAGCCAGGTACTTAGGTGGGAGCTGATGCTGATCTGGAGCTATTGGAGGTCAAGGATTGGATCAGCCAGATTGCTCCCTCCTCTTTGCAGCTGCAGCTGGAGAAGGTGGCAGAGCTCTCTTTCTCCTGCATGCACGTCTTCAATCACCTGTATTGCTGGTATAGATTTTATTGAGTCTTGGCATCACTGGGCCTCTGCCTGTCTCTAGAAATTTCCTTCAAACACAGAAATGTACTGAGATGCATTAATACAAAACAAGCAGAAACGAAGAGAAGAGCAAGGTCCCTTGCTCTTAAACAAATATCTTGTCTCTCTAGTGTGTGGCCTTGCTGGCAAGACATGCTGTATTTCAAAGGGATGAAATGATTACATTAACCTAAACGTTTCTTCAGTGACCTCACTCCAGCTGTTGCCATGCTTACCTGCAAATACAAAAACAAACAGATGGGCTGGTGCTCAGCCAGGGAGTCAAGAAAGGTCTCCTTGGGGGGAGGAATGTTCACACCATAACTTTTTTTTTTTTTTTTTTTTTTTTTTTTTTTTTTTTTCCTTTTTTCCTTTTCCCTGCTAAGTTACTTAGACAGGAGTGCTGGAAAACCACCTGCTGTTGGGGAGCTAATGCACAGTGCCTCAGATCCTGTGCTGTGGCTTCTGACATCCTTGTTGGTAACCCAAACTTGGCCTGCAGTTCTGGGTTGACCCTGATAAGCAATGCTCCTTGTGGGCTGCTGGGGTGATGAGAAAGTGTTTGATACGGGAATGCTGCCTGCTATTAAAGGTGATACTGGCTATATTATATATCTGTTCTCAAGAGCTTTATTTGTGGGCTGTAGGTGATTTTTCAAAGCAGATTGCAGGTGTGTTGTCACTGCTCTTCTCTGAGCAGTATTTTGTCATTCCTGAACAAACCTTTTTTCTTCTTTCCAAATAACTGACATCAGAATATTAACTTAAAATTCATTGATGAAAGAACGACTAACAATTATTAAAAGAACAACAACAACAACACATATGCTACAGGATTTTCTGATGTGAAAAGCACACTTGAAAACAATTTATTCTGTATCATTTCTTTTGCCATCTCATCTCTAGCACACCTGGTGTGCGTGTATTAAGTGATGTGATTAATATCTGTCAGATATGGTTTGTTTTCTCACTAATTCTCTAGGAGTGTGGGAATCCTGAGAGACGAATGCCTTTTCAGTAGCATTCACCTTCTGCTTTCAGGTGCGTCTGAGGCTGTGTTTGCTGGAGATAGCTATGTTTCTTGAGGGAAGTGGAAATTGGACTCTACTGGGTGTTTCCCAAGAGAATCCTTTCTGCCCCGAAAATTCCTGTTGGTCAAATTCAAAGTAATCTATGGAGATGGAGGAGCACAGGAAGAGTTTTGATAACTTTTGCTTTCCTGCTAGCTTGACCACCCAGTAAGAGCCGAGGAGACTAAGTTCCCTAGCTCCCATACGTAACTGGTAGCAGCCCAGATCTGTCTCAGAGAGACCTAAAAGGTTTGGGGGCCTGAAAGCCCAGACTGCTAGCTACTGATCCTGGAGCTGTGCTGCAGCTGGGCTTCCAACCTCCCTTCAGGCTGTCTTGTTTCAAGTTAAGAAATCATCTTAATCAGCTCTGTGACTCTCCTGAATTCATAGACCTTAGCAGCTTTTCAGAGGGACTGCTGTGACTTCTGTTTCCTAGGATTCACGTGGCTCATAGCTTTGAGTTTTCATCTCTGGGAGGCTATCTCAGAGTAGGGGCCTGCTGGTGAGTGCAGGACCTCTGGTACTGGGGCAGGGCTCCCGGAGGGCAGCTGCCAACCCCACAGATGGCCTGTGGTCCAGTGGGGCCCGTGGCTTTGGCATTGCCAGCAAAGTGCTCCCACTGCTGCCAGTCAGTGGTATCTGGGCAGCCAGTGAGACTGTCCCACTTGGTGTACAGACTTGGAGCTTGTCTATTTTCTAGAAGGCTTGAAGGTTTTGTTCCAAACAGAAATGAAATCTTCTCTTAAATGGGCTCACCTCTGCCCAAACAGATGTGCAGGTGAAGTTGGTGTGCTCCTCTACAGCCTGTTCCATGATGTGTGACCAGTACCTGAAAAACCTAAACCACCTGTAAAGGTAAACTGTAACCTGGAAGAGTATCTGGAAGATTTAATTTAAAAGCATCTGTTTAAAATACTGGTCATAGCTATGTATTAGTGTTGTCTTTGCCTTTTTGCTTTCAGAACTTACGATCTGATTGCTGTCGTCATGAAGTCCACCTTATACCTTTTCAAAGGGGTTATTCAGAAGATGTAAATTTGTTCCTACCTTGAGGTCTGTTTGCATCACCTGAAATGTTTACAGTGGCCTTTGTTTAAATGGGAATCAGGGTTTGAACTGCAAATATATTTACTATGGTAAAGAAACACAAAGATATCTTGGGTCTATTCTGGGTTTATTAATGAGGAAGATACCATGACTTCATTGTTTTATTCTCAGCCTACAGAAGTGTAGCTAAGAGGCTCTTTGTCTGTGTTTTCAGTTTTGATGCAGCCAGTAGAGAAAAAAATACGATTTCCTTGGTCACATACAACAGCTTCCTTCTGTTGTTTCCTCCTTACATTTAGCTTTTGTTCTTGTTTTCATATGTTTTCATTTCTTTGAATAAATGGATTTATTTTAATTTAATTAATTAATTATTTTTTTAAGAAAGCAGTGTTCAAGCAAACGACTCTTGTTTGAAACACAGAAAATGAATAGGGCCCTGCAACTAAACAGGCTGTAACATGCATTCAAAGCTGATTGTCTGAAATGCTGGGGCTCTACTCCGCCCCCTCTGTTCTGCAGTTGTGGGCTTGAAAGCACCTCAGGCAAGAGACTGTTGGAGCAGTGAGAGCTCTGAAATTTTTGTTTGCATAAATTCATAATTAAATACTCTGGTGTGAAATAGAAGGGGAAAAAATGTTTTCCCTGCTGCTTAGCAATTCTAAATTGGTTGGCTCTTTCTGTTGGTGGGGGCAGTGAAATGCTGTCAGACCCAGAAATGCTTATGTTTATCTGGGAATGCAGCAATGCCTTTGCTCTTGTTTTACATGTACAGAATATACATTCAGTGAAGCACTGAGGGAGTGTATCATTCAGAATGGGAATCAATTAATAATTCAGGTCTGTTGTACCCTGACATACACAATAGTATGGCATCAGTCTAGTAATTGTACAGAGGGAAGCATAGTCCATCAATCACTTTGTTCTTCCATCAAATTTTGAATAATTGTTTATTTCTATTTTTCTGATTTGCCCTGGAAAATCAACTTCTTCAAGCTCTCAGTGGAATATTTTCCCTTGAGAAAGCAAAGCTCTATTAAAATCCTTTCTCCTATATTCTTAATTGATGTTGAATGGTAAAAAAATCTCAGAACATATTCACTGTATGGATTAGGATATATTTAGTAATTGCTCCTTTTTTTTTTTTTTTTTTTTTTTTTTTTTTCCTAATAGTGCTGGGATGTAACTGCTTCTAGGGATAGAATGCAATTATATACCTGAATATACTTGAGAAAATACTTGAAGACTGTATGGTCAAGATTTCGTATATTCAAATCTTTAGAAATTTTAAACAAAAATATGATGATGTAGAAGTATTTGCTTTCACATTGCAGATTATCAGGTGAATTAGTAGTATTTGTAGAGCTGCATTTACATGTAGCAGGTGTATTGAGTATACTGTAGGTCCTGGATCAGACCCTTGGACCAAGCTACAGCCAAGTTTTAATTCCAGGTTACCCTGAATCTGACACGGTAGTGTCCTGAACTTGGGCATGACAAATCCAGGACTTTATCTAGATGTGCCATTTAGGTACCTTGTCTCCGGGTGTTGTCCCTTGTTGTTGACAGTGTTTTTCCATCTCTATTTATTGTTCTCTGTTTGTGTTGGAGGGACCTTTCTCAGGAAATATATATATATGTGTGTGTATATATATATATATATATTATTTTTTGTGTGTGTGGAAATACCAACTAGTAGCATTAACAAAATAGACTTGCTTTTAGGAGTTCAAGTCAGGACGGCATCCCATGTTGTTGGTGCCCGTGAGATTTGGGTTATGCTTGCAGTCTTGCCACTAATCAGTTGTGATTTACAGTAAGTCACCCTACTTCTCCATGCTTTTGCTTGCTTTGTCATCCTTTTTTTGGTGTTACCAAGTACACGTTATTAAGGGGAAAGGAAAGAAAGACAAAGTGTAGTCCTTTTCACTCCTACCAACTCTTCCATATTCAAATCAAATCCGTATCCTCTCTGTTCATCTAAGAACAGTAATCTCTTTGGGGAAAAGACTGCAACTTAATATATATTGAGTTTGTACAGCTCCAACCACAGTACCAATCTCGGCCTAGACAGTGTTATCCAAATCCTAAGGAATTTTAAATAATTATGGTGAGAATTTGAAGCTTTGGCTGCTTTGGGAAAGCAAGCTCTCTTTCAAATCAGTGCCAGTCTAGACAGACAGTCATTGCATCCTGGACTCTGTATTGGCAAACCCTCCTGACCTGCCTCTTGCTGTTTCCTGGACAAGCTGCAGATGCTCCAGGAATTTCTTTAATGGGGGCCCAGTGGCTGATGGTGGCTGCTTGCAGCCACATCCACAGTGTTTCTGTATGGAATTAGGCTTGATGGAGTCACAGAAGCAGCATCCTGCAGGTAAACCACAGGTTGCAGATTTATGGTTTTAAATGGATGGTCTGTACTGGGGCAACCGTGCTCTGGCCCAGCTGCTTTGGGTTTCTTGTTGCGTACTCCCCAGAGGCATCAGATAGCACCCAAAAATATGAGAAAGGGATAGAAAGGAAACAAAAAGGCTAAGGATGTTGAATTTGAAGAAATTTCTACCATGAGGATAAAAGCACCAGAAAGACACTAAAACCTGTCACACGTCAATCATGCAAAGGGTAGGAAGCATACATAACGCAGTTAATGCTCTGAGCAAAGGGGAAATTCAAAACAACTAGTCTCTGGGTATTAATTATATACTGAACTGCTAATAAGTTGGAGACAGCATGAGCATCAACTTTTGATGCATATCTGCCTTGGAAGACAAATACAATGAAGGATAAGACAATTTAGAGTAGTCTAACATTAACCAGGGCAGTACAGGTAAAGTTAGTAAGCAGTGATGGCACTGCACCTGTACAAATACTCCTGCCCTTTTCAGTGCACTTGCTGGCAGTGATGCACAATAAAGGTGCATTGATCTTTTTTTATCTTCAAACCAGTGGTAAGGTCTGAAATACTGAGTGAACCAAAAGACCTCATTAACTTCAGCTATCAACAACACTGTCTATTTTTTTTTTTTTTTAAAGTTAAAAATCCCAAGCATCATCTCAAACAGTCCCTCTCTCATTATCTCAGCCCTTCCTGGAGAAGATCAATAAACAATTTGCATATTTTTTATCAATATTTAATGTAATGCAGCAGGATGCTTTTGATGGCTTGGGTCCTTCTGTGCACTCTTTTAACATGACAGAGACTAAGAGCCCAGCAGGTGCTCAGGTGCTGGGGTCAGTTCCTAGTTAAAAACATTAGGGATTGGTCTGGCTAAATAATCTACAGCTGCCCATCCAAGGGCAGGAGTGAGAGCTCACAGAGCATGGTGATGAATTTTAACGATCCAGGAAGACAAATGAGCCTGAGCTGCCATGCAATTAGTGGGCTGTGGAAAGATGTGTTGGGTCTAAATGAGGGACATGATCTGCTCTTGACTCTCAGTGTGGTAGGAGCCCTCCCTCTGAAGGCCGTAATGAGGAAGGTAGATGAGATCCCAAACAGGTTGACAGAACAATTAAGGGGAAAATGGGAGTTGATTCAAAATGCAGTGCTTCCATCGATGGCACAGAGCTTTCCCTTTAAGAAGTCTGTATTGCTCTTCAGAAGTGGGCATGTGCCTAAGGATTTCTTTCACTTTCTGCATACTTATTTATATATCTAATTTCATTCTCAAATCAAGCCTCAGTTAAATAAGAAAATAGCTCAGAAGGAAAGGCCTAGTTCTGATCTTACTTACACAGGTATAAATCAGGAACAAATCCTCCAACCTGTCTGCAATGGGAATGAATTCCAGGCTGGTGTATCTTGTGATGATCTGTGATTAGTGCAGTAGACGAAAGGCAGTTTCCATCCAGTGATCAGACTATTGTTCGAGTCTGCTTGATTGAGACTTTAAAGCTCTTTGATGAATGTGGGTACTTGGAACAGCTGAAGAAGAGGTTCCTGAGGTCTGCCTGAAGGAAAGTTATTCCTCTATCTCTGAAGAAATAAAAACAGGTATATTTTAAAAAGTGCTATAAGAAAAGAATATAAATGTTAAAAATGGATTATATTTATAAAGGAATCAAACTATGATTACTGGCTAGGCTCGAGAAGACTGCAATCTTACCTATTTCATTTGCAAACAGGGAGCACTCAGGTAGTACAAATAATGCACCAGGAATAATCCATTCAAACAATTTGAGTCCTGCTTTTCTTCTGGAACAATATCAAAAAGAAGAAGGTAATTTACTTGAACAGTGCTTGTTATTTAAACATAGTTAGCTTTTTGACAGAAGATGATTATAAACATTTTATTTTGGAAGTGCATCAAAGAGGTATGGTTTTGTTGGTAGGACAGATTTGGCACTTCTGTTTTATTAGTGGTAATTTGCCACATAGATGATACGGTGTTTTTTCCTTTGTCTGACTGGACAGTGTCACAACCAGTGTGGATACTTGCGTGCAAAAATTGAAGTTAGGTTTCTACAAACAGTGTTGCGTATTGTGGTATTTTATTCAGAGTCGATATTGAGCTGATGAATGATGGCATGCAGTCAGTTTGTTTTTCATGGAGGTAAACACAATTATGAAATAAACAGAGCCAGAGAGAATTCATATTCAGAGTCAAGGAAGTGGATATGGAAGATTTTCTTAGAATGGCAGAATCATGGAATATCCTGGATTGGAAGGGACCCACAGTCATCAAGTCCAACACCTGGCTCCACACAGGACCATCCCAAAATGAGACCACATGTCTGAGAGCGGTGTCCGAATGCTTTTTGAACTCCATCAGGCTGAGTGCTACGACCACTGTCCTGGAGAGCCTGTCCCAGTGCCTGACCACCCTGCATCTTCGCTGGTTTTCACTGTATCTTCACAGCATGACTGAGAAATGAAAAACAAGGAAGCGAGAATGCTTTCTAACTATCCATAAAAAGCAGTGAGAGCCTGTCTGTCTATGGGCTAAAACAAGATCAAGAGATGTTTATGTTAATGTTCAAATAGACTGTGAAAATCTAGAAGGAAACCAGAGACGGTGGTGGTGGTGGTTGGTTTTTCTTCTCTATGCTGTCCAGAGGACTGGCTACCAGTTAATAGCATGAATACAGCCTCTTGTACTGGCGAGTACAATCATCAAGTGAAAGAAAAATCTGGGGAAATGATGCCTGCTGGGAAAACACTATTTTCACTGTACCGTTTTCCTCCATCATTGTCTTTGTTACGATTGCTCCATACAGAGGCCTGAGCTGTAAGGTCAGTTTATGCCTATAAGAACTATTTTGGCTTTGAGCCCTGTATTTGTATTGTGAACCACTACTTTGATACATGCAGAGATATACAGTGGACAAAAGTATTGCTTTAGCTTTGGAATACTTTGTGAATAATAAAAAAAAAAAAAAAAAAAAAAGGCAACAAATACAGGAAAACAGAACTGTTTTATGTTTCTATACATTATAGTAAATAGATACTTTCAACTCTAGATTAATTTTCTAACTGATTCATTTGCTAGAGCTTTTTGTTTTAAGATGTGCCTGATCTTGTTTCCCATTAAAAAAAATTTCCCCTTAAACATACTTTTTAGCTATCTTTGTTTAGACCAGCTGATTAGCGTTTTACTCTTGAACATAATAATCTGTATACATGCAGGTCTGTCTTCTAGAAGATTTCCACTTTCCAAACTTCATATTTGTGCATGGTGCTTAAAAATGCTGACAATTCTTGGGATGCTTAGGGATCCCCTTTCATCTAGAAGGGAGAAAAATGCCGTGGGGGGAGGGGGGGGAGTAGCCAATCAAATAAATTCTCAGCTTAATTTCATGCAACCCTTGCTGCAGACTGATTAGCTCAAACTAACTGTTGTATGAATAGACCAAATAAGTTAGTGTTACACAGAAATCCACTACTTCAGTTTATCCAAGTTATCAGTGCAATTTTTTGCTTTTTGCTCTGTATGTAAATATGAGAAGACACTTTTAACTCGGATTAGGAAGAGGTGACCATTGACTAAGAATACCTTTGCAGCTAGAACCCTGCCTGGGAGTTGGCTAATACAGGTTTAATCAAGATTTGCTTGGCTATTTTTTCCCCAGCAATTTCCCTCCGTATTTCTGCTTTTCTAGCTAGATCTATAAATATTGAATCAGTTCCCAGGTAATGGAAATCTTGGCCACTTATTGCCTAGACGGTTTGTTGCAGAGCAGAGAACAGTGGTTGTAAGATAAAAGTTGCACAAAAATCCAGAGCTGTGCACAGCTGAGGCTGGTGGCAAGCTCTGTAATTATTCAAAATGTCAGCTGATGCTAGACGCCTCTGATAATGGAGAATGTACCCTCTATATTAAAGGGACTATTGACCCTTTCTATCAAATACAGTGACACTGTACATTTTTTCCCGGGCCAAAGCTGGGGTGTTCTGCAAATGCTCAGAATCTAAAGGTAATTAATTCTTTGGAAGACTGGTCCAGTTAAGATGGATGATTTCTTAAATAAAGGACTCAGACTTGTCCTTCACAGCCAATCTTGAAGATACTGGACTTACTGGCACCCCATTAGAATGACAACAGTGAAAGATAGAGATATCTTTTGACCTTGATATTTCCAAGTTGTTTTACTGTCAGTATGGGTGGATGGCTTTGTAAGGGCCCTCTGACTGTCTTAGCAGAAAAGTAACATTCAGCCTTATTTTGACATTCATGGAGCTATTCCATATTGCTCCACCAACAGTCAAATTACATTGCAAACTATAAATTTTGTAGTGCTTGGGCAAAGAGATTTTACACCCTCTGGATGTTAGATAAAGTAGACTTCTTGCTAGATAGCAGAACTGAAACAAGCTGGGAGACATCAGCAAAGGGTACTTTTCATTGATCTTGGTAGATTTTGAAAGAGGGACTCTCATGCTAATGAGCACTTTCATAATATGTTTTGAGATCTGCTGATGAAAATTGCTGTATGGGGTGGTATAACAATGAGGACTGCTGGCATTGAGTATGGAGGAAATTAGTGAGGAAAAAGTAAAGCTGGAATTATTTCTGAAATTGCTTGAACTATGGACACTTGAATTACTGTACTCTTCCAAGATTACTGCTGCTAGTTGTGGCCTAGGTATGTTTCGACTGGCTTTTCATTTGTGCTTTCTATCTCTAGAATCACAATGAAAGCAACTGTTTCACTTATTCATTGTGTTGTGTTTTTTTCCCCACATGCTACATCACACATTGTATTTTTTCCTTTAACCATTAGGAGCCAAAGTGTGTCTGTTTTGCTGCTGTTAACAGCCAGATGCTCCCCAGAAGAGATTCACTGACTGCATTGAAATCTCTGCTGTGGGAACACAGTTCATCATCTGGTCCTTTACACATAAAGGTGAACTTCTTTTATTCAAAGAGAGGCGCAGCTACAGACCAGGACACTGCTTATAACATAAGAGGGCTACATCAGATTCTGCTGTGGGTATCGAGCAATATTTTAGCCAGCAAGACCCTTTGAAACCAACAGAAATACTTTTGAATAAATGCAAGGGGTTGTGGAATCCCAATCCTTGGAGATGCTCAAAAGTTGACTGAATGATCCCTTCAGCAACCTGAACAGAATTTGCCCTCCTCTGGTTGGATCAGATAACCTTTAGAGGTCCCTGCTCAAATTTAGTCTGTGATTCTAAGATGAACAAAAGGCAGTAGAATACGGTCCTGCAGTACTTATAGACAGACTTGTTAAACACTCAGAGACTCCATGTATGTTACACAGCCTCTGTGCATTTTGTTGCTCTCAACAATTTTAAAATGTAATAGAATTTCAGTGAAAGCAAATGTTCACATTTTGCATACATGCATTATTAGGGGGAAGAGTGAACATGTGCTAATAGATTTTGACTAAGAGCTTTGAAGTTGTGCTTGGCCATGAATGGTGTTTTATTTCTTTAAAAAGAGCAATAGCTAACATACAATATTTAATGCACGACAAACAAGGTATGGGAGTTACCAGTGATATTAAAGCCATATACTTGAATGTTGCAGCTTCCGGAACCCAGCATTAGATTTTGTCTCCTGTTCACTTTCCCCTCTCTCCATCAGTTATATCAGCTTTGGGTTACTAAAGCTCATAAATCGAGGTGCAGCACAGCTCTTAACAATCTCCAAAATGCTGGCAACCTTTACACAGCGCAGTGTGCTACTCTGCAGCTCTTTCAGGGTGCTGGAATGAATATAACTGTATGGGTATGATGGCTTTCCGATCTACTAAGCTTTAAGCCTCAGTGAAGCTGCCAGGGCTGGCTTTACATCTAGCTTGTTACAAGCTGCTCTTTGACCTATGCTAAAGGCAGGCATGCTGTACAAGAAAAGCTGGCCTTAAACACCGGCTTGTTTCCTAACTTTCTTTAACAGAAAAAAAACAGTTGTGTAGCTTCCTCCTCTGTGAAGGGCAATTGAGTGGTTTTGTTGTTGCTCTGGAGATGTGCTCAGAAGGCCTTAGCTTCAGGACTTTGTTCAGTTCTGTGCTCTCTACTACAAGTGAGTAGGGGATAAACTGGAAGAAATCCAGAAAACAGCAATTAGCAAGCTAGACAGTATGATTAAAAATTGAATGAATAGGGATTGTTTAGTCTACAGAAGAAAAGTCCAATGGGGATAGGCTAATAGTCTTCAAATACATAAAACCCCTTCTGCTGGAGGGAGGAAGGAAATTATCTCTTCTTGTCTGATAGCAATAAACAAGAATTGATGCACTTGTACTGAAGTAAGGAAATTTCAGGCTACACATTAGAAACAATTTTTGAACGGTAATAGTATGAGTATTATACTAGGCTTATGTGGAGTATGTACTTCTAACAAATCTATCATCCTTCTGTGGTCTCTTCCATTCCTGTAATTCTGTTTCCACAAGAACTATGATTTTGAACACGTGTGTGAGAAGGAGGAATGCTTTGTTGGGAAATGAGGAATGTAATAGGGGTTAAATCCCAGCTTCTCTGCAAACTTCCTATGTCATCTATGACAAAACAACAACCAAAAAAATCTATAGAGTTCCAATTTTCAAAGTAAAGGTAATGTTTTATTTCTTTTCTCCCTTCACTTTGTCTATGTGGATGATAAACTGTTTGGATAGGACCACTGTCTCTTTGTACAATTCTTCCAGTAGAGCTCTTTGCTTGGCCAAGGTTTGTAGGCAATAATGGCGTAGACATGATTGTCCTATTAATAATTTCACACACCAGAATTCTGATTTCTGCACCTGCCTGTATCTTCCTTTGATTATACTGTATTCTCTCTGTTCTGGGAAGATCCCAAGGTCTTTGTTGTCTTTTCTTCTACTTTTCTCTGCCTAATAGTGATTACTTTTCTTCTCACATATCAAAGAATACATCACCTCCACCTGGAATTAATCTGGCATATTTGTCTGCATTGTGTTTTTTAGTTCCTTGGCTTCTCTCTATTTTTGGAGTACTTTTAAGTGACATTTTTTTAATATAAAGTGAAGCTTTAGATGTAGATAAAAATAAATAACTGCTGATCAGCACTGTGATGGACACAATTTTATGGTTGCTAACTGATCCTGGCCTCACTGGAGTTATTGCAAAGACTTCCAGTGACCTCCCTGTGTTATTCTAGCTTTTCATAGTTGCGTTCATCAATCACGTTCCTTCAGCGTAGCTGCAAATCTATTTTGTCCTCTATAATTTTGACATAAAGTGTTGGCACTGCCTCTCTGATCAGGACTCAGCAAAATTCCATCTGGGGCTCTCAATCCCTTCCAAATCCCCCTACATCCCAGTCCACAACCTTTCCCCCCATATATTAACTTTGAAAAAGCCCTGGAATTAGCAGTGGATCAAACTCTGGCACCATATGAGTGAGCTGGAGCATTTGGCTGTTAATTCAGATTTGTTATCCTTAGTAGCTGTAGCTACTAAGTGCATCTTGTAACTGACAGGTTTACACTGCCGCTCTTCTGAGGTGGATTAGCTAACTCTGGCTTTGCCTTGATTGAACACCTTCATGGTTACAGATGCATCCATGCATCATTACTCAAAATAAATGCTCCTTTTTGGAGAAATAAATTAGGTTTGATTCAAGGATAGTGAATTGGTTGGTGCCAGCTGCATTTCTTTGAGCTTTAGAATAGCCTGTGTCATCCCTGCTGGCAGAAATTAAATTGTGATGTTCAAGGGACAGTCACCGTAACTGTTTCATTGGAAAATTACCAGACAGACAGACTCCTCTCTGACCTCCCTCTCCCTCTGAAGAAAGTTTTTGAGCCAGTTTTAGGCATTTGGTGCTCCTTGTACAGTCAGTAAACAGAAATAACCTAGCAGGCGGCCTGGTGCTTAATGCAGTTACTCAGGAAGTGGAGACTTTGTGCTGTTCATTTGCTGGCATGAAAAGGGCCAAAGAGAGGACTCCATTTACTATTTTATAGGCCTGGCTGTGAGGCAGCCAACCTCTACCCATCCTTTTGAAACTGTGCAGAATAGATTTCAAGAGTGAAAGGAAGCAAGAGAGTTTGTTTGTATAGGCAGCGTTTTGAGGGCAGTGCAGTGAGAGGGTTCAGGAAAAGAAGTTGTGTTTTCCAGCCATGACACCTGAGCCTGCTCATGCATTTTGAATGTAAAAAGTCTCCAGAGGAAAAAAATGTAATCAGTGTTGAGATGCAGTGCTTTATGTTGAGCACAGCACATCCAGTGTTTGCTGAGCTTGGTCTAAGCTTGCCCGATGGATCCGGCCCTTCAAGGGGTTCATCTGGTCACCTCCCTGCTTTACCTCTGAATCCTGTTGCTTATTAAACTAAAGCATCTAGCTGCTTGGATCTATTTTTCTTTTCCAGTGCATGAAAACACTTGCATTTAGATAGCCAGGGAAATCTATATTCCAGAATTCAGATGCTTATTGATGCTGGATGGCTCTGAGAAGCATACACTGTTGGAGACACTAGCTTCTAATTTACACTGAAGTCCAATGTCTAGAGGAATTCTTGTGGCCAAAAGCTCACCCTATATCCTGCTCTGTGCATCAGCATGTAGAAACAGTAGCTCTCTGTGCAATGAGGATAACTGAGTTCTGTACTTATTTCATAATTTCATTTAGGTTGTTATGGTCCATGGGTTTTGAAGAAAGCAAGATAGTGGTGCCATGATCCTTTGGCACGATATTGTTGTACCAGACATCCAAACCACAGCAAACACTGAATGCAGTTGGAGCCCTAATACTGTATCTTATGACTCCCTTATAGCTGGGAACAGGTGGCATCCATTAAATATCTGCACTTGGTTATAATATCCATTACCACTATATCTCAAACCAGTCTCAGCTGCAACTTCTCCACCGTAGGAAAGAAAAGAGATTCCAGCAATATTGCAGGCAGAGCTGGAAGAGTAATCGGTTATTAAAGTGGCCTGTTTTTTTGTGTTTTCCCATTAGTAGATCTCTTCCCTTTGTTGATGACCTTATGAAACATTACGCATATCTTAAAAATATAATCAAGAAGCTCTAGAAAACTGAGCTTCTAAAACAGCCTATTTCTGAAGGATTTACAGGCCAGTTACAGCAAGGGAGGAAAACTTCTGCTGAACTATCTCCTTTATGCAATGACATCCTTTCTTACCAGTCAAATTGGTAATTTCAGTGTTTTCTGTGATCAGCAAAGCTTTGGGGAAATATTTTCACTGCACATAAAAAAGGACATGCATCTGTTCCTTTAAAGGATGAGGCAAACTCAAAATATTGCCATGTGGCTTGCAAGTTAAAGACTGCAACTTCTCCCTAGTGTGCCTGTGTTCACCAGATTCATCAAATCTAAAATAAATTATAATTTCCCAGGCTATTGTGTTTAACAAAGCTTTGGAGACATCAGTTGTCTTATTAACATTTATATTCCATTTTTTTGACTAATATTATCTCAGAGAAATTAAGGGAAGCTTATTAGTATTTGAAATAGTGGAAAGAATGTTTTTTGTCTTCTTAGTGGTTAATGAATTCTGTGCTGTGTGCATTCGTATGCAAAATGAAATCACATTTTTCCTCATTTTCAAAATTTATTGGGGGTGCAGTCTTGGTACTGAAATTATATTTTATTCTAAAGAAATATTGTCAAACATCCAAGGATTTGAGGGGGTACATGGTTTTTCTCTATTACCTTTCATCTACAGAACAATAGGGGAAGATACCTACTGGCAAATTAAAGTAAGTGCACCTGCCTAAAAAAAGGGGAATAGCAAAAAAAGACTTCCTCTCTTATCACATAGCATGTACACATATTTATATTTCATCTGGATGGCCATTTCTTTGCAACAGATGATTGATTATTGTGAATCTTCACAGTGTTAAGTAGTATGTAAGAGTGACCAGACTGAATTTGGAACTCCATTCATTCTTTTCTTAGCTCTTTCCGTCCACATATGTTGTGTTTTTATTTTATATATATATATATATATATATATATAGTTTTCTAGTTTCTGCAGCTTCTGTGGTACAAAGTGAAAGGTGTATCCATATAAAGAGGGCAATTAGTATGCACTACTTATGATTAAACCACCCCTTTAAAAGGCTATACTAAATAGACTCTTGTCCATTTATCATATGAATGTTTGGAATATTCGGTAATATAAACCTGTAGTGCCTGCAACACTTCACAAAATAACTCTTATTCCTAGAGTTACAGCATGTAATAAACCTATGTTGAATCCCTAAGTGCACCCTAACTACATGGAGCATTATCATACTCAGTGGGAATTTTATGTGCTTGAGAATCATGGAAAGTAGCTATTGTACCATAAATTCCTTCATGCAGGGGTCATTCTCTCTCCTCTTGCTGATCCTTGGGAACAAATAATCATATTAACTAAATATAATGCATATCTCAAATCATGCAGTGGTAATTGTTTCCAGTGGAGTTGCTATATCCCATAGGTTTTAATACAATACTCTAGATTTCATGGGAAATGAACAAATAATTCATGTTGCCCCCATAAAATTTCTCTCTGACCCTGTCTCTGATGCATGATTCTGCGTGATGCACGTATGAACAGAAGAGACTTAAAAGACAAGAATGCTGTTCTCTGTAGTGCTTTGCTTTAGACTGGGTTGTGTTTCTGGATATTGCTCTACTGCATTTGATATGAATACTATAAACAACCTTTCCCCAAGCATAGCTTGGATATAGATCACATGGTGTGTTCAAAACTCAGCCACTGCAATGTTTACTCTGCATTATTTTTAAATGTAAACAAAGCAGACAAAGCAGAATATTTGTATTCAGTGTGTAGTATTCCCATCTGATTGTGCATCTGTAAATTTGTACTTTTTGCCTGCCTTTCTTAGAAGATATGTTGGGATGAAGTGCAGTTATTTATATACGATACAGGAATATAATCACAGTATTTCTCTTTGCAAGATGTATACAGGACTACACTCAGAAATATTACCCTTTTGCTGTTGCAACCTCCTTTATATCCACCTGTATCTCTGTATTACCCCGCTGCAGACTGGGTTATTTTGTGTCATGTTGAGCTGGACCTTGCCCTGTCAGCTCTACGCTCTCCTCTTACAATGGCACAAAGCAACAGCTTTGCTTAGTGAGAGCACCCCGAGGCTGCTTGCAGTTGCCTGAGCAGGGATGGTTAGTAAGGATAATGCCTTTCCTCTGCAACTGTGGTTTAACTTGGCCCCACGATTAAGGCCCATTTTCTGTAAAACAGTCATGGATACAAAGCCATTCAGTCAACGCCTTTCATAGCACAATGAGCTCTTCTCTTACCATTTTTTTATTTTTTATTTTTAATATTGGTGAAGATTTCTGATTGAGAGGAAAAAAAAAACAGGCATGCATTTGAGCAAGTCAGACTCCTTGTACACAGGCAAAACAGGCCATTAGAAAATCTGAGAGAAATGACTAATATCTGCAGGAATGTTCTGGTGTGTCCTGTCATCTTTTGGGATGCAGCAGGAAGGTATCCAGTATTCAAATGCGAGCTGTATTGCTGGTCAGAGCCATTACTTCTCCACCAACCTAAATGTGACTTTGACCATTTGCAGCAGGTTAAGTCTGCTGTCAAATGTGTGTAGAACCAGTTCCTAATGTGAGTGAAAATGCCCCATGTGACTCAAAGCAGTGTTCCAAAAAATTCAGAATTTTGACTTTCTCTGAACTTTTTAGCAAAAGCATCAACAAAGCTTGTCAAACAGCCTTTATCCTTAGTCTTACGATGAGATGAATTATTTCTTGAGAGGAATGTCAATCCTGGAGCTTTCAGATATTTGTGCCCACTTGTCATAAAATAGTTGAGCTCCAAGTTAAGACTTTCCCCCATTTACCCAGGAGTCATTTCTTTATCAGATACCATCATCCTTTTAGCTGGGGTAGAGTTAATTTGCTTTGTAGAGGCTCATAGGAGGCTATGCTTTGGATTTTTGATGCAAATAGTGGTGCTAACAACGGGTGTTTTAGTTGGTGCAGAGCAGGGCTCACAGAGAGCCAAGGACTCTCCTCCTCCTTGTGCTGCCCAGCCAGTGAGGGGACTGGGGTACACTAGGGACTGCTAGGGGACACAGGCAGCACAGCTGGCCCGGGCTGGCCAAAGGGACATTCCACGCCACATGGCATCACGCTCAGCAATAAAAACCTGGGGTAAAGAAAGGGGAAAGGGGAGACTTTCGGAGCGATGGCGTTTGTGCTGAGTCCTGCTCTCCTGGGAGTGGCTGACACCTGCTTGCTGATGGGAAGCAGCAAACGAATTCCTGGTCTTGCTTTGTTTGCATGCGTGGCTTTTGCTTTACCTAGTGAACTATCTGCGTGTCAGCTCATGAATTCTCATACTTTTACCTTTCTGATTCTCTCCTCCATCCCAGCTGGGGAGACTGAGCAAGTAGCTGTGTGGTGCTGAGCTGCCTGCTGGGCTAAACTGTAATAGAAGCAGTTGAGAAAATCGTTAAGAAAAACAAGGGAGACCTCTTATTTCTTAGAGGGGAAAAAAAAAAAAAAAAAAAAAAAAAAGATGAAGTAAAATATAATACTTAGCAAAGACTTTGCAAGTCCCTTTGCACAGAAAATCCCAATCTACATTTAAATGGGGCCATTTTGAAAGCATGCGTGGGCATGTGTGGGTCAGTTCTCTGCGTAAGAACAACAGGGATGGTAAA
The DNA here is from genome assembly GCF_964211825.1 of Aythya ferina. Classification (NCBI taxonomy): domain Eukaryota; kingdom Metazoa; phylum Chordata; class Aves; order Anseriformes; family Anatidae; genus Aythya; species Aythya ferina. Next base: position 55,722,147 of record NC_140301.1, read on the forward strand.
GTTTTATTGCGCAGGGTGACTGATACAGAGTAAATCAGATATTCAAACAGAGACAGATCATATGGCATGTGAAGCATAAACCACTGAATAGCCTGATGCTCTGCAGGAGCTATGTCTGGTATCCTTGCATGCTAAAATTGAGCTTAGTGAATGTCTAGGGCTGGTTCCAGCTTTCATTCAGTCAAACCAAATGTGGCTGCATTGGAAGACTGAGATACTTGTGCAGTCGAGTGCTAGTGAAGTCAGCATGTTCCTTGAGCAGCTTGGAAAGTGTTTGGCTTGGCATTACCTCACCTAATGTGCACCCAGCATTAAAACTTCCCCTGAAGCAATACGTTTAATTGCATGCTCTACTGAAGAAAAAGAAGTCTAATTGGTCCCAAATTCATTCTATCAATAAAAGCATTTTTTTTTCTAATCTAAATACAAAGTATTTAGAGAGATTTCTAGACAACTTGAGATAAAATACATCTTGTGTTAGTTATGTGCATCTTTACTGCTTATACCAAACAATGGCTTTTATTAGAAGTCTAATCTGTTTTTCTTAAGAAAATCCTGGATAAATATTTTGCATGCTATATTCTAATATGAGTAAGTTTGCTTTTTCCATTATTGTCTTATTTATTATAATATACTGTCAGGAGAAATGCTAAATTTATCTGTAGCATTGTTCATTACTGTTTTAGCAAACAATGACAATATTCTTTAAATTGGGCCATTGTGTTAATTGAGAGGGTAGATTTTTATTCTCATGGTTCAAGCTTCCAGAAAAAAAAAAGGCAACAAACAGAAAACAACAAACAAAAACCAGCAAGAAAGCTGGGCTCCTTTTCCTTCCCGTTCTGTGTTTAAAGACCTATAGCAGCATGAATGAAACATCACCAAACAATTGCATCCCCCCAGGCCCCAGGGAGCTAACGTATTTTATCAGCATTTACAATGAAAAGAACAAATATCAGAATCTCAACATTACTGTGACTTCAATTCTCCTCCCCCTGCATTATTATTTTTTTTAAGCTCATTTTATAGAGCTGCAGGTTGCAATTCCCAGCTCTGTGCAGGAGAAGCCCTCATAATGAGTCAGAATTCACAAACACACGCACGCACCCCACATACACGTACACACATACATATATTTTTCATGGTATAACCAAAGATGTTATCTCGGTAATTCTCTATTCACTGTGCTACACCTCTTCCCACTAATCCAATGCAGAACCAGATTATGAACCCAGCCTTTTGAAGCCTTGATGTTATTTTGCTTGATAAATTGGGCACAAGACTAAAATTGAAAAGAAATCCTGTTTTTATTATTGGAGACAAATCTAGCAAGCAGGAAGCATATGTTGTGCTTTGGACCACATGCTGGGGAGAGGGAGCTAGAGGGCTCTCACACCAATCAGTTACTTCAAACAATACCCGGCGTCCACCTGGGACAGAGCCTGTGCCATTAGTCTTGACTGGAGCAGCCCTCTAATGCCACCAGGCAGCCCCAAGGAGCAGAGAAACCCACCTGACAAAATGTCACAAGGAAGAAAGGAAAAGAAATAATCAATACGTTGGGTATTGATTTGCATTTTCTTTCCCTTACAATTTGATACAGGAATATGCTGATCAAATGAGGGGGGCGGGGGAAAGAGGCATGTTCTAGAGGCTAGCAAAGGGCTTATGCAAAAGCTTTAATGTTAGTGAGGTAATGCAAGGATCACAATAAATGTGCGGACCAGCAAGCGCTGTATTTTTCAAAGGGCAGTCTAGAGTATTGATCTGTATTAGAAATGATAATGAGGTTATTTTGTGCCTTGGTGAAATACCTTAACTGTTTCAGTGCTTCAAATGCATTAGAATTAAAGTGCTGGAGCGTATGAATTTTTAATGCCTCCAACTCCAGTTCCTAAATTTTTTCTGCCTTTCCAAATAGCTATTTCAGTTTTATATTCCTGGGCTATTGCAGCTACTTCTTCCAATAGTTTCAGCTTCCCCCATCAATGTAACTGCTCGTGAAATAGGAGTTACTGAAATCCACCCCCACAGAAAGGAGCTTTGCTTTGCAAACATCTTGCAGTCTCTTTCATGTTTTAAATATTTTAAGTAAACTGAACGAATGAACCTTTCAACTTTTCTAAATACAGGTGAAGATTGGTGCTTGTGGAAAACGCAGCACGTTCTAGGTGATTTATTCTGGAATTGCCTTAGCTTGCTTTGTTTTCATCAATAGAAGACATTTCCTAATTCTGCGTGACTCTTCTGCTGATTTGTGTATATGTAATGGTCGCTTGGTTAGTGAAGCGATCTGAATAAATTGTTAATGTGAAGGCCAGATTCTTATTTAGTGCAACAGCACATTTGGAATTGGACTAGCAGAGGTTAGCAGCAGCAACATATAGCATGACATGGAAAGGGAAGCTTTGCTGCTGCAAATTTCTCTTGAAGGTGAAAAAAAAAATCTTATCATACGATTCCCAGGATCTCTTGTTTCTGGTGAATATCTTTTGTTTCTTTTCAATTTATTTCCAACAGTTGGTTGGAACACAAGATACAAGATAGGAAAGTCAATTAAGGTTTTCACCTTTGGTGCTGTATATTAAAAGCTTTTACAAAGAGGACAACTCTGTTTTTGTGCTGATACTATTCAAGTATCATAAGCCTATTTGCACAGCTAAAAATATAATCCCTGTCTAGCATTCCAGAATTCAAGCTCTCATCATTCCTTTTCAGGGAAAAAAAAAAATCACTGAAAACTATAAACAGTCATCTCTAGGCACTCCAGGTTAAAGACTCTCTCTGACATTTAAAATTAATAACTGTCAAAAATAGTGCAATCTTTTTCAAAAAATGTGCTGAAGTCAACAGGCATATATATCAATATATTACTACCTATGTGATTCTGAATCCTGTAGTTAAATTTTAAAAACATACTTTTAAAGACATTTGATTAAACTATAGTTACCACCAGTATTATAGAATTTCAGAGAAAATGCTTCAGAAAATGTGACATGTGACTTTTTTTGCTATTTTCAGATGCTGTTCATTAGAACTGTGGGGAAGCAACAATGATTTACACTGCCTGTTGACCCAGACTTGTGGGCTTAAGTGGGCAGTATTTTCTCTAGGAAGTGTTGTTTCTAAATAACAAGGACACATTACAAATGATATCCCAAGGGCAAGATATTAGAAATGGTTGGTGGGAGCTGATGTTTTTATCACAGATGTAAACAGGACTTAGGCACCGGTCAGTGCTTCTGGGAATCCTCCCATTAAAATTCTTTTCCTTTTGCTGATGAAGTCAGAATACTGCGCCTTGCTTCTGTTTTTTCTCTTGGTTGTAGACTGCTGTATTAACCTGCTTCTAATTTAGATTAGTTTTCAGACTGATTGTGAGTTGGATTCTTGCTCTCGGTGCTCCTCTATCTGTGATTGTGCATGTAGGGGTTGATGTGCAGGAGCACATTTCTTTGGTGTTACTCTTGACAGGGCCCGTGACATCTGAGGTCACGCCTAGCTTGTCTTGCCCAGCTACTTTAGTCACTCTACACTAAAATTAGTGTATGTGAAGAGTTATTTGCGGCAAGCAGCTGTTGCAGCTTTTCTGTCTCTCCAGGGCAGAAGGTTGGGAACAGCAGGAGGACAGAGTAAGGGAGGTTGCTGCCTTCAAAGTAGCTTTAGGTATGTGAAAGAAATGAAAGGAAAAAATCAATTGCCTAAAGTGCTAGACAAGGATCACTGCGAAGTATCTGGTTACAAGAGCCCTGCAGAGCCCTGCCTTCCCATTGTCAGCGGGACCAGAAAAGAGAGACAAGTAAGTCTTTTTGATTTAAATAATCAATTCCTCATGCATCAAAAAACAAACAAACAATGCCCCCAAGCTCTAACTTTTCTTGTGTTAAGTTTAATCGTTGATCAAAGTTAGTTGCGTCCAATTATTGCATCGTGCTTGTTGATGCAATGTTCGCAGTGTGGTTTATAGCATCCCAGCTATGCTTTCCCAGGCAGCTATGACACCCCATTTGTCACTATCTAGCCAGAGATATTTTGAAATACAGATAAGCTGTTAGCTATTAGAGCAACAGTCTTCAGAAGCTCCTTTTACTGATTTACAGCCTGTCCCAGTATGACTGGCTATTTACAGAGGTCTGAGAATGGGAGCTGGTTTTCATGAGCCATGATCACACTTTCCCATTGATTTCAAAGGGTGCTTCGGGGGGATAAAAAAAAAAAAAATACAACAGACACACACACAATAAAAAATGCAGCAGACAAGATCCCAGGTTATTCTTGTCTCAGGCATATGCTGTGACCCCACAGTCCTGCTCCTTCGTTATTAATAACTATATTGAACCATAATAGTTTTTGTAATGCTCTGAAGGGTGTCCTGTTATTAACTTCTCTTTATTCTTGGAAAAACCCATTAGTTATAACTCTTTGTTTCCTATTATTTAACTGGGATTTAATCCTTAACATGACTTGCTCTTTATCCCATGCTTATTTGTTCCCTTTGATAATCTCCAGTGAGGGATCCTATCAAAAGCCCTTTGAAATTGCAAATAATTTACACCCAGTATTTTATGAACCTCTGCAACACAGTCTAGAAGGCGAAGGGGCACGATTAACTCTTACGGGAGCTCTGCTGGTGTCATCCTAGCAGTAGATATTTATCTACGTGCAGTATTTCTCCGTTGATAATTGCTCGCTCCCATCTGCTTCCCCACTAGTGAAGTGACCCTTCCAAATTGGCTGTCGTGTGCTTGCTGTAAAAGCCATTACTGGGGAATATCCAGCCTGGTTTTAAGTAGGGAGAGGAGAGCTTGGAAAAGAACTTGACTCCAGAGCTCTGCATGTAGCAGAAGCGGTAAATCCTGCCATGCAAAGGATTATGCAAGTGAAAATCTGTTTTGTTTCATAGATCTGTGCTTGTATGGGAACTGGCCCTGCCTCTCAGAGTGTACAATGGAGGATACTTGGAGGTGGTGTAAAATGACGGTTTTCTTTCCCTTTCTGCTTGATTCTCTTCTCTTGGTATCCCACAGTTTAGCAAACTAGGAACCTAACACAGGAAACCTGTCTAGCCTTGTGAAGGCTGATCTGGAGGTGGTTCCCAGTGGATGGAAAATGGAATTGTACTGGGGATGATGAAGAATCACTGTGTCAACCCTTTCATTCATCTGTGGCTTGCAGACAGCTCATTCCTCTGCCTCCAGCTCTCTGGTGTCTCCTCCGTGTGAGCTCTCTGGTCAGCTGGGTGTGATCTTTCTTACCTGTGTGTCTCTTTCTGATGCATCTTTTCCAGTCTCATGCTTCTGATATTCTGTGCCTTTCCTGGTAACGTGTCAATCAATATTCACCTGGGCAACCTTTAAACTCAACATTACCAACACATGCTCCCAGCCCTGCTGCAGATCCAGTCCTTCAGGGAGTCTGTACAATTTACCTGGCACCTACACTTCTCAGCTTCTCACCCAAGTTTGGCCACCTCTGTGGGCTCTGAGTGATGGTCAGTGGCTCACCTGTCACTTGGCTTCCTGCTACCAGCTTTGAAGTGGCTGCTGAGCTGAAAGCCCCTCTGAGCAGTCAGGTATTCTTCTGCTCTACGCCCTCAACCATGTGAGGGGGGTATTAAGGCACTGACCAGCAGTTTGAGGTTATGAGGCTATTATTTTAAAATCAGGAGGTCCCTAATTCAGCATCACTTCTAAACACTGTGCTATAATGCTTTCTGCACACCAAAATAAATAAATAAATAAATAAATAAATAAATAAATAAATAAATAAATAAATATTTTAGCTGTTGCTGGCTCCTAGTCCGGTGCAAAACGGGTCTAACAATGTTACTTTCAACACAGCTGTACCAGTTAACACCACATAAGCACTTGGACTTAAAAGTACCTTTCCTTGTAGTTCTGTGGAGTCGTACACGTGCTGCATTTCTGAAAGGGCTTACGCTATAGATGGGTTGTTAATCTCTGAAAGGTTGGAAGATTTCAAGCAAAGATCTTACAGAATTTCCTATAAGCATTTGTACTAATTAGCTCAAATTCAAATTGTTTCACTAAATCAAAGGGGAATTAAGATTTTAATTTCTTTCTTCCTTTTTGTTTTTCTTCATTATTTGACAAAGCCTAGAGACTAATCCCATCTTAAACATGAATATGAAATAGACCTAACAGATGTTCTGTCTGCTACAAAACTTTATTTAAGCAGGCATGGTCTGCATGTAATATGCACATGAAGGTCAAAGCTTGTGGATCGTGGTACAAAAACACAAAGCCGTGACACTATTTAATTATTTTTATTTGTAATTTTTTTCAAGTGAGTTTAGTGAATGATTAATGGTATTGGCTTAGAACAGGCACAATGCTGGCAAGCACTGTGCAAATGTCAACATTGTGAACATACCTCTGTCCTGACCCTCAGCACCTTTTCTATTCCCATTTCCCATCTCTCTGGAACAGATCCTACCAGCCCTGTGCCAAACGGGCTCCTGTTTTTCTGAAGCACACAACAGCTGGAATGAAGTTGGAAAGGATGTTTGGCTTCCAAAGCCTGGGATGCCTTGCCTCTGCTACTGTACAGTGGAAGCAGCTGCATTTTGGATTATGGCCTTTCTTCAGGTGAATTTTGTTTTTACATGGACTGTGCATGTTTTACATGTTACCACCTACATTTTGAAGTAGTAGAAGCACTGCAGCAGCAATCTAAACCCTGTCCTTCTAAATGGCTCAGCTGCATTAGGCCCTGCGGGGCATCTAGACCCACCATCCCCTTCTTTGCAGACTGGCTTTGCTAAAAGCTGTGACCCAATTGATAAAAACTATCTGAATTTTGAGAGGATTGAAGCAGATTTGTGGCTGTGCATTGTCACCATGCAAAGCTCTGTGTCTTTGTGTGAACGGGATAAGCATGTTTTGAACAGAGTAGGTCTTTTCCCCATTCCTTCTTTTTTATTGTTACTTTTTTTTCTATTTTTCTCTTTAACTTCCTTTGGAAAAGGAGTTAAGGAATCTGACAAAAATCCTTCATTTTTAAAAACTTGTTTCCACGTGGACACTTCTGAAAACTGGTGAGAAAACTGGAGCAGAAAGAAGGGAGAAAAAAACTCTTGACCACTGTTTTACTACTTCCTGCCTGAAAGAAATATAGAAAGTATTTGGAAAATGTGAAAATGCTATGTTTATTTCAGTATTTCTCACAGTAGACATTTTTTCCTGTCCATAAAGATTAATAGGAAGATGCTTTCTTAAAATTTTGATAAGAGATACTTATATTTTAACCATACCTGCTTTATTATGAATAATTTCCTGTGTGGTTTCAGGATTTTCAGGTGTCAAAATTTTGAAAGGACACTCATGCCAGCCTCCTTAGAAATTGCATTGTGCTTCAACAAGCTCTTGTAACAAGTCTCAGTCTGCATTACCCACAGAAGTCAGATGTGTCTGGATCTGGATGTCAAACATTCCAGAATCAAAGTCAGTCTTAGGCCTTTTGGTTTGGCTCTAGCAGTGGTATTTAGATCCCTTGATTAGGACTTTAACACCCTCTGTTTCAGGCTATTCAATTTGTGTTTTCCTCTTTTTTGTGCTGAGTACATCTTGGAGTGTTGTGTAAGTTACGTTGAAAAATATCCATTGACTTCTAAGGATTTTGAACTTGGCCTTTAACTAAATCATTCTCAGATGTTTCTCTTAACTAATGTTTTCATTAAAGTTTTCTTTTCTACCATTTCTCACATATATGTAAGTATGTGTGTTCCTTAATGGTATAATAGTGCATTTTCTCTTTTTTGCCTTTTCAATTATGACAAAGTGGTTGTAGAGGATGTTGTACACTGTTCTAAAACAATTCCAGCTTCTTTATTGACTTTTTTTTTTCCATCTTTTGCCAACTTTTTCATATTTGTTTTAACAATAACAGGACAGGGCCTTTCAGACTATGAGGGAATTGATAATCCAATCACGTACTTTATGTCTTTGAAAAGAAGAAAATACAAAGACAAAGACAGAATGTGATAGAATTTTATTTAATGCATTGGCATGAAGTGTAAATACATACTGCATACAGATACTAAACTTTCCTAGTTCTGATATGAAATAATTACCCTGGGGACCTCTGTGTGAAGTAAGTCCTATATAACCATTCAAATATGGATAATGTGATTCAGGTGACCTCTTCTTAATACTAAAGGTCATCCACCAAGTGTAAATGTGAATGTTTACTTAGTTACAGATTTTATTTCATCTTAGAAAATGAAGAGAACTTTTTCCTTTTTTTTTTTTTTTTAATTTAGTATGAATAACTATTATTTTAGTGACACACACAAGATACCACAGTATATATTGTATCAATCATATACATTTTTTTTTTTAAGTCTGGTGTTTAATTTGGCTGATGTTTCATTCAGAGACTTGGTATACTCCATGAAATAGGGGTCTCTTGTACAGATCTGTAGCTAATCAATTAGTGTCATCAGAAGACTTAGTTGTCACATTTGGACATCTGAAACATAATATTCCATTCACAAGTTTCCATTGTTCTTCCTGCCCCCGCTCACTCATGGCAAGGTAATTCCTGTTACATATAAACAACGGAAACTAAGACTTGTTCTGTTTGCTTCGGAGCTAGATTTTGCACGTGATCTCTAAAATTTGCAAGGAATAATTTGTAAAATTCTGCTTATGGTTAGCCCTTTTTCTGAAGGCCTCAAAATAACCCCCAAATTAAGCCTTTTTTTTTTTTTTTTTTTTTTTTTTTGGTGGTGTTGGGACATGTATTATAATTAAACTAGTTTTCTGAGCACTTGGGATCTTCAGCTGTGATATCTTTAAAACTTCTGGCACATAGAGAGTCACTTCACCTTTCTGTGTCTTGGTGTTTCCACCGGTAAAAAGAAGATAATAACGTTTAATTGTCTCCAGAGAACATCCATGTCAGTATATACTTATTTTTTCCAAAGAGCTTTGAAGGTGTAAAATGGGATATTCTGTGAGTGCTGAAGAACTATTATAGGAACTGAAGAATTGAGGCATTTTTTTCATGATTCAGCAGGAGTTAAATTGTGACCTTCTGGTATTGAAATGGAGGTTTATCACTGACTTTGGTGCTAAGCAGATATAGGTAGTATCAAAGTCCCATGCAATAGCCATCCGTACCATTTATGGCTAGCAGTGTGTTAAGCTGGAAGTGAAATGGATTTGCTGACCATCCTCTCTGAGGCTTATCCTCTCTCCCAAAATGGTGCTCTAGAAAATGCTATCATCCTTGTCAGCAGCTCATTTAATGCTTTCTTTTTCTATTTGTGACGCTTCCTATCTCCATGGCAAGTGGTAGGGGATCCCCTATCCAAGTAAGGTTTACTTCTAATTTCTCCATAGTGTGGCAGTCCATATCTACTGAATTGTGTTTCTATGAAGTCCGGTTGCCAGCTGATTTGTTTTTCACCATGGCAGCATTGTTTCCAGTCTCTTAAGTAATTCTCAGGGTGGCAGTGGCAAGTGGTAGTTCTGTACATTATGTTTTAAATCAAGAACTCAAACTACTGGCCTTAGTGTAGTCCTCTGAATACTAATGTTACTGTAGGCAGGCAACTTCTTTTTTTTTTCATTCTTTCTCCAGTCAAATATGCTGGAGCTGCCACATCTTTTCCATTTCTGGTTACTTAAACATCCCTTTTCTCTTCATATGTCTTCTCCAACTGCTCAAATTCTCTTCTATTGGAAATATACAGACTAAACATATTGGGAAAGACAAAAAAAAAAAGTTCAAAAAAAAAAGTTCAGAGGATGATTCTGAATGCTTCTGTAATTATAATTAAGTTTTAGGGCTTATTCAAATTCAACTCAATCTTTGCATTATCTTGCAGTGATTCTGAGATGACATGAGCCCATAGTAATGGTATAAACCTGAAGTTTTGATTAAAAAGGAAGATAAGAAGCCAGCAAAATTTACAGTTACTTTAAACAGGCTATTTCTGTGATTTGAATGAGATCTAGAAGAAAAAATCAGTGGGAATGAAACATTGTTAAAAGCCTGTTGAAGGTTGCAAAAGAAGGAAGACTGCAAGGACTGTAAAAGAAGGAAGGAAGAGGGACAAACGTCAAAGGAATTTTGGGTCTTTGCTTCAATTTTGTTCCATTAGAGTTAGCAAAGGGGTAGCCCAGTAGTAAAATTAATAGTACAGAAATATCGGGGAAAAAAAAAAATCGATGGTAAGGAAAATGTGAGTTTGAAGGGTGGAAATGGCTCTGTGTTTTACACAGGGAAGAAAAGCATGCTGAACTGGCTTTCTTAGTGCTTTGAAGGAAGCTTTGCCTTCCCAGAGGGGAAAAAAAAAAAAAGGACTAGGAAAGCATTTGGCCAGTTTACCTGCTTGTGAAAAACTCATCTCGAACCCTGCAATTGGTAAAGGTGAAAAAAAAAAGGCACCAAAAAACAGCCTAAACTTCAGTTTATAATAATAAGGATTAATAACATATGAGAGGGAAAAGAAGATGGAAGATGGAGTCCTAGTGGGCATATAAAAAAAAAAAAGAGGAAAAAGAGGAAAAAAGGGCAAATGTATCAATTTCTTTCCTTAGGTGCAGGAAAGAAAACACAGGGCATATAAGTTTGAAGGCTGAAATAATGTCAGAAGCCTAGGAACCTATGAAAAATAAAGTCAAACAAACACAAATGGTAATGCATAAGGGGCATATTACTGCCTGATGGCACATACGTTCAACTTCGACAGGAAGCATGTGCACAGCCTTAAAGGAAAGTATGTGAGCTTCAGATTTCATGGAAAGTGACAGTACCATATGTAGTGGCTAATGAGTTTGTAGTTTGCTAACTATGCCTAAAAAAGCTTATACAGCTGCTTAGTGAGATCAGATAGAAAAAGCTCTTCCTAATTCTCTCAGTGGGTAGCTGGTTCAAAGAAGGAAGCACTTAAACTCTCTGAAGCTCTTATTATTTCTATTACTTTTCATAGCATCTGGAAACTTAAGTCTGGCTGATTGTGTTGCCTGTTGTTCCTGAACTGAACTGCACTGACTGCTCCGAGGAGTGTGCTTTCTGAGCGTTTCTTTCTCAGTAATGTACAGTTATGTTGAGCTGGATATTGGCTATGTCTCCTCTGCAGAGACTGGTAGGCAAAAAATAATACATACTTTTGTTGCCTTCAGTGGAGTTCAGCCATCCACATCAGCTAATTACATTACTGTATGAGTTCAGTAGAGCTACGTGTGTCTTCAGTAGAGTCATATTAGCCTGAGTAGTCAGAGGGATAGGGATGTTTGGCTTTGACAGAATTGTGAAGGTTCAATAATTTTAAAATCAGCTCTATTTGTCAGTAGAATCTGTGGTCTTTGCTTTTCACATTTGTGAGGTTCTAACAACCCCCCTGTAAATATTTATTGCAAAAAATCAGGTTGTCTGCGAATGGAAATGCGATCAGAAGAGCTTTCTGCAGAATCTGACATCAAATTGCTGAAACAGCTGCAAGAAAGAGCAGAGAGATGTGTGATGTATTTGGATTGCAGGGAATTAACAAACAAGATTTTGATTATCATAGGCAGGTGCAAGAGATGTGCTTTTCCACAGTTACTCTTCAACATATATATTGACCACATGGTGCATGAAAGTGGATCAAGTAAACTGCAGCAGCAGCGTAAAAAACACATAATGACTGTACAGAAAGAACAATCCAAGCAGGGAAGAATAGATTAAGGCAGTCTTATTTGCACGTAATTTGTTCCTTTGTGAAAATGCTGAAGATCTTAAAAGCCTTGGTAAATGCCTTTAAGGGAATATGACAGAGAAAGGACCAAAAAAATCAATAGTCTTGATTCTTTTTCTCCTAGTTTGCATTAGTGTAACCTACTGGCTGAGTCTGTGTAATTTGGATGTCATCTAAATTTGCAGTTCAGACAGACTACTAAATGTAGCTCAACAAGACAGAGCCTTGTCTGTCTGATTGTGACTAATGTAGAGAAAATGAGGTGTCTGATAGGGAGCTCAAAACTGCCATTTCTCATGTAAACTGGAGATTTCAATTTTTCATTCCTTTTCAGTTAGAAATTACATCAGGAAACAAAGCACACATGGAAAATGCACAGGAAATCTGGCTTTTGCATTGACCATTTTTTGCAAATGCTGCAGCCTTCTTTGATGTCACAAAAGATTAACCAATTAGTGAATTAAAGAGAAAAATGATTTTTTTGGGTGTCATTAATCAAGATTATTTCCTTTACCCTGGGGGGAGGAAATACCATAGGCAACAAGCTGTAATAATGCTCAATGAGCTCTAATTTATTTGAACTCCTTTCTAGGCAGAAGCTATGGAACTTCTTTCTGAGCGCATTTCCAGGTCTGCTCTTTAAGCCGCTTAGGCCTGGCCAAAGAAATTGTGCAGGAAATTAGTTTCTGCCCCTTTAATATCTGGGGTGGGAGATGAGAAAGCATGGCTGGGGTGGAAGATGAGAAAGCACATCTTTAAGGCAGTGATGAAGAAATGGTTTGACACTATGACAGCCTCTTACACATCTCTTTTTATTGAATACAGGAAGACATAAGATCCTTTTAATTGCTCATTTTCTACCTGCCATAGAGGACAACAGGAGGAACAAAAGAAAAAGCAACAACGCTTGTCAAGCTATTCTAAGGATCTAATTCTCACAGAAGCTTGTCCAAAGGGACTTTGTAGTTCTCTGACACGTTATACTACAGACCCATCTTGTCTGCTGAACACCACGAAGAAGATGAGGACATGCTAATTCCTCAGACTGCTGTCTCATGCTAAATAGAAGCTCTGACCTGAAAACACTTAGGGATATGCTGAACTTACACAGGCAGGCCTGCCCAAATCTATAGTTAAGTAAACAAAAAATGGTAGGGGTGTTCATTTGATCAGTCTCTGATGTTAATTTAGAAGAGTAACTGACTGACTGAATACTGGATACTGTTTTGAATCTTCTGAAATGCTGGTTCAATAGCTAAAAGAACAGTTTATTCGGTATATAATTAAAATTACCACAAGAAAGACAATTGGGAAAGCTTATTGTAATGGAAAATCTGGTGTCACGTCTCAGAGCAAACTGAAGTGTTGCGTTAACCACAGCATTGCTATGCTTAGAGACTGCTCCAAAACCAAACTGCAAAGACTTTCCTTGGATTTAGTGAGTATTGCAGGAGGCACAAATAAAGCATCTGAGTATCCAGTGTTCACTAATGAACTGAGAGCAAGAAAAGGAGTTCATGCTAATTTGAAATTGGCCAAGGGGAAGAGTAGATTTCCTGGCTTGTAGAAACATCTGGTTATTCATCAACATGTATGTTTTATGTGCTTTTTCCCTTGGACAAGCACAAGTTTTGGAGATTCCTTCTCCCTCCTTTCCTTTCCTTTTGTTACTTCCCAGGATGATGCAGGATTTCTTTCCATCCTTCTCTACTTCCTTCTCTATTCAGACAAAAAATCCCTTTGTTGAAATTGCTCATTTTAATGTTTGGTTGTTTTTAATGTCAATTCATTCCATATCAAAAAGTGATAGCTATTAGAAGGCATAGTGTTTTAAGAGTATTTTGGGAAAATTTTACAGATTTGTGAAGTTACTTTAGTATGACGCTTTTTTGGAATAACTTTTTGCTTTGAAACATAAACTGATCATGGTATTTTAAGATATTTTGTCAGAACATTGAAGAAAAATAAGAATACCCAAAGGAAAAATGCTTTGATCATGGTGGTGAGACAAGATACGTATAAAAATTGGTATCTTCTGTTAAACCAACTGACATAGCTGAAGAGAACAGCTGCTATGCCTAGCTGGTGTGAAGTGGGTGCAGCAACCCTGAACTCCAGTTTAAGAAATAATAGCTAGGGAGAAAAAGTTACAACATGGTCCAAAGACTATATCCTCAGAGATACTTTTATATTTTTTTAAGTATTAATTTACAACTTTTTGCTCTGCTTTATGAAGTTTTCTGTCTAAAACTTGTTTGCAGAGTGGGAAAATTCTGCTCCTTTAATCCTACCCCACTGTATCCACATGCCCATCCAGCAATTTCAGTCGATTTCCAACAAGTGAGGTGATGGATGTCACCTCAACCTTAGCCAGAACACAGTACTGCCTTCTGGTTGATCTTCAAGTAACAAAGAACCACGTGCTGTGGGCTCGTTCTTTTAGGTTCAGATGACTGAGGCTAGAAACATATATTTCAGAAGGCAGAGAGATGGTGAGGAAGACATGTCTGACTTGGTTCCCCCACCCTTTTCTTCTTGCTTCTTGCAGACAGAACTTTTCCCCCAATCTTGTTGGTCTCCTTCCAGTCAGCGCCATTGGGCACAGCTGAGGACTGGAGCCAAGGAACTGTCTCTTCTTACACCAACAGCATCTTTCTGTCCTACTGGTAAGCAAGTTAAAGCCAAGTTAAAGCAGGTTAAAAAATACCTTCGTTTCTGCAGCCTCTGCACTGATAAGCTGTGGCCTGAAACCCATAAGAGGAGAAAGGGAAAAGGGCTGTCATTTCTTCATAGTATTATTTAGTATTAAAGCCACAAAAATTCTTGCAGCTGACTTTAAACAAAGGAGCTATTAAAATATCAGTCATTTCAAGTCTTTTTGCCTTCTGGAAATGCATGCCATGATTAGCTCATGTTTCTAAAGATTTCTCTCCAATTGGGAGTGAAAAAAATTAATTAAAGATTTCAGATTCTTAACCAAAACCAGGTTGGAATGTGATTGAGAGGAAAACACCTCCAAAATATTTTAATATCCATTTTCACGTGCTTCTGTTTGAAAAGACCCAAATGGTGGCATGTGTGGCACTATCCTATGCTTGATTTCAAGATTATAATTGCGTCCTCTCTGCTTTGTATGAAAGTTAAGACAAACGCAGAGATGGAAAAGTTACTGTCTCTTGCTCTATGTACAATGAGCATGCAGAGCTGGCAGTATTACAGTTCTTCTGAAGCCTCATCTGAAAGCATTTCAAAGGCAAGCAAAAAAGTCTCATTGAATTCATTGCCTTTTGCACAGGATCTTGGGGATACCATGCTGCAGTTCTTATGCAGTATACGCAAAACTCTCCTAAATGTGTATAGGGCTTTTTCTTTTGTCTCTCTCTACTTGTATGTATCTCAATGTAGCTTTAGAGCAAAGATGTCATTTGGGGTTTAGCTGTATTGGGCATCTGAGTATCAAACACAAAGAAGGAGGGAGATAGAAAAGGTAAAGCAGGGATGAACGTTAGCTGCAGTCCTGCTCCTAGTATAGTCAGCGGGAGGTTTATTTTGTACGTGGGACTTCACCTAATATAAAAGCCACCCACTTCTGTCAGCCTTTTGTGTTTTTTCAGGGCTTCTTTATCTTCTCATACATAATAAAACAGGCTTGTCCTTTAGAGAAAAAGATGATTAAAAAAATGACCTAATCTGTGAAGAAGACTATTGCTGTCTAATTGAGGGGGCAAGCTCAGAAATCCAAACAAGCTTTGTGACAGTAAGGAACAGTTGGTGAAACCCATCTGTCCTCAGCATCGAGCCCTTGAGTGTAGCAAAGAATGACAAAGACCTGTGCCCAAAGTTAAATTCCTGGAATTCAGTTTCCTTACTGGAGAGGGCAGGTGAGAAAATAGATTCTACATATTCCAAAATGTTGTCATTTATTTCTTTTTTCTTCTTGAGTAAAACTATTGCTTAGCTCATGACCAGCCTGAAGTTAGAAGGCATTAAGTCATTTCCACCTTTGGGTGGGTTCATTTTCACATAGTGGTTGGTGGTTGTCCCTCTTGCTTTCAGATAAGAGTTTGTCAGAGAACGATATCCTCTTGGCAAGTCCCAGCCAAAGGCAGGCTGGCAGCAGCTGGACTGGGACTTGTTAGCAAAAAGTCTAATTTTTTGCACTACTGCAAGATACTGGCAAGCCTCCTTATGGCCGGTTGCCTCAGTGTGCCTATGCAAAACAGGACTTGCATGCTGGAGAAAGATGGCATTTTCTGGGCATGCTGCTCTTGTAACTTCTATTCCTTTATTATGTATGTTTTTTTGCTTATATTATGATTTTATTGTTGGATTATTTTTTGAGGGGGAGTATTTTCAGCCTTAGTGTAGCATTTTGCACTTTATGTCTTCTCCTATCTTATTTAACCCGGGTTTTCTACTTTTTTTTCTCCATTTTCCATGCTTTATCTCTGGCTCTGGCTTCTGTTCCTTCATTCTTCTTATCTCCAATTTCTTATCTGCTTTTCTGTACATTTTCTTGGTATTTTGATTTTCCTGTATTTTCCCTGCTTTTATTTTATTTTTCAGTATTAGCTCTTTTCCTCTGCTCCTAGTTTTATCACAGTCTCCTCTCTTTTTCTCCTCTTTCAAAGCTCCATTTCATTGATAACTGTACTGAGAGAAGTAAAAGGAGTTTACAGCAAACTCAACTGAGTTTTTAGAAATCTTGTCTCCCTCTAATAGTTATGCTTGTTATGCATCTGTAAACCATTTGCATTGGAGGCTGGGATGGTTCTGTTTGCTTTATCTTTTTCCAATGAATTTAAACTGCCTTTATTCATTTTTCTGTGCACAGATTAGCTTTCATTGTTCTGCTGTCCCATGCGTCCCTTAATCCATTGGCATATTTATAACTTCTGAGTTAAAATTACTTAACAAGAAACAGTAGTATGTGCTTGAAACATCACTATTTAATCTCTTCTTTTGGGTGGGGGGGGGGGGGAGGGGAAGGAGAAGGAAGAGAACAGGACTGCTTGATGTTGCAGAATAGCCCATCTGAAGAATATCTTTTCCTCATCTTTCTATGTGGGCTCCTTGTCTTCACCATAATGCCATTTAGAGAGGCACTGTAATGAATCCTGGAGTATGAACTTGCTGTAAGGGCTTGATGGGCTCTACTACTCTGGCTTTCCTCCACGTGGCACTGGTTGGTTTTGAAATACTAGCTCCTACTTGGACAAGTTGCATCTCTAAGGAAGGACCTTGTGTATACCACTTCTTGCAATAGCCCATTGCTTTATAATGTTCTTGCTCTAAAACAATGAGTATTTTGCCTTTTTTAGAGTTTAAAAAGAGAAACTTTGGGTATAAAATGCTGCCAGTCTTAGCCAAATTCTGGAAACAAGGTGCAGCTTGGTGACTTTTTCAAAATGTATTTTAAGATTTTCAGTTCTACTTGCAGCTGTGTAGCTCCCAAGAACATTCAGCTTGAGAACAAAGACCTGGGCTGGGTCCTAAGAAGTACTCTGCACTGTACTATTACTTTGTTCAAACAAAACCTTGCTCCCTACATTGCTCAGTTTACAATGTGAATCACCTGTAGCCAGGTCCCCCCTTGCAGTCACTGATGAGGAGATATTTGGGCTTTTCCTAAACTCCATCTCCTCCAACCTCATCAATGACAACAACAACCCAAAATGAAATTCTTCATTTTTCTGTCTCCTTCAACCCCTCTTCTATGCATGATAGTTTCCCCAGGTCATCCCCACCAACAGGAGAAGCGATGCTTGGTGCCCCTAAACCGCCCTGCAGGGTATTCTTAGAAAGCCTCCTGGGTACATCCCCTCATCCCTGCCACTCATCTTTTACCACCAGATTTTTTGCCAGGCAAAAAATGGTGTCAATACCAGATTCTTAGTTCCATACCAATTTTGACCTAGAATTTTCATCTTCTGAAACTGATCAGCAAGATAATGTCTTTGTTTGTTTAGAAGCTACTTTAAAATGTAGCCACGCATTCAGCTCTTTCCTTTTAAGTTCTACTCCTTTGACAGGCTACTTTAGGAAGGTCTGACTGTACATGATAAGGCCATAAATCTGATGCACAGATGGTCCAATCGTCTTTGTAATTATTGTATTGCACCATTAGATACACAAGGGTTTCATTTGTTTAAGATATATATTTTCTTGTAATTGGAATCTGTCATGGCAGGTTGGGTTGTCTGTTTGCTGGTGGACAAAATGTTCATGTAACAGGTTTACTGGGATAGGTTTAACTCAATGTGAGGATATTTTTTCCCTATCTTCCAATAAAGAATAAGTCATGTGTAATATATGGTACTGTTGGCTGACCTAGTGTTGTCATAAAGATAATGTGTCCGTTGAGGGAAGCATTCTGTGTGAGGTTAGTGATTTGTTTTTAGAATGAGTTTCCTATTAACATTAAATAGAGAAATAGTAATTATTTGTAAACTGCTCATATAAACCCACAATGAAACATCCCTGCTTGCTTGGGGTAGAAAATAGTATGGCTTCTACAAAAAGATGATAAAGAAAATACCGCTTAATCATTTGGCTAAACAAAAACCCATATCCGTTTTTGTCAATTCCTGAGATTTAATTAAAACTCAGAGGTTGATTCCAAACCAAACCAAACCAACACCTAATTATCACAAGTGTTAATTACAAGCCTTGCTTTAACTGAATGACTAATAGAACAGAATGGCAAACGCCTTCCCAACAGCAAACAGATTTACTGACAAATGAAGCAGGATGCAAATTGAGGGCATCTTTTAGCCTTTGAAATCCTGTTTTACCTCTGCTGTGAATAATAAGTGGGAATTGTTTTAGTCCATGTTGGGGATTGTTTATCAGGAAATTCTGCTTTCTATTTGAGGCAATGAAAATAGAAATGAAAATAATGTAAACACTTTAATACACAAATCTTTTTTTTTTTCTCCAGTAGTATATTTCAAATACATGAATACTGAATAAAAGCAGGAAGTCAGTCTGTTGAATGTATACTTCCAAACAGCTACTGAAATCACGTTGAAGGTAAAATACAGATTTCAAATGTGAGCACTCCAGGAAGACAGACATTTATGAAGAGCTTATAACTGGAATTGGTTTTGGACAGCTGTTAATGCCAAAACAGTGCCTGTTGTCAGAAACCATATTGTCTTCCCACTCAGGAAAACTAACTGAATTGCAGCCATAGTAATGACAAATGTTATAGCCTTTCATTTTTGAACTATAAAGATGAGGGTTTTTGTTTCCATTCTTCTTCTTGTCTGTGTAGAAAGCTAATCTACTATTTTGCTTCATTCCAGGGATTTGACATGAAACATAGTTTAAGATTTCAGGTCATCCAGGAAACTTTACACTAATTTAGGAACAATGGAATCCAAACATAGAAATAGGATAGCAGATACATTTATTTGCAAAAGTCTGAGGGAATATGTGTGCTTAGAGATGGAAGAGGATTTCAGTGGTTAATGGTTTCACATATTCTGTCCCCAGACTTGAAGATATTACCAACTTAATTTTGTTTTCTTAGCATATTTTATGGAAGTAACAGAACAGTGAACAACCAGAAAGTCAGTCACAAACAAAACATTTTTGTATGGTTGGAGGTTGGATCCAAATATCCTTTCCACTTTCATAATTTAGTTATATATGCATCCCTGTATCTATTTGTCTTTTCATCCATTTATTCTTGTTTCCTGTCCCAGATGACCAGAATTTATTGCAAGTTCTAAGTTCTCCAAGTTTGCTGCAATTATTTTCATTTATAATTGCTCCCTCATAATTACATAGTTATTCATGTAGTGTAGAATAAGGAGGAATTATTGTATTTCCCCTTAGATAAGTATGTTTCTGGTTGAAGCTGATGAATTTAAATACAATAGCTGCTGATGTATTGTGATGTTTTATATTCATATTACTGCCTGAATTGCAGCACCTCAGAGTGTTTTGCAAATATTAGTAAGTTTAACCTCGAGCTTCCCAGGGAGGTGGGATTGTTATCACCGTTTTACAGACACAGTGAGATGGTGGGCTGAATTACCCGAAATCTACACAGTAAATCAGCAAATAAATGTCTATAAATGAAATCTGTTGACTGAAAGTCCAGTTACTCCTGACATGGGCTTTTAGAGCATCCTATTCTGTGCTGTAAAATTGGTTCCATTCTTTTCTGCAGTGGACTTGATGGCACAGGTCAAAATGGTGGTTTTGTTGAAATTTGGCTGCCTGCCTGTCTACCAAAATCTGGAGGGCTTATTTTAAAGGAAGGAAAAGCAACACTAGTGGTTTCATTTGCTTTTGATGATTGCTGGTTATGACACTAGATCACTCTCACCTTAAGCTTACAACAATAAGCTTAAGAACCACCTGTGATTTTTTAGGTTTGGTTCCTTGCACTACTTATGGCTCCTTTGCTAGACTGTGAGGAGTAGAGCTTTGTTTTCTTCCTGGGCATTGTCTCACCAAAGGCCTGGTGCTGTGTATTGCAGATCTAGATGTGAGTAGAGTAGAGTAGAATAGAATAGAATAGAATGATTCAGTTGGAAGGGAGCTACAGAGATGATCAATTCCAACTGCCTGACTACTTCGGGGCTAACCAAAACTTAAAGCATGTTATTAAGGGCATTATGATTTGTGCTTTTCCTGCCATTGCTGACCAGGAGCAGGGACTGGCACTTCCCTCTCCCCCTCCTCAGGGAGGTGCAGAGCTGTGAGGCCACCTCTCAGCCTCCTCCTTTCCAGCCCGGACAGCCCCAGTGTCCTCAGCCTCTCTTCACAGGACGTGCCTTCCTGCCCTCTTGCCAGCTTGTTGCCCTCATCTAGACACTTTCAAGGACCTTAACATCCTTTCTGTAGTGTGGAGCCCAGAACACAATATTCAAGGTGAGATTGCACCAATGCTAAATATAGTGGGAGAATAATCTCTTTGGACTGACTGGATATGCTGTGTTCAATGCATCCCATGTCCCTTTTGTGACAACTGTTGCAAAGAATAGTCTGCCTTTTCTCTCCTCTCTTCTCTCCTCTCTTTCCCTTCTTTATCTTGTGATATAAAGTTCCAGATATTCTATGCTAAACATGCAATTTCAAGTCTTAATCTGAGTGGCACCATTGGGAATTGCAGAGTGCTCTCCTCAATGGGAGCAGGATTGGTACATCAGCCCCCTGGTGTGTTGGAGCATTACATCAGCTACTTATCAGCAGCATTTTTGTACTGTTTGTATTCAGATGAGATTAAGTCCCAGTATGATTTTATTCTAGCCTCCTCTAAATTAGATTAGTGCAAATCAATTGGATCTTTCTTTCAAAGAGGTAATTTGTTGCAGATATCTTGCAGGATCTACTATTGAAATGGGATCAGTTGATACAGCATTCAACAAGGTTGATCAGCTGTACTGAAATGAAGTTGGTGGTTTGGTATTCATTAAAAATGGACTGCTTCTGTGGCTGATGAATTTCCTTTTTGAGTAAGACACTGCATCTGACAGGAAGAGTCCAAAGCAACCCTTATTATTTACTGGTGTCGGATATTCATTTTGGAAAAGAGCTGAGTTAGAAATCATGCATGCATCTGTTACATAGTTAGATTAGATAATGTAAATGTTTAGAAAATGCAAATGAAGCTCACGATAATTAGTAATGATGCTTTTCTACTTTTATTAATAAGGTAATGCTTCTGGCAATTACATTTAAATTTCATATGAAGGTTCAAAGCACTGGAACAATTTCCTGTGCAGAAGAGCAGAATTCAGGGTGAACTTGCTTAGTGATCTGTATCATGGACTTGTTACAGAACTGAAAACTACTTGTCTTCATTTCTCATTACTGAACCATTGCCTTTTCTTAATATGTCTGATTCTGGGAAGAACAAGAATCATAAATGATTGTAAATGGTTGTGTCAGACTTTGTGTACAAAGGCTGTTGTAATAACATTTTGAGATAAAAAGACACTCCTCTGTGTGTTACTTTTAGGATATGCAAACATATAAAGCAATATCTGTCCTGTATAAGCAGAAAAAAACTAAGCAACCATCAATTTAAACCAATGTTGATATGGCATACTTCTTAATTTAAATGTATGTTTGCAAAAGCAAGCCCTTTCTGAGTGTCTGGGACCCACTCAGGGTTGACATCTAAGTCTGTGTTGTTGGCATAAACCAGTCCAAAATCCTGGCAGAGACGCAAAGAGGGAAGAACACTGAATGTTAACAAAGGCTTCATTAATATTGATGTGTAATTCACATGGCAGTGAAAAGCTTCATTATTAGCCACTATTGTTATGGTTGTGGCATTAATATTCAATGAGGATGTGTGGGTATTGAAATTCCCTGACTTCTGGGTACCCCAGTGGTCCAGTAAAAATAACAAAAACTATATTAGAGTCAGTGGCAGCCTGGTGTTATCTACGTGGTAATCAAGCTCTGCTTTGTTTTATGAATGTATCAGAGCTCATACCAATGTCTCGGGGAAAGGGAGGCACCTGTACTTCATTCTGCCTTCAGGAAGGTCCTGCATCTACAGATGAAGGTAGCATGCCTCCCCTATAGCTGCTTACTGAATCTCTGCTTGAGAGAACTGTTATGGGACATAATTCTATACCTGGTTATCTGGAAAACAAACAAACCAAAAAAACCCCTTCTTTTCTCCCAGGAAACCCTTTATGTGCTATCAAATTGAATAGCAGTTTTCATTTCAACTTCAATTGTAAGTTGATTTCTGTTTGGAAGATGTACATTTGTAAAAGACCCCATTTACTCTTAGCTTTTCTTGAATTAAATCTTTGCTCATCTGAGTTGGCTATCTAAATGTGTGAACAGGGAATTGTTTTACCATTTGTGTATATAAACGAGATTGTGATGCAGTATTTGTGTACACATGCAGGCTATGATCCATTGAGAGAAATGGAAGATAACTAACTATATCCATGAAAGTAACTGCAGTGACATCAGTGGGGCTAACTGCAGTGCACAGAGACAAGTATATACATGA
This sequence comes from Aythya ferina, assembly GCF_964211825.1. Classification (NCBI taxonomy): domain Eukaryota; kingdom Metazoa; phylum Chordata; class Aves; order Anseriformes; family Anatidae; genus Aythya; species Aythya ferina. The sequence goes on from NC_140301.1 coordinate 55,744,847, forward strand.
AGTCCTTGCAGGCTGAAGGCCTTAGTGTGTAACTTAAAGGCTCCATTTTGAAGACTTAACTGAGACTGTATTCTGACTGTATCAATAAAGTGCTTTGTTTCCCCCGTTTTTTTTTTTTGTTTTTTTTTTTTCTTTCTTTCTTTCTTTTTTTTTTTTTTTTTTTTTTCTCCCTGAATTCTCTCCATCTTTCTAAAACAGAATTTCATTAAAAAAACAAAAACAAAAACCCTATGCATCATGAAAAGCCTATTGTCTAGAGGTTAACAAACTGTAAGTTGCTTGGGAAGCTTATTTATTTATTTGTTTATTTTACAAAATGCAAACCTAATGCATTTCAAAGAAATTAGCAGGTGTAAAGGCCTGATGGCATGCTACAAATAAGTAGGTGCATTTACTTTTCCCTAAACGTCATTAGTAGCTACTGAAATTAAACATATCCTTGTTCAATAGTTTATACAGACAAGGTTTTCATTACTCCCCTCTGTGGCACTTGCCAACATAAAAGCAGATGGGGCTCTCCCCCTCTTCAAACCTCCATTCTTACCTTTGAACGGCAAATGTACATTAGAGTGAATCCCACAATGCAAACCAAAGCTCTTCTGAAACCAATCTCAAGAGATCAGTTGTGACTCTACTCTAACGTGCCTGTAGTTTCTCATGCCTGCTTCCATGGTAATGGTGGATTTAGATTTCCCTCTTCATCCTGCTCAAAGACAGTATCTTTTATGTACTGGGGAGCCCAAAACTGTACACAGCAGTCTGGATGTGGTTTGAGGTTCTGCCAGTGTTTCCCTGCTAGGCCTGTTTGTGTGGGGCAACCCTGAATGGCTCCCTGACTTTTGACTCTGGAATAGTCTAGGGACTCTACAATTATAGGTCCGTATCTCAAGCACCTCTTCTACCTACTCCCAAATACAAGCAGGTGTAATATTAGCAAAAAACTCCAGTGGCACACAAACTAAGCAGGGTGAGAAATATCAGTCTTTTGGGGTGGTGTGTTGTCAAGCTGGTGCTTTAGTGAACTGCTCCAGAGTGCCATGTACACACATTGTGGAGAGGCATCTGAACTACAGCAGCATTCAGAGATGAGTTAGCAGCTGGGAAGGGGAAAAGAGTTAGGATGCATTATCACATGTATTTCAAGAAGTTTTCTTTAGTGCTTCCATGCTATTCATAATTCATGTTGAATAATAGTTATTTGTACTGTGCCACCAGCTGCTAGTTGTTTTATAGTAGTGTCATTAGCTCACTACAAGAAAATGACAATGAACACCAAATACAGCTGGGGTGTCAGTGTAGTAACATAATGCATAGAAAGAGATTGAGATCAAGTGAATGTGTAGAAGCACTTGCTTGAGGATAACAATAACAATTAATGGCATCCTGGAAAGCCTTATTCTACCCTTTAGTACCAAACTGCTTAAGCTTTGTTGCATGATCTGAACATTTAAGAAGATAATCTGCATTTCTTCTCACCTTCAAAGCCCTCTGTCATTTGGTATTTACTTTTGCACCTCAGTCATGATTAACACTTGTTCAATAGAAGGTTTATTTTCAGTTTTTGGCCAAGCTCATATTGGCTGATGAATCTTCCCATGTTGGCCTTCACCACATCTAAGGCTTGCATTTTGGCCTCTGTAGATAAATGATGTCATCTTCTCCGAATCATCTGAAATTGAAAAATGGCAGATATCCATTTATACTGATTATTAGCATGTCTGTGTCCTGCTTTTTTCTCTTTTGTCCCCAGTTGGTCCTCCACTGTTCTTTAGTGTCTAACTCTAAGCTTTAACAAGATATTTTTCAAAGTTATGCCAAGACAGGACTCACATTGTCTTCCTGCTTTTAAACTCTCAGTACTGACTACACTTCTCAGTTTCCCATGTGTATTGTTTCACCATCGCAAGGGTATATATGACGCTGTCCCTACTGCTGTATGGTGATACTACCATTAGTTTTTTATACAGAACTTTAATTTGCATGAGAGGTGGGTTTTCTTTAAAAAATAAGAATAAATAATGCTTTGCTGTAAAGAATGCTATGTGAGACCATACACTAACACCTAGGTAGTGGTGGTCCTCAGTACTTTGCTCTGAAATGAAAGCTACCCAGCCTGGTAGTTTGTGCAAAATCTAGCTGATGATAAGTCTATTTATCCTTTTGCATTCCCAGCTGAGATTCTCAATGCCCTCTTTTAATCAGAATTTAAAGTGAGCGACATGCAATCAGGGAGGGTTTTTAGAGAACAGTGAGATGCTTGTCATTTCACTTGTGCACTTAACATGAATTCTTTTTTTTCCCACCAAATAACAATGGCACTCGCAAGTGTAAGGAGAGGAACCGAACAGGAAACACTCAGCCAGGCTGTCTAATGGCAGGCAGGACATTTTGTTAGAGCAAATTTGCAGTATTTCTCTATAGCTGCAGATTGACTCCAACCTGGCACTCGGGCTGACAAGAGCTCAGTGTTATCCCTGTGTTCTTTTGTTCTTGATAATTAGACGATTAAAAGTGTTTTACGGAGTAATGGCTGCTGCTGTTTCCATCTCAATTTAGGGGTCTGATTTTTAAGCCCTTTTGGTATTCAGTGCCAGTAGATGGGTGTGTGTTAATATTTGGTATTTGAACTGTGAAAGAAATGTGATCTCTGGGATGGAAAGATGGGTTTCAGCACTGTTGTAGTGGTGTAACCAACCTTCAGAGGTAACCAGCTTTCAGAGCTGCTTAGCTAAATCGTCAAGTTCATAGCTGCAAACCATGTGCTACTGAGGTCAGAGAGCAAAGGGAAGGGGAGGTGTGGACAGTTTACAGAAAAGAGCTACCAATGATTGGACTGCAATCTACTCTCTGTGCTGCAAGGGCTCCTGATCCTCTGTGGTAGTTGAGAGTCAATATGTAGTCTATCACACTTCATGGTTACTCTAGGTTTGTTTCATGACAGATGGATTCATGTTACCCAGAAATACGTGGTGCTCTTAGGTGAATATCCTTGTCGCTGATGTGGGAACTGCATGAAATTTGTTGGACAGCCTCCGCTTTGCCACCAGTGTGGTCTGCTTGTCCTCACTGCCCTGAAAGCCCCCCTCTCCTGGGAGATGCATTATGTATATCAGAGATAAAAGCAACAAAACAAGAACAAAAGCAAATTTGCAGGAGACAATGCAGCGCATACCATTGAATCTGTCTTGGAGAATGACAGGTGCTTCCAAGACTTGTAAAGATACAGCGCGCAGTAAGGAAAATCACAGCAATTTCATGTGCCACGTGAACTGAGGTCTGGATTTATAAAAGCAAATGTTGTATTGTGATTTCTTCAAAACATCTTTTAAATGTTTCAAGAATACTGTATATGCTTACTGTAGCAGCTCATTTTCCCTACTGACCAAACTGTAGATGTATAGAACAGCATATTACTGGGAATCATACTTAAGTCTATCAATATTTCCCAGTGAACCTGGATATTAATTCAAACTAGACCTCCTACTAGTTTAATTCCGTAGCCCTAGTAAAACACACTTTCAATGCATCATGTCTTACGGTAGATACATACTGAAGATGCTGTTAATCTAATCACTATTATTTTTCACTTGGCACACTGCATTTATGTTTTTGCTAAGACTTCATATAATCTGTTTTCACAGCTTTGAGAAGTACATAAATGAAACACAAAATATATCAGCAATGTCTATTGCAATATATCATTTTAAACTTACAACTATTTAATTCTACTGGTTAAGTTTTTAGATCTTTTTGAATCCTTTTAAATCTTTTTGACTACGTGTGAAGATCTGGTAAGGAGAATAAAAATAATTTACTTAAAATTAATAGTTCTCTGTTTGATGCCTGGACACTGAAATTATTTGGGCAATATAATTTCTCTCCTGAAAAACAGACAGTAGAACATACGGTTGCTGATTTCTGTCTATAAAGGAAAAATAGCCCTTTTCCTGATAGGCTGTGTAACTTAGGAACTTTAAATATCATTTTTAAATGGTCAAATGTATTTAGCATTCAAGGGGTAGTATTTTGAAGGTGAGGATTCTTAAGTATATAAGAGGGCTTTGGTAGCATTTGCCTAACTTCAACTCTTCAGCCTCCAGGCATGTACATAGACTCAGATGTCTCAGAACAGCTGTTTTTGAGAGAGAGGTCTGCTCCGTAAGCTTCTGTGGAAACTTTGGATGCATTGGTGCTTATAGGACCAGGAGAGGAACAGGATCCAGGTGAGGCCACTGAAGAGAGATTAAATCAGACACAAATGTACGTACACACACCCCTGCATAAAATTTCCTATGTGCTTTTTTTCAATATTTTTTTCCAGCAGAGTTGATCTTTATCATCCTTTGTAAATATTTTAGCTTCCTCAGCCATTTATCCGCTCACTGCCTGTGGTGTAGAAGGGCCAAGGAGGACAAAAATGAAAGCGTATTTGAACTGTAGACAGGAATTAAAAACTCTGTAAAAGCTGTTTAAAAATCCAAAGACAGAGAGTACAGAAAGTGACGAGTTTTTACAGTAGACAGATTTTATGGCAAAGAAGCAAAGCATTTCTGTGTTTAACTATGCTTACAATTAATCAACTTTTAATTCTGTTCATTAAGCTTCATTATTTATGAAGCAGTGTATTATAGTCACAAAGGAGTGGATTTGATTAAAATTTGAAGTGGAGCAATTCAGAAATAGTAGCACCACCTTACAGAGCTAAGCAAGATTCACACACAGAGTTCTGCCACATTAAATCCAAAGAGAGCTGCTCTCTCTTTATCACACCAGAACTGGGCTCTAGCTCCTGGACTGTATTAGTCTTATGTATACGTGTGTGTATTCATAAAGCTATATAGCACAGTTTCATACAAAGGTACGACATTGATTTACCTATAGCAAAGCAACTCAGTTGGCATTGTGGTAGTGTTATATTGTGATATATGAACAATTTCAGTTACCACAATGTAGACATGCAACATAGCAATTTTCCTCAAGGTTTATTTCCAGCAGGAAATTTCCTTCTTCAGGGAATAAGTTCTAAAGCATTCTCCTTTAATTAGAGCTACTCACCATGTGATTTTTCTAAATGTCTAAACAGTTTTCACTAGAAAAGAAAAGAAAAAAATAAATCTAACCCATACCTGGACTGACTGTAGACGTTAACTTTCCTCACCCAAAGGTGTGAGTTGAGTGCCAATTCCAACCTGCAATATAGAATTTGCCATAATGTTGAGACAAAACAAAGTATTTTGTTTACTCCTCATCTTATAATGAATGCGAACCCAAGCCTAGCCAATACCTTTTTCCATTCCTGCTGGATGTGTTAAGCTCTTAGACCAACTCTGATTGCTTTCGCTCTTAATGTCTCTTGACTTGTTTCAGAGTCCTGCAGACTTGGTTCTTCTCATTGGCAGTGCCCTGGTCCTGAAGGTATGCAGCAACTGCTTCCCCTTGCAATGCACAAATTTATTTGTCTATTATCCAGAGAAAATGTGTGTGGTAAATCTCCAGGGCTGGCTGTTCTAGATGCTGGGATTTTCTTTCACAGAATCACAGAATTTCTAGGTTGGAAGAGACCTCAAGATCATCGAGTCCAACCTCTGACCTAACGCTAGCAGTCCCCACTAAACCATATCCCTAAGCTAATGCATTTTCCAGTGCATGCTTCAGGTTGTGTAGGATAGTGGACTGGACGTGCTTTTAGAACCTGTCTTGACTCTGGTTCACTTCCCAAGGAACTTATGCTTAAGTGCATGCAGCAATTAAGAATTAAAATTAAAAATGCACTTGGATGTATGAATCCAAACATAGAGCCTGGCCTAAGGAAATCCATGGCTCTAGTTTCCTTTGGATCCCTTGGGAAAATGAGTCTGTTGTGAAATCTTAATGATGTCCTGCCTTTAGAAATTGCTCCTGCTGCCTTTCTCTCACTTACATAATTACATCTCCTCTATTGCAATCTGTAGTGAACAGTATTCAGGACAGGCCAAAACTTGTTTGTCTTATTGACACAAACAGTCACATGGACAGACCTGAGATTATTCATGTGAATGAATTCAGCAGGGTGTAGCCCACTTTCTCCTGCTGTAGCACTTGATTTTGGGGAATATTCATAGTACTTCCCAGATATGTGTGTGTCTTACCAGTGAACACTATTCTCTGAGCTCACAGCCATATTTTCCCATGTACTTCTTGACTATGAATTCAGTTTTGCTATTGAGAAGATGCTGCTATTGCTTAAAAATTCTTTTTGAAAACAAAACCTTACTTTATGTCATGTCTTCAAGTAGTGATAATGACCCTTCAAATGGCAGTGAAGAGGCAGGGCCAGGTCTCTGCTCTTTTGGATCTGGAAGAAAGGCAAACACACATCTCTGCTGGCCCAGGTGAGAGCTGTTGTGCCAGGACTATCGAGGCAGCTGCTGCCTGTGGATGGTATCTGGCTATGTAATGAAGTGGAATGGCTCCCAGAAGAGCTAGGGAGGCTCACTGCACTGCTGAATACAGTCATGCTCCTAACTCAGGGGTGTTGCCATCCATGTCATTTTATTAATTCATTACTGACAAGGCTATCCTTGGTTTTGCAGGACTCTCTTTCAAGTGAATTTCAGTTAGAGTCAAGAGAGTTTGGTCAAAACTGGTTAATTTCCAAGAAATATATACATGTATATATATTATTTTTCTGGAAATGTAATAGCAAGTATCACTTTCAACCAGTTTTACTATTTGCTGTATGCTTTGAAACTAGTTTTGTCACTTTAAACCCAAATCTTTTCCCAGTTCATCAACATTTAAGTGTTGGCATTCTTTCATCTAGATAATTCAAAGCTTTGAGGACTCTAAAGTTATCTTAGATTTATTTCTGGTTTTAGAAACATATGTTTTACTGTCTATTCTGTAATATAAAGGACTATGTGTCTTTCTTCCATGTTGGATGCAGTACGGGACAGGAGCATACTGTCAAGACATTTGGGAAGAGCTGATTCTCTGGGGAATTTCTTTTCTTGCTGAACAACCAGACAAGCCTTTGTGATGGCTTGGGACATCTAAGGGCAGAGTATAATACCTGATACGAGAAATAAACCACAGTAGGGAGATTTAAGAACACAGCAATTAAAAAATCAATATTTATTCAAGAACAATTAGAAAAATAATTTGTTATGAAAATTGACAGTGGGAAACTGTCTCTTTTCAACTCAGGTAACAGGAACCTGGATTTAATTTGTAGGTTAGTACTGGTGACTAGTAGAAGGTTAGTCTTTCTTTGAACAGTAGGTTAAAAAGCACACAGAAATAATGACATAGAAGTGAATTTAAGGCTGAATTCTTTATCAGGATGTATGAGACATTCAGTGATCATGAAACCTTTTTCTATAGATTTGTAATATGAAAGTAGAAGCAGAAATAGTAAACCATGAACACTAGTTTGTCCTTTGAGATCAGGGTGTAAAATTAGGTAAAACACTGTTATGGAACAATTTTCCCCTTCCTAAATTACAGACAAAAACTTAGTAACATAAATACAGAAAGAAAAAAAGAAAGAAAAAATGGAATAGGATCCCCAGGACAAAAATGAAAACCACTTTGGAGGAAACTTATATTTATATAAAATAAGGATTTTTTTTTCCTTCTACCATCTAATTTTCAATGAATAAGAATTACTTTCATGCTATGTCAGAGTCAGACGGGATTTTAGTTGAATTTACCCTGAGCTATATGAGCATTAGAAAGTGAAACCTTTTTTCCATAGATATGAGTCTGTTCATGGCTTGTATATTACAGTTTGCCTTATTACATCTCATGGATTGAAGCCTAAGGCTCTGTAAGTGAGTTGCCCAAAACTGAAGGACCCTTACAAGCTTTGACAACCAACAACCTGCATTAACAAATGATGTGGATATTTCATTTGAAGTGGGAAGAATAAAGAACATTGCTTTAAGTCAGTGAGGAAAATGAAAGACTTAATATAGGTTGAGTACAAAAGATGAGTCTAAACCTGATTGCTTTCTGTAAGAATAATTAAAAGGAGGCACTCTAAAAAAATCCACACTTTAACAAGTTTCTTCTTCAAGTATTTTTCATTTATTTTCTCCATTTTTCTCTTCTCTTAGCACATGCTGATCCACTGACTGCTACCTTCATTAGCAGTTAAATTAATGTAGTCTGACCAGGATGCTTTTGCTGAGAAACAGACCTGATAGACTGTAAAGTTGTTTTGTGTGATGGTGACTTGGAAAAGTGATATTCCTGTTTTCATGTAAGAAACTTATGCAGTAGTTGTTCATACACTATATAGCTGTTGGGACATAAGACTTTCAGAGAAGTTTTTGAGCAACTCCATTATTTGGCGTGTTTATAACATAAGCTGAAGTACCAATCTCTGCAAGCAGCAGAAAACTAAGGAAAAAAAAAAAAAAAACAAGAAAAAAAAAGAAGCTAAGAGTTTGATGTGACCAGTTATAATCCTGTAGGTTTTATATTGCAAAACCTTAACTCCATTCTCAGTGACATTTAAAGGAATATAAGGTGCCCTTCCTTGCAAGAAGTGTATGCTGTGCTAATTTCTCAGGAAGAAAGCAGGGGGCTGGGATGAAAGGTTTTGTAAAATACAGAAATGTTGAGGAATGAGGTTTATCAATCATGAAAATGACCCAACACACAAGAAGCAGAAGATGGATAAGGTGGTCTCCTGAGATTACTAAATACTTGAGTTCAGCTCATATACCATGAACTATGAAATGTGGACACTGGTTGGTATTATCCAGCAATTATTTTGATAAGATAGATGCTTTCTTTAAGGGAAACAGTTACACAGTGGGAAAATTATATTTCACTAATAGGAATTATATTTCACTAAGGATCCTAAGATTCTGTTTTATATCAACTCTTAATAACTCCTGCTGGAATGAACTCTGCTAGCATAAAGAGCTACAAGTTAGCAGAACTAGGGAAGAGTTTCTAGCTTTTGAGTATAAGATTCTCTATACTGCACAGATAGGAAATGAGACAGAGTTCTTCATAGCCCTTTTTTTTACAAAGCACCTTTCTGTTTTCAATGGTTTTTGTTTTCAATGGTTTTTGTTTTTCTCTTGAGAAGCACAAGACAGGAGATTCTTCTTGTGTCCCCAGAGAACAAAAATAATAACAATAAAAAAAAGGATCTGTACTCTTTTTGCCATGCACAAGTAGTCTCTAAAACACAGGCAGCTCAGGAAAGGAAGAGTTTTTGGGACAAAAAACCCTTGTCAGTCAGCAGAAGACCTGCTTGTGGTGAGCCATAGTTGCCCAGGATATGACAGTGTGTGGCAGGATTATAAATTCCTCTAAATATTCATTTTGAGGTATCATTTAACTCTCTCCTCTTCCTCCTCTTCTTCCTCCTCCCTCCCCCCCCTTTATTGGACTAGGTTTTTAAAAGAAATTTTGCATTATGAAGATACAGATAAATGCCAAGAATGATATTCAAAGGTGCCAAACTCTGAAAATGGGAGATGTTAAATACTGATGTATTTTATTTAGGTTCCTAAGAACTTCTAAAGTCTGGCCTTTTTGATTAGGTTCTGCACCAACTGAAGGCAACAACAGCATGGATCCAGAACTGTGCCTTCCTGGTTTAACCATAACCGATATAGCAATAGACTAGTAGTAAAAGGTAGTGTTCAAGTTTCAATTGTACAATCCCTATGCTTTTTAATGATCTTCACAGAACTTTATCCTAGTTTGTAGTGCAGGGAGAAAACAAAAATCTAGCTGGTAAACACATTGCCCTCAGCTTGTTCTCCATCACACCCCTGAAAACTGCTTCTGGTTCTCAGCATCTGCTGACACAGGCCAAGGTTTTTGCATGCTACAATTGCCTTCTGTTCCCTGTCTCCTGTCTCTGGAGGGATCTTATGTTTTTCCGTCTGTAAACCTTTTCTTTCTGTCTATTTCTTTGATGCCACTGGGTACTGTGATTTTTAGTAGTGCTAGCGTCTGAGACTGAGTATAGAGGAGAAACATGGTTTCAAATGATTTTGCCTGTATGCTTTCAATATGGTTAATTTGTTTTATTTTTAATATTGATGGTTTGGAACCAAACTCTAGAGAATAAATTATTTTGCATTTCAGTATGAACTCAAATCTGAAATGAAGAGATTTTTCTCCTGCCTAAGTATGCCTAAGTAGATGTAAAATATGGGTATTAATACACTTAACATTTTCTTTGGCCCCACCCTCCCCCCCCCCCCAGTTGTCACAGCACTGAAAATATTGTGATTTGTTTATTATTCAGGGTTATTTTGCCAAGTGAGTAAGAACAGCTTTTAGGCATTAGCTTGTTTTTTGTTCAGAGCTCATAAGTCACCTCAATTATCAACAGAAAAAATACTTCTTTCTTTAAAAAGACATTTTGATATTTATCAGTTCCCATTGTGTGGTTTTGTTTCCCATTCTGCACTCTTGTTTAAAGGTCAATAATGAAGTCATCCGATATTTAGTCATCCTAATATTTTGGTACTTTATTTTGACAAAAATGATTAAGAGTTGAATTTGTTGAAATCTGTGAGAAGAAGAATTTGGTTCTTGCTCCGTTTCTATGTTCAGAACAGTTGTGCAGATTTATTTATTTTAATGATTCCCCATTGGCTTTGAGTTGCACGAGGAATTCTGAAGCATTCTGAAAAATTCAGAAAATAAACTGGTGGGAATTTTTCAAATTCTTCTGAAAACTTATCAGAATTTAACAGAATCAACAGAACTGATATTTTGAAAATAATAGGGAATTCATGACCTGCTGAAACAGTCTTAATATTCTGCACTCCTATGTCATTTTAGAAAATAATAAAGTTCTTCCTTTTTCAGGCAAAATCATACTCTTGGGGGAAAATAATACACTAAAAACTGGAAATTCATAATATTTCAAACATCTCATTGCATTCCCACTGACGTTCATAGAAGATGCATATCTAAATTACAGATTTTTATATTAATCTTACTCTTTATTCCCTTAGAACTAGCTCCTAACTATAATCATTTTACAACTGCTCCATAGGAGAACTGAGTTGCACTTGATAAAGAATAATGGCACATGTCAGCATACAAAACGGGAAGAGAGAAAGTAAGAGGACTAATGAGGAAGAGATTTGGAGGAACCAGCAATGTTAATGTGTTGCAAGAGGCCAAATGGATTGGAGGATTACTATTAAATTCCTGCCACTGGTGCATTATCACATTGTACCTCAATCCCTTTATTTGGCAAAAGGAGAGAGTGATATGTTTTTGCAAAGCTAAAACATACAGTGTCAATTTTGTGCAGACAGCTCATCTTCAATGACAGTCATCAAAGGGAAAGTATGGTAAATGGAAGTTTTTAGGGATGTAGATATTCCTGGCAGTTCTAATGCTATCAAACAGTTCATCCATAATTTGGGAATAAGTAGAAAAAAATCCTTCTTTTAGAGTGACAGAGGGAGTGTGTGACTGACAGAGATTCTGTTTTACTTCATAGTAGGGAAAAAATACCCGAATTCTGAACACTTAACAAAACACAGGTCTCATTTCCAGTCAGCCCTACTTATAATAATGGATCTTCAAGAGCTGAATCTTATTAGAGTAGGATAAAGATGACTTCATTGCAGTGTTTAAGTACCTTCACAAGGAGAAAGTTAAGACACTAAAGAACTCTTTAGCCAATCTAAGAAAAGCCTGAGAAGAATCAATTGCTGGAAACTGTAGCTAGTTGAATTTAGATTAAGAGTAATTTTTTAACTGTCAGAATGATTAAATGTTATAATATGCCCCCAGGACAGACAGATTCTCTATTTCCCAAGGTTTTCAGTCCAAGGTAAGAGATCTTTTGAGAATTTCTGTTTTAGCTGAGTTATTTCTTACACAATCACTAGGTATTTGGCTTAGTAACTAGATAAAATTTAATGGGATAGCCAAGTCTTGTAATGATCCCTTCCAGCCTCAGACACTATGAGTCTTTGAAAAAGTAGCATTTAGAGCTGTATAGATTAAAGCTCTTACATAGGTGAGGACACAGGTAGTTTTACAAATGTCTTTTGATTTTGTCTGGCAAACATTGGTAGCCATAGGTGCTGCTGATATGTATCTGTCTCAAACAAGCATTTTTATTCCTACAGCAACTGATTTTCTATTCAGTACTAAGAAATATTTTCTCTTCCCTTTTTATTTATTTATTTTACTTATTTATTTATTTATTTATTTATTTTGGTTCCCCTTTGTCTTGAGGATCTTTTCTATCTTATATCTCACTTAGACGATTTTCCCTTTCATCTTTCAGACTCTCTGAGTTGTGCTATCACCCATGATGTTGTTGACCTGTTCTGTACTCTACCCAGCCATTCAGCTTTGGGGCAGGATTTCCACAGGTTGCCTTTACTGTTTCCTTCAATTAAATGTTTTTCAAAGAGCCCTACCTCACCTTTTCCAAAGTCTCAGCTATTCTTGGAGTTACTGCAGGTAAGAATGAACAGCACTGAAACTAGTAAGTTTGTCCCAGTGTCCTGTGCTCTGCCATCCTGTATCATTTATGTTCACTTGTTGTTCCTTCTTTTTAGGCTGTTAACATCTTGTCCTGTGCTTTTTGTTGACTAGGGGAATGCACTGCATGTAACCAACAACAGTCATCTGCTAAAGGTGAGGGAATATATGAATCTGTGAGTGAGTTTGAATTTTTTCCTCAAATACTTCTATCTTTTATGGTTTGAAATAATTATGAAGGATTACTAAAACTTCATGATTAAGAGAAAGTTAGAAAGACTTTTATTCCTTTACCTTTCTCATAGGTTACTTTAGATAGTTCAGCAAAGCTCATAATCAGGTTTCCAAGCTACTTTTGTTACTGTAGAGTTTCTGGAGTGCCATGCCCTAGGGTAAGAGCAAGCAGCCTTTAAAGCTCCAAAGTTAACTTTTAACATCTGTCTGATGCCATTCAGTACTGTTATGAGAGGTTCGTTATGAAAACCTGCATCACACTTGCCAGGTCAGGTAAAGTAGAAAGCAAATCTTTAATTCTTTCCACATGAGTTGGTAAAGGAGAAAAATAAAATGATATAATTTACCAAAACTCTGATGTTTAATTTTTGGTAGTAGGAACAGCTGTGCTGTGCTGTTGTGCTATGAAATGAGAATGCTGTCTGCCAGACAACACTCTTCACATGTCCAGCATTTATGCCATTCTGCACCCAGTGTCCCTTTCTCGGCTTTACTGATGCTTAGTGAATGGAGTAGGAGCTGAATTTGCACCACTTCTGCATGTCGAATGTAACTTTCCACCCATGTTTAAAAGTAGAGGTCATTTCTTCTGGAAAGCACTATCAGTGCAATTCACCCGGCCTATCTTCCATCATTTACAAGCATGTGTCTAGCAGAAAATGAGTTCTGAAGATCTATTCCCAGATTGAACAGTGGACACAGCAGTCTGCTAACAATTGTTACCGCCCATTCAGTTTTCCTTATAGTTGTCAGTGGCTTTTATATCAGCCCATTTTCTCTATTACCAGTGTCTGCTCTCCTTCTGTGGGAGGTATTAGCATATTCAAAGCATCTTCTATTGTTTTGTAAGATGACCTTAACAAAATCTCCAGTCTTAAACATGAAGAAACAACTGAAAGAGCATACTGAACAACTGAGGATGATTGCAACAGATCCTGCGAATACCTTTATGCACTATTTAGAGCTACTTTGTTGCCCTCAAATGCTTGGTGTCTAGCAGTACAATAGGTCTGATTCTCTTCTGTTGACGGTTTTACATTGATAACCCATAACTGAATGCAATTACTGATTTACTGAATGTGAGTGAGAAGAAAGCACAGATTCCTTATATTGAAAAAAGGAGAATTCTTTTCATTCGCGAAGCTAAAATGAGTCTCCTATTTGACATGATTTATAGCAGTGAGGGCAGGTCTGATAACCACCCAGGTTCAGACTATAGCTCCTAGAATGGATAGATTATTATCTTCTTTTATTAAATTCATGCATGGCTTGCTGTTGAAGCTGTATATTAAAAGGAAAACAAATACTGTATAGCTATATCCTGCTATCAATTCAATGAATAGACTTCCTACCATGCCTGATCAATGGAGAATTTGGTGTGAAATCAATGGCCAGCTCTGGCCCATAGCAGTCAGTTCTCCTGAGAACAGTATATCCATGTTAATGTCACATTCAAATAAGAGCAAATAACTATTACCCTGGAAATCAGTGAACCTTTTACTGTTGATTTAAAGGTAGGGTGGTTTGGGGGAGGGGGAGGGGGGGGGGTAGATGAGGGGGAAGGCCCTGACACTTTGAGTAGAGTTTAAAAGGCTGTTATTCTCCTTATCCCTAAAGGTATGACAACTTTGGTTTTACAATTTGCCAGGGAGCTGAAAACAGCTGCATCACAGATCTGTTCATCTGTGAAGTCAGGCAAAAGAATTATCCCTTCTACCCTCTTGGTAGTTTTCCAGTATCTGCTGTACTCACACACTGTACAAGGCTTTTCCATTTTTAGATCCATACATCTACCAACACCTTTGCTAATACCATTTTTTTATTAGGGGCTAGAGGTACTCACAACCTTTACATGTCAATACTTGCTCCATTTGTTTTCTGACCACATGCACGCAGTCTGAATAGCAACGATGGCACCAGATGCAAACTTTCAGCCCTCCATTTGTTTTGACAGGTTGCATCAGTGATAGATTCATTACATCATTCCTTAGGCTGTTCATTTCCTGCCTGGGAGATGTGGAGCAGAAATGACCTTACAGATAGGACTGCAGAGGAATGACTTAGTCAGCTGGAATATCTTCTGCACGTCTTCTCTTTGGAGTCACACCTTAGACAGACTTGGGCAGATGTCTTTCTTGGGACTGTAACAGGAATATCAGAAAGGCTGACACATTGTCAGTGAAAATTTGTCTTTCAAATTTTGGCTATACTATTAAATATATAATGTTGTAATACAATATTAAACAGATTTCTTACATGTTTCTTAATATAATATAATATTAATGAGATTTCTTAGACTCCTAAAGTTAATTAGATATATATGTGTGGCCTTTTCATAAATCTCTGTCACTTTGGTGTTTGAAGTACTGTTGTGTGGATTAAACTGAGAATGGTTCTGTAGATTTTAAATGGTCTGCATTAGAATGTGTTTAAGCAGCAGTAATCAAAGGACTACGTTCGGTAACTTGGAAGAATGGGAACTTCCATATTTGAGATAACTTTATTAGCTCTGGTTTCCTGTAAAGGGGATGCAGAACACAGGAGACAGCAGTGAAGTTTTAATTATCATCATTTTAAATATTGCCAATATCCCATATATTTTGCTTTCTGTTTTTAGCAATGTGAGCTTTAAGTACCTCCCCAGCAGATTCCCCACCTGTTTCTCTCTGTTTCTTGGCATGTAAAAATGAAGGCTTAGGAAGTTTGTGAACCAAAGCAGGAAGTAGCTGCTTCAGTGCATCTCTGCTTACCTCTGGATGCAGAACTGGAAGGGATAAAAAGGGGTGGACAGTGATTCAGACAAAAGAGAATAGAGAATGAGAAAGCACTGAATAGATAGAAGGTTTTGAGTGAAGCAAATTGCAAAACAATAGGAAGGACAACAGTGAAATAGCCAGTGGAAAATACAGTACAGGTTTTCAATAAGATTTGTGACCTTGGATCTAGAAAAAGAATACAATGTGATGTCCGGTGCTTTTGCTGTCCTCCATCCACACCACATCCTCTGTGCTACAGTTTCCTGCTAACGAGCCCCATTTTAGTTTGCAAAAGGTAGGGCCATTCAAAGCCTCATGCATGATTAGTCTGTCGCCTTTGACACTGCTGATCATGAAGTGCTGCTGACCTGATGGTGGGGCTGTGCAAAATAATGGGCAGCTGCTCCTCCCCTTCCTCAAGGTCCCTGACCCAAGGAATCCCAGAGGGCTCACCACTCTTATTTGACGTCCGTGCTCAACAATTAAGGGACACAGAGAGCAATGGAAATGGTCTCTTGAGTCATCAAGTCCAGTCTTTTGCTACTGCAGACCACCCCCGTGTGTTATTCCTTTCACTAGCTGATCAAGGACCAGTTTAAAACTACTTCTTTCCCCCCTTCTGCTCCAAACAGAAAGCTCTTCCAGAATTGAACTCTTCTGAAGATTAGCAAATCCAGCCGGAGGATATTTCTGGTTAGTCTTTGCTCATTAGTTTTTGTGACAACATTTTCCTTTAGCTTAATTACCTCATCTTCCTCCTCTGACATTTACCTCACTAATATGTTTATAGAGAACAAATTATCTCACCTCTCAGGCTTTGTTTTGCTGGGCTGACCAACACATACTTTTCATCATACTGTTTTCATCCCCTAATTTAGACTCTCCATTCCCTGTTATACCCACTGAAGTAACTTTTTTTTTTTTTTTAATTAAAAAAAAAACACTTTATTTTTTTATATATATACCTAAGGTTGGGGAGAGCTGTAGGAAGGCTTAACCAGTGCTTCCTATGGTAGTACTGCATCTTGTGGAAACACCATCCTTTTTGTGGGACTTATTATACACTGTCACATTCATGGCTGATACAGTAATCCTCAGGATAAACCACTCCATTTAAATTTCTGCAGTTTCTTCGTTGTTAGGAATAGCACAAACAGTTTATTTTCCTTTGCAATTCTTCCCTGACTCAGACTGGCTTTGGCAGTAACTGCTTCCTCTTTAGCTAAAAATTTTGATTTCTAAGACTGCTGTCCATATGCCTTTTGAGTTGATTTTTAAGTACATAAGAAATAGATCTGAGCTGCAGTTCATCTTGCCCAAGGCTGTCCCTCCAGCAGTGCAGGCTGGAGATGCTGTATAGGATGAGCACTGGCATCTGCTATCTTATGTGGTCTGCCCCCCTGCTTTCCCAGCATCCAGGTTTGTTCTGTTAGGATGTATGTCCTTGCCTGGAGCTTTTTGTATCCACTCCTGGACCTGCTGTCCATGAATGTATCTAATCCCTTCCTGACCCTGCAGATACTCTCAGCCTCTACAACCTCCTGTGTCAGCAGGTTCCCCAAGTTCACTACCCAGGTGCAAAGAAGTACTTGCTTTCTTTCACCTCCTTTAAACTGATACCATTAGTTTCAGTGAATGACCCCTATCCCTCATACTGCAGATATGGGTGAATGAGTTCTGCATTCAGCTTATCCTTCAGCTTTATACCTTCAAGACTTTGACAACCTTGATTACATTCCTTGGCTTTCCCCTCCCCAAACCAGAATCACAGCTTTTTTCATCTCTCTCTATGAGGCTGCTCCACTTCCTTGATCATTTATCTGCCTGTCTGTACCTTTTCCTTAACTCCATTATACCCTTCTGGAGATGCAGGACTAGACCAGCAACTGATCCTCAAGATGTGGTTCCAACACAAGAAAAATGATTCCCTTTGTCTTGTTCTTAATAACCTGCTTCAAGATGCCCAAGTTGCCTTTTTTTTTTTTTTTTTTTTTTTTTTTTTTTTTTTTTGCTGCTGCTGCACACTGAGCTGATGGTTTCAAAGAATATAATTCCTAAATACCATCCCTCTTTACTTCCATCATCATGGGATAGTGTTGACAACATCATCAAATAATTTTGACACAACACTAAGCAAAGGTCAGGATACTGTGAGCTGTGCCTCAGAGTTAGTTTCCTTGTAGGTATGGTAGTGAGTAATTCCTGCAGGTAAGGGCTGAAACCAAGCAGAATACCTGGCACTTTAGCATCAATTGTGCAGCCAATTCTATATGACCCTGTCTGTACTATCATCTTCCTTTGCAAACAGGTCAGTTTAATTTAAATGCATATGAGGAACATCTTGAAGGACTGGCCCTCAGGACTCAGTTCAAACTTTGGTTACATAAAGCAGCTTTTATACACTCTGAATGTAATAACAAATCTGTAACTGAGTTCGGAATTAAGCTCCTTGTGTGCATGCAAATTGTGCATTTTAGCCACAAGCTTTGCTAACAATGCAGAGGCAGAACAAAATGATAGAGAGAGCAGAGAGCTCATTCTCCCATCTCTTCAGAATTTCTTTAGAAAATGATTGTACAAGCCCTAGTCTTTGACCTTTGTGCTAAAGTGGCAATCTTTAATTACAAGCAATTGGTCCACATGAAGAAGGGTAAATCAGTCACTTACTATAACATGTTATCATCTTCCTGATATTTTGCTATTACGAGCCCATTCTTGCTAGATGGAAGGATCACTATTTTTTCATCTCAGATTCAGAAAAAAAAAAAAAAAACCATAAAAAAAAGAATCTAATGATAATAATTTAAAACTGAAAGCTTAAACCCACAGGTGCAGCAAAATTAATCTACGAATTCTGAAAAGTATTTCCAGATTCCAGTCCTTCTTGGCATCAGTGTAATGTCCTTGTGTTTATGCTGGCAATAGAGGTTCTTCTTTGGTAAGTCTTTGTTCCCTAGCACAAAATGATTTAACCTGCAAGCACAAGCCTCGTTATTATAACAATGATCAATAGTGCCATTCCCATCTCTACCTTTTAAATTATAAATCTTATTGCCAGGCATCTCAAAATGAACCATAAAAACATATTCTGGGGTGACATACTTATTATGTAATGGCTTAGGACAGGAATATTATTTACTATTACTAGATTTGGGTTCCTATCATGTTAAATGCTTTAAAAGAAAAGAAAAGGAAAAAACAAAACAAAACAAAACATTGCCATCACTTGAGACAGAGGCAGGTAACTACAGATCATTTTTTTACTGCATCCATACAGGGAAACCTATACCACAGGCTTTGGTTTTTGGTCCTCAGTTTTTTCCTGCCACTTTCTGGGCCTTCAGAGTCTTTGCTTACATTCAGCTTGAAAATCTCTGCAGTTCCTTTCTCTTCTTGGGCACTAACAACCAAACCTGTTGTTTGGAGCAGTGGAGGAGTGAGAAAGCTGAAAGGGCAGCTTGGTAGAGATTGCACAGCTGGAACTACATTAATCCTGAATGATCCCTCACCTGTAGGTTCTGAGTATGAGCACAACAGAACTGGAATAGTGAGCACATATGTGAACTAATTCAGGGTACAAACAGATAATTCTGGGACTTAGAGAGGAGGTCTAAGGAAAAGGAGGAAGTGGAAAGTGGCTGTGAACAAGACTGGAAGGTCTGACACACAAACTGATTTGGGGATGAGAGACACTTTGAAGCAATAGGAGGAAAGGGGGGAACTGAGAGAAAAGGCTTTACCTAGGTTCTTGGGAAGTCATTCCAGTGGGATCCAAGTTTATTCCTGATTGTTTTTCTAGACAGAAATGTGGACTTGTACCTAAGAGCTTTGCTGAATTTGGGGTCATGTCACCTATGGAAAAATAAAATACAACAGGGAAAGAAGGATAATGGAAATGTCAGAAATGTAAAGCTGGAAGGAACCTCAAGACATCTTCAAATTCCTACCTGAGGCAGTACCATATATATCCAGATATCTAGACTCCCTCAGGTGGTTATCTCTGTCTTGTCAAAGACCCTGGACAGACAGGTGATGGAAAAGTTTAATGTGACTTGAAAAAAGCAATGAATTAAGCAATGGGATAAAGCTACTGAAAAAAACGGGAAGATTATTGAAGATATACCATAGAAGGCAAGGAAAAGAAAAATGTGTCCATGGGGGAAGAAGAATTTAAAACAATGGAAAATCAGGCATCTGTGTTGAATCAAAACTTGAAGAAACTGCACATAAGGAATTGATTCGCTGTTGCTGCAAGAAGCTGTTCAGGAGAAACTAGGGTTTAGAAGGACAGCCATCGCCCCTGCCCTCAGGGGAGTATGCCAGGAGAAGCAGAATGTTTTCTATATACTTTAGCAGCAATGCTGGTTGCTCTTATTTTATTTTATTTTATTTTATTTTATTTTATTTTATTTTATTTTATTTTATTTTATTTTATTTTATTTTTCAAATTGTTCTCTATTTCAGGGGTATTTTTAATAATTTAAATTAAGAATAAAATATAAATAATATACATAATTTAAATTTTAAAGCAAACGAAGCCACTAATACATGAGCTCCAGTAGGTCAAAGACCTCCTGTTAATACTGTTTCATGTGATTGCTTGCCAAGTATCTCAAACTGAAGCCCAGAGCCTTGCTTAATGTAGGCAAGTGGAGTTGTATCCATTTTCCTGAAATTATGCTAGTTTACACCAAAAGGGGCAATGGTAAACTTTCTGGGTACTGCAAGCAAACACAGAAAATCTAAAGATTGGTATGTGAATAGCAGATTGTGGTTTTTGTGTTTTCCAAGAGTTTGTTGCTATTGTTTCAGTAGACTGAAACTTGCAAAATAGCTCCCCTGTGCAATGTTCTAAATTAGTTTAAGGACATTTCTCTGAGTAGACAATAAGCAGTTCCATGAGATGAATGGATAAAGTATGGTTTCCTACAGCGTTGTGTTGGATTCTCCACTGTTTTTCAAGATGATCACCTACAGAAATGACTTTTGTTATTGGAGCATAACTAAAACTGTTTTCTCTTGTTTATCCTCTATTGTTTAGCAATGGTTTTGTTTATCTTTATGTCATTTCTTCAGTGGAAGCATAAAAGAGATCTTTCTTTACCTGGCTACCTGTGTTTGTCATAGCTGCAGAAGCATGTCTTTGAGATCCCTGCCATCCAGACATAGTTACTTGAAGGTGTCTAGCAGGTTTAATGTGCAGAAAAGACAGACCAATTTATGCACACACAAGCAGATGACATAATTAAATATGCTTCTATTCTTTTGGAAACCCATGAAAACAGTTCTTGGATCTCATTCCATTATTTAGTACTTTCCTACTTTAACAGATTTTTCCATGGTGTCTCTTGAATGTTACTGTCACACTCTGCATTAGGGATGAAAAAAATCTTTCCTTATCAGAGCACTTCTGGAAATTTTTCCTTTAGTAGAAACAAAAAATTTCTGGTTCTGGATCAGTAGATGAATAGACTACAGAAAGGCAGTGAAGTGCAGGCTGCATCCTAGCACATGCAGCAGAGCAAACACGGAGAAAAAGGGGGAGAAGGGAATTGTTCCCTGCACCTTCATATAGCCCAGTAAATCTCAAACTTGAATAGATGCACAATATATGCACAAACAGAATTTAATGGGACCATTTAGAGTAAGAGCCTGCTGTGCACAGGCAGCAGAGTACACAGACTGTGCAACATTGCTTTTTCAGATGTTCACTGCTTGTTACATCAAGAGTCAGTGGAAGGAAGGTCTTCAGCAGCCACTGGCTTTGCTCAGAGCCGCTCTTCTCTGTCCTGCCAATGACCTGTAGTTTCTAACATTGCCTTAAGTAACTCTTTTGGTAGTATTTCCCTTTTCCTTGAAAGCTAAGGCCAAGAAAATAGTCATAATCTCAAAGATACTTAGAAGAGAAATTCATTTTAGTGTGCCCTGAAATCACTCAAAGGATATAATGCTATTAAGCAGAACTTGAAACCTGTGGAAAGGTTTCTGCTTGCTTCTTTCCTTGATGTGAAGATATATTATGCCAGGCATTCCTGGATTTTAATTCAGACCATTCATTTTACTTTAATGTAGTTTGTGTGTTAATAATGCATACATGCCTAATTCAATGTGAACAGTACCATACCTAAACTTGGAAAATATTAAATTTGTGCTGGTTTTTAATTTCTGGTTTACAGGAATGAAGAACTAGCTATTTTTCTAATTTTTGACCTATCCCTAACTCCCTAACATTCCATTGCTCTTGGTTCATTTGTTAAACTGAGTTTTAGGGATTTTAGTCCTTTTTCATTCCATTTCATATTGAATTTATTTCCCCCTGTTGTAAGGCTTTTTTTTTTTTTTTTTTTTTTTTTTCGATATATAATTATTTTATTTTTTTGTTCTAACTAAAACCAAGGGACTTCTGTAAACCCACAGCTTTCTTGTTGGCAGATTGCCACTGTTACTTAGCCTGTAAGTACAACTGAAGTCTTCCAACAGCTTACAGCGTTCCTTTTGTTTCTTGTTAGGTTTGTTTTCTGCCTCTTAATTCCTCAAACAATTCACATTTAAGTTAACTGCTCCCATGGCTGAACACCATATTTAGAGGAGCAAAAAGTAAATAAAACCAAAATGCTGATTTAGAAACTTTGACCACACCATCAGCTGCCCTAAACCAGCAGAAATGAAATGAGTTTGACTTACAGCTGCTGAAGATCTGGTTTATTTGATCCAGAAATTGAAGGGAACAAGAAATGCTTGAAAGAAAACTGTTTTCTTTAGAGACTGCTCAGCAGATTTTGCCACAAGTAACACCAGTGGGATTCAGTGAGTTTTCAGGCAGAAGCATTTAAAGAACTGCAGTCCTGTATGGGATAGATCCCAAGTGGTGGGCAGAGATACTGCATAGGGATTCACTTCATCCGTATCAAACCTTAGACATCCAGGGTGGGACTGTTGCCCTGACAAAGGGATATGGTGGTGTTATAGGTGCCTGTGGCTGCCTAGAAGAAAAGAAGTTGCTGTAGCACTCCACAGCTGTGGCACCTGAATCCCACTGGGCTGAGATGGATGTCCAAAATTAACTCTTTTATATCCTCTCTGCTTTGTTGTGTGGCTGTGTCTGAAGAAGCATGGGTGCAACATTGCAGGTTACTTTGCTTGTTACCAGACGTGTAGCTTCTTTGACATACAATCCTTCTTCCTCACAGGCACTTCTAACAAATGTAAATTAAAAAGCCTGCCTCTTCAAGCAGAATGTGCTGTGCATAAAATGCATTTGCCAAATAATTTCAGTACTGCAATAATCCATTTCATGATTTAAAAGCCTTGTAAACATGTCAAAATGGTTGGTTGGTTCTACCATCTTTGTGCCATCTATTGCACTGAATAAATAAAAGGAAATGCAATTTATTCAGTGCTTTGGAAGCTCAACATTTCTCTCACTGATGTGTGACAACTATTATCATATTTATTGTCAACATTACACTCCTAAGCATGCAGGTGATGCATTGTGACTATTTCATACTGATAAAGCCATCAATAACTTCCTACCGGACCTTATTTCCTTGGTTGAATCTGCACAGCTGGCTGGGATATTAGGAGGTAACTGATGAGAGGTTCAAATAAAATAACATAAACCAGGAAAAGTCATGTTGACTGACGGAATATATTTTAACTTAAAATGAACAATTGAATAAAAAAAGTTTGGTGTATTTTTTTGTGGGGCTAGCCAAAGCTAAGGTTTTGCGGTCCACTGTCTTCTCTGTTGCGTGGGATTTAAGCAGCCTCCAGAAAGATGACAAGATCAGGTAGCAGATAGCACGTGTGTTTCCAAATAGGCTGCAAAAATATCTTGCAGCAACTAATACAAACCATTTACCACCTAACCATTCTGACATATTTATATTTTCAAAGGTATTAAAATTATTAAAAAGGGCCCCTCTCACAGGGCATAGTGGAGGAAGCAGCTCTGCCAAGTCCCAGGGGCTTACTTAGTCACCGTTCTCGGAGACACTGAGGAAGCTCTGCTTTTGCAGCCTGTCAGCTTTATGTTTAATGTTTGTGCAGGATCTTTGATCTCTTATTTATACATATTTCTCCAGGACAGGGAAGCAAGCAAAAATAGAAATTTTATTTATATAAATCTTTCTGTATCCCAGAGGTCAAGAACAACAGCATTTTAAACAAAGTGGAGGAATTTATCTTTGCTTCTTATTTTGCAGGAGAGATGTGTATTTTAGATTATGCCTCCAGAAAAGGCTCAGGTATACCAACATATAATAGAGTCATAGAATCACAGAATATCCCAAGTTGGCAGGGACCCACAAGGGTCATTGAGTCTAACTCCTGACTCCACACAGGACCATCCAAAAATCAGACCATGTGTCTGACGGCAGTGCCCAAATGCTTCTGGAGCTTCAGCAGGCACAGTGCCATGACCACTGTCCTGGGGACCCTGTCCCAGTGCTGACCACCCTCTGGGTGCAGAACCTCTCCCTAACACCCAGCCTGACCCTCCTCTGTCCCAGCTCCATGATGTTCTCTTGGGTCCTATGTATGAGTAAACTTGTCTTGTAGGTGATGCTGCCATAATTTGTCTGGGTGAGTTCATGTGTTTTGTGACATTGAGCCATCTTTGGGTTGTCTCCAGAGTCCCATGATTGTCTTGGCCATCTTCAACCTGTTTTCTGGCCTGGCAGGGGGATAAACTAATGAACCATACAAAGGTATTTAAACTAGGCCTTAAATGGTCAGCTTAGCTTCGTCATTCCTGTAGTCACTGAATCCGATTTGTGATTGGTATTAAATTCAACTGCAGTAAAGCTTCAAAAATTCCTCAGGAATGTCATTGTTCTCTGAAAATAATTTTATTGCAATGTAAGAACTATGTAGTCAAGTTGCAAAGAAAATAAACCAAACAAAACCAACCCCACCCAACAACTCCCTCTCTCTCTCTTCCCCCCCCCCCCTCAAATTCTGTTTCTTATTTGAGCCCAACCTGTAGTGTACTCCTGGCATGTCTTACAAGCCAGTAATTCCTGTGAAAAACAACAGTCCATAAGATCACTCCTCTTTTCAAACGTTACCTGAAGCTCCAAAGGAGGCTTCTCGACTACTTTTAAAATAGGTAAATATAAAAATATGCACTGCTTTGTTTTAAGATGCTTGTACATCTCAGAGAAGTTCTTGGGAAGTGGGTGGTAATTTGTTTTTTTTTTTTTTATCGCTATAGGAAATATTTATATTGGCATGCATTAACCTTTTATTTTACTTTTTTTTTTTTTCTGTTAGTAATATTATATCTGATTATGATCTGAATCATAATTTGAATCATGTTCAAATTTTGATTTGAACAGTTGCTTTAATGAAAAGTTAACAAATACTGTTTTAGATTTTCTTACAAAGGCTCTTGTTGTTTTCTTGCAAAATAGATGTTTTAGTGAGTTTGTTTTTTATTTGAAATGTGTTTTTAATCCAAAAAAAGAGAAATGTTTGGATGCTAAATTTTTAAGGCTTCCTAGCTTATAGTGAAAATAGCTCATGGAGATAACACAATATCCAGTCCAAACAGTTATGATCACATGATGATAATTGAAGTGTCACGTATACAAATATATAATAATTAGCAATTAATACAGTGAAAAATTGGCAATTAAAACAAAATGGACTAGCATAGTTGAAGATCATAAAAAGACCCCATCACATGGTGACATAATGCCTTTGTTTTTAGACATTAAAATAAACCATGAAGAGCATATTTCTGTCATTTATGTGAAATCAAGTAGGTTAATCATTTATGATTTTTATGCTTCAAAGCTTATGTGTGCTACATGCTGTAGAGAGATCTAAACCATTACTCTAATGCCCAATGTACCATGCATGTTCCCTGCTGCTGCAGAGTCAGCCTCATCAAATTGAGCTTTGTCTAAAAGATATTTTAAATATATTATTGGATGAAAGGTGCTGCTTGATTATGCAAAACCAGCACATGAATGCCAGTTAGCAAAGGTACATAGCTCTTGGCATTTATTTTCTCTGGGAGCTCAGATAATCAAACCAAGGAATACGTGTACAGAGGCATGATGCAAACCATGTATTCCAGACTAGATGTCACCAAGGTTTTGGGAAGATGAAACACGAAGCTGTGCTAAACATTTACACTTAAATTGCTTATCTGAAGCAATCACTAGCTATTAAATGCACAGTTGTCTCTAGCTGGGTAGCAAGACCAGAAAAAAATTCACAAACGTGGAGGAGGAAAATGCAAACTTAAAAAGTCAGGTGGAGTAAGTGGAAATATAGGAAAAATACAGAGCACTGAGGTCCGAAGTTCCCATATTTAACTTGAGAATTTTGAAGAGTTTCCTTCGCTGTGCTAACAGTCAAGAATTGCCTGCAGGTGGGCATTTGTCTGTGGCTCAGATCGAGTCGAGCGGTGTCCCCATGTCAAGTGGCTCATGGGAACCTCTCATCTCGATCACATCTATGTAAACGGGCTCTAAATTATTCCTGACCAGCCTCTGCCAAACATTTTATGTATCTGGTCCAGAAGAATTGGCTTTTGGGGGTATTTTTTTATGCTTGGTCTTTCCCTCTTCCCCAGAAAGATTTCCTATTGACATGGCTAAGATTTGATCAAAACATTAGGTAGAGTGTAATCCTCCATCAGCTCCATGTTCATTGTAGCTACCAGAAAAGATAAAGTGGTCTTGCTACAGGGGCAGAGAGAGGAAAGAGGGGTGTGTGGGTGTGTGTGGGTATGTGTGTGTGTAGAATCAAACATAAAACAATCGGAATGCAGAGTAAAACCTGGTAGATAAGGTTCTTCTCAGGCTTAGCTCTGGAGCAACCTATATGCAGAATGCAACTGTATTTAGGGACATACACGTGCCATAAATAATAATGGATCTTAAAAATGTAATTTTCTGTCAGGAGTTTGCATGCTTGCAAAAGCTCATAAATAACTGGTGTTTATTCCCCTCCACACGACGCTTTTGCAGTAGCTGATAATAACTGAGTAAATAGTAGATGGGATGAATTCCTCCACTGATTTCAAATAAACCTTATGAGTTGGAGCAATAAAGAATGTTAAACAGTGTGCACAAAATAACATGCTGTTAGATACCATATATGCTGCTTCAGTAAACACTAAAGCATTTTAATCTCGGTTCCAATGTAGTAAACAGCAAGATAATAAGCTAAGGAATAATACTATTCTTTAAAACCTCTTCCAAATGCTTGTGCATACTGTTATCCTGTGCTTGAGACTGATGGCAGGCACCTCTGTCACTTTATTTCTGTGTCATTGCAATGAAATTGGTGTGAAGTTCAGATGAACATATTCATTTGTGCTGAAATTTATTAGTCTAACTTACATAATGGGTGGGTGAGTGTGGCTGCAAATGTAGCTCACAGCACACTCGTGTCCTGTCCAGAACAAGTGATAAAGGACCCTGTCAGCAGCTCATAGAGATTTCTGTTGCCCCACTTACGCCACTTGTTTAGAAGAGAAGGGAAAGTGTTCTTGCACAAGAAGCCTATAGACAAAACAGCAGCAACAGACCACAGCAGTTAGCCTGAAAAAACAATGCCCACCTAAAATGCCCATCTCTGTAGTAGTGGCCCCATCAGTCAGAGCACAGGGTAATTAAAAATAAAAGAAAATCAGGGAAACTATGCTGGCAATTGAGACAGACCTAGGTTCACCCTGTCATAGAGATTTCAGTGTTAACATGCCAGTAAGTGCCCTAGCTCCTGGTACGCCCTTTCACAAACCTACTTAGGAAGACTCAGGGCCACATCTTCACCAGTGTCAAATTTCTGTCACTTGAGCGAGATAAGTTTCCCACCTGCAATTCACGAATTACAGCCTAGGGCCCTCTTGCTTGAGCTTTTTTAGCCCAGGAATCCTGTGCTTGGCCTGACAACCCATCTGTAACAGGAAGATTTTCTTATGGCCTGTGGTTTTCTGAGGAGTTTGAATACAAGTTGTCCTAGTTCCCAGGTATGTATCCTAATCCTGTGGACAGGGATACCAATGCTCCTGAAAAACAGGAGGAGCTCAGATATGCCCTGTGCTCAGCATTTCCTATTGCCCAGCACCAGGCAGCTCCAGCTCCACACATAGCTCTGTTCACTGTCCTTCCAGCTCTCCTCGTTGGTTTTATGATATGCTCCATGTGCTGATCTTCATTCTCTTGAATCACCCTGTTGGGGTCTCACTTCAGATACTTCACTATCAAAATTGGAGACTTTAAGACATGTCTCAAAATCTCTTCCAACGTCTTGCTGAAACTCTAAAGATCTGTACAATGGTGTAGGAACTAAAAAGCTGAAAGACCTGTAATATAATATAGTAAGAAGGCAGCTAGTTTTACTGGGCCTGCTGCAGCTCATATATCAACATACACTCAGCTCCCCTGCCTCTGTGCCATAGATGGCAGTGAGAATGGAGATGTGTTGCCTTCTGAGTGAGCTCTGAGTGAGCATGTAACTTGTCCTGTTTGTGGAAAGGTAAATGGAAACCATTTGGATCATTACACACTAGAAACATGGATGGCATTTTCTACTCAAAGAAAAGCTGCCACATACTATAGTGTTTGATGTAGGAAGAAAAAAGGGGAGGAGGAGGTGTTTAAGTCATTAAGTGCTGCTAGCTCTGAAGGCTGTAATACTTAAAATTTTAATGGAGCAGTGACATTATTAGCCTTGTAATATGATGTGAGGTTCAAAGAATCAAGAGCATTTTCTGGGTCTTCGCCATTCTCATTAACAGAAGTTCTTGAAGGTGCTTGTGTTAATAAAGTAGAAGTAGTAGTAGACACAAAAGGCTAATGACCAAGGCTAAAGACTAATCTATTGAAGTGAATGAACCCAAACTCTTGTGGAGTCAAAAGTACATGACAAATACATTAATCTCTAAGCAAAGAGGAAAGCTTGAAAGTGTTAGTGTAACTTGAGGTGCTGTGTGAATGACCACCTTGAAAATATGTGGGATGAGTCCCCCTGCAAAAGACAGGAGTTTCTGTGTCTTTTTAAACTTGACTGAGTTTATTGCAGATTCTCAGCTCGGTTGGGCTTTACAACAGCATGCTTTGGGAGCGGTTTCAAAAATAGCTTAAAAGGCAACTATGTGAACTTCATGCAGTACGCTACCAAGCAGATGCAATGACCTGCTGTGACGTGCACTGAAATCTGTTCCCCTCCTTGATTTCATTTACGCTGCTGTGATGCAGCATGTGCCTGGGCCTGAACTGAGACTTTCTGTGGCCCCTCAATCACTGCTGTGGTGAAGGGTTGCCCCCTATAGGGAAGGAAAAATATAATTCAGGCACCTCCTCCATTTACATCAGGTTTCTTCTGTTGATTTCTGGGTGGAGACTGGCAGAAGCTGAGCATGGGAGTCCCAGAAGTGGCCTGTTGCAAGAGCATGCCTTGTAGGATCCACCAGGGAATGAGAACAGAGGGAACAGCTAGAGAAAAAAACGATTTCAGTGCCCTAGATTTTTTTTTTTTTTGGTCATCCATTATAAATAAGCAACCTTTTATTTATTTAATATGATAACATTGTAGATTGAAGACGCTTGCAAAAGCAGTACAATATCTGTAATCCAAACAGCTGAGAGCATGACTTCACAAAAATCTGGACCCTGAATTTAAGTGTCAGGTATGCTAACAAAGATTAAGTTTCAGTTTCTGCAATGCTTTATCCTAAGGACATTGTCTCTGAGAAAAGTTTAACTATCCCTATTTTTTTTTTTTTCTTCTATGATATTTGGCTAGAAAAAGGTTCAGTGATTCACTTTCAGGATAGTTCTTTGTGCAAAACTAGTCTGCGGGAGCAATGTCTTTTTAATCCCCATCAGTAAGGTGACCCTAAGTGTTTTAACCACATTCATGTGCTGCCAGCAAGTTTTATGCTATTGATACAGATGGTATGGATAAGACTCTCTTTATCCTTCTTTTAGAGCTAAAACCTGTGTCGGTATCCACAGCGTTTGAATAGTCTGGTTTTAATAGAAACATGAAAACACCATATGGAGCCAGACAACCATTTCCTTCCTTCAGTGTGTTTGGTGAGTTTGAGTTTACTTTAACATGACATCTTATAAATCATGTATCATGCAGTGACCATATAAGGTTACCTTTTATTGAAAGGATATTGGTGTTGAGAGCTTGCTGTGCTTAGATATTTATTAAGGAAATGAAAGATCTCTAGAACATATGATACACCTTGTGTTGCTAAACATTATTAGTTTACCAACAGACAAGTGTTTCTTTCTCTTGCCCC
This sequence comes from Aythya ferina, assembly GCF_964211825.1. NCBI lineage: Eukaryota > Metazoa > Chordata > Aves > Anseriformes > Anatidae > Aythya > Aythya ferina. The sequence continues at coordinate 55,774,580 of NC_140301.1, forward strand.
TCTGAGCCTCCAAGATAAAATACTGAAATAAAATTTGCCCTTGGATTAAAGTCTAATACGGCGTACATCCTGTTGGAGTCACAGACTATTTGACAGGGTGTTTTGAAATCACTCCCGGCTTCATGTTTTATGCAGGAAGGAAACATACCTGTGGAGATAGCCTCAGGCAGTGGTAATTAAAATATGACCATGTGCCACATGACCCTAAGGCATATTACTGCTTCAACCCTTCACCTTGCAGTTGTTAAAATACTGGGCTTGGCTTATTAACAAAGCACCATCTCAATGTAAGATATGTGCTGGGGGAAACAAGTCTATCGTCTTCCTCTTTGTAGGAAGGAAGCAGTAAGCAATAGCTGTGTAAGTTCTGTGACAATGTAATATCTGTCCATTTTCTGCTGTGGCAGCTGCAGAATGCCTAAAGCAGGTGGTACAGCGTAATGAATCCATCACTGTTGGAGAGGAAGCACAAATACAAAGGTAGCGGCAAAATAGAAATATCAGAATATAGGCTCCTGTGCATCCAGTCTCCTAAGTCCTCTGATTTTTCCTGGTCTCTCACAGTGAACAAATCTGAAAAATGTGTCCCTATTTTTTTCCTGTGTGTGTTGGGCTGTTAACCAGAGTGATCCGCTGACTGTTTCAGGAAGAAAATCCTGATTATCTCCTGGGAGAACCTGCTGCCTTGCAGGGAGAGGGACTACTTTCAAGTGTGACCCTCTTACCACCCATGAAACCATTTAGATACAGATCTTCCAGCCTGTGTCTCATCAGGGTATGTAATGTAAAGTGACAAGGCTTTTGTGACCTGTTGGGATTGACTGTACCATTATACCAATACTTGATTTTTTCAAACTGCTTTTTACAAAAACAGGATACCTGAGCCCTTCTCATAGGCACAAAAGGTGAAAGAAAAAAAAAAAAAAAAACACACAACACCTGCCAACACAAATAAAAGAAGGCTCTCCTTCTGGTATCACTTAGAATTTCTCTTTTCCAGTGCAGTTATGTGTCAGTAATCCTCACCGTAGCTCCTAATGCTCAGAAAGTAATAAATATGGTGTCTGTGCACAAGTGGGGAACTGAAGGCTGAGAGAGCTCCCCACCATCTCAGACCCACAGCATCAGGCACAAAGCCCAGACTTTTTGAAAAGGACGTAGAGCTTTGCAGAACTTGGCAGCTCCCAGTGGGGGAGGGTTTGGGGCAGATCTTCTTAGATTCCCCAGGCAGCTCGATGGATGCTCATGAGGGATGGTCTCTAGGAAAACCTATGTGAAGCAGGATTTGTTGCTGGTGTGGAGTTTGTCATTAGTCAGCTTGTGGAGTTGGTGCTGTGTTGTAGTGCTGGATGTGTGGATGTGCCTTCTGTACATTGCACAGATAGAGCCCATTTGCTTATGAATGGGCATGCTGTGGGACAGTCCTTGTTTTGTTCTGTATACATACGCATTACACCAAAATCGTATACCACCACAATGCCTCTGCAGGCAAATCCTAATGTTTGCAGACAGACCAGCAAATGAAGGGCGTTCAGAAGTACAAAGCATGGTTAATGACCATCTTACAAATGCTGACTCTGTTTTCCTTACATTCACGTTTGTTTGCTTTGTGTTCTTTGTTTTCTTGCTGTTTCATAGAGGTCCAGTCCCTTTTCATTTACATTTGATTTCCTATAAATAGCTGTGCTCTGTTTTATGTATTCATGTTTAAAGCCATGTTTACTTCAAAGGCAGAGGAACTTCAGATGTCCTCAGTTTACTTCTGGCAGGGGACTTCAGACATCTGTTTTATTCTCGTCCCATGTATGGAGCAGTGAGGAGCTTCCAGGCATTAACTCTGCCCATGAAATGCCCCACTTGAAGCTCACAACTCTATCCGAGATTACTTACTCCAACCTATCCTTACCTCAGTCACCTTTCCTGTTAGTGCGCAGTCTTTCTTCCCTTTCTGTCCACATCACAAGGGCTCTGGGTTTAGACATAGAGGAGCTCGAAGTCCATGCCAGTCCCTTCTATGGCATCTTTGAACATCACTTTTCTGCCTAAGATGGTTAAAGGTTAACCTTATTCAAGATGGATGAAGCAGGGCATTTCCTATGACTTCTGAGCTTTTAAAGAGTCCCCAGTTGAGGCAGCTTCAACAGACTGTGTAAACAGTTAAACTTCCACAGGGAACACCATCTTCTTAGCAGCTAATGAAATCCTATACTTCCGCACCTGGGAAGCTGCTAAGTGATTGTAAGTGCAGGGTCAAATTTAGCCTTGGTGTAATTGTCATACTTTTCGGTTTATGGTCCCGATGAGATTGTAGGCTTCATTTGGACTGAAAACAAATCAAGCCATTTCCTGCAGAAGCTGAATGAAATGACGTGGGGCTTCGTCAATCAATGTCATTTTGATAAGCTCATTAGAACCAGCAGCTGTTAGAGGGCAATGGCAAGAGGTTATGGTCTTAGCACCATCATTAAGTCTGACCTGACATACAGGTATGTAAACCATAACTCAAGATTTCAGTTAGGTAGATTTACACCAGCTGAAGATCTAGCCTCTTTCTTTTATAACATTTGCCATAACTGTCACAGCTGAAACATAGCAGATAGCTCTTGAAATTTTTGGAAAGCAAAATTATCTATATGTGTGTGTATCTATCAGATTTATGCAAGTCCGTCATTTCTGTGGTATAATTTCCTGCTTGTTCATGCGAGGTAGCAAGAGCCTCATAGCCCTAGACAGAAATAAAAGGGAAACAAAGTGTTAAATGCACAGAAATTCCTTCCCTCTTACTCCTCATATTCTAATACAGCAAAAGGGCAGTGAAAAGAAGATTAAAAAATAAGAGCCAATCCTTAAAACAGAGTTGTGATCAGTAGAGCATAAGCAGCACTTCAGAGTAAATTTTATAGAATTATAGGCAAAAATTCCATTCAGATATGCATCACAGATTAAACAGAAAACAAAAAGCATACAATGAGCACAGTGTTATATTTTCCAAAGGAAAATATATTACCACAGCTTAAAATGACAAAATATCAGAAAGATTTCCACTTCACGGTATATTATTTTATATTAGAAAACTTTAAAACTTTAAAAGTGCTTTGGGCTGAGTTCAGAAAGGAAGTGCTTGGGTTCATTATTTGATACCACCTCATATCCCGTGGTAGTAAAACAGGACTTGCATTGTCCTCTTGGGACTGTTCTGAACAAATGCAGCTTGTATGAACCCCATGAGCTTCTGGGGGGCAGGATTTTACAAGGGAGATTCATTATGACCTTTTTTTTTTCTCTTAAACTCTGTCTCATTGAGTGAATTATTTAGTTTCGCTCCTGACATAAAGTGGTCGGTGGCTTCTGTTTTCCCTCGGACAGGTTTTGCACATCAAAATGAGCAAAAGGGGGCTCATTTCCCTATAACATCATAGTGAGCCTAAGTGAAAAAGAATAAAAACTAGGCATTTATCTGAAACTGGATCATGGAATCTGCCTGGTGATGCAAGAAGAAAATTAACACCTTGGTTGATAACTTGGATTGCTTTACTGGAATAACGTTTTACAGCAATAATCACTCCTTTCTGTGAAACCACACTTTCTTGGGAAGATTTTAATTAGAAAGTTTCTTTCTTTCTGTCATACTCATGATGCCAAAAGGAAACCTCGCAGGGTCCCTTCCATCAACTAACAGATGAAGTGCTTTCTGCTTTTTATAAAATATGGATGCCTGACACTGAAGAAAGGTACAGTTCTGTGGTGTTTTCTGATTAGCTGCTGAGGCTGTACTGCATCCTGTCTGCTTTATACTTGTCTTCCTTCAGATGGTACGGTATTTGAATGTTATAGTGGGAAGCAGTGAGTGTTGGAATAGGGTGAAAATAATTCAAAGTGCCCTTTAATAATGGTCTGGAGTTGTGTGTTTGCTGTTCGAGGCACATGAAGATTTACAAAGAGACATTTTGGAGACATATAGAGCTCAGAAGATTGACCTAACCTGTATTTCTGATGCAACCAATTTGTTTCTATAAACATAAACTACTTCTTTCAGAATATGAATCAAAGAACCTGCCAGTGTGCTGGAGTTACTTAACTATTAGAGGAGGCTTCTGGTATGTTAGTCTTTGTGGCTATAAAATCTCCTGAGGGAATGGAAGCAAATTTATGGCCTATTACTACAACATGTTTAGTGTTTTCAGGCCTAGCTCTGGGTCTAGGAGATTATTTTTCTCCTTTACAGTTTAATTTATTAAACATAGATGGATTGTAGTGTTCATAGAATTCATGGTATTATAGAAAAGTGGGTTGGGACGTCACCTAGGCCATTCCCCACTGCAGGACAACATCAAGTTGTACATGTATCTTCTCTCAGTGATATCTCCTCCACAGCATCCCAAAGGAGTCTGTTTGATCAATTCTCTATCATGCTGGAAATTTTTTCCTAACCAAAAACAGTCTTTCTGAATTATAAACCATTTCTTTCTTGTTCTGTGTAGCAAAGTTACAGAGAAGAGACTGCTGTCTCTTAAAAAAAAAATCATTTACAAATTCAAAGATCCCTGTTGTGTTTTGCATTAGTGTTTTTTTTCTCCCTAGACTATGCAAGTCTACCTCTTTCTCATAAATGTCCAGATTTCTGGTCATTCATGTTGCTCTTCTTTGGACCTCATTGGCCTACATGTTCCTTAGACTTAGTTGTGCAAAATCTAGTCTGGATATAATACTTTGAGGTCTTTCATGTACTGAGTAAAGGAAAAACTTCTATTTTTCTTACACCTTTGTGTTCATCTTTTGGCCAACTGTAGTACCCAGATCTTTACTTACAAAGTAGTACCATGCCAATTATTCTTAATTTATGTAACAATTTATTGCTGGATCATTGGCTTGAATCCTATTTTTTGAGACTATTTCAGAACAATCAAGACCCTCTGCAGTACTTGTCCTGTTCTGGAACCCTTCCCATCGATGTGCAACGTGCAATGTAATAACACCACGTTCTCTTCTATCATCCAGTTCATTAGCAATGAATAGTATCAGGCCAGGAGAGACCTCTGTGCAGTCCACTTGATGCAGCCTTTGCAGCAAACCATTGGAAATTATTTTCTTCAGTACAGCTTTCTAACCAGTTTTGTACTCACTCTTTACTAGTTTCCCCTAGTCCACATTTTCTTCTCTTATTTATCAGAATGTTATACGAGACAGTGTCAGAAACCTTACTAGGGTCAAGATATATGACAACTACTGCTTCTTCCATGTCCGCAAGGTCTATTATCCTGTGGGGGAAGGAAATTACATTAGTGTGACACAATTTGTTCTTGACAAATCCATGCTGGCTGTAACTCATCTCCTCGTTATCTTCTAGATGCTTACAAATAGTTTCTTTGATTGTTTGTTCCAGCATTAAAAGTAATAGAATTAGGCGATTTGTCAATTAAACATGCATCTTACTACACATTCATTACCTGAAACTGAACAAAAATGTGAATTTTGTCAATTTGCCCTTGTCCTAATAATTGTAAAAGTAAAGCTGCAGGTCTTTTTGCTCCTTGCCTGGAAAGAATGTGTCCTCTGGGATGAAGTCCATGGTCTGATCCCAACCTCTTTTTCTTTCTCTTTTTGTTTTAATAGGGAAATTTAATCAGGGAAATTGAAACGCCACAGGCTTAATGTGCTCTCTCAGTTCCAGTGGCAGCAGCCAGGTTTCACCTTGTGGGACAACTTGTGCAAGTCCCCCTTCACCTGGATGGTGGGATGGAGAGGACTTGCTTTCATGTCCCCTTTCAGCAGAAGTGGCACTGCTGCACACTCCCACCGTGAAAGTGCTGATGCTCTTTTTGCACCACCCAGAAGGGAGGAAAACCAGTTGCTGCTGGTGGGGGACCTGGCAGCGTGGTTCCAGGAACAGGGCTACTGGGGTGCTGGAACGGGTCAGGAGGAGTCAGAAGGAAAGGGAGAAGTAAGGACAGATAAAGCCCTAAATCAATTCACTTTGTTTGCAACCCCGCTAGAAAGGAAATAAGTGAAATTTCATATGGCAAAATCATTCATCCTAAACTTACTTTTCTTTAATCATCTTAGCAAGATACATACAAGCTGTAAGGCTTGTAAGAGCTCTTTATTATTTATTTCTTTGCATTCAATAACCATCAGTGGTTAATATTTATTGCATGATGTGGCAGGCAGAACAGAGTGACCTTCCCGCTTTTCTCCTCCCCCTACAGCTCCGCTATGGAAGGAGGCAGGTGTGGTAGGTCCCTCACTGAAGAACTCCAGCCCCCAGCCAACTTCAAAAGTCACTTGCTGTGATCTAAGAGGTTAATACCAAAACCACACGGCAACACTTTCCAATAAATCTCCACCAACTGGTCTTAATCAAGTCCAGAAATATTCCACCTTTTTTCTGCAGAAGGAAATAATAATAAAGAATGAAAGAAAATAAAAGGAAATAAGGAAAAAAGGAAGAAAGTAAAAAAAGAAAAAAAAAAAAGAAACAACAGAGAAACTGAATAATGTAAATATTTTTCAGTTTTTAGTAGCTTCTACTGGGTGCTGCCCTATATAGAAACTTTTAAATTGAACTTACTGGTATGCCACCCAACATCAGTTTCAAGATGAGCATCAAGACAATTACAGACAATTACATGTAAATCTTTTTGATAGGCATATTTTTTATTTTTTATTTTTTTAAACACAAGTAATCATAGAAGAATAAACATAAATAAAAAGATAAACCATGTGGTCTACTCCACATCTATGCAAAATGAATAAAGGTTTCTCTTCATGGCCTGTCCATTATGCTCCCCCAAGATGAGACTTGAGGTTATGCAATGTTTCAGATGTGCTCCTAGACAAAGGGAGAGAAGGGCGCATCCTACACTGCCACGTTTCTGAAGCTTTCCATTATTTAGCAGAAATCATTAACCATTCCTTTGTTAGAACAGGCTGCCTGTGAAAGCAAGTTCAAGCAAATTCGCTGCTGCATGCAGCATGTTTTACACAAGGGAAATGCAGCTGTTTGTGCAGATGCTTTTCTACAAGCACCGAATTGCCACTGTTAAAACTTTATCCAACTGTAAAAATATGAAGAAACTACACTAACTTTTTTTTTATTATTATTATTTTAATTTGACTGTTTAATTGAAGTAATTCCTATGCTTTTCTTGCTACTCTATATAATTTTATCTTCCTTTTCCACCACTTCCTGTATTTTTTTCCTCTGAGGCTTTGCAGAGGAGATGAAGTAGAGCTACATTCAGATATTTGGGGTGTCCCATGCACAGACTGTGAGCAAACAACAGTCTTGACGATGTATCTACTACTTTGCTATTAGTTTTGCAAAAATTACCTTCCAGTACAGGAAATCAAGTATGTGTTCTTGAAGTTTACGTTGAGCTGCAGATTTGTATCTTCTAAAGAAAGCTAATGAGCTTCCTGGTTTTCTCTGGAAAAATATGTCAAGCAGTGTTTAGGGTATAGATAGATTGCAATGAGGTTTTTGGATGAGCATCAGAACTAAAAACAATAAACAAGTCAATACAATAAGTGGTTGATTTGATATGTTTGCTGTTGCATTTCTTTCCCCATCCATGTTTAATTTGGACCCAGCAGCATTTCTCTGACTTGCATCTTTTTGGTGTGTTGGGGATTTGAAGGAATGGAGTAGCCTGGATTGGTCCATAATACGCAGTGATTACATTAGCTCGCTGTTTGACAAGGACTTTACACATAGCCCCTTACAGCTGGTAAGGAGTTTTCCATGGCATAAGTGGGCTTTTTTTTTTTTTTTGGCTTGGGACTTGGTGCATGACTTTAAAGAAATCATTCACTGGAGAAAGATACTGCCTCTTACTTTGCAAGCAAGCTGTTGTGAACAGATTGCTATTTGAAAAGTATTTGCCATGTCACGTTTTAAATACTTGGGGCCTGCAGCTCACTTGTAAGGAGATAACTGCATCACTACCATCCAAAGCCCTCCTTGTCCAGTGAAATTGGACCTACCTCTAACTGGTAGCTACGCTGGTATCTCTGCCATGGAGAACTGTACCCAGGACTACAGGTGGGACTAACAGTACTGCTTTTCCCCTTACTCCTCTGTATGAAATATGGCTGCATCTGGCCCTGCTGCACAAGTACACCACAGCTCAAGAGTGAAGGAAGTTGAGCAGCCCATTAATTTGGCCTCTGGCTGGAAGTGTGGCTTGGTTCTCCTTGTCCTTCTGCAAGTCACCTGCTAGCTCCAGTGTCAGTTGGATGATAATAATGTGATTGATCTTAGTAGTCTTCAGTCCTGAGGCTGAAAATGGGAGAGGGGAGATGCTTGAGGTCTGTAGTAACATAAATAGCTTTGAGAAAGTGAATAAAAAAAAATTATTTCCTGTTTCTTTTAACTCAAATACTGGGGCTGCTCACTGAAATGCTCATCTTTAAAAAAGGCAAAAGGGATTTTTGTTACATGCATCACACGGTTAAAATGGGGACCTCACTGCAATTGGACATTGAAGAACGGTCAAAAGTAGAGATAGGCAAACAAAACAGGTGAGACAGGGTCAAACAGGACAGATCCTTTAATGGGACCATCAACACATTAGTCTGTGTCTGCAGCTCTTTCAGGGAGATGAAAACCTGACTGTCAAAACCTGTGAGAATGCAGTAGAGAAAGACCATCCTTAACTTGCCTTTTACTTATTCCCTTAGTCATTGGCCTCTCTGGCACAGGAGAGGAGCTCTCTCCTTGAATCCTCCACTCAGTCCAGGGTAGCATAATTCTCACTGGATGTGGACACCAAATGTATGAGCTCAACTTTCCCTTCCTGTACGTATTCCCATGAGCAATTCATGAGCCTGCAGGAAGCCAATGTTCTCTGGGCTAAAATGCATGGCAAAATTAAATCAGTTTTAAATTGGAATTAATGCTAATAGCTATTTTTTCTCAGAGCTCAACATGTTCTGTTTTAACATGCAAATCTCTCTCTTTAGTTCATGAAAAGCAGTTGTTTCTTTAACCTGTTTTTAAATTAGGTATTTTCTCTCATTTCCTGTATATCTGAAATACCTGACCACAGTTTCCGGTTATTATTAATGTAACACTCATAATCACAGTAATAACTTTCTTCTTCATTTGCACAGCACCATTAGCCAAGCCCCCCTGCCAGTCAAATGTGCTCAGAGAATGAATTAGGTCTTTTCATTAGGAGGCTAACAAACTGAAGGCATGACAGGACACAGTGGAGTACCTGGGGTCTCACCAGACTTGGAAGTGAATAGGTAGGCAGTGCACAGACATTAGTCCTGGAGAGCTCATCCAGGGAGATTTTTCTGGGACTTCTCACAGGAAAAGAGAGCAAACCATTGAGAAACTTGCTTTGTACACAGAGTAGTGTGTGCTTGAGTGTGTGTCTTCATAGGGTAAAGAGCAGCTAAATGGCCAGCTCTCCTGAATGCCAGTGAAAGTTGGTTACCTGAATGCCCTTTGACTGGTTTGCAGGCTGCCTGCTTGTGGCTGACAGAAGGACACAGACCCTGCTCTGGCAGGTAAGCTCAGGAGCACATTAAACCGCTTTGGTTATTTGTGTGGATTATTGTTAGTGCCCCAGGTAAGTCCAATGTCCAAGCACAATAGTACAGAAGCTACATTTAATGAATGTGAATATTTCTTTCTGATTTTCTTCTCTGCTCTGGTCAGGATGACCCCTTCCTTTGTTTCTGTGTGACACTTTGTCTACTCTTTGGTTGTTCAGTGATTACAATACAGGCATTACACAGACATCCGAGCCTTTGTTACCATCATTAAAAATGAAAATAAAAATCTCATGCTGTTTTTTGCAATGCTTTAAGGCTATTTGCAAATTAAAAGTCATTGGAGAGTGCAACAGGCTGCTTGCTCAGCAGGGTTGGTGGCAGGGAGCAGAGCAGCTCGGCCCCGTCCGTGCATGCCTGCTCATGGAGATGTTTACCTGGAGAGAGGCAGCAGGAGCCAGCTCTCTCCCAGGCTTCCCTGGGGGCTGAGGCTCCTCCTGGCTGTTGGCAGCTCCGTCAGTGCCGTTTGATGCCCTTTGGGTATACGTAACCATGGGACGTTATGGGCACATTTAATAATGACACAGTAAAGGAATATTTGGAGGAGTCACGTGGAGGCTGAAGCTCTGCAGAGGTCAGCTCCTGGCGTGACAGCAACTCCTTCCCGCAGTGCTGCAAAGGTCACCTTTGAATCTTTTTTTTTTTTCCAGATTGCAGCAATGGCTGGGGACAGCTTCCTTCTGCTCCGTATAAGGGAGCTTTTCCACCATCCAGAGAAATTACGGCAGCACTTCTCTCTTTGTTCTTCGCAGCCGCTCCTCAGCACTCTCCCTTTGCCTTCCTGCACCCAGCTCTTCCCTAGAACTGCTGGCTCCCAGTTTTGCTCCCTGTCAGCATATTGCCTGCCTGCCTCTGCTTTTTGTCTAGCTAGAGTCAAACTTATTATTCAATCAAAACTCAGTGGGAGTTTTGCTGAATTACTGTAAACTCACTGGGGCAAAAGCTGTGCCTTCCTACTCAGCAGTGAGATACCATGCATATTGATTGTGGCTGAGAGAAAATAAAAATGAATACATTCATATTGATTACATGTGTTCTTACTCACTATGAGACTCACTGCACAGCCCCAGTAGATTTATGGTTTCCCTTTATGACTATTAGCAATAAATCTATTTCTTCCCCCCTCCCCTCCCCTTCTCTTTTTCTTTTCCTTTTCCTTTAAGTAACCTCATGTTCTGCAGAATTAATTTGAATAAAGAGAGTGGACTGTAAAATAACTTGTGGGACAGTTTGATAAGCTGCCTGTAACTTCCCACTCACACTGAAAATCCCTCCTTGACATGTCTGAAACCCAAACAATTCCTCCCAGATGCAGTTCAGATGGTCTGGGTCCACCAGACACAAGTTTTGTGCACCAGTGCACTTCTTCTAATGAACATGCAATTTCTTTCGCAGTGCAATTATGACAGATAGTACAGCTGGGGACCAGACATGCAAAGTGATGCTTTCCTTCCAGCCTGGGAAACTACAGATACTTGCTTTGTTCCAGGTATATATTGGATATTTCTGAATTTAATTACTACAACCTTATCATTTTTTCTTAGAATCTTCTGTTCCATGTCACATATCTCCTGAAGTGAATGGCATTGTAAAGTTTAGGCATGCCATGCAGACTTAAATTCCTTTGCTTTGGAGAGCAAGACTTTGGTTTATGAGCAGGAATGGAGCAATCTAAGTGCATTATGGCTGTATTGCCATATTAAATTGATGGCATAGAGCTCTAAGCAGGGCTGACATTTCTGTCTGTCATCCACACACAACAGATTTGAACTGAGTTGGCAATTGGAGTGAGGCAGAAACGGGTGAAAAGGGTGCCCTCCCAAAGCAGAAAGGAGCCAGATGGAGTGATACCAAAGATGGAATGAAAAAGCTACAGTTTGTGGGCTCTGTAGAAAGAAGCAGAAAACTGAAGGGTGTGAATATAGGTGAAGACGGAGTAAAGTGAAAGAGAACATAACGAAGAGAAATGGACAAGACGAAGAGAAAGTTTATGCCCAATACCATGGAAGAGGTATCCTGCTGTTGACATCTGCTAGGCTCAGGAGGAGTCTCCCTCAGAAAGATGTTGAAATTCCTTCACTCAACACATTTAAAAATAGACTAAACAAACCCCAGTGAGCCAGACTCTCATCCTCTTACTCACACGGGGCCGTAACTCACTCCAGCAGTCATCCTTTTGAAGCCTGGGAATCCTTGAGGGCTGAGAGGGGCTGAGCTGGATGCAAGGCAGAAATCTGGTCCCGGGTGCTGCAAGGAGTGATCCTGCATCGTGGCAGACATGAATCAGATGAATGATTGGCTCTTTTCACATCGGACACACTGCACTGGCACATACCTTCCTGCATAGGTATGAATTCAAGGAAGAGACTTAAAGCAAAGCATATGTTAAAGGGCTTTGCAGAAGCCGCAGGAGGGCTGCATACAGGAAAATACAGGAGTGCTCTGTCTCACTTCCATCCAACCTCAGCAGAGCTCTGATAAATGTATAAACTAACTTCACTCCTTACATGGTTCTGAGTGATGACAGTATCTCTACAATCTTCAAGAGGAAGTAACGATTTGCTGATAAACATCTCTCCAAATGTACTTAGTAAAAAGACACATTCTTTTGTATACATTTAATTACAGGAGAACAGATTTTGTCCAAATAATTAGGTAATTTAAACCGTGCAGTCTTTCCCAAAGAACTATATTTAACCTTCATTTGAATTTAATTTACACATCACAGTGCCCCTTAAGCAGTTCTGTAAGCCAAAACACTGATCAAATATTTTTAAAATGTCAAATTATGCTTAATTGTGGATAGCACAGAATTTGTTTTTAGAGATAACTGCTTTTGATCTGCTACTATTTTTTGTCTATCCCATTGTCATGTTTCTCTTCATCAGAGGTTTCTGTCAACTGTTTAATCCATACAACACCAGAGTTTCTAGACAACTGAGGAATTCAAAGAAGAAATATGGGGGAACCCTTCAAAAGTTTCATGAAGTATTAATCAGGATATGGATTAGTGTCTTGTCACCACAGACCCCAGCATTTGTAAGAGTAGAAAAAAAAAGCATTTTTAAAATTCAAGTATTATTAAAGGATTATTAAATTTTTGCATGAATTAAGGATAGTGCTGTAAAGAATAATTTTACAGCACTATTATAAATCAGCATAGCTTTATTGGCTTTAATATACCTATTCTGATTTACTCAGCTCAGGATCTGGCTCCTTATATCTAAATGTATCTTACACTGCAGGGAAATAGATCATTTTTCTCCTGACTTGCTCTTTCCTATTGTCTTTCCCCCGTAAATTATATATATTAGGTTCACAAGCAGCGCAGTAAAAGTAAACAGCAAGAGATGGAGTCTCACAGTTTGAATGAATTATAACACAAACTACAGTAGGTCTGACCTACATTAAACTAGTTCACTAGAACAAGCTTTGCATGAAGTGGCTTGTATTTCAAGGTTGTCTCTAAGGTTGATTCTCACTAAAAAAAAATAGGAATGATTCCAAAGAACCACAATAGTGTTATCGGTCTCTTTGGAACAAACAAAAGCTGAAGTATGCTCCACAGCTCAGCCATAAAAACAATAGAGCGGGAAGACTTTCCTGTAACAGCATCTCCCACTGGGTGATAGCAGTTGAAAGTACTTACAATGATTATGATTAATTTCATTAGTGCTTGATTCACTTTAATACTTTTCTGCCTCTATCTCTGAATGCAGATAATTTTTTCCTGCAAGTAAATCCAGGGTGACAGTTTAATAGGCTCAGACATGCTTAGATCCAAAATGAGACTGTAATATTAATATACTATTGACCAGTTATGGATTAAGCAAACTGAGGGCACACTTAAGTAAATGACTTCAGAGGGACAAGTTAATGTGCTAAGTGGTTCACAGGCAATGATTAAAAATATTCTTCATTTACTTGGAAATTAATAGGTTTCTTTAATTAATCTAATAAAGTCAGATGGTGGTATGTTACGAATTTGGTGCACACTTTACAAGAAGACGCTGACTTTCTGGATCTGGAAATCCTTGTGTTGCTTATTGAAGAAAGGAAACAGACATATATAAAGCCAGCCTTGCAGATGGCTGGAGTTTCCAACAGGCCATCTTCTTTTCCACAAGTGGAGTTACTTTTATATCAATTTAGAATTCACCCCAATCTGTGGAGAACATTAGTGTGATTCACAACTGTATCTAGTCAAATGAGCACATTTTTCATCCAACAGCCTTGCATTAAAGGTTGGACTTGATGATCTCAGAGGTCTTTTCTAACTTAAATGATCCTATAAGTTTATGGTCCTTCAAATCCAATTGATCAACCAATTAAAAAAAAAAATCAACAAAAGTTTTGCAACTACAGCAACCTATATGCCAAAAAGTGCTAAAACCTTGCAAAGCAGAAAAGGGGCAGGAGAACAATTAAATCAAAGCTACTAACTTTGAGTTTTATTTACCCAGAAAATACTCAGGTAATATGGTTATCTAAAATACATCAATACCCTATCCCCAACAAATTTGTAATGGGGAGATTAGTTTAAAAGATAATGTCTCGTTAATGGTCTTACTGTGGTTTGTCTTGCAAGGCACTGAGAAGCCCCATCTGCTGAACGTTGTACATATGTTGGGATGGGATCATATTGGCCCCAGAGCTGCGTGAACTCAGAAGGTGGCTCTGTATGCATTCACTTTGGGATGGTTATTGGGCAATCACACAGAGCTCACTAAATGCTCAGAGATGCTCTGAATTTGCAGCAGGTGATGGAGTGGCTGAAGTTCTTGGTCTTTGCCTGGAATCTTCATGGCATGTTCACCCAGCCCACCAGGAGTTCTTCTAGTGGAAAGCAGCACTATTTGCAGAGTCAAGGTAGGTCTACACAACTGAGAGACTTCATCAGATTCGATTCTGGAGATTAACTTTCTTCGGCAAATCAAAACAGAAGCCTTGGTTATCTTTTTACCCTTTTGCCCAGCATCCTATCGTGCGATCACTCCCACTGTAATGATGTTTGATCTGAGAGGGCTGCCATTGTACTATGAAAATCAGAAGCTCTTTGATTTGACCACTTCAAGGCCCAGAGAAACTATGAAACAGAGACCAAAGTTTCTATTTCTCTCCCCCTCACCCCTAGCCCCTGCCCTAATTATTACAAGATAGGATCCTTTTTCTTTGGTTTTCCCAGCAGTTTGCACATCCACATAGTCAATGAGGAGATGCTTCTCTGGCTTCTCTTACCTGTTCCTCAGCAAACCACACGAAAGTAGGGAAAATGGCTATCTTCCCACCACTCACTGGGGAAAAATCATTGTAAAAAATGGTCAGACCAGCACATTTCTACTTCCCTGGCAGAAGCTGCTATGTGCTTACTGACCTGGCAGCTGTGAGGAGTCTCTGATGGAGCAATGCACAACTGTGTACAGTACACATTAGCTGTAGGAGGCAAAGAAGAGGAGGAGGAAGGGATGTTTGACTTGGGACTCCATGTAAAAAGCTCTTGCAGAACCAAGCCTTAGCTGTTGTTTACATTCAGCCCTCTTGCCCCAGGAACACTTGCATTGGAAAGCGTTCAAAGTTTTCTTTCCAAGTTAGTTAAAAAAAAAAATGCTACCAGAGTTGAGAAAAACTTTTTGGACTCATTCCATTTACCATGTATGTGGATGTGCGTGTGTATGTTTGTGGGGCGGGTGGGGAAGGGAGGAGATGGAAGTCCTTTCAACTTGTAGACGGATTCTCCAGTGGGTGGAAAAGACGTTTGAAATCCAGGAGCTGGGAGCCAGGTTGGGTTACAACTGCCGAGGACCTGGCCCAGGCAGCTGTAATGTCGTGCAGGGCTGCGGTTTGGAGAAACCTGAATGTAGCTGTACAGAAGGAAAAACTGAAAGAGATGTTTGGTAGCCAGTCCCACTTCTTTCATGTGTGAAGGACAGCTGTGCAGCTGCAAGGAACGATGCCGGCAAATTCATCGGATATGTGCATTTTCTCTCTCTTTTGTGGGTCGGATCATAACAATTAACTTCTCCGCAAGTTTAATCTGAGGCATGTCTGCTCCTTTGCATTTGCAGCTGAGGGTGGCAAATAAAATGGCTAAGTGTTGCTGTAGGCAATTTTGTCACCAAGCCTGGAATGAGGCAGCCTACGAGAGGCCTTGAAAAGCCATGTTTCTGAAGTAGAACACAGGTAGACAGGGCTTGCTGCAGGCAAACTTTGCAAATGTGCCTTCTGTCTTGGAGACAAAAAAAGGAAAAAGAGAGTCAGAGTATCTTGTTTCCTTCATGTCTGAAATAAGCTGAAATGGGGAAACTTTGCATTCCTATGTTTACAAACATGGCTATGGTGAAAAGAAGAGATTTCATTAGTTACCTTAGTGGTACTGCTTCTTAATTTCTTTACCTGAAATGATCACCTCCTGGATTCATTGGGGTTGCAAAGCACAACTTGATTGCAGGAAGTATGTCAGTCTGTAACTCAATGTCATGCAAAGGACATGGGAAGGGAAGGCAACTCTTTCTGCAAATTCTCCGGAATGAAGCAAATCTATATGAGAGTCCCAACATCGTTGTGTCTTCAGGGCATGAGGTGAAAAATGTAAATCTGAAAACTGCCTTAAACACTACCTCTCATACTTTGTCATTTCATTCACCCCCTCCAGAAACCCATGGTGGTATGATGACTAAGGAGAAAAAGGTGGGACTTTGGGTTTTGTTCACAGCTCTGCTACTAACCTGCCCATGGACCTCATCAAATCTCTTTGCTTAGCAGCATATTTCCATATAATTGGTATCTGTGTGAGACACAGACCTCCCTTTTCAGCAAAACATTTATCTAATCTAGCATTATTTCAATTATAACTACTCTTAGTTATGTTGCATATCTTAAAATAAATATTCTTCCTTAGAGATATCACACCAGTTGTGATTGTCCTATAAATAAAGTATGCAGACAGTGAAAGCTGAAAATCCTGTGCAATTTACTTCAGGTGATGATTTGGCCTTAACCATAAAAACATTACTACTGTGCTCTCATCTGACATGGGAGGTGACTCAGTTCCTCACCAGCTCAGGAATCCAGGCTTTACTAATGCCTGGGATTTGATTATGCTCACATGGCTAGTTTCTGAGAGGAGCTGGTAAACTTCGTTTTGCTTCAGTTATTAGTTTTTAAGGCTATGAAAGGTCAAGATAAACCATCCATAAATGCGGCAGCGATTAAAACCTCACTTAGCTTATTGCACAGTATGTAATTGTTCATCCTATGTCACATAATAAAATCTGATGGAGATAACTGCCTTGCATTTACTTTCACTTAAAGGAACAAGCATGCACTACACATACGGTTACCTACATGTACATCAGTGCTGTTTCTGTTTAGATATAGCTGTGTATTAAAGCAGGGGATATTAGAATCTGAATGCTTTAGCACTGTCACTCTGCTACCTCTGTCTTTAAAGTTCCCATGAGGAGATAGAAGAACAGATTTAATAATAGTCTGTCTGAGGGTTATGTCCTTAAAGGAAGGCTGATGGCATTGCCTTTGTGACTTACAGGTTCTCCTATTTGTGAGCAAAGTTGAGAAATGTCATCCAAGCATTCAGACCTCCCATTTTCCTAAGAGCTCAGCTTTCAATTACTGCCAAAAAGTAGGAGCCAATTTTCCAAAGAGCTCCATATACTGAGTGCTCCTGACATAACATTGGCTTGAAAATGTGCCTATGATAATCGCGTGAGGAGCTATGCTGAATGGGTTCAGAAAAGCTGGGTGTGCCCCAAGCACCAAGAGCTGTTAAAAGTCCTTATTCCTGTGCTGTCCCCTCTACAGTACCTGTCAATACTTCATGGCTCACTGTCTCGCTCTAGCCCTGTGCGCTTGCAGTAAAATTGGGCACTGTATTTGCTATCCAAACACCTTTCAGCATCACCTCCCTTGCCCCCGCTGAAATAGAATCCAGCATCACTGTGTAGATTATCACAGCCATAATCTCTCTCTGCTCTTTGTGTCTTTAGCAAGATGGGCTGCAAATGCAGAATCTAAACACTGCAGAAAGAAATCTGCCTCTTTTGTTCCCCAGACTCCTGACTGAGTCTGCCACTCTGCCAAAGCTAGTTACCAGCGTGGCAGCTGATAAATAAAGAACAGGCTGCTCTCTCTGCACTGCAAGTACCCTGTAGCTGTTAATGTATCCCTTGCTGCTGAGGCCCCTCTCTTTTAATAAGTTCTCTGAAATAGCCAGCTGCTAATGCGGCTGCGACTGTGTGCCTACCTTTTAAAAGTTCATTCCCACCACTTGCTTCAAAGTTGCCATGTCTGCTGCCAAAAAACACAGGGCAGGGAACCAGGGAAAGGAAGTCAGAAGGGAAGCTGCCTGCATTTCCAGAGGGGCTCTCGGCCAGCAGACAATCTTCTCTCCTTGCTGAGGGCTGGACCAGAGTAGAAAATGTCAAACCCCATCACAGGATCCTAGGAAGTAGTTGGCAACTTGCAGGGCAGGGGAATTTTGTGGCTAACATCTGATCTGGGTTGCTTTGAGCAGTATCCTCCTCACAGTGTACCACCTTTTATTCAGACTTTCCATGGAGAAGTCTGTCTACAGCGCCTTCTCCATCCTCTTCACAAAGTGTGCACCGTGTCTGTGATCACGTTCTGACTACTCTGGAGGAAGAGCCTCTCTAAAGCCTCTCTCAAACCTAGTGAACCAGCAAATCTCTACCCTAGCAACTCAGAACCTGACATACCCTAAAAAAAGGTAAGTAAGTGTCCTTTTATAGATGCTTTTAGTGCTAGTATATTCCAGAGTGGGTGTACTGGCATCCTGGCCAAGAGATGCCTACCTGTCTACCTCCTACCTGTGTGTGTTTGGACTTACTTACAGGTAGAGACTTCTCAGTTCCAAAATCTCCTGCCCTGCAGGCCTTGGTTCACTAAACATGCTCAGAACACACCTACCACGCTGCTAGGGAGAGCCAAGTGCATTCAAAACCACTTTTCGCACAACATGCTGATGCTAGGAAACTGCAGCCAGGTAGGAAACAGTTACGGGACTACCTCAAGAGCAAACCAAAGAGAATACAACTCTGGGCAAGTGAAAAAGCCTGTCATATGGGAGAGAAGGCTTCTGCCTTGGTCCTTGTCCTTTACATTAGAAAATCATTAGAAAATTCATAACACAGCAATGTGCTGTGTTTCTGGGAGTCCCTTTAGTTTTTCCAACTCCTTGTGATCCAGGTACCTACGTTCTATGCTGTATCACGATGTCCAAGTTCCTTTTTCAGGTTTAACCCAGGGCTGCTGTTTCATACTTGCCCTTTGCTATCAGGAACACTTGATGGGTGCTGAGGTGAAGCAACCATTCACAGAGGACTGGGCAACAGCTACAACAACCACTATTAAAAGGTAGTTCAGGTGAGTGACCAGTGGTGGGAAACAGCAGAGCACCTCTGAACTATGGCTGGAGCCTGAAGAAAAGGCAGACTTGGAGTGGAAATTAAACCTGTAGCAAGGAAAGCACCACAGAAGCAGAACCTGCAAGATCTAATTAAGGTGCAGGAGCCAGCAAGAGACTGGGAGGGACAATGGGCATCTGGGGACAGGACGTGTTCAAAAAAGGAGATCCAGAAAATCACCAATTATCATGAAGGAGCATTGGCACATTTACTCACTTGCATCTATAGGATTTAATCTCCC
Organism: Aythya ferina; assembly: GCF_964211825.1. Classification (NCBI taxonomy): domain Eukaryota; kingdom Metazoa; phylum Chordata; class Aves; order Anseriformes; family Anatidae; genus Aythya; species Aythya ferina. The sequence goes on from NC_140301.1 coordinate 55,793,822, forward strand.
ACATCACAAAAGCAATGAGGAAAGCAGATGAGAGAGCCTAATATTTTGGCAGCACCTGCTGTCCTGTGAAGAGGCAGATGCTGCCAGAATGCCAGCCTCTTATCCTCTTCCCTACATCTCACCCACCTTTTTTTTTTTTTTTTTTCCCTGTTGGATTGAATTAAATTCTGAGCTTGACACAGGGTGCCTGTGCCAGGGCTCTTTGTTGACCATTTCATATAGCTTTGATTTGTGATTGCACTTTTTTTTTTTTTTTCCCATACTCCCGATTTCTTAGCCTGGCAAGTGTGTTTTGCCTTCCACGGTGGCCACATGAAGAACACATATGAACAACACTGCTGAGACTAAGGTGCAAACCTGTCTCCCTTCATTTCCCCAGCTTTAGGATGAAGCCTCGAGCACTGCACAGGTGTGTTGTGAAAGTTTGTAGCTGTGCCTAGCAGGAAATGTGAGTGTCACATGGATGTGGGGGAAATGTCAGAGGCAGCCACCTTAGCACTGTCCGATGAACTTATGTAGTGCAAAAAATATACTTTTACCTACCTAAGCAATTCAGCCTGACAAGCTGTAACCCCCTTTCTGACTATTTCCTGTGTAGTTTTCTCCCCAGAGTTAGCCAAACTTGTTGCTTTTGGCAATGCAACACTTAGGTGACCTAAAGAGAGCAGCATCAGATCCACGAAACCACCTAGACTCAGAAACCTAGACTCAGAAACCACCTAACTCCTAGCTGTGAGGTGCCTCATTGCCCCCTAAAACCAGGTCTCAGCTAAGCTCTTGGTGTCAGTGGGAGCACACGTGAGCCCCTTCATTTGTGGCTGTGGCCTTTTGTGACTGTCCTGGGGCCACACAAGGATCTGGGCCAGGGCTGATATTGGACAGAGGTTCCTGAGATCCCCTGAGCAGGGCTCATTCTGCTCTGCTTGCTTCCCAGGCTTGAAATGGATGCCAAAAACATACCAAAGGGCCATTTTTATTTTTTTTAAGTTAATGTCATTGCTAAAAGCTTAAATTAGAAATTTCTCAAATCCAGGCCTATAAACATTTCATATCATGTTGCATTTCTGTGATGTAGAGCAGCAGAAATCCCTTCTGTTTCTCCTCTGGATGCGGGAGGCTGCTCAGCTGCAGTAGGTGAGCAGACTACAGTGCAGTATCTGACCCCAAATCCTCCTTTTGGTAGAGCTGGGCCAAACTCTCAGAATGATGTTTCATGCAATTCAGAAATTTCCTCAACTTTGGATTTTTCTTGAAAGAAACCAGAAGGAAAATGATGTCAGTGTGATTTTTTTTTATGATTTTTATTTATTTTTATTTTTTCTCTGCAGAGAATAAAGAATTCCTTGTCCCTTTTTAGGTACAAAAGAAATTCTGCAGACTTAATCTGAGGCACTGTGGTATCGTTTGAAACAGTGGACTCCGTAGCAGATGTAATATTTGCACTAGGCTATGAAATAAATAGGCATTTGAAACTGTGTTAGGATGTGAATTTCCATAGTGCCTTGAGGGACGTAATTTTTGCATTATGTGAACAGTTTGGATGAGAAGACCATGCAGTGAAGCTGAACAGCTGTATCCTGCCCACACATTGTGAAGCAAGGGAGAGGCTGGGAGCCCGAGGGAATCCTTGTAAGACACCGTGTCCCTGAAGTTTTTCAACAAAGAAGTTGTGCAAAGATGTGCTGTCTAGAAATTGAGCAGGGCAGACTTCTCCCCGCCTCCCTCCCAACACACTCACACACTGTGTAGCGTAGCATAAACATCAGCTTCTGTCTATGTGCATTTGTTTATTTATTTTGAACTGAAATACCGCCTGGTGCTTTGAAGTCCTGGGAGCGATGGGTTTTGTGCCTGTTTTATATCGAGATCTCATTTTATTGCTAAGGGTGTAGCACCAGGGAAGGAGGCAGCAACAGGTTCATGAAGCTGTGTGGTGGCACGGGCTCCCTCCTGTCCCTCCGTATGTGACCTGAGCGGGGTTTATGGGGCCCTGACTCCCCAAGCCCTGCTATGTTAAACCAACGTCTGTGTGCCTGCCACTTGGTGGAGCGTGCAGGAAATCTCAAGAGAAGTGGAGCAAACTTTCAGCAATCCAGGCACCTCCTAGGGTTAGGGATAGATTGGTCACTCCATGCATCTAGTGGCTGATTTAAGAACCTGAGTGGGCCATAACACACTCCCTGTGCAATTAATTGTGTAATTGGAGGCTCGTTATTAAACTAGGTGATAGATAAGCTTCCTGCCATTCACGAGGGCCACTTCTCTGCAAAAGAAACTGCCACAACAGCAACAACAACAGAAGACAAGATTCTCTGAATTATTTAGAGTTGCCAAAGGTGTTGAGATAGGAGCTAATTAAAAAAAGCTATCTGCAATGCAATGCTATAAAAGAATAATAAAATTCAAATCTCATTTGTTCCACTTCAGGTTCCTCGTATGCATAAACCTCTATAAAAGGCAGCATCTGTGTTCACATTGTATGCTGAAAAGATATCACAAAACCAACTAATTCAATTGACATTTTTAACTGTTCATTGTACCATATATTTCCATTTACTAGATTTTTTAAGTCCCTTTAAGTGCATCATGTATAGAACGGGATAAAATAAGATAAAGCCATTTACTTCCATAATGAGATTGGCAGTGGGAACTGACAGAGCATTGAGCTGTCAATTTGAGTGCCAGCCATACTTGTAGGATTTAAAATAGTATTTTAAGCTTTTATACCAGCCAGGATTGTATTTATACTGTGCTAGTTATGTAGATTTGTGTTGCAAAGGAAAGCATCATAGAGTATTATCTCATTTGAACCTACAATTTAGAGATCACTCATCTGTTATGATTTGAAATGAGATATATTATAACACCAGCAATGCCCACAATCCATTGTTAAATAATAACATTTTTCAGCTTTGGTGACAAAACCAAGGCTTTCTTTTAATTTTCAGTGGGAGGTGCTCAAAGGTAATTGTAACATGCCAAGATGCTTATCTAGAGCAAAGGAGAGTTCTGGGTTCCTTTATTATTGGGTTGTGGGTTGTTTTTTTGGTCTTGTTTTTGTGTGCATCTAGCTATAAGACAACCTTTTCTCCTTTGACTGTTGTTCCACATGGCAAATTCACAATGAAATCAATAGGAATGATTGGTTTTTAGATCCATGGCAGGATTGGCTCCAAGCATACAAATGAAGCTGGAGAACAAAGTCACCTGAGTTCTCTCACAGGGGTGAGACACAAACACAGAAGGCTCAGAAGCAGCCTTGCTGTTTCTCCTTTGCTCTTTCTGTGTTGCCCCAAGGCAAAAGGAGGAAGAGCAGAAACCCGCAGTACCTGCAGCTTGGTGTAGTAAATGCAATCTGTAGTCTGTGTAGTAAATGCAACAATCTGCTGAGGGAAAAGAATAGCAAAACATCTTTTGTGGTGAAAATAAAAGTGATTCTTTCTGTTTGTATATTTACTTTTTTTCCCCACTTATAAACCAGGGCAAGTTTCCCAGCCACATCTTTTTTGGAACCCTTTTTCTCTTCTACCAGAACAGGGACGGGTTTAGAGAACAAACAGCCCAGAAAGTAAATTTGGAAAATATACACACTCCTCTGTTTAAGCGTGAGGTGAACAGAGTAAGCTTGGTGTGGAAATAAAAATACCCTACAGCCTCAGGGGGGGTGCCGGGACCCAGGGGAGGATAGGGCTTGTGTCCTATCTACCCATCTCTGTAGCAGGTAGCAGCGGGGGCAGCTTCCTACACAACTGCCTTTTGAAGCGTGTATCTGGCTCCATGCTGCAAGGAGCCGCAGGTTGCAGGCAGACCACCCACCAGTGCTATCCAGCTTGGTTATCTGGCGGCTGCATGTGATGGAGCCGTGGGAGAGCCAGCCCAGCTGCTCTGCAGCCCCTCGCAGCCTCCGGAGGCATCAACGCGGAGAAGAAATGGCAAGGGCTGTGTGGGACAGTGATTGCAAAGGACTCTGCTTGGTGGTGATTGGTCCAAAAACACCTGGCCTGGAGATGGGTGGGGGAGATGAAATGAAAGGAGATCCCTGCATGCTGCAAGAAAAGAAGTGAGGTTTGGGGAGGTGCTATTCATCCTTAGCAAAGTCTGGCTTCTGCTTGAAAGGGGCCAGGACAGTCCTGCAGAACAGACCTCACTGCTTCAGGGATGCTGCTGGAGTCATAAAATAACTTCATGCCTCCAGACATGCCTGGCAGAATAGTTCTCTGCATCTATTTCTGAACCTGAATTATATTAAACTTAATCTAGGTGATCCTAATAGCCTTTTCTGGCCTTAGAAATATATTAACCTCTGCTAGATGAACTAATACTTTCTGGAATAATATCATAATGATTATTTCTTTAAAATATTTTAATACCAAAAGCCGGCAGTCTCTGACACTTTTATTTCATTTTATCTTTCCCAGAATAAAAGAGTATATATCCAATATACAGAGAAAACCACTCCTACAACTTTTCATCTCTCCCCCTTTCTCCTCCTCCCTCCCGGGGGCTCACCCGTTCAGCTGGCTGTGATTTTTGATAGCTGTCTGATATGATTAGCTACCACTGCGGGCCTTCACTTCTTCTTGTGCACAAACTAGCTTCTCAGCCAGCTACTTAGCTTCTCATGGTTATTTTGGGAGAAGGTGAATCACTTCTTTCCAAAGCTGCAGCTGTTGGCTAAAGCATACTGTATTAAATTTACTTAGCACAAAGCCATTACTACTGTCCTTGGCAAGGCTTTTTCCTTCTAAATCAATTGCATTCGTCTTGCACAGTGAAACTATGAGGAATGAGCAAGCACATTTACAATTCCCACCACAAGTGAAACCACTGCAAGGTAAACACACGTGAGTGTACACAAATACACACGCGCACACACACAGCACTCCTTGCCAAAACAAGGAAAGCTAGTAGTGTGTTGAATATAAAATTAGATTCAGAACAGTTTTAGCTTCATTAATTCTCTCCCCTTGCTTACTCAGATTGCCCAGGTCTCAGGCAGACGTGCACACTGATGCTCTGAAGAAACAGGAGAGACTGAACTCTTGTTTTTTATAGTCTGTTAAGCTCGAAATATGGAAATCTCTCTCATAATTGTTGTGAGAACCTGGTTTTGTTATGCTTCCAGTTTAATTTTAGCAATGAGAGCTTGGAATAAACAGTCCATGTTTTGGTGTGCTTTTCTGATCTCTCCCAGTATTGTAAGTGGTGCACATTGGCATCCCAGCCCAATCAGAGGACAACCAGCAATTCACGAGGTTTCAAAACCTGCTTACTTTCCACATTAGAGCAAAGGAAAAACAAATAGAAGTGAGTTGGAGGAGGGCTGCAAATACAAAGTTGGAATCACCTCAAGGGATCAGGTGAAGGCAGGGAAAGAGAGTAGGAAGGAAAAACACCTGGAGCCCAGGTCCACCTCCTGCCCTACCAAGTGCAGGTGGCTCCAGATTTGGGCTGGAGGGGGGACCCTTACTCTGGGTGTGCTGACGAGCAGTTAGTCCCCTGTGATTTGACTGTGTTCTGAGGGATGCTTTGGTGACAACATTTCACCAGATGTAGTTTCAATTCCTGTAGCGTGTGATGGATGTCACTATAAAACACTGATAGCTTGCTACTTTTCTTTTTCTTCCTGTGTATGCCACTCTTCCACAGTCCTGAGTGATACACTGTCATGCAGATCTCAGCAATGATTTTTTTCAGGAGCCATTACCATGACATACCACTCACTAGAGGATGACAAACACTTTCATCTCACTCTTGTTCTTGGAAGCACACATATGTTTTTTTTCTTTAAGTCACTCACACCACTCTGTGGTACTGTACTCACTGAGCAGATGCCCGATCTTCTCTTCCTTGCTGCAGCTGCTAACAGTTAACACACACAGTTATGCATTGTTTACATACATAATGAATGTTTTTATGTTCCACGAAGAATTGAATTGCTTCAGTTGGGGTGATAAAAAATACTCTTCATCCAGTCTTCAAATTCCTCTGGCCCACCTGTATCTGGATGCTGCAGATGCTGATACCCTCAGGCAGGATAGTTTGAGCTTGTCTCCTGTGCCCTGTGTATTAGCCTGGGTTTTAGCCCATGAGTTGGAAAGCAAGAGGAGTATGGAGTATCTTTCTCCCCTGAAAGAATGACCTGGTTGTGTTTGGGAAGTGAGGGACCTACCTGTGGGAAGAGTTGAGGCTGAGCCATGCATGGATGCAATCCTTCCAACCGGCCCCAAGCAAAATCCCTCTTAAGGGTCTTCCCTTTCCATTCCTGCCCCAAACATTTATTTCTGGTCTGCACGGATAAACCCCCTCCACCTACTGCAGCATGCTGCCTGTTACTTTGCTTTGGTGTCTGAACCACCATGTCCATTTTGTGAGGAGGTCTAGATGAAGCAGGCAGGTAACTAAATGCTTAAACTATGCCTTGTTTGTCACTGTGTTCTTTATCCATGGCACACCAGCCTGGGCTGGGGAGAAGCAAGGGATGTGTCTCTCTGTTTGGGACAGCTTCACTTACCTTTCTCTGGAACTGAAGCTAAGCAAAACAGGACCATGGGATTCTGATTGGCATGCCCCTAATCGTAACCTGCAAGCACAGCAGTTGGGTTGACTGATCTTAAATTAGTTACAGTACAGTTGCACGTCTCCCCAGCAATCTAGAAGACTGAAGAAAATATCATTAGTTACAACCAGATACAGCAGCAAGCAGATTATCTTTTGACAAACAATGATTTCATGCTTTGTTGAAGCAAAAGAGAAAAAAAAATGGAGTGAAAGCAGGAGGGGAAGAACGAAAATGCCAAGTTAAGACTGAGGAAATGCTGTGAATTAACAAAATATTGATCCAAAGCATTAGTTACTATCAGATGTGAGGAAGCCAGTACCACTTGTAGGCTATAAAGCTGTGGTTCAGGGAGACGTATGACAGACAAGCTTTTCCTGATGCTGGGGAGTTCCCATGCTTGGTGTGTACTATAGGCCCAAGGCGAGGGAGATGCAGAAGCAAATGCAGAGCCTGAGGGGTTGGATTTCTTTTCCCCCATTACCTGCAGGTGGTAGATGGGCCAGCGATGGGTTTACTGGAGCTGCCCCATGAGCTGGTGTGGTACAGGCCTCACAACCCAGGAGGGAAAAGCCCCCAGCACCAGGGTGATAGTGTCCTCTTGCCAGGAGCAAACCAGATCAAGGCAAGGTCCGAATTTGCCCAAAGGACTGCTCTTTTCTGCCACACCTTGGCATAAGGCCTGGGAGAGTTTGGGTTTAGCAGCTCACCTGGAGGGCACAGGGTGGCTGCTTGTGGACAAAACTGAGTGAAAGTTGAAAGTCAAACCCTGACAGTGAAACTCCTGCTATTCCTGTCTGACTCGTGGTTTATGAGTGGCTCAGTGTCCCATCAAGCCCTTTTCAGTCCAGCTCAAAATAGCACAGGCAAGTCTGCTAATAGTTTTGATAACAGCAATTTTCAAAGCCTCAACCACAATACAGTCTGAGGGCCTGATCCAGAGATAATTGAAGTGTTTCCCTGTATTGATTCCAGGCCTAAGATGGAGAGCAAGACGGGGAAAAACAAGCTCCACAGCAGCAAATAGAAACGTGCTGGGAAATCCTGAAGGCAGCTCGGCCTGTGCTGCCAGTAGCGTTTCACTCCTGCTGACACTGTAGCCAAGGCCAGGAGTTATAAGAAGAAACCTGGGCCCACAGCTGTGTCCTTTTCCTGTCAGAGGTGAGCACTGCTGGTGGCTTTGTGCCCCCAGCACAGAGGTGGCTTTGAGCAACCTGGTGCATGTACTCTGAGAGCAGAAATCTATTTCACACCCTGCATAAAATGGCTGCCCCCCTGCCTGCCCGTGTGCTTAATGGGTTTTCTCCCCTACCATCAGGAGCGGTACGGTAGAGAGCAAACTTTGGGGTTGCTGTATAATGCACTTAGATTACCCGTTTGCTTTTCCCATCAGGCTCAGAAAGTTGATTAATTTTAGATGGACCAGGGCTGATTCAAAGCCTGCTGAAATCTGTAATAAATCACTGAAATGAAAATATAATTCCATGTACAACAGTGGCAAAATGCCCTTTGACATCTGTAGATGGGCCCAAATTCCACTTTGAGTACATGGATGCTGAACCACATTTAATAAGGAAACAAATTCATTAGCAATGAGAAAATACATCAAGGAGGGTAAAAACCCACCACAGATATACGGGCAGATGTCATTTGCTCCTGCATTTTATTTCTACTCTTTACACAGGATATTTTCTTGCGTACTTGGCACAAGAAAGAATCCCAGTGCTTTTTATGACCTGGAGAGTTAAATTTGCATATCATCAGCCTGGAAGCACTGACTTCAGCACGCCATAGACAGCATTCAGGCAGCTGTTATGTTTCTGAAACTGTAATGTGAGACCTCGAAATTGTCTCTGCTCCTGACATGAAACGACTTTTGCAATGCTGAAGATGTGCAGTTTGTGAGCAGCTGGGATGTGTGTGTGTGTGTGTGTGTGTGTGTGTGTGCACGCAGGCAGACACCTTTCTCCCATTTGCACTTTCATTTATGCAGCAGGTGATGAGTCACATTATATAATTACATAGATAGAAAGTTATTTGATGTTTAATTTTGCCTAGACAAATGTTAGTTGCTTCCTAAGCAGTATTTTCTCCCTATCAGTATCTTCCTAATAGCTGTGGATTTTTAATTACTGATAATTAGTATTTACATAGAGCCTTTAGCAAACAATTCCTGAAGTACTTGTAGTAATTACATATGTAAATTGTTATGAAAGAAAAATGTTTGCAGCTTAACGAAAGCAAAGCTGGTGAAGTAGGCAGTAAGCAGAGGTCAAGTTTTAATGTTTAAAAATGAGGCAGAGGTAGGACAAAGTGCCATGTGTGTCTGCACTGTCAGATGAAACAGAACTGAACAATTAGGATTTCTGTGTAACTTTTTTTTTTTTTTTTTTTTTTTTTTTTTCCAATAACAACAAAAGTGAGGACAAGTTCTCTTGGCTCTGATTTAGAAAATCAGAAATAGTTGAAAAATATTTATGAGATGCCTTTTCTTACTTGGACTTAGTACTGATACCAAAGGGCTGAAGGGCTGAAATGTCTTGCTGAGACATTGGACTCTGCATGATACTGTCAAAGTGCAGAGGGATTTATAAAACAAGACAGATGAAACAACTGAAGATTTCTGCAGATCTCTCTGTTAAGAGCCCCTGCACAATGCTGAGCTCCCAAAGTCCTTTTTCAGATTTTGGACAGGACTGAGCATCAGAAATATCCATCATAAACAGTTCAGATGGATAAAGAGAGAGAGCAGACTTACAGTGCATGTGTGGAAAGAAATACAACCCTCTTTATGTACAGACTGCATAATTATTGCCCACCGCCTCTAACTTGTTTCAGACATGTGCGTGAGTGAGACTCAGACACACAACAGCCTCTGTGACTCCCAAACCTCTGCATGCCTCTTGGAGCTGAGATCATTGCTGCCACTGGTCTCTGTGCTCACACAAGAAAGTGATTTATTATTATTTTTTAATGCTATAAGGGGAAAATTAGGATTCATTACATATTACAGAGATAAAAGCTTATTTTTTTTTTTTGTCTCGTGCATCTTTAGGCACCTGCTGAGCTGATCAGCTCTGTCATCTGATGAGCGCTCTGCAGCGACAGGAGGAGCAGATGAATTAAAGGCTTTGTTTGCTGTTTGTTCGATTGTTCTTACTCTCTTCAGCATTCTACAACTCCACCAGGGACAAGCCAATGCGAGTCCAGCTCAGGTCTCCCCAGCCACATTTGCCTCGTCAACAATTGCCCAGAAGCAACCCATGTGACCCTCCCTAGATTCTATATTCCATTAGTATAAATTATTAAAATGAAATATTTTACAAGGGGCTACGGACCTATTCTAAATTAATCCTTTTATTCCATTATGAGGCAATAAACCTTTACATTTCTGAGAGCTCTTGTCAGCCATGCTGCTTCACTTGGGAATACATTCTGGGTTGGGAGGCTCTTCCTCTGTCCCCCTGCCTTCATGCTAATCAGGCTCACTAGCCTGTGAAGAGGCAGACAGCAATCATCAGATGCATCTTTCTGGAGAAATTCAGTTTGGAATCACACAGATTGCATTAGGCTCAGGCCCCGGCCTCTGAGAAGGTCTAAGTGCTCTGGCAGCACAAGCTGGACCTGGAGCTGAATGGCCACATAACATCACAGAAAATAATTTGCTGTTGTATGATTGGTGCCTGTTATGTCCGCAGTGGGATCTGGTTAATCCAAAAGCCATGCCAAGCTTTCCAAAGCTATGATCAGAGGCAGGTTAATCTCTCTCTGGCAAAAGCATGGCAGATATAGACTGAGGGCTCAGATAATTCTGTGCCTCTGGCTTCCCGATGTCACAGGATTATTTTCTTCCTTTGTGATACTCTGTTGACCATTACTGCTTGCTGCTGTAAAAGCCCAGGAAAGCTATGAAGCAGCACTATTTCATTTTATACCCATAGGTGAAGCTTTATTATTTATTTATTTATTTTCAAACATTTTATGCAAGTATTCTTATTTGCTTTTGGCACACAGAGTAGCAGCATTTACACAAGATGGATCTTCTGAGAGTTAAAAACAAGAAGAGATGAACTAAAAAAAAAAATGAGTCAAGGGATTCTAGATTGAGGATCTTAAAAGACAAGTTTTGCATGAAATCTCCTGTTGTGAGTGTGTGTGTGTGCGTGCATGTATGTGCCTGCTTGCTCAGGACAGTCCCTGATGGGAAGGCTGCTTTGTCAAGGATAAGGAGACTCATCTCAAACCTGTATTTTTAAACACCCTGTCCAGACAGAACAGTAACTATTTGTTTCTGGAGAAGGGAAGAACACATTTCTGTTCTCTCACCACTGCCTCTGTTCAAATGCTGTAGCCTATTTCTGTCACCCTCTCATGCCAGTGCACCTACAGGTAACAGAGGAGGACAGAAAGAGCTTGACCGAGGTGGACTTCTCATTTCAACCAAACTTTGGCCTTACATCTGGACCTGTCCATCCTACTTTTGGAAAAGTAGCACTTTCCTCCTCGTTAATTAGCTCCCATAATGCAAATAGGAGCAGCCTGTGCTGAAAGCAAAGGCTCAAACACCCACTGACAGCACGTGATAGGCAATGGATAAAGGAACCATGGGAACATTCACAGAATCAAACAAATAAAACCTATTTTAAAATAAAAGGGATTTTTAGCTACAAATTCAAATGCTTGCAAATTTAAGTGAAGACATAGTGTCCAGTTGTCCATGCAACTTTAACCTCATGCTCATTGTTGGTCTTTTTAGACCATACACATTTTCAATAGCACTTTTTTGTTCAGAAGGAACAAATGCAGCTGAGCAGAAGTCTGACATTTCCTACCATTTGGGTGCCATCTAAATTAGGTTTCTTTATTTCTGGGTATATTCTAGCTTTTTTAAGCAATCAGATAATATCACTGGTAACAACATGAATACAGTGAGATGAATTACATGCTGGATGAGACTCTTTTTCTCTGTCATTTGTAAAGGAAGCATGGGAACACTGATGAGCTTAGCTGGGTGGACTCACATCCTTAGTCATGCCTGCCAGATTGTCACTGTCCCCTTTTTCTGGACTTTGACTCAGAGCCATGGTAAGACATCTCTGTGGAACTGAGATTCAGGACACAATTTAAAACAGCACTTGAAACTTTGGTGTAATTTCTGGTGTGTGATGCCAAGAGGACATTTATCCCTTCGCCACCTCCTCTTGCTTACCTCCACCAAAATCCCCAGACAATTTGCTTGGGCACATGTGACTTCTGGCAAAACACTTTTCAGCATCCTTATAGTTCTGCTGTTGTGCACACCTAGATGCGCTGCCACAGCTTAGATTAGATAAAAATTTAGACACCTGTCTCCTATTCAAAGGGCATTTTGGTAAGGCAAAATCAACCGTTAGATGATACAAGCTGATTACTGTAGACTCTGGAGCAGCAGTGAGGCTGTAACTCAAGCCATCACTAAGCCCATGTCCTGTCACACAGTGGATTTTGCTGATAAGAACACAGGCGTGAGTTGACTGCACTTGTTTCTGGAGTGTATTTACCTGTTTAACAGCCTGCAAGCAGGCTGTGCTATACTTTTTTTTTTTGGCTTCCTACCCTCCCTGTGAGCTGTGTGTGCTGGGTGAGGAACAGCAGGAAGACAGATGAAAGTCTTATTTGCAGACTTGAGATAATAAAGCTATGAAAAGCAAATAAAAAAATATCATTTTCTTTTATCCGTTTTTTTTTTTTTTTCTCAGCCCATGAAGGGCTGGCAGCTGTGAGCACACTGCTCAGCTCTGCCGTGGGGCAGGTCATCAGGTTAGCCAAATGCACTGGCTCATCTTTTCCCACCCTTTTTTACCACTACCACTACAGACTGCAATGTAATTTTATCATGCTGCACCAGAGATCAGTGGAGAGCCTTGAGCCAAGATTTTCAAAGCTAACTAAGAATAATAAGTGCCTTAATTTGGTTTTTACAAGTGCAGAGAAACTATAAAGAGGAACTTGTCTCAGGGTAGAGAGAAGAGTAGAATGGTTACCCTTAAAAGAAGTGAGGAGCATCATGAGTACCTCATCAATGTGCATCATGCCCATCCTGATGTATAGTCAGTTATTTTATAGATTTAAATAGAATGGATCTATTGGTGGTTTTCACCCTTGTGCCAGCAGTTATGTGCTGTAGTTCACCAGCTGATAGCAAATAAAAGCATATGAAAACATGTAACAGAGGTTTCTTGTCGGCCTGTCATCCTAGAACGGCTGCTCATCTTACCTCACTTTACCTTGCTGGGGTTTATATACAAAATGTTCCTGGATCTGACACCTTAAACAAACAGCACATGCAAAGCTGGGGAACAAGGAACACTATTCCTAGAAGCACTCCTTAGATTCCTACTATCCTAATTTTAGAGACAATGTTGGGTTTGTAATCACAGAATCATCCAGGTTGGAAAAGACCTTCAAGATCATCAAGTCCAAATAATGTAATGTAGCAGTTGATGTCAAAAGAGAGTTCATAAAAAGTTGCTTCATTAACAAACACTTAATTGTTTTCCCTTTTGGTAGGGCCCTGCTCTCGGTGCTCTCTTCATCATAAATTTTGTCCATGCAGTGTACTCAGCTTCCAAACAGCAACACTATTTCTTTTCCTCCAATTAAAGTATTGATAATCAAATCAGCATTTAGATAATAAAGCCCTTAATGTTCTGAACATTTTTAGACAGCTGAGGCAAATTTTGCAGTCATGAGCTATGATTCTTTCTGTAGCAAAGAATACATCTGGGTTTGAATTAAAATTAAGCCTGTCTTTGGTGTGTGGAGGGAATGTTTATGGATGTAGGCAGCCAGCTAATTGAAATCTCTTCCTGTGGAAGGGTAGGAAGGTATTCTTTCCCAGAAAGGATGTCATAAAAAAACAGGAGTGAAAAACTATGAGAGGATATAAGTGGTATATTCAGTCATTCTTCATGAATAGTTAGCATCTTGTCATATTTACAGACAAGTGAAACTCAAATGTATGTCAGCTATTGAACAGTAATCAATTGAGTAGCGCAGCTCCTTTATACTAAGTGCTATAAATCTTACTATGTGCCATTATTGGTGTAAATGGAACAGATGTATTGATTATTTGCACCTTTGTTCTGACTGGGATATTTACTGCGGTCAGCTGGCTGCTAGCATTAAAAAAAAAAAAAGTATGTGATAAAGATAAATTAAGATTACAGGATCGTTCTATCTAGCAAGTGATTGTTTCTGTGGAAAACAGAAATAACGATCATAGCTATAAGCAGATTATTATAGATGAGTCAAAATTGCATTTAACTCATTTTTACTAGTCTGATAGTAAAAAAATTATTGGAGAAGAATTATTCCCCATCAGAACTATTTTTTCTCTGATAAGGCAGGCTTCTCCAATTAGTATTTACTAAGATTTTTTTTTCCTCAAAAAAAGCAACTAAAAAGTTCTGAAATGGTTTGAAAAATAATTAAGATACAGTACTTAAGAGAGGTTTAAATAAGGCATATTAAAGTAAAATTACAGTGAATGATTTTACTAGCTGAAATACCACATGTATGTATATGTATGTATCTGTGTGTGTGTGAACTTGAACAAAAAAATCAGTGTTATATTTCTTCACAAATATGTGTATGTGTAGGCTGGAGCAGTAAATGTCACCTCTTCCACTAATAAGAAAAACTGGTGAGATAAAGAGGTGGAGCAGTGATGGAGGGTTATGAAGAACCTCTAATGCTGTTTATCTAAGGATATTGCTGTTATTGTGGGTGCTGATGAAGTGCAGAGAGGAGCAGGTAACTTCCACCTCTTGGCTCTTAGAGCAGTGGTAGCCCTGCACACTTAGGAACAGGCTGGCCCCACAGCTGCTTTGCCACTTCCAGCACCAAACTACATTCAGCTCACTTGGCCTCCTCCTACAGCCAGTCCAGGTGTAGGAAACCTGTCAGTCTTTCATCTCTCATGACTTCTGGAATTTCTAACTGCTTACACTATTTCATACAGACTGAATATTTAAAACAAATCTACAGTTGCCTTCAGTCTTCTTTTCACAACTCTCAATCTTGAATTTATCTAAAATATTCTGAGTGATACCAGCAGACCTTCTAGGATCAGAAATGAAACTGTAGGCAGAACAGTTCCTAATAAAATAGCATAAACTGTATGTACTTCTGACCTTGGAAGGATGTCTATATAAGGTGGTCATGGTCAGAGCATCTAGTGCTGCGTACAAAGAAAGTCTGGCTGTGGAGAAAAACAGAAAAATAGAAAATGGGCCAAATAAACCTCACCAAGCAAATATAATGAGATAAAAATTGCATTTCTGAATGAAGTCATACATTTGCTGAAGTGCAGTACTTGGGAAGGGAGAGGCAGAAGGGACAGATATTCTCCATCCCACCCCAGCAAGCTGGAGGAGCTCACACGTGGCATCCTGTGTCAGTGCAAGTAACTTAAACAAACCTAACGGATGTGAGAAGGCACCAGCTGACCAACAGCAGCAACTACAGTGTTGATATCAGGAGAGAGAGAATGGAAAATAACCTGGATATGCCTAATCTGAGTACTGGGTCATAATTTTGAAACAAATTTGGAAGGAATATAAAAGGGAGAGGTTAAAGGAAAATGGGAGTATAATGCACCATGATTTTATCAAAAAATATCTCATATCAGACTAACCAATGGCTTTCTATAGTAAGATAATGATATTGTAGAAATGATAAATCTTGTCTGTCTGGAATTAGGGAAGGTATCAATTGTACCATCATGTGGAAACTATGAATAAAATGAATATAATGGGGATTCACAAAGAAAAAGACCTAGCTTCCAGGGAGATGGCAACAGATAGGGTTAAAGGGGAAATATTAGGCTGGAAAGAGGTCATTATCAGAGTTCCTCAAGGATAAGGTCTGGCACTGATTCTGTTCCCTATTTTCATTAAGAAGCTTGGCAGAACTACTAGGAAATTAAGTAATATCAAATACATCGTGCTGATGATAAGGTGCTGGGAGGCACTGTTGATAGAGGGATTGGACTGGCAGACCAAAAAAAGGCTGACCTGAGAAAAGAGATCAATGCTGTGCATATGGCAATAGTAATTCTGCTATACATTAGGAGCTCGTCATTTGGAAATGACAGTGGAGAAAAAAAAAATAAAAAGGAAAAAAAAAAGGATTTAGCTGATCTTGGGATCACCACAGAATAGAATATTGCCATAATGCAGCTGTAGTGTTGTCAAATCCACTCCCAAGGTGTAAGGGCAGAAATTTTTCCAGTGCAGAGGTGGACAGCTCTTGTATCTTATCCGAGGCCACTGTACAGCTCTGGTCCCCTTCAGGACAGATGTTTTCTGTCTGCAGTAGGCACAGACAAGTTTTCCCAACAGCAGTGGGAAAGCAGGGCATATTTTAGAAGAGGAAACCAAAGCACTTGGATTATTCAGCTCAGTGACACAGGAGTGATGATGACTGCTATGCAGATGCATTTATGGGCTCAGCATTAGGAGAGAAAATAGCTTTTTAAGCTAAATGACTTTCTTGGTATAAGTCATATGAAAACAGACTTTGGGATCAGAAGACAACAGATTGCCAGCTCAGCAAACAGATTCTGAAACAGTCTCCTGGTTACAGATTGAAGAGAGAGAAAACCTAACTTAGAGCTCGGTGTAGTTTTAAAATTGAGTGCATGATGTGGCACAGCTGTGGCTGGGGCACTGTGGACACTTTCTGTCTGGTGCTCCCGTGTTTCTGTGCTCTACTAAGTCTGTGTATTAAAAAAAAACGATTTGCTTTCCAGGAGTCATCCTTCAGAAATAACATACTTAATGACACAAAGCAAGAAAATGTCTTGAAAATTATTTTAAGCAAAGCTCTGGGTTTGTTTCTGAGTTAAGCCTTGTTCACAGGCAGAAGGGTCTTGAAAGACCAGTCTATTCAAAATATGTCTTGAACAGAGCAAAGACAGAGCTATATCAGCTGAATGGTGCCTCTTCTCCAAGTTCCTGCCATCTTCAGACTGTTAGGAGTAGCAATGAAGCTAAATCTATTCCATCTCTGGTAACAGAGAATAGTATACCATAAGCTAAAGCAGCCTTGAAACTCTTATAACTCCCTTGAAGACCAGGAAGCTGCCTTAAAATAGGTGAATTCTCTTGTGATACTTAATCTTTGCCCATGGACAGATATTGAAATGGGATCCATGGACTCCAAGAACCATCAGAGTTTGGGGATATTTGTTTGCATTTGCATGCACATCAGACATCAAATAAAAGAGATTCTTTCCATCTCCTTTGCAACTATAAGCTCTTTGAACATTGGCATCTACTTTGGTTCTTTAGCAGCAACAGGTATGAATATTGCAAGTATCTCTATTTAGACATACACTGATGGGTTAACTTCGCCCAGAAAAAGGTAAAGAGCACATGCCAGATTACATTTCCTTGGTGTACTGTCCAGGAATAAAAACAGAAATGTGCCAGACACATAAAGAATGCCAGGATGCTGCTAACACCACTTGTCCAAAGCAAACCAACTGCTAAGAACTGAGATAAAACCAGGCAAAAGTAATAGAAATGTTATCTATTCCCTACCAGCCAGAAATCCCAATGTGCATGAGCTAACAATGTGAAAAATGTAAACCACATTATCGGTCACATTTAGAAATTATTATGATCCTCTTTCCGTCAACTGTGCAGACAGCCAAGTTCTGACAGCTCTGGCTAGTTAGCAGACTTAATCACTCATCGTAATTATATGCTACTTACTCCATAAACACAGCGATATGTTATAGGCGAGGCTGGTAGCACAGCCTATTAAGGTTGCCTGGTGCTTCCTCTTGTTAGATCCTTTTTTCAGATACTCATGACTTCGCCAAAGTTTAATCTTTCCAACTGAAGTTTCCCAGGCCAGGAGTTTCACATACAGGCAGCATGAATAAAGGATTATCTGGATGGGAACCCAGAGAAATGCCCACACGAGAGCATCTCTCCCATTTATGCTGGAGCTGTGAAGCGAGCAGTGGTGAGGGTGCAGCATCCTACCAGAGTGCAGTGGTGACTGAGCATCCTGTAGTGTGCTGTGCTCCCTAGTGCACTCCTCTCCCCCCAGCTTTGTGCTGTGCAGGACTGTCATTTGGATTAGCAGTTGAACATTCAGGAATAGCTTTGAGATGCTAAGGTGTAGGAAAATTCAGGGAAGGAAGGAAAATCTCTGCAGATCAGATGCAGATGTGATGGGGAAGAAGTGGGCAGTTCTCCTTTCCCACCAGCACCACATGAGCGTAACCTACCTGCAATGATTTAAGTTATCAAGCAAGGTATTTTTTTTTAACCTGGATTCAAGACACTTTGCTGTGGCTGTGTATGGAAAGACTGTGGCCTTCCAGTCTTAACTCCAAGCAAAGACAACGACTGACTGAAAGCTCAGAGACCTGCAGGCAGCTAAACCCACTCTCTGCAGCTGGTGCTTTCTGCTTCCTTTTCTTTGGGTCCTGAGCTTTGCTCTTCTATGATAATAAATGTTTGAATGATACTATAAATATTGATCTGGAAGGAAGCGGATAAAAATGAAGCATTCTAATGAGCATGTCACAGGGGTTTCAGAGTGAATGTATTGACTGATGTGCTTCATAGATTCAAATTACTGATATTCACTGGTTAGTTTTCAGGGATTTGTAATCATATCTTTGAAGAATAACAAATCAATTTGATACATAAAAGACTTCTAAGGGAAAAATCACAAAGATTCATTGGAACAAAATACACAAAGCCATGTAATATTTTTCAGATTGTGAGATACATTTAGGATAAAAAATAATGTAACATGTCTGTAATAAACAGTAATGTAACCAGCATTGTCTCTGTGATGAAAAAAAAAGGCTGTGTTTTAACTTTTTCTAGCCAGGGCAAAAAGCTTCTTAGTGAAAAAGCAAATAAGTAAATATATAAAGTGACAGCATGAAAGAAAATCTGATAGAAAATAACAGAAGACAACAGAGATGGTGTTGGGAAAGGTGGAAATAACTAAGAACATGCCTGACCCACCCCCCCAGAGGTCTTTGAGAAACATTTTTTGGAATCCACACTTAAAACTAGCAAAATAATTTTACAGTCTTGGTTTCCATTTGTCCTAATTGATCACTTGTACCTACAAAGCAAACAGGCATTAATTTACTCTTTCTATTGGCACCAGATTACAGGCATAGTGTCTGAAGATGAAAAATCATGGCTGCAAAAAGCAAGACTGTGCCCAGCTGAAAAATTGAGCCTTTATGACATTGCAAAAATGAATTTCCTTTAATACGCCTTGTTGTGTCCCTTGGTTTAGAAAAATAAGTATAATACCCAATTTGTCCCCGTCCTGTGTCTTTCAAAGAATTGGGTCATCTGTTTCAATGCACATAGCCTCTTTAAGAAAATTCACTTCTTGGACTTTCTGTTGAATGATCTCTGTGTCTTTGGGAAGATGTGAGTTGCTATCAGTACATGTCCTTT
Source organism: Aythya ferina (assembly GCF_964211825.1). NCBI lineage: Eukaryota > Metazoa > Chordata > Aves > Anseriformes > Anatidae > Aythya > Aythya ferina. The sequence goes on from NC_140301.1 coordinate 55,812,869, forward strand.
GGTGTGGCCTGAGTAAGAGCAGTGTGAATGAATCAGTTCTTTCTAATCCTGAGGACTTTGCATCAGTTATCTTTACTGGGAGAGACTTTATGACTTCCTTGGAGCTGAGCTAATACCAGTTTCACTGCTGAATAAAAATACTGTTCTGTAATCAGGAGAGGCCTTCTGGGCTTAATGCTTGCAACACAGCCCTGACAAAGAGTAAGCACAGTGAAGGGGCTGGATTTTTGTTTGGGGTAGATGATGGTTGCAGTATTCATTTGCTTTTGCCATTATCCTTTAGCTGTGTGAGGACACTGTCTAGGGACTTCTAGACACAAATACAGTAAATGTAAACTGTATGCAAAGAGTGGTCTCTTCTCCAAATTTAAACAAACAAAGCAAATAAGAGAAATGGGTGTAACACCAAAACTGCCTGATGAGGATAATGATAAGGCATCAACTGGTGGGTTTTACTGCATTACTGTGTTGCAATTCCCAATGCAACAATAGCTGAGTATCTCTCATGGTAATTCTGTGCAACAAAACTGGCTGGCTGTCCATTCATTCCTGCAAGTCCTGATTTATGGCAGCTAACAGTTTCTCTAGTTGAAAAGCAAAACTTGTGTTGTTAACAGAAAAATAACAACAACAACAACAAAAGGCAGCATTTCTCTAGGTGGTTGTTGAACCTTCCAACAGCTATTGCTGTGCTTTAAAGAGCAGCTGGGGTAGGTGTGTGTCTGCACACACACACACTGTCTGTGTCCAATGTGCAACTTTCTCACCTCTATGCCTTTTTATGTCCTGCTGTATTTATTATAGGAAGGGCAAAGACTTCCCGTCTTTTTCAGTTTCTTGTGGGAAAGGGGGCACTTTACATGTGACATCTTTCCTGGTTCAGAGGCTGATGCCTTGCTAGGAATCCTGGATCCTGCACTCTGCTCCCCTGCCAGCAAGGCACAGAAACAGCTTCTAAAGGTGTTGCATTAGGCTGATTTATATTTTTGCATGTGCATTTCTAAATTTTAAGATCTGTTACAACTAAGTTATAAGGTTTTTCTTCTTCTTGGAATTTTGGGAAAAAGATTAAGGAAGATCTATTCCTAGTATTGGGATGCCTCAGTCTCTCCTTCCATCATCCTTTCCTTTACACTAGTACCTGAAAAGAGAAGACCATTTTTCTAGCCTGGGGATACATATAACTTAGACAATATGTTGTCAGCATGGGCATAGCTTTACTTTTATCCAGGCCTCTCTGTAGCAGGTCAGAACAGATTAGTTTGCTACAGAAGCCTAGAGAGATTCAAGTTAATTGGGTCATTCATGCAATTGGTTCTTCTCTCTTGATAAAGCTGCCTCTGAATATGTTAATGGCATTCATTGAGGGAAAGCTAAAGAATCTATGAGGTGTGACATATGTTGATGGATATCTCAGAAATCTCCTATGCACACATATGAAAGCATGTTTTTACCCAGTTCAATGTTTATATTTCACACAGCTTGAAGTTATTTATATTATATATTTATGTTATCTAAAATAATAATTATTATTTATACTATTTGCAACAGCAGCAAAAAGAAAAAAATAGTAAAAAGGAGAAGAGTTTGTGGATGTATTTTATGAAAGGAGTAATCAGTATAAATTGGCAACATTATGAAAGCCTCATTACTTAGGATTCTTAAAACTAGATTGCTTAAAACCATAAAAACTATTCCTGTTGGAAACAATTCTGGAGAGATGAACTAGTGGACCTAAGAGGCTGTTTTGAGCTCTACCTTCTATAGTTTTATAAAAATAGCACGTCGACTCTTTTACATGTTTTCTTTTCCTGATGAGTGTATCTGCTTTCCTTCAGCCACAGGAAGCCTAAATCAGCTGTTTTTCCAAACTGTTTAATTAACTGTCATGGAACTTGGAGGGAAACCAACACTAGCTGATATGGAGGGTAGAAACTGTGGCATGGAAAAGAGGAAGATTAGCTATTTAAATGACAATAGAGAACGACAAAGAGGGATGCTGACAGGACTAAGACTTGATTAAGATGGAGCTTTTCATTAATTTTCATAGAGCAACTCTAATTGTTACAAAAACTATATTCAGCAGTTTTCCATCATTTTAATTCCATTTCAAGTGAGTTTAATTTAATTTATCCAATGACTAATTTTTGGCCTTGAATAAGTTAATGAGTAGTCCAGTTTTTCCAAAGGGAATAGTGGCATTAACCCCTGAGACTTGTACTGACATTCATTTGTACATTTGAAAACCTTGCACATATGTTCCATGTTTAACTTCATGCTTTTCTGTACATTTACTTATGACAACCCTGACTGCCTATTTCTCTCAAGACTATTGGAAAGCATTATAATGTCAATTTTGTGTCATAGCTTCCTATTAGTGTTCATAACTTCCCCAGTCAAGCCTTGCAGAAATAACAGGAACTAGCAAATTTTCTGCTATGCTTAAGTAAATCTGTCAGACAATGTCATGTTCCTAAATTCCTTCATGAAGTGCCAATATCAATCCTGTTACTAGAACCGGAACAGCTAAGTTAATTTTTTGCATATTCAGACCTCTATTTGTAAGTGTTCAGAGTTAATCTCTGAACAAAAAGTAATAAAAGTAATAAAACATTGTGGGAAAGTCTCTCTGAGGGCTTATGGCCATTTGTTTCAGTGTTGAAGACTCCTGAGGCTGGTCTCTAATCTAAACCTTATTTCAACAAGTAGACAGTAGAGGACAACTTTCACAGATTGCACTAAGCCTTTGAACTGCCACGGAGGAAGAAGCATGCTTTCTTACTGCACTATCCTCCCCAAAGGCACAAATTTATAGGAAAAAGAAGGTGATTTACATTTTGTAGAAGGCTCACACTTTGTTTGGCTGATAAAAAGTGCATGTTCTTTTTCCGACTTTTGCTAACATGCCCCATCTGCTTATCCACATCTCAATAACAATTAGCAACAGGAAGAGGAAGAAACCTTTCCCCACCCCAGCAATGGTAGACTTCTGATTTTATTTCATGTTCTGCAGAATGGCATGGTAGAGTTAGTCTAGAAACTGGATGAAACTTCTCTAATGATTTTTTTGAATAAGACAGTAGGAAAGTAGGAAGAACTGTGCAGTGCCTTTGGCATTGCAGGTCTGTGTATACGGATCATTTCATGTCTGTTTGCAATGAAGAAAGTTCTTATATCAGAAGTCTTATATCAGAATGCAGTCTTATATCAGGCAGTCTTGTATCAGAAGTGTATGTTGAGTAGAGAAGAGGCTGCTAGATAAATATATTCACTCTATGTTTTCCATGAGAAAATCAAAACACCTGTAGCTTTTTAGTATATTGTTTTACAAGTGTTCTTTCACAGAGTATCGATCTAAAAATTGGTTGCCACAAATGTCTGATAAAGAGAGTTTGAACTGCTTGTTCTGATGGGTCATGTAATATGTACTGTATTGATCCTATTTCTGCAATGGAGGAGCACATGCAAGGAAAATAGTTTTAATGAGCCAAGGCCCTGAATCTCTAAGGAAGAATAGGAAGTAGAGCAGGGCTGGGAAATAGTTGCTCACTTTTATTATCTTTTTCTTTTTGGTTTGTTTAAGAGGAAATGAAATTTAGGTGATGCAAAGGGTTATTGGCTGACTAGCATTCACATGAAATTTGATTCTTGTATTTGCGCTTATAGCAGTTAACCACACATGCATATGCAGCTACAGTTTTGCTGTGTATGGGTTTATCTTTGTCTGGACATTGCTAAAGGAGCTTGGGAACTAGATGATGAAGAGATGTTAGTCATTGTGGTCCCCCCACCAAAATACATAGATTGGCACATTATTCCTGTGTTCATTGAGCTGTAGTTGGCACAGATTTCTTGCCTCTGTGCTGGTCTTATTGTGAGGGAGTAATTGTTCCCTCAGCCCCTTGCCTGGCTCATTTCCTCACTCGATTCAGGACAGGAGTAGTGTCGCATAAGATGCGGTCCTTTTCCAGGATCAGGCCCACAATGCAATAGGAAATTAGGGTGAATTTTGGCTAGGTCTACTTCATGAGAGGGATAGCAAGGTGGGCATAAGCATGGTGGACTCCAAGAATGGGGCACTTTCAGTCCATGTGTGGTCTGGGGTTCAAAGCATCTGTAGGAGCTCAGGCAGCATTAGCAGTGGGCAGGGGTCTCCCACTTTCAAGCCTTCCCAAGTCCTTCCTGCTCAGGAAGGGGACAGAAAGTATTGCTTATGCTAAGGTCAATCACACCCCTTGCAAAGCTGTGAGGGTTTGCAGCATTTGCATCTGTCATTGGAAGAAACCTGGCATACACTGGGTAATATTTCTCATTTGCCACATTGACTCTTTGTGAGGATGCTTGTAGGAACTGTGATTTTACAATGGCATGCCTACAGAAAGCAATCGAGACAAAGAAAATGTCTATTAAAGCTCAGGCAAATCCCCAGACAAACAGTATGGGCTTGTTTCGGGGGTAATTTCCAGGTGGTTCTTTTCTTTCCTCGGAAATTTTAAAACAGTCATTTTGGTCAGGGAAAGAGGGAAGAAAATAAACAGGTAACACATTGTGCAGTTCTTGTCTGGGAAGAGAATGAGCTTCCAGTTTTTGGCTGCTCTTTTCCTCACCCTCTTAAAGCTGCAAATTATACCTCATTTTACAATCTCTGCTGTGATGTGAAAGAGATATTAGACATTGTTGCTCAGAAAAGGCTGGGGTTAAAGTGGCCTCTGCATGCACCTTTCTTCCTACAGCATTTTAAGGAGTCTCTGGGAAAAGCATGGTGGGTATTATCTGCTCTCATTTTCTCAAGGCTGCTTAAAGACTATTTTGAAGGGGGAAGGGGAAAAAAATCCTATTTTAAGATGTCCATTAGCATCCTGGCATGTGTGGAGTGAGCAAGGCCTGGATTCCCTTACAGTGCAGGCTTGCTGGCTGTCTGAGGTGTGGTGTGGCTCCCACCTTGCCTGCTTGTATGTGCCCCAAATAATCCACTGAGCTGGGGGGATCTCAGCAGGCAGAGCACATACAGAAGCAAGAACAGGGCTCCCAAATGGTTGTGCTCAGATTAGGATACTTTTTAGAAATTGTGGTAAATGGAAGCTCTCAGGCACCAGCAATTTGTGTGGCACTGATGGGGAGTGGAAGGGGTGCCTAGGTGAGTGTGACACTGATGCATGGCCAGCTGCTTGTTTTTAACATTTTCTGCTGTGCTGAAATCACTTTCTTCTGGAAAGGTACTTGAATGAATTGATTTACTTGTATGGAACAGAGCATAATTACTTACAGCGCATAATATGCACTCAGATAGATAAAACAAGCGATACGACCCAACGGGTGCCTTAATGTGATGTCCAAGTCATGCATTTGGACACTCAAATTGGCACTTACGTGCATAAAATTGACATTTACATGTCTAAGTGGCAATTTGGAGCATCCAGATTAGGGATTAAGTTTCTCGCATTTGAAAACTGAAATGTCTCTTTGCGCTGTACATTGTTATCTGCTGGCTACAGAGTTCCAGCAAACACGGCCGGTGAACACAGGGATTAAATGAATGAGCACATGCAAAGTTGTTCATTATTACTACAAACGATGCAATTCTGTTTGTGGTCTTGACTGGCTGGATGAAGAGAATACACATACGCTTGTTTTAATGCAAGTATTTTAGGCACCTCAAATGCAAGCTAAATATAGCTAACTGGGGAATGTTGCTACTAAATTAGAAGTGGAAAAAATGGTATTTGTGTGGGTGTGTCTTCCGATGTTGCCTATACTTAGTGAGCTCAGAGGCTGCTTCTGTGTTCAAGTAAAGCAACAGAGATAGCCCCATTCACAGCACTGAACAATGTGTTTCTGAGGGGAAGCAAAGGACACCCTCTTTTCATTATGGGACTGATAGATGTCATGAGCATTGTGAAACCCTCCTTATTGTACCCAAACAGCAATTTCTCAGTTTTATGGCTGTCATATGAAGATCAGGCTCCACATCACCATGCGACTCCCCACCACCAGTGTCATCAGCATCAGGCCAGGGGGTTATTTACACTGTTTGCATGTAAGCACAAGAAAGCATGATTAAGATTAGGAATATATTTGATAAGCGTGAGAAAACAAGTGAGAGAACGGCAGGCAGAGGCTCACCCACGGATTAAAACCCTTAAATTAAACGATAAAATATGCCTGGAATAAATAGAACTCTCACTGGGAACCTGTCCAAGCTCAAGCCCATATGTTACTGGCTAATCATTTCACACCTTCGTCTGCCAGAGTAATTAGACAAAAGTGAAGCAATACTCTGCTTATTTTTCTTGCTACTGTTTCATAATACTAGCTAAGAAATGATGGGTTATTTTAAGATCACCCCAAATATAGGGACCCACTGGGAATAGTTCTTAGGTATTCCTGCAGTTGGTTTTAATTACCAGGTACAAACCACGCAATACTTTTTGATAGGGGTGTTTTGTTCTTTAATTGGAAAGAAAATTATACAAATATATACCTGAGATTGAATTTAGGTCCTGTTGCAAATGAAAGAATTGATTTTTGCTGTGTCACATGGACTCCATGTCAGTGTAACTCCACTGAAGCTAAATCAGTGTAAAATTGGAGCAGAGAGTCAAGTCCAAAATGCTTATTGACAACTGAATAGAAAATGTCATCTATACTATTGTCATGAGCACTGCTTTTAACGGGTACATTTTTACCTACATTAGATACAGGCATGGATCTAACCAGCAGCTATACTACTACTGGTGCCTCAGGTTTCTCAGCAAAGCAGAGAAAAAATAAAGCCTTGGATTGGTTCCTTTCAGAGACTGGATAAGATTTAAATTATTACTCCTAACCACTCAGATCAGTTTCCCCATTTTAATATGAAAGAACACCATTTCTCCCTTATATCAAAAATTAAAATAAAATCCTTGAGAAGTTTGGATAGGGTGCAAAGGATTTACTCCAGACAATTGTTAATGGAATTAGAAAGAACTTAATGGAATTGGAAAGGAAAAAGACATTGTCTTGTGGCAAGTTGCTCCATAAATACCTAGTGGAAGGTCTTCCTGCCAGTGATGGTTTTGATCCCAAGCACCGCTCAAGACACAATAAACTGATCTGACCTAGGCCCTACTGCTTTTCAAATCACCTCCTGTGGAAGCCTAAGATGGACTTCCACGCCTCTATTTTCTTCTTTCTCTTGTGTGCGTTTATTTCCAGTTTCCCTTATCAAGCAGCAACCTCTTAGTGGATGCATGACAGCTAGTCAGGATGCATGGTGACCCAGAAGGCTAGACATTCCACAGACCTTCTCTGGAGAAGGTCAGGCACTTTCCTCCTCAGTATGGAAAGGAAAATGGGCTGATGTGCCTTTGACCACAAAATAACTCCTTTAAGACAGAATTAAAAATCAAATAAGGAGAAGGCTCCATAGATGGCAATGGCATGAGTGGCTTTAGTGTGGAAGAAGTTAACACTTTGGGCTGAATGCGTAAATGCAAAAAGCAGTTAGCACAGCTGCACCCTCCAGGGAGTATGAGGGTAGAAAATAAGGAAAAAAGATGAACTGTGAATGAGACATAATAGGGAAGCTCCGGAGTGGGAGATTTGGCAGCCAGAGCTGACATAGTTCTGCTGTGAGGTCACATAAGGAAGGATTATGGCGTCTGCACATATGAGCCCATCGAACCATTTGTATTTTAATCACATATGGGATGAAAAAAAAAAGTGTAAAATTAGCAATGTGTTGTACACTTAAATTGTATTGTCTGGAAATCTTAAAAGGAAAAATGGACCACCCCCCCGGAAAATATTGACCATCTGAGTTTTGAAGTTGGTAAGCCCTGATTAACAAAAGCCAATAGCTTTCTGCATACATTTAATCTTTTTTGCTAGATACAGCAAAGTTGGTGCCTTAGTGCTTCATTGTACGTTTGGAAGCAAGAGGCGTCCAAGCAAGCTGAACACGTCAGTTGTTCTGAATCCTGGAAAGAGTCTGCTAGAGAGCTGAAACTGAGTGTCTGTTTGTTAACATCTAGGAATAATAACAATAATGAAAAAAGTATAACTTACTGAAAGAAAATCAACAGTTGCAAAACAAAGCATGATTTGATTATCTCATTTACAAACAATAAATGTCAACAGCATCCTACACCCTTGTCAAAGACTCCTTAGAGAATGCAAATGTAGCCTTTATCTGCCTCTGCCCTTTATTAAAACAACCATATAGACTTTGCTGATAAACAAGACAATTAAGTGTAAATGATGTCATCTCCTGGCATTCATTCACTTTAATGAGTCTAGCCAATCACCCAGTGTAAATAGTAATAGCTGGAAAGCAGTAATATTCAAAATCATATTAGACAACAAAGAGAGAACGGTGACCTTTGTTTTTGACTAATGGCACAGCTTCAGAGCACTGGGCATGGCAATCCAGCCAACTGTCCTTGTCATTAAAATAAAAAAAAAATGATTAAATGTAAGCATCCAGTGTTTGTTGTACAAGCTTTAATGAGCTGACCATTTGTGTGGCAGGTGATGGGTTTAGAGGTGAACTAGTAGCTTGCTTAGAAGGAAGCAACCTGGGAAGGAAAAGTGCTTGGCACTCAATCAGTTTCCCTCATCTCTGCTCCTCTTGGTCTGCTTGCTCACAACTGCCACAAAAGGAAGTTAATATCGAAATAAGGTACTGACTTCTGACTTCTAACTTTGCTTCTCCTGTAAATGAATTTTGTCCATTGAGTAACCTGTTCTAAATATTTTCAGCATTTGATGGGGAAGACACCGGGTTTTATGATACTCGGTAGAGTGTTTAGTATCTAGCAAGAATCAGACAAACTCAGCACTTCTATCTTTGCCCGAGAGCTACTAAGTAAAAGTCAAAGATCCTTAGAAAATGAGATGATTTTTTTTTTTTATATATATATATATGTTTAGTCCATGTTACTTATCTTGTCCCATCACTGGCATATGCAGAGCATCTTCAAAGAGCAAATGTCTGCTAGGTCTAAATGGTGTTCAATACAATATCATTTTTAGCTTTTAACAAACTAGTTTCTGTAATAGGAACACTGGAAATAAATTTCCCTTTGAAGCAATGCTTCAGAGGATATTCCAACAGGAAGGCAAGGGAACAAGAAGCGAAGAATCTTTTACTAAATGCTTAGTTGAAATGTATGGTCAGCAACTTCATCAGGTATGAAAACACAGAGCTAGTAAAGCCAACAAAGTTACATGGGTTTGAAGCTGAGAGATCCTGTTTTGTCTTGACAATTTTGGTATACATCTGCATGAAGTTGTGAAACTTCATCCACACAATGGTGGCACTGAAGATTTTATGGAATTTAATGGTGATTTATTCTCATACACATGGGCACATCAAACCTAAACCACGTTACATCCCCCCGCCCCTCAAGGCATTAAAGTGACATTGCTTATGAGTACAATAGGGGAAGAATAGGACAGTGGTCTTTAGGGTGACATACATTCAGCAATATTCTGTCAAATAAGACACATTATTTCCTTTTTTTTTTAATCCACCCCCCTATTTTATGGTGTGATGATGGTAGTATTCATGGTTGATCAGTACTGAGGCAAGAGACTTAGTGGTACCTCAGGTACATATTAACAGCTTCTGCACTCATTTCCATCCTTTGCAGGGAAGGGGGACCTGTAAGAAGAGTAGTAATGGAAAAGAATTTGTGCAGCTATGGTTCCTTCAGTACTAGAAAAGTGTCAAGGCCTTTGGAGAAATTTAGGCCCCCTGAGTCAGTCATATTACTGTCAGAGTGAAGATGGGGATGCCAGGTTCTGACATGTGGACTAAAAGGAAACACTTTCTCTCAGAGATTTTCATTTGATTTTTTATTTTTATTTTTTTATTTTTTTTTCCTGACATATGCACTACATAGATAGAGTAAAAGCATGTAATTTATTGCATGCATGAGAGCTGATTATCCTATTCAAAATCCCTTGCACATGCTATCAGGTTGTGCTCAGCCAGTCTAAGGTAGATGCCTAACTTATTTATCTGTGAGAGAGAGAGAGAGAGAGAAACAACTCATATCACCATTGCCCAAAGCTGCTAGAGCTCAGTCTCTTTCACAGTCCTTATGGCTGTGGGGCTACCTAATTTAAGTATATCACTTACATATGTTATATTTACATATGCATGTGCATATATAAGTATAGATGCACACACATAGCATACATATGTATATATGCAGGTACATTTACATCTAACAAATTCTGAGCCCCAAATAGCACATATTTTTGACCATTGCTACAGACTCAGCTTCGTCACAGACACCCCGGTGTTGTCCTGGGCACATCACAGCGCTGAACCCCAGTTCACAATCAGCTTCACACCCCTGAGGGGGAGAGACAGATGCTGGTGTGTGCAAGGAGTCCATTAGCCTTGCTGAGTGCGCAGTGAGGATCAGGCCTAAATCTTTTTAAAGGTAAATAGTAGATAAATGTGAAGCCTGGAGCTGTCATTTTAGTCTTTTCATCTCTAGAATAATCAGCTCTCCCAGAACCAGGATGCTGGGTAGAGTTTGTAATCGTTCCCTTGTAGCCGTCAATCGGTTTCGCTATTTTACAGCAAGTAAATTTTCTTCTCAGTGGGTGAACTGCATGACAAACCATAGACAAACTTCTGAAAAACTGCAAACACTTACACTTTACTGCAAATGTAACCATAACAATTCAAAGTACTAATTTTCTACCTCATATAATATGTGTAAGTATGCCTTAGCAACACTCACGGGAAACATAATTTAACAGTGCCTCTATCTTCCTTACCTCGAGATGGGAAATTTCTGTCACATACTTAACAGAAGGCCGGCTGTCTGAGCTTTCCATGTGCTTATCTACACTGTTTTTTAAGGAACATCTTGAGGGGAGTGTTTGCTTTTCTTTAACCCTTCACTAGCCACGTGGCAGCTTTTACTCTGCTGATGAAAATATGATATGTTGGCTCCCAGCCTCTCCCTGGGTTAAAAAGAAAGAAAAGCATGAGAAAATATGAGCAGGGAACTACACGGGAGGAGATCTGAAAAGGAGTCTTCATCAGTAGGAGAGAATAGATATCCACTGGGCAGTTTATCCCATGTCAGGGACCCCTAAGCACACCGTGAAGAACCAGCAGCTGGGTGTCTGCTTCCACATTCTAGCTAGTATTTGTGTTATTCATATTTGTATTGTGCATAGTGCCAAGTTCACACATACAGAAGTATACAAGCTCTATTCTGAGGATTGCTCGACTCTACTACCTTTCTCCTTACCTCTCATGATGTTCTAGGTGCCTTTATTAACCAGTCAGAAATGATGAATGTGTCTGAAATCCAAAGTTTTCCAGGATTTGGATGTCTACGTCTAGGTTCAAAGCATATGAAAAGCTGGGATGTATATGCAGTCCCTTCCTCATTTGGATGCCAAGCTGGTTGTTTTAGGTGATTGACTCTGCTGAAGAATTTTCAGAGAAAGAGGAGGTGATATTTAACTCTTTATGCTAGAGCCCATTGCTCTGGGAGTTACCAGAAGGTGGGACCTTTGCATTCTTTGTTTTCAGTTACTAGAGATTTAAAAACACATCTCCTCTTCTCCAAGGTACCCAAAGTACCAGGCTGTAGGTACCTAGAACAAAGACCCAGCCTTTCCCCTTAGTAATAAAGCTGGCTAAAAACTCCCTGCAAGGGGAAGGGGCTAGGCAGGATGTTTGAGTACTGCAGTTTTTGGTAGCTAACTCCTACTTAAGTTTTGCTCTGAGCACTGAAGCATGGAGCAGTCTGAATCTTGGGATGTGTCTGTGCCTGATCATTGCTGTGCATTTGCACAAGAAGCCCTATTTCAGCCAGCCTGTCTTGGTGACTCAGAGGTAGCAGGATGCAACCCTGGGTGGCCAGCTTTTATGCAACCAAGTGGCCATACTGAACCTGTCAGCCGCCAGCTTTACACAGCTGTGGAGATGTCGTGTTTGTGATCAGAGCAGGGAGTCAAGATGTAAAACTTCCTAACTCTAATCCCTTAGCATGTGAGCTGCTGGTTTGCAAATTGCAAACTTTGTATGAGGAATGGTTCACAATGCACAAACTAATATATGAATTGACCCTCATTAATTATACTTGTAATCCTCCTAACATTCCTCTGCGCATTTATTCCAGCATTCAGTTTTCCTGGATATACTTTGCTGGCAAAGCTCCACTTTTTACAGGCATGAAATATTCATAAAGCGAACTGGTTTTTGGGCATGGATTTGGGTACAAACCCACTTTCCCCTTCCAAGAAAATTTAACATAAAACAAATATATCAAATTCAAGGCAAGACAAAATGGAAATCTTGCAAATGTATTTAACCCCAAATCACGTTCCCTAAACCAGAAGTGCTTCATTGAAACATTTCATATGGATGGTTTAGATGTGATTCATCAAAACATGTCATGTCAATGGCTTTGAGATATTTCACCTGAATTTCTAACTAATCTTTTTGAAGGATTTTTTTTTTTTTCTTAGAAATTAACTTGCATTTGAAAATGCAGCAACTTAAAGTGAGAATTTTAAAGAAAAAAGAAGCCTTTGTTTTCCAAATTCCTAAGGGACAGTTCCTCTCCCTCCCTATTCATCCCCCATTATTCCCTCTACTCCAGTAATCAGAAACAGAAATTTCATTGCAACATCCTCATTTTAAAATATTATCTGTCCTGAGTGGTTGCACTGGACATTTTTGCTGTTGTGGTGCTGCCCTCAAGGAAATGTACTTGCTCAGATGGTTAGTTGAAGCCAAGAACATTTTTGACACCCACAAGGAGCCTGCCAAGTGACTGTGGGCATTGTGCATTAGTGTCTCTCTAGCCATAGGAAAACCTAAACCACATGAGTGACTTGAACCACGATTTCCTTCTAAGAAAAAAGTAAATTTGTGTATATATCACAACATTTCGGTTTTAGCTGAATTGCCTGCAAGATGGCAAAATTCAGGAAATTAAGGAAAGGAGCTTACTCACTACTGAGCAATGTTAAGTGAATATTCACCACAACATCTGATGCATGATAAAGCTTTAAACCTCTCGTGCTTTACTGAACCCAAGGAACTTCTCATTTGAATGAGATACAACTCAGGCATTAGTCAGACAGGAGATGAGATGCACTCCTATAAAATAACCACATTAATATGAAAAATGAGACATAAAGCAAACTGTCCCCATATGTTGCTATCCATATCTCAGAAAGATTTTTCTTGAAGTTTTACTGTAATGATCATCAAGGGAGTATATATGTCCTGGTCTGGAATTGATATTAAACTAGAGGGAAGGGAAGGGGGGCAAACCCAGACAAAGAGATATCCAGGAAACAGGGACAGACGGGCGATATCTAAAACAAAAAGGTATTGGCAGGGGAGACAGGGAATGCCCTCCACTGAACTGTTTGGGTACTGAGCATGGTGTTCTCCTCATAAACACAAGGAGAATTGCTTGGGGTCCTGCCACCAAACCCTGCTTACATGTAACACAGTTGTCTATCCTGCTGCGTTACTGATCACTTGCAACCATTTTTTAATGTAGTTTGGGGGATACAGTATATGTATCATTTCTTTATTACGGTCTTTCAATCACTATACAAAGCAAAAACATTGTTTGGAGCAGATGCACTCTTTTATTTGCTAATATGTTCTTGGTTGACACTAATTTGCCACAGCAAAATTTAGCATCCATCTTCAAAATGCTGCTCACTAATGCCATTCCAAAAACCAATGGGTATGCAATAAACTGCATCAAACAACCCATAATAAAGCAGTTTTACTACAGATGTTCATTATGCACATGAGTCTCTGTAGCAGCCTGTGCATTTTGGAGAAATGTTTGAAATTAGTTTGGAAAAGCAGTAATTAAAATTAAAGTTATTTCTCATATAAAATTCAGTCAGATCAGAACCACAGACATGTCACAGCGCTCAATTCCCATGAGGGACTTCTCCCCCCAACCCCTGCCCTTCAAAGCATGTTTGCTAATTTTGCTGTAGACTTGGGTATCATATGCAAAGCTGCTTTGGATTCCAGCAGACAACATGCTCGTGAGTAGCAAATATTTGGACTTTAAGATTTGGTGCTCTTCTCATTAATACTTCTGAACATGCTCCTGACTGACATTTTCCCTAAGAGCTCATTGGATACATGTAATGAATGCACTACATGTTGGATTAATTGTCCTGTGAGCTCATTGCCTGCCTTTTGTACCCAAATTTCTTCATAGTGCTACGGAAAGCATTTGTCATACACTGTGGCTCTCGCCAGAGACTGGATATATGAGTAGTGTCTGGTGACACGAACTGACTTGTACTCAGAGCCTCACCATGTGAACACAAGTGCATCCACCATGTGATGAGAATAGCTTCAGTGCACAATTTAAAATGTTTTTTTTTTTTTTTTTTTTTTTTTTTTTTTTAAATACATTTTAATGTATGTGTTTGGCTGGGCAACCAGATGAAGGTCTCATGTCCGAGTGTGAAGGTACTGAGCTCTCTGCTGGGAGGCTGCATGGCCTGGCACAAAGAGCAAGGCTCTTGGTCTAGCTGCTCATGACGTTGCCATGCTCAGGTTCCTGCTTGTAGCACTCATCAGCAGAATGACAACAGGATTTTAATGAAATCATAATTTATTTATTTTTTTTCAGCATTTGATCCTTTCTCTCCCCATGTAACAGAAAATGTTGCTGTACTAATACAAATTCAAAATTATCAGTCAGATTGTTTTTTCAAGTCTATTCCTTTAATTTTCATTTTTGGAGCAACTTTAGATTGAACCTTATTTTTGTAGGGTGCTTTTTTTTTTTTTTTTTTTTTTTTTTTTTTTATAATATATATATATTTTTAACTCACTCCTCCCCTGAAAGTGGTAAAAGTTTTGTAGTGCTCTCTAGCAGAATGTCTAGCGGTTTAGTGCGTGTGGTCCTTTGTTCTTGATTTGCTCTTATTGAATGCTCTTCAGACAAGGCAAGCAAAGCATTAATCACCTCCTGTGGCATGTGGATCCCAACAGGCTCTTAGGAACCTTAAACAAAGGAGAGATGAGAGATGTGTCTGAACAAAATTGTCTGAGCAAATACTGTTGAATTTTGTCAAAATTTAGATCTTAAATGTTCTTTTTTTGTTTGTTTGTTTGTTTTGTCTTGGACCCAACCTTGAAGGAATTTGCAAGAAAAAGATGGAATCCCCATGTCTTAGCAAGGGCAGAGTGTCAGGAATCAGTTCCCTTCCTTCGCAGAGCGTGAGGGGCTGCAGAATGAAGCAGTGAGAAGATGTTATCAATCAGACATGAAGGTAACCACCGAATAGCTGCGGAAGGAGTTCCCAACATTGCCTATGAGTTTTACATGCAGATGTGGCATTCATCAATTCCCAGTGACATCAGTCTGTGTGTTGCAATATCAGGACATGAGGCATGATTGATTAATTTGTAGCTCTGACTCCATTTCCTGACCTACTAATTCCCTGCTCTCCACTATTGAATACAAAGGCTCAAACAAAAGAAAAAAAAAGGGGAAAATGAGATCCTCTTTTTTTTTTTTTTTTTTTTTTTTTTTTTTTTTTTTTTTTTGAATAGGAAGATAAATGAGCTCCCTACTGAATAAGTCATAGATTTGCTGAAAAGTGCTAACTGTATTTGGGAGTACAGTGTGGATTTATTT